>NC_065582.1:51471844-52134344 GCF_024542745.1 Macaca thibetana thibetana | reverse complement strand
GGAAGATTCTTCTGTCATCTATTATGAGGATTAAATTTGTCTGTAAAATTCAGAGGACCAAGAAAATCACAAGTCTAGTTTAAAAACATTCATGTAATGCTTCTTTTTTGTTTTTTGTTTATTTATTTATTTATTTATTTATTTATTTATTTTTGAGATGAAGTATTGCTGTGTCACCTAGGCTGGAGTACAGTGGTATGATCTCGTTTCATTGTAACCTCCATCTCCAAGGTTCAAGCAATTTTCCTGACTTAACCTACTGAGTAGCTGGGACTACAGGCATCTGCCAGGACACCCGGCTAAGTTTTGTATTTTTAGAAAGGACAAGATTTCATCATGTTGTCTAGGCTGGTCTCGAACTCGACCTCAAGTGATCCTCCCACCTCAGCTTTCCAAAGTCCTGGGATTACAGGTGTGAGCCACCATACCAGGCCTCTCTTTTTATTTTTTTGAAGTCACTGCCACCAATAGTACTGTGCAGTTTTAGTAACCATTTAAATATCTTGTAAGATACTTAACTATTTAAGCATCTGGTAAGATTGGGACACAATTGGGATTGAAAAGTGAACATATATTCAGCATTTAAAAGTTCGAAAGAAGCCACTACACACTCTTCACAATATGTTTTCACAGAGCAAATACCGTACTTGCCATTAGCCCAGCGCACCAAGTGTACTGAAATAAAAAGATGCAACGAGAAAAATATCTACATTAGAAAGAACCACACTTTCACTTTCACCCCTTTATCCCCTAAACCAACATCTTACAGTATGAGTATATGTATACAGCTGTACATTAGCTTCTAGAGTATTGTCAGAAAGGACAGAATAAATGACACTTGCCAGTAGTTTTTGGATATTTAGGAAATAGAGGATGAAAGTCAGTTCTCAGAACAAACTAGTCAGCTTCAGTCTCATCAGCAGGACCTCTGGATTCTTTGTTCTTCTGCACTTGTTCAATATGCTTATCCTTCCTTCTCCGGCAAACACTCCAATTTGACAGCTATCTGTGCCTCTCTGTTCTCTTCATTAGCTTCCATTTTGTGGGTCAGGTTCTTTTTGCCATTTTACTGAAGTTATTGTTCTCTTCTATTGCTTTCTAAACCACTTATTTCTCCATCCTTTGCAAGCTGCTTCAAGACCTCAGCTTCGTAGGACTTGTGTCTTTCTTCTGCAGCTTCTCATATCGTCTGAGTTTCCTCTAGGGAAATGATCCTTCTTCTGTGGAGAGGAGGAAGGGAATTATAGAATTGATTCTTTTGACTGAGGGCTGAGAATCAGCTCAAAAGCCTGGCCTCAAAAGCACTCTTCTCCAGTTCTTTCAAATGGATATCAAAAGAAGCCGGGTAAATGGACGACAAGAGACTGGCAGTGTGTTCTATAGAATCCACTGGGGTAAAGAAAGGCCGTGAGCCCACCATCCATATTGTACCTCTATTGGTGCGACAGGTCCTGGGAACAGGCTGAGTAGCCAAGAACCAATTCCTCCTATCATCCCTGACCCCAGCCTGTGCAACCCAAGCTATCCGCACCCCATCCCCGACAGGGAGCGTGGCCCGTCATCTGTCACCCACAAGGGTGATCATGGGAATCTAATTCGCTCTTTTAAATGGTAAATGTCCTTTTAAATGAAGGACCGAAAGAAAGGGAATTTTTCTTGTTTTCTTTTTTCAGAATTTAAATGATGTTCAAATCCTGAGGTGTTTCAGAAGTCAAATAGTAGTATCTCTTAGATAAGTGTACTCAACATACAAATGAAAATATAAGAAAATACCCTATAATGGCTGGGCGCGGTGGCTCACACCTGTAATCCCAGAACTTTGGGAGGCCAAGGTGGGTGGATCACGAGGTCAGGAGATTGAGACCACAGTGAGACCACGGTGAAACGCTGTCTCTACTAAAAATACAAAAAATTAGCTTGGTGCAGTGGCAGGTGCCTCTAGTCCCAGCTACTCGGGAGGCTGAGGCAGGAGAATGGCATGAACCCGGGAGCCAGAGCTTGCCCTGAGCCAAGATCGCGCCACTGCACTCCAGCCTGGGTGACAGAGCGAGACTCTGTCTCAAAAAAAAAAAAAAAAAAAAAAAACCTAGAATTTGTTGATAAAGATATAAAGGCATTTGATGCAGGGTATACAATCATATAGTTCATATTATACGTTCATATGAAACATACCAAGTCATATTTGACAGTGTTCAGTAGGTGTCAGGTTGAGCTCAAGACAATCATGGTTCTTCCAGGAATATTCTATCCATCATTCTGATCTGTAGAAAAAAAGGCCGTTCTATGTCTTTAGTCTGATTCTGGGGAAGAATTATATCATTCTTTTATAATATATTAATTGATATATAAACCCTATTCTATATGGGAGACCATCATTAATAATAATGTAGAAAGACTTCACTAAAAATTGGACAACCAATTATTTGCTTCTTTATTTTATAGTAAGGATATAATATGGAGACCTCTCTATATATGCTTTTCTCTTTATTCTGTAGAATTAAGACCAAAGATGAATCGTTACATGAATAGATTCCCATCAATATAATCATTTAAAAATTGTCAGGGAATATTGCATTTTTAGATTTGATTCTCTAATCTCGTTATAGAAAATCCACAGGTGCTATCATAGGGTACATGGTGGGTGATAGAAAGAAGATTATTTTTTAAAGATTTTTCAATATGAGGGTGGGTGGTTTATAATATGTATAAATCTTTATAAAGAGTTCTCTTTTGAGTCAGTTGTGGAATATGGCAGTGACCACTTCTATGTAGGTATCAAATATCATAAAATCAAATCTCATAAAAATCAGCAAGCCAAAAGTAGACTGATCTCTAAATCACAAGGAAATTATATACAATGGAGCGGTTGGAGCAATCTGTGTACTAAGGAACATTTGCTTCATCAATCAGATGTGAATGTGCTATTCTAATACATGTTTTCTTATTCTGATAGCTTTAATGGTGTACACCTGAGACATAAAAGTTTATACTTTTACCATAATACAGACAGTGGGGTTTCAGAAAGCTTTAGTATGTATAACAGCCTGTCATGAGTACTACATTTGGCAAAGAAAGTCTCTTTCTCTATTTTTTTCCTACAGAGAAAACAAGAATTTGGCTTTCATTATGTTCAGTTATTCAGAGAAGAACTTATTATTCATCAAAAAACAGACTCTTTAGTCTTTCTTTAAACTGAGCAGATAGATTTTACTACATATAGAAAATAACCCATCTTGGGCTGAGTGCAGTGGCTCATGCCTATAATCCCAGCACTTTGGGAGGCCAAAGCAGGAGGATCACTTGAAGTCAGGAGTTTGAGACCAGCCTGGCCAACATGGTAAAAACCCCATCTCACTAAAAATACAAAAATTAGCCAGTAACGGTAGTATGTGCGTGTATTCCTAGCTACTCTAGAGGCTGGGATGGGAGAATCCCTTGAGTCTGGGAGGCAGAGGCTGTAGTGAGCTGAGATAGTGCCACTGCACTCCAGTGTGGGTGATGGGAGTGAAATCCTGTCTGAAAAAAAAAAAAAAGAAGAAGAAGAAGAAGAAACCAGCTTATTTTTCTGATCAGCTAATGTTTCTCAGCAAGGGAAGTATCCAAGTAGCAGATAGAAAAGGGGAACACTCTAAATTCAATCCCCAGGTATCCCTGGTTAAACTGACACTCTCCATTTGAAAACTTTGGACTGATTTCTGTGACTGCATTTTTGGCTAGCCATCCTTGATACATTTTACCTCTTAATATGAGAAATTAAACTGTTTATATAATACATGTCTCATGTTAATGTACATACCATTTTAAAATTCACCTTTGTGGTTCAGGGAGAAGTCTATTGAAACCCATAACTACATGTAAAACACCAACAACATTAGCAACAACAAAACATGAGAAGAAAATAACATTTTCTTTTCAGTCATTACCCACAAACCTTGTCAGCAGTGTACCTGAAAAAAATAAGTGAAAACGCACCTTATTTTGATTCATATTGCAGTGGTTCAGTCAATACTACTTAACTAAACTGAAAAATTGTATACTGGGTTTATTAGTGCTGATTTTGATACTTTCAGACAGGCTATAAAAATATTATGCACATTGGCAACAACCTTTCCTGATAGAGGAGTAGAGTGACAAGGTATATATAAACAAATAAATAAAAGATTGCATAGATAAGCCAATGCAGTCTACTGTCATATAAATTGTCTGTAAGAGTTAAGCTTAGAGAAAAAAAAAAACTGTCCAATTTCTATGATCGTTTACATCATATTTTTGCTACTAGTATTTTTTCTTAAATTTATAAAGGACTATTTTAGCAATGGGAACAGTAGTTGAAATAGGTTATTTTCTGTTTACTTTGATACTTAAAGGCCGTTAAAAGAATGGACATTTTCCTTTAATTCCCTTCCCCCCTTCTGTTTTACATATAGTAAATTTCCAGAAGAAAATAAAAGGATTCAATGTATTTATCGTATGTGAAAATATATTTTCAAATCTAAAATAGACTTTATTGAGAAATACTGTAATTATGCTCATCGATTTTACCTAGACAAAGCTGTATTTGTTAAAATATAAATAAGTTTAATTCAGTTACTTTTTCACCACTTAACCATTATCATCAAAAAGCATGTACTAAAAATATATTTCCACTTAACCTAGTTGTGGTTGCTATACATAAAATTTCATTAGATACAATTACTGGCTATGATTAGATTGTACAGAAAATCAGAAGTTTTGCACTGCGGTTTTCCAATGACTTAGCAATATAGGCAGATAATTTAGGCCAAATTACTCATCCTCACATATTTCAGCCAAATTTAAATGATAACAATTATTGTTATTATGATTTTCAGAGACAGGGTCCCACTCTGTCACCCAGATTGGAATGCAATGGAATGATCACAGGTCACAGTAACCTTGAACTCCTGGGCCCAAGCAGTCTTCCACCTTAGCCTTCCATGTAGACAGGAACACATACACTCACCACCAGGCTAGAGCAGTGTTTTCGTTTTTGGCAGAGACAAGATCTCGCTATGTTGCCCAGGCTGGTCTCAAACTCCTGGGCTCAAGTGATCCTTCTGCCTCAGCCCCCTGAAACACTGGGATTACAGGTGTGAGCCATTGCACATGGCCATCCTTTTTAAATCTTAAATCTGACATAGTTTGGATATTTGTCTCCATCCATATCTCATGTTGAAATGTAATCCCCAATGTTGGAGGTGAGGCCCAGTGGGAGGTATATGGATCATGGGGGCAGATCCTTCATGAATGGCTTGAGCCATGCTTTTGGTGATACCCAGCTTGAGCCAGACAGACCCAACTCTCGCTTGCTCCTGTTTTTGTCATGTGAAGTGTCTGCTCCTGCTTTGCCTTCTGTTGTGAGTAAAATCTTCCTGAGGCCTCCCCAGAAGCAGATGCCAGCACTATGCTTCCTATACAGCCTGTAGAACCATGAGCCACTTAAATGTCTAAAGGAACCAAGTGCTAACATCCAAGACACTGGAGAAAAAACCTCAGAGGCATTTTAGAGACCTAAGAGGCAATCCTTCCTATCACAGGCTCTGAGGCCTAGCAGGACAGAATGATTTTGTAAGCCAGGCCCACGGCTTCACTGCTCTGTGCTGTCTTGAGGCACTGCTCCCTGAAACCCCACCATTCCAGCTGCAGCCATGGCTCAAAGGGCCCCACGTGCAACACAGGCTGCCACTCCAAAGAGCACAAGCCATAAGCTTTGGCAGCTTCCAAATTGTGTTGAGCCTACAGGCAAATAGAATGCAAGAGTGAAGACTTGGCAACCTCCATCTAGATTTCAGAGAATCTATGAGAAAGTCTGGGTACGCAGGCAGAAGCCCGTCCCCGGGGTGTCCCTCATAGAGAACCTCTTCTAGGTTTGGAGGGAAAGTATGGGATTGGTGGCCCCACACAGAATTCCCAGTGGGGAACTGCTTAGTGGAGCTGTGGGAAGCAGGCCACCATCCCTACAGACCCAAGAATGGTAGATCCATTAGCAGCTTGCACCCTGTGCCTGGAAAAGCTGCAGGCATTCAAAAATCTCAGAGCAGACATGGGAGCTTTACCCTGCAAAGACACAGGGGCAGAGCTGCCCAAGGCACTAGGACTTTACCCCTCATACCAGTGTGTCCTGGATGTGGAACATGTACTTAAAAGAGATTGCTTTGGAACTTTAAGATTTAATGACTTCCCTACTGGGTTTCAAACTTGCATGGGGTCTGTAGTTCCTTTCTTCTGGATAATATCTCCCTTTTGGAATGGGAATGTTTACCCAGTGCATATATCCCCATTGTATATTAGAAGTAACTAACTTGTTTTTGTTTTGTTTTGTTTTGTTTTATTATTTTATTTTATTTTATTTATTTTATTTTATTTTATTTTATTTTACAGGCTCATAGGTGTGAGGGACTTCCCTTGTCTCTGATGAGACTTTGAACTTTAGACTTTTGAATTTATGTTGGAATAAGTAAAGATTTTGGAGTATTATTGGGAAGGCATGATTGTATTTTCCAATGTGGCAAGAACATGAGATCTGGTGGGACCAGGAGTGGAATTGCATAGTCTGGATTTTTGTCCCCATCCCAATCTCATGTTAAAATGAAATCCCCATTGTTGGAGGTAGGACCTGGTGGGAGGTGTTTAGATTATGGGATGAATCCCTCATAAATGACTTGAGCCATCCCCTTTGTGATAAGCGAGCTCCCACTCTGAATTCACACGAGATCTGGTCATTTAAAAGTGTGTGGCATCTCCTCCCCACACTCTCTCTCTCACTCGTATTTTTGCTGTGTGAGGTATCTGCTCCTGCTTTTCCTTCTGCCATGAGTAAAATCTCCCTGAGGCCTCCCCAAAAGCAGATGTTGGCACCGTGCTTCCTGTACAGCCTGCAGAACTGTGAACCAATTAAACCACTTTTCTTATAAATTACCTGGTCTCAGATATTTCTTTATAGCAACACAAGAACAGCCTAATGCAATATCCTTATTTCACATATAAGAAAAATAATTCAGTCTTTAATCTATAAATAATTTGAGTGTCAGAATTCTTTTCCTCTCATTTATGTATTTTCATACATAGAAATATTCTTATAAAAACAAGACTAATATTAGATTATGATGTTGTGGGATGGAGAGTTTCTCAACTAAGATCTAATATTCTACATTAGTTCCTTCATTTTGAGAGTCTTCGTAATCCTCAGCCACCAACTTCACCTGCAGAATTCATATTATTGATTGTTAAAATTAAGTACTAGTATAAGAAATTATTTTCCCTGAAAACTACTGAACTCATGAAAAATAATATGGAATGAGAAATTCAAACAAAGCTCAAGGTGGGGAAAGATTTTTAAATGAACATGAGCTTCTAGAGAGGTTGCAATCTGATACAAATGCTGTGAACCCCCAGAGGGAAACAGCAATGTGGAATTACCATTAGGTTTCTGAGAATGTGGAAACTATTTTACATGCCAGGGTATGTGAAGCAAAGCCGAGTTCCCAAATGTGAAACTGTCTGGCAGGCAGAGTTTTATTTTTAAAAATTTTACAACTCTTGGTTAAAACTTCAGCCATTACATGACACTAGATGGATTATTTTTCTTAATTCTATAGTATAAGCATAGATTTGTATGCATTCAAAGTTTGATAGTATCTAGAAATTTAAAGAAAAACAAATGAATTGCTAGATAACTTAGGAAAACATGTTTGCTTTTGACACACAAACAAACAATAAAAACCATTTGGGTTTAAATTTAAGTATATTGCAGTGCTCTTGCTGACTGAGGAATGGAATGGCATTCTGAGAATGGGAATGGGGTAGAAGAGCGGACAAATGCCTCAACAAAACAATAAAATATCAGTGAACAACTGTGGCTGGAAATGTACCATATCTTTGAATGAGTGTGCTAGTCTTCTTTCTTCTTTCATAACAATCTGGTTTCTCCATTTAAAAAAAAGGAAAGTACTTTCAAACGAACTGAAACATTATTCTCATGAAAACATAATCTTCAGATTTTTCCATCACCTACCAAAAATGAATGTGGAACAGTGTTTTAAGATAATATCCTGCTCATATGATCAGTTCATTTTTATGTTTAAAAAAAAAATACGTTAATTGCAATGATACTTTTGATAATTTTTAAGTCATTCTTATTTTCCCATAGTTGTATTCAATTTCTATTCATCATTTCTATTTTTTCTACATTAGTATTTTAAATTTTAAATATACTAGTTACTAGAAATATAATTAATAGTTCTTAAAATAATTATCAGATGTGGAAACTAGATCTATTCTATTAAATAATAGAAGATTGCATTGAGAAGGAAGAAAACAAGAGGCATATAATTTTAGAAATGATAGAGTTTTGATCTTGTGCCTCAGCCTCCCAAGTAGCTGGGATTACAGGCATGTGCCACCATGCCCAGCTAATTTTTGTATTTTTAGTAAACACGGGGTTTTGCCACGTCTTAAACTTTTGGCCTCAAGTGATCCACCTTCCTAGGCCTCCCAAAGTGGGATTTAATACTTCTTTATCGACTGGCATTTGAATATATTCCTGACCATGACCACCAACCTAGTAACCTTGCTACACCTACCAGTGTTCTCCAGGTCCTGCCTTTAGGCTTTCCTTATGCCATCCTTGTTCTGACATTCAAAAATGAGACTTTCAAGTTTCACTCCAATGATATCATTAGCTAATCTCTTATCTCCAGATTAAATTTGCAATGTAGATTTTCAAAAATACTTCCGCAACATTCTTAAGAACTATCCAGCATGAAACATAATGACATTGTTTTAAAATATTTTTCTTCTATTGTTGACCAATACAACTCAATTTAGAGGCTGTATGTGAATGTTAATGTTCATGATTTTGACATTTGGGAATTCTACTTAGAGTTTACACAAAATTAATCAGAAATTTTAAGATCTGCAGCAATTAATAGACTGTAATTGAGCCTTATATTATAGGCCTTCCAAGCTTGTGAGTAAGCAGGCCATGTTAAACTTTGTCTCCAACTTGTAATGTTCTGAATGTTCCACTGCAGAATTTTGGGAAGTCTAATACATTACAATAAATTTTCCCTAAATATTTTAAGAAGCCAGGATGCAATTCCATTGTCCACAGAGCTGGCCAGTTTATGGATCATGTTTGCTGGTCCTCCATCAGGATTACATAGTTCAGGCCTGTCCAGCCCTCCAAGATGCTGCCTTGCAATAGCATTTCCTGTCTTTAACTCTTTATGTCACCACTGCAGTTACTATTGCTGTTGGAATTCCATCTCATCACTCTGCTGAACTGAGAGGAAAGTGTCATTATCTGTGATGGGTGATGGGAAAAGATCTCATTAAAAAGCAGTTCAAGCTTCAGCAATTTATAGTGAGTGCCACAGGTTTTGCCCTCTCAGCTACGGTGAACTAAGATGATATTCATAGACTGGGCTTCAACAAACTCTCTCTCAGAGATAATATCTGTCATAGAGATTTTATCATAATTACCATCTATCTGGTCATAATTATCAGAGATCTCACTGCCATTATTACTGCTACCAATTCAGATAAAATAGGAAATCCTCTAAAATTACAATTGAGGATATAACATATGCCAGGAGTTTGTAATAAGGAGCCCACTCCAGTTTCTGTCTGTCCTTCATTGCTCCCCAGTGTATTCAAAGGATTGTTTGTTAGTTTTTTCCAGTGTTTACAATTTTTATTCATGGGAGGATAGGTCAATGGAAGATACGCTGTCATTTATGAAAGAGGATCATGGACAGCCAATGGTTGTGCCATATTCTAGTTTATTGTGGAAAAATTTATTTAGACTTAATACTGTTATACAGATAGGAAACTTGTTTCCAAAAAGCTTTATATAAAGGAGCCTCAACCTTTTTTTAAATTTCTATTCAATATGTTCTTTACATGTCATTAATCTTCAAAGCTAGTTGTATTCTTCTCCTATTAAGAACTATCCAAGTGTTTGTTTTTCTGACATAATTCTTGATACATAGAGCATTAAAAAAGACATACAAACAAGGATTTTAAATGACTACTTAGAACTACAAACCTAGAGTGTTTTAAATCATCTATTTCAAACTCTGTAAAATAATGTCTGTATTTCATATCATTTCCTTTTGTATATGAATAGTATAATAAATAAATAGGTAAATACCAGCAGTGCAATCTTAATTTTTCCATTTTTCAGGTTTCTTTTTCAAATATCAAATATTTTAGACTATGCCTATTATTTCTTCCTGTTTAAAATTCTATAAGTTTATCTTTTTTTTTCTCTCCTTTTTATTTTCTTCTCTCCTGTCAAATTTTCCAGCCAATTTTTAATGCCACACATCCTTCTTGCTTTGTCTTTTTGAACTAATTCCCTGTTTATAGCTTATAAAAAGAACATAATATATACTTAATTCATTGGGTTGTGTGGGAATTTTTAAAATTCCATTGTCTGTCCATGGGTGTGTATCACATAGATCTTCCTTCAAGAAGGCCTACAATTTCAGGAAGACTCACAACCCCCTACCGGCACACCTTCAGATACTCCATGGGGCTCATTCTGAGGCTTCATTTCCTCAAGGCTGCTGCAAGACAATCACTGAGTATTTCAAGGAGTACTACAGATGGAACATTTCAGCCCAATATGGCACTCCTTTAATGACAGACCATTCCTAAGCTCTCCCAATCAACTTTGTCAAAGCAGTTCTACAACACAAACTCTTCTGAGCTCATCCTTCTTTTTCACTTCTCGTCTTTCATAAGTGACATGTCTGCATTATGTTTTAAAGACTTTTTTCATCAGTCATGAGTCCTCTCTCCTTAACCTTCACAGGAATTTACCACAGTAATTCTCATTTATATCTAATCATATCTTGAGATCTTCTTCTAAGATGCCATGAACAAAGTTGGTATTGAGAGTGGTTCAAGAAAATAAGTAAAAAAGATAGATTTTAGAACTGGTTCACTTGCATCCTGGCTGGCAAGAATAATCCAATTGTGAGTAAGCTGTGGGACACAAATAGTTTTGTGCAAAAATGGTGACCCAATTGCTAAATATTTCACTGGTAGTAACTTAGAGAAATGTCTATTGGAGGCAAACACCTTGCTGGTGTAATAATGTAGTCGTTTGTATAATGGGAGAAGGGGAATTGGGGAAATACTATAGGGACAGTGAATTTGACTATTCCTTAAGTCATATTAGTACCGAACAGAGGGAAAATGATAAAGTGATAATATAAACATAGGGGTGTTGATAATGGGGAGGCTATGCTTGTGTAAAGCATGGGGGTAAGAGAAATGTGAGAAATCTCTGTGTCTTCCTCTCCATTTTTCTGTGAAGCTAAAACTGCTCTCCAAGTGAAATCTATTAATAAAACATTGTTTTATATTTATTACAGTTGAATAATCTACGATGACTATAGTAATTGAATTAAATCATTTATCAGATTTTCCCTTAATATGTTTTTTCAAAGCCCTCATCCACTCCAAAATATACATTGGGGTAAGACCATATAGGTTGATTACTACTAAATGCTGGTTAAGAACACCAATTAAATAATATTTATTTATGAAAAATATTAGCTGGAGTATCATTAACTTCTAATTCATTTTCAGTGACTACAATGATTGGAAATCACCTGGCTTGAAATATATTTCCTTAGAATCTATTATTTTCTCAACTTCTGTTAACTATTCCAAATGAAGCTTTACTCAGATATATGAAATAACTATTATTCATGCCTGTTTCTCTTTTATGTAGAAGCACTATTTTTATTCAAATGCTTTCAGAAAGGTTTGAGAAAATTAAAATATCACTAATGTAATTTTTGATAAAATTATTCTTTAGTATCATATGCTATGTAGCCTTGGGACTGATGTTTTGGATCATTCAATCATTATAAAAAGAAAATGTCTGACATATAACCAATACTCAAAGCTAGACCTGCTGTCATAGAAAACCATAGTAGCATTCTTCCTGTCAGAAAAAGTGTGACTGCGCACTTGTGGTCCCAACTTCTTGGGAATCTGAGGCAGGAAGATTGCTTCAGTCCTGGAGGTCAAGATTTTAGTGAGCCATGATTGCTCCACTGCATTCCAACCTGGGTGACAGAAGAAGAACCTGTCTCAGAAAACAAACACAAAATGAAAAAGCCTGAATTAATTTCCAATTCAAGTAAATATATGTCAATATGCATCCCATGAGGATAATTTCAGTTCTGAATTCTAATTCTAAGATACATATAGTTAGATAATAGCTGGATAGATGATATATAGATGCTTGCATAGATAACACATAGGGCTTTGTCGGGAGTTTTATGACTAATACTTTGCTGCTTTCATCCTTAGAAACAGTGCATTATTTGACAGAATGATGAATAAATAAAGGTCATCAAATGAAAATTATTGCTGTAAAAGTCAGAGGGTAATTATGAAAGGAACACAAGAAAAGAGGCCCTACATGATAGCCTCACCCATACAAAAGGATACATAATGAGGTTCAAAATCTAACAATTGTTATCCTTACAATTATCTGTGCCCATTTACCATGTGAGAAGTCTTCCTGACCCTCCCCGCCAAGGGTACTCAGACCCCAATTTGATGATCATTGCTATAGAAATATTTTGTATGATTTGTTTATACTTAAACTCTTTTCGAGTGGTTTATATAATTAATTGTTTGGAAGAAAATATTAAATACCACGTCATATCATCTGATTTCTTTTCCACTTAAAGTTCAATTACTCAAAGATGTCATTAAAATTTAGTACAACAGGGAAGACACTTACAGTATTTACACGAGCTCCCTCTTCCTCAACACGCACAGGCCTTCATTTCCATTATCTTCTTCAATTTCAAATATGTCTTTGGTATAGTTTCTATGATATATCAAATATATTCAGATCTGTTTATGGAATAATAGAACAAGGTATGATCTGCCATTACTACAACTTTGATAAATAATTAATTTTATTCCATATAATAAGGCAGAGAAGAAGTAAACATAATTTAAATGTGTTTTAAATATGACTACACATGGCCAGCAGTGTATTTTTCAAATGCACAGCAAATAACTGTTTCATACTTCTTCTTTTAAAATTCCATAGAGAAAATATTTCCCTTAGAGTATTTAAGATATAAAAGGTCTTCCCGAAGAAGCCATTCAATTTGACTCACAATAGGAATAAAACATTTCAGATCAATGATCTACTTGAAATAGGATTTGTGGATTGTTTCCGAAGTCTGAATAGTTCTTTGGGAAAGGTTACACATAATGAGATTGAATGATAATGAAAAAAAATGAGAGATAGAAAACTGATAAAAAGGCATAAGCAGCTGAGTCCTAGGTATTTGATGTTATAGCTGGGAGAACAATTTTTAGCTATGGTCAAAACTTTCCATGCCTTAGAGAATAATAATAGCAATGTTTACAAGCCCCTCCTAATGAAGTAGAATTTTAAAGAAATTATTTCTAGCTCCTGTCTTAAGAAGGAAATTTTACAGATATTTAAGAAGTAGAAGTTAAAATAATTCCCCTACACAGGTTTCAGGTGTACTGAACACTATGTCAATGTTGCTGACTAGTTTCAGTGTGACTTTCAATAATTCATGTCCAAATCATTGTTTTTTTTCAGGAAGCAGACTTGGTAAAGAAGACTGTCCTATTCTATTGCTGACTCACCTATTCCTTTTTCTTTACCACCTGACAAGTATGTTTCTAATTGAGATGCATAGTAAAGTTTGCCTGTCCAGAAAAAGAAATGGAGAAAAATTGTTTATAGTTAATCTTATTTCAGTTTGACTGCTTAAAATCAAAATTAAATCCTCTTGAAGTCTGAATAAAGAAAAAAGAATACAGTCCCATTTTTCAAGCACCATATATTGAAGACTTATTTATAGCAAGAAATAGGTTACTATTTTCTGAAATAAATGCTTTTTATAATAGCCCAGTTTATTTTATATCACAGATGGATGGGTGAAAGAGCAATGCATTCTGTATAGAATGCTAATAAAACCATATTGAGCATGCTAAAATATTAACAAAAACTCATATACCTCTTCATTATTTACAATGTAAACATTGAAAAGTTGGAAAAAATGTATAAAAACTCATTGCCATGTGGTACAGGCTTTGGCGTTTGCGATATTATTCATAGCTTAATGAACTGCTCCTAGTACTACACACTTTTTTCTGTTAACTGGCTTTTCTATTACATACATAACCATCTTCACTCCCAAAACAGCATCCTTCTTAACATGCCTATTACTCTTGATAGCACCATCAGCCTTGCAGTCACTGGGTCTCAAATCTTGGTGTCATTTTTAACTGCTTTTTCTTTCTTTCTTTTTTTTTTTTTTGCCACTCACATAATAAGAAATCAGTGCTATATATTCCACGTCTATGATTTTCTTACAGATATCCCTTATTTTCCATTTTCACTGCTATCAGTCCAGTTTAGACTTTTATTAACTTTCACTTAACAAATTATGGCCGAGTAAAATCAGGCCTGCCACCTGTCTTATACGTAATTTTTTATTGGTACACAGCCGTGCTTGTCCATTTGCATATCATCTATGTTGCTTTTACTCTTCAACAATACAGTTGAGTAGTTGTAACAAAGACCATATGGCCCACAAAGCCCAAAATGTTTACTATCTGGCCTCTCACAGAAAACATTTGTCATCCTCTGACGTAAAATACTGTTATAGGAATTCTTAATGGTCTCGTTATCTCCAGACTCGTTTAACGTTAATCCTCACATCAATCTGTCTATCGGATCTTTTTGAAATATCAACATTCATGAAAGTCTCATGCTCAAATCCGTCAAAGCCTCATGCTTACTCATACACTAACACACATAATTCTGAGCCTAGTAAAAGTCCTACCTGTGCCCATATGAACTGATAGGGACTTTGTTTCCTGGGTATATATGGGTATATATGGGTATATATGGCCTTGAACTTCCCAGTTCAACTTGGAATATCCATCTTTGTGCTGTAGAAATACTGATGATGGTAATTAGAAGCCCATCTAAAATGATACCTACTCCTGGACTCTTTCGCCAGTACATCCAGCCATATGCAAACTTGCATACTTTCCTCAGAAGATTTTCCATTTGCTATAGCCATTTGTCATCCACTCTCACAACACTGCAAGCTTATTGAAGAATAAAACTTTTCCCTACTTCATCTGCTGTTAATTCTGATTTGGTTCCTTGCATTTATTTATTTAATAGACATCTGTTTTATAACCTATACATCCTCAACACTGTGCTGATAAAGAAGGATGCAAAGAAAATATAGTTTCTGCCCTCAAGGAGTTGACTTAAGACTTTTAAAAGTAAACAATATCGTATAATGACATTAATGTAAAGGTATACCCAAAAGGAAGCTAAGACTGCTACTTAAGTCAGACTGGAAGATAAGGGAAGGAGCCTCAGTGCAGTTGGCAACTCAGTGGTATTGAGTAGGAGCTAGCCCAAGTGCAACATGATTGAGGAATATTTTAAGCAAAGAAAAAGGTATCACTCAGGTGCAGTGGCTCATGCCTGTAATCCCAGAACTTTAGGAGGCCAAGTGGGGAGGATCACCTTAGGTCAGGTGTTCAAGGCCAGCTTGTCCAACAAGTTGAAACTCTGTCTCTGCTAAAAATACAAAAATTAGCTGGGCATGCTGGGAGGTGCCTGTAGTCCCAGCTACTTGGGATACTGAGGCATGAGAATCACTTGAACCTGGGAGTCAGAGGTTGCAGTGAGCAGTTGAGTTACTGCACCCCAACCTGAGAGACAGAGTGAGACTCTGTCTCAAAAAAAAAAAAAAAAAAAAAAAAAAAAAGGTAAAGGAGATAGGATTTGTTAACTAAATATAAGGAATCATTATGAGAATTTTTACAAATATGTAGATAGATTATAAAAAAAAAACAAAACCCCAAAGTGTTCACCATTTCTCACAGAACCATTAGAAGTTCTATGAGGCCACGTGTGTTCCGCTTCATTCTGCATCTCATCTGTCATCATGCTTCCCCAGTCTAATTTTCTTCCAGCAACTCTGTCTTTTGAACTGCTCTCACTGTGCTTCATCTGGCCTGACAGGCTTTCCACTTGCAGTTCCCCACCTGGAACTCTCCCTTTTCTACCTTATAAACCAGTTAACTCAATGCTCATACTTCAGATCTCCTCAAGTTTCCCTTCCTCTGAAAAGCCTTTCCTGATTTCCCTGATTAAGCTAAACGTTCCATTAAATATGTTCCTGGAATTAAATACCTCTCTTTGTAAGCTCTCAACATAGCTGGACTTTCATGGTTTTGGTTTTTGTTTTATTTTGTTTGTTTTTTGATTATTTGTTTAATATCTCTCTCATAACCTAGAGCAAAATATCCAGGAATGCATGAAGTGTTACCACTGTATCTTCAGTGCAGAAAACAATTGTTCTCTGAATGTCTTAGAACGCATTAAGAAAACTGTATAATGTTTACTTAATATAATAATTAATTACCTGTAATTAATAAATAGAGGAGGACGAAGTGAAAAGTATTTTAAGATTTATGACTTGGCACTGAGCACATGGTTGAATGTTTATTATGTAGCAAACACAACAGCCTAGGGAAATACGAGGGATATGATTACTTTTGATTTTTGACATGGTATTTTTTACATGCAAGATGAATTAGAATGTTAGTCTGGAGGTTAGAAGAAAAAGTCTGAATTAGCAATAGGTATTTTGAATCTCTCATTGTAGTTAGCGAGATAACCCAAGCAGAATATATCTAATTAAATAGGAAGTTTAAGAATGGCACCCTGAGAAATAACCGTGTAATGGAAAGGCAGTTTAGTAAGAAAGGTCTATGAAATAATTTTTTTTTTTTTTTTTTTTTTTTTTTTTTCTTGGCAGAGTCTCATTTTGTCACCCAGGCTGGAGTGCAGTGGTATAATCTTGGTTCACTACAGCCTCCACCTCCCAGGTTCAAGAGACTGTCCTGCCTCAGCCTTCCAAGTAGCTGGGACTACAGGCACATGCCACCATGCCTGGCTGGTTTTTGTATTTTTAGTAAAGATGGGGTTTCACCATGTTGGCCAGGCTGGTCTTGAACTCCTGACCTCAAGTGATCCACCTGCCTTGGCCTCCCAAAGTGCTGGGATTACAGGTGTGAGCTACCACACCCAGCCTATAAAACAGACTTGATGGCACAGAGTAGTGGGAAAAAAAATCAATAAATAGTTTTAAAAACCAGTAAGGGAGCAAGTTTTGAAAAGGAGGAAACTTTACTGATGGACACTGGAGTGCTTCAAATCTAACCAAACTCACCAATGAGTTACATATTTCAAAGAGCATATAGATGGAGAAAAACAAGGTTGCATTCATGAGTAGTACATATTTCTTCCATGTCTTTAAGACTCTAGAACTTTTCCTCCTGGGAAAGTTATTTCAGTGTAGGAATGGGAGTGTCATATAGATTTGAGAGTTGGCTAGGACACAATGAATTTGGACTAGGAAGATCCAAGCTTTATACCTTCTACCTGTGTGACTCAGACTATTTCTACTTCTTCTGGTTCTTCAACTGAATATTGGAGATAATAGTACATATTTTCCAGAGCTACTTGGTTTAAGGAAAATATAAATAAAGAGCTTTCATTTTTTCTCCATATTATATTTTTGTAGAAACAGTCTATTTTAATGCTAGTTTGAAGATTATGAAAGGTAAAAATTCTGGCCTAACTTTTTCCTTACAATAACATCCCGAAAACTATTCAAAGTACTTTTTTACAGAAAATGCAATAGTAATGCATTCCACAAAAATTGCAGAGTCTTAGCAAAATCTATGTGACAAGGTAAGAGAACTCAGAAAGTTGTTTTATAAATCTCTCCACCTGCAACAATGTAAACAAATATTATAAACAGAATCCATGTTCAAATTAAATTCTGGATATTTAATTACCCATAGACATCCTAAAATGGGTGAACAATTTTCATCATGTAGCCCTATGTAAATAACTGTTAATATTGTTCATAAATAGGTTGGCAATATAAAGTAAAATAAAACTCAAATTCAAGGGTGGATGAGAATTCTATTAGCATTAAAGTATTTCTATGGTAAAGTGTTTTATACACTTCAGAATCATCCAAAACACAACGTGCTCTTAATGAATAAATAATTTCTAAAAAGTTTAAAAGTCTCTCTTTTGCTGAGGCCCCTGGCACTGGCAGGATGGGCAAGTGCCATGCACTTCGTACTGCTAAGAAGCTCTGTAGTCACCGAAGAGACCAGAAGTGGCATGATAAACACCAAGAAAGTCCATTTAAGCACAGCCCTGAAGGCCAACTCTTTTGGAGGTGCTTCTCCCGCAGAAGGAATTGTGCTGGAAAAAGTGGGAGTTGAAGCCAAACAGCCAAATTCTGCCATTAGGAAGTGTATCAGGGTCCAGCACATCAAGAATGGCAAGAAAGTCAGAGCCTTTGTACCCAATGATGGTTGCTTGAACTTCATTGAGGAAAACGGTGAAGTTCTGGTTGCTGGATTTGGTATAAAAAGTCATGCTCTTGGTGATATTCCTGGAGTCTGCTTTAAGGTTGTCAAAGTAGCCAATATTCTCTTTTGGCCCTACACAAAGGGAAGAAGGAAAGACCAAGATCATAAATTTTAATGGTGAAAGCACCATAGTAATAAGTTTTCATATGCAAAAAAAAGTAAAAATAACAATAAAAATGGTTCTGCTCCAAATAAGTTTTTTTTTTTTTTTTTGTCAACACAGCATTTAGGGAGTCAGTTCTTACTTAATTTGTATGATGTGCTATCCAAGGACTAATTTAAAGAACTTAATCAAATGATCATTGTCGCTATGCTATGGAGTATGAGATAAATATGTTGTCAGAAGATCTATCTTGTCTTTTCTTTAAAACTAAATTTTCCATTAGAATGCTATATGCTCCCATATTTTATTTTATTCTAGTATTTACTTATTTGATTGCATACATAACATTATCTGAAATCCTTTCTTAATATATGGTATATAATAATTATTTACAAACACATGTTAAACTGGTTAAGGTAAGGTATAAAAATATGTCAAAAGCTTGAAATTGTTCTTTTCACACTGTATTTCTATCACAATAAGTGAAATGATAAAGGTTTTTTAAATAAAATATTAAATTGTCTAGAAAAATGGTGTATCAAAAAATATTTAAACTGTCTTAAATTTTAGTTCCAAGCTTTGATAAAACTCAAGTAGTTCCTAAATACCTTTTTGCTATTATAATTCAAGGCCCAATGTTATACCTACTACTAAAAATATAAATTTGAGTTTATAGTAATGTTAATAGGTATTTATATATCAAATAAAGATACAAGTTTTATTTTACTCGAGATATATTTTTATTCAAATTATATCTTTAATCTCTGTAAATTCTATAGGAGAAAATAAGAGAAAATATTCTTCACCAATATCAGAAATAGTCTATAAAAGAGAATTTACTTTTTGAAGGTAGCAAACCTGGGGTGTCTTCTCATGAAATAATAGAGTGACAATTTCTCTATGTAATCTGATTAATATTATTAGTCAAAATAGATGAGTCAGAACTTTATCCTATTGTCACTGTTTTATTGTTCAGACTAACTAGAATATTCATTTCTATCTTATCAGTAGATCATTTGCAAAAAAGTGAAAGTACCTTAAAGAGATCTGTATAATTTAATATATTCACTTTATATCTTTTACCTATTAAACATGTGAAAAAGGAAATATACTAAGACCATAAAATTAAGCAAAGATAAGAATGGAATTATTAAAAATGCATATAGTCATTTTGATTTGAGAGCATGTGGCTAAAATAATCTAAATTTCAGGGTTTTCAGAAATCATACATTGATTAAGCTTTTGGAAGATTTACCTTAGGGGAGTTTAATGGAAAGACATAATGGGGAAATAGTCATGTTTAAAATCAAACATTCCTTTGATTAGAGGGTGAATATTGCCAAAAGTAATGAAAGCTGACCAGTTTTTATGTATGAAGCACTTTTCACCCACACAGAAACCAAAAAGAAGAGGCAAGTACATGTGTGAGATACTCAAAATTACTTTATTCGGATTTCAAATTAAGGTCATTTTAGTGTTCCATGCTACAAGTGCTAAATAACTGCAGAGCAACAGAATAGTCTTTGGAATTTTTCATTATTTCCAATACAGACATTAGCAAAATATCAGATGTCATCACCTTTAAACAAGACATGAAATAAACAAGTTAAGGACCTTCAACATGGTGGCTAATAGCTATATGTGAGATCTATACCGAACAAACAGATTCCTAAGGATCCTAAAGAGACTTATGTCACAGTCTGACAAATTATTCTTATATTGAAAAGGATTAAGAACACATTCTCTCCAAAATAAAATTTCCATTTAGGCACCATCAGCAGGGCTTAATTAGAAAACATGAATAATTGAACATGATGCTGATCTCTTTGAGCAACAAACCTAAGAGTCACGCAGAAGCAAATTCTTGTTAGACAAAAGGGCATGAGGTACTGAATCATTCTCCAGTGTTTTCCTGTCTCTGCTGGCAACATTTTCAGTGATAATTCAAATGAATACCCTCTGAACAAATACTATAAATGTAAGTCTTCAGTTAAAATAGGAAAAATATCAAATAAATAAAACAAACAAAACCTCTTGCAATCTCTACATAAAGCCACGTTTCTGAAAATGTAATAGAGAAAGAGGGAGAGAGAAAAGATATAGATTAGAAATACCTTAGTGTATCGCAGTCTTCATAGAATTAATCATTCTGGCAATGGTATTAAAAGCCAAGTTTACAAATACTCTCTACTGAAAAACGGTTTGAATTTATGTGCCTGTTTCTCATTTTATGTAAGTCCCTCCCTAGTCATGTGCTAAGAGAGCATATGCTAAATGCTTACCTAAAATCCTCAGTGGCTATTCTAGGTTCAATGTGTTAACTTGAGGTTATTAAAAATATATCTGTTGGTAAGCAGTGTTTAAATTAACTAAAACAGTTTAGGCACATATGTACAAAATCCAAATAGCTAAAACCAAATTAAAACACAGAAGCAAAAGTGTTGAAATAAAAAAGACAACTCTGTAAAATATTTAAAAAGGTGTATTCTGAGCCAAATATTAGTACTCATGGCCTGGGGTACAGTCTCAAGAAGTCCTGAGAACATGTGCCCAAGGTGGCCAGGCTAAAACTTTTAGGGAGACAGAAGCTGTAGGTAAAGGCATAAAACATATAAGGTATTCATTGGTTTGACTTGGAAAGGTGGGACATCTGGAAGAAGAGAGGTGGTAGAGGGAGTACTTACAGGTGTTAGGTGGATTCAAAGATGTTCTGATTGTCTTGAAAGAGTGAAGTTTTGCCTAAATTTGAAGACACCAGAAAGAAATGCTTGAGTTAAGGGGAGTTGTGGAAGCCAAGGTTCTTGTTATGTAGATGAAGCCTCTAAGTAGCAGGCTTCAGAGAGAGTAGACTGGAAATGTCTCTTTTCAAACCTTAAAAGGTGTCAGATTTTTAAGGTCTGAATCCAGAAAAGACTTAAAAAGGGAAGGAGATTCTCCACAGAATGCAGATTTCCCCAACAAGAGACATCTTGTCAGGCCCATTTTAAAATATCTCAATTAAATACATTTTGGGGTAAAATGCCTTGATTTCCTTTAGAGTCATGTGATAACATACCAGAGTCAGGTTGGAATTTGGTATTTTATTGCTATAGAGTCTGTTTTGTCAGTTTTATGTTCTCTATTTTAATGTTAATCCTCAGTTGTGCCAAAACCCCAAAGGGAAGGGGTTTAATGAGGCTTGTCCAACTCCCATTTCCTGCTACAGCCTGAACTAGTTTTTCAGTTTTTTGGGGGATCCCCTTTGGCAAGAGAAAGGAGTCCCTTCAGTCTGTTGGGGGATTATAATTTTATTTTTGGCTTACAGTGTTTATCTAGTTTACTGATTCTCCTGGAGCCATGCCCAACACTACTATTTCTATGTCTTTCGTTTTTGTTATCTTTCTCTATTATGGGCCATGTATCATTTTCTTGGATTCCCTGTTTGTTCAGGATAACTAACCAAAGGGGTCCCCCCTCTTTCTGTTTTATTATTTTATCTACCATAAAGAGGAATTGGAACATTGTCTGTAAAAGCTACAGCTCCTGCTCCTGCTCTTGCTGACTTTGCAAAGTCTTCTTTGCCCTCTACATAACCTTCCATTATATTGCTCTCTGCTTTTCTCAATTTGCTTCTCTGTCCATATATTGTGCTATGCCTCAGGACTTCCAGACCTGAAGAAGACATCAGAGTATACCTTAAAAACCCTGAACTTAGTAAGACTGTGACCACCCAATGGGTTCACCTTGCCCACGGCCTAGACAAAGCTGATTTATGAAGGCAGGGGAATTGCAATAGAGAAAGAGTAAATCACTCAGAGCCAGCTGTGCAGGAGACTAGAGTTTTATTATTACTCAAATCAGTCTCCCTGAGCATTAGGTGATCAGAGTTTTTAGGGAAAACTTGGTGGGTAGAGGGATGCCAGTGAGCCAACAGTGCTGTTTGGTTAGGTAGGAGATGAAATCATGGGAAGTTGAAGCTGTCCTCTTGTGTTGAGTCAGTTCCTGAGTGGGGCTGCAAGATCAGATGAGCTAGTTTATCCATCTGGGTAGTGTCAGCTGATCCATCAAGTGCAGGGTCTGCAAAATATCTCAAGTACTGATCTTAGGAGCAGTTTAGAGAGGGCCAGATTCTTGTAGCCTCCAGGTGCATGACTCCTAAACCATCATTTCTAACCTTGTGGCTAATTTGTTAGTCCTACAAAGGCAGTCTGCCCTCCAGGCAAGAAGGAAGTGTGTTTTGGGAAAGGGCTGTTATCAGCTTTGTTTTAAACTATAAACTAAGTTCCTCCCAAAGTTAGTTTAGCCTATGCTCAGGAAGGAACAAGGACAGCTTAAAGGTTAGAAAGAAGATGGAGTCAGTAAGGTTAGATCTCTTTCACTGTCTCAGTCTTAATTTTGCAAAGGCAGTTTCAAGATCACTGAGCAGTTTTTTTCTGCTCAGTGCAATAGTTCAAAATTCAGATTCTGTGACCAGACTGCCCGAGATTCCAGTCTTAAGGCCACTGCCTCCCTACCAAAAAGACCTTCAGTGTTTCATTTTATCTCTCTGTGCCTCCATTTTTTCACCTGTAAATGGGACAATATTTATCTTGAGCTTTTCAGAAATAATAAATGTGCTAATTATGTAAAGTGCTCAGAAAAATGTTGCCTTTAAAACTGCCTTTGCGAATATTGTAACTGAGGCAATTATGACAGTGAAAGAGATCTGACCTAACTGACTCCATCTTGTTTCTAACCTCCAAGCTGCTCTTGTTCATTCCTGGGAGTAGGCTGAAGTAATTTTGAGAGGAACTTAGTTTGTGGTTTAACTTTTAAAACAAAGATGTGAACACCCCTTTCCCAAAACAAACCCCATTCCTGCCTAGGGTCTAGATTGCCTTTGCAGGACTAACAAATTAGTCACAAGATTAGAAATTATGGTTTAGGAGTCATGCAGCTGGAAGCTGCAAGATTCTATACCTTCTCAAATTGCTCCTGGGGATACCATCACTGTTTTAAAACCTAAGATGAGTTCCTGAGATATTTTGCAGACCCTGCCCTTGATGCATAAGCTGGTACCACACAGACTGTTAAACTGGCTCATCTGACTTTGTGGACCCCACCAAGTTTTTAGTGCAAGAGGACCACTTTGACTCCCTGTAATTTCATCTCTGACCTGACCAATCAAAACTCCCAATTCACTGGCCTTCCCCCTATCAACCAAATTATCCTTAAAAACTCTGATCCTCAAATGCTCGGAGATACTGATTTGAGTAGTAATAAAACTCCGGTCTCCCACACAGCCTGTTCTGCATGAATGATTCCTTCTTAATTGCAATTCCCCCATCTTGATAAATCAGTAATAAGCATCATATCAATTGTTAACTATCAATGTTGTTGTTATTATTATTATTACTATTATTACTAGTATTGTAACTAAACATAGGCTCAACTGCTTGCTGCTTGCAAAGCCAATAACAGGGATGCGATTTAGTGAAAGGAAATTGACTTTATTCCAGAGCTAGCAGTGAGGAAACGGTCAAGGCTAGTACCTTAAAGAAACCATTTCAAACTTTAGACTGGGACCAGGGGCTTACAAAGGGAACTTGGAATGGGAGGCATGTGGAAATAGTCCTGAATACAAGGTCTGTGTTTTCTGTTCTGGTGGCTTTCTTGAGTTGTGCTCCACCTGGAGTGCAGGCTGGCATTATCTCAACCATGGCCAGGTTGTAGGTTGTAGACTAACCACTTTGAGGTAATCTCTGGAATTTTGCAGCTGGGTCTCCCCGCCTGGTCTGTCTCACAATTAGCCCCTGGAACTTCTAAGTAAGCACATAGTTAAGTGTGCATGGTGTAAGTTTAACAAGCATACAGTTACATAAATGTGCATGGTGTAAGGGGGTAGTATGATGGAAAAAGGAGGAAATAAAGGGTTTTCGGGTACTTTTCAAGGCTACGTTCTCAGATTAAGAGGGGAAAAAAAGCTCTAAAATGCATTTCTAGGTGGTATACCCAGTTACGGTATTAGTGAGAGAAAGACAGATGTTAATCTTTTATTTTCTACTAATTCAATGAACAATTTTACAAAATTGGAAACTTTTTGTAGTTTTTTTTTTACTTTTAAGGAAAGAATTGCCAGTTAATATACAAGACCTTTCCTAACACTAAAAATAAGAATTTCAAACTGAAGCAAAGCTGTCCTTAAAATATTTAAAATGAAGAGTATTTAAGGCTGCTTTATTTTTACATTACATATTATTATAAGACAACCTCTTAGATGCCATAAAATAATATATTAAAATTTTTATTACCTGTATATTTTATAATGTGATTTCATTTTAAAATGAAACCCATTTACTTTAATGGGTTTTTCCCACATATATTTTTTTCTGACATTATTATTGATATATGCATTTTTTTTTTTACCTTGAATCACTATTTACAATCATTTCTAGGAAGAAAAAACTGTCAAAATGTGTTGTGTCTTTATAATGAATTCTGTGTGAATAGATGCATCTGAGATTTTTTTCTCATTTCAATTCATTCCTCATGTAATATTACATAGCCTGGAGTATAAACAAAAGCTAAAAATAAAAACACATATTTCTTAGCTTGTAACAGCTATGATATGCTTCCTGTAAAGAAGAAATAACTTAACCAAAATAGCAGTTTCAGAAAACACCTCTTCAAAGAGAAATCGTTTAGAAAAAGTATGATCTTAAATTTGGAGAAAAGCTGAGATGTCAAATAGTTAAGTTTTTACCTAAAGAATCAAATGCCTATGAAACATCAATTTTTCGAATCATCATTAATCTTTGACTAACAAGTACCTGGGGTGGAAGCTTGTTACTTAACAAGGCATCCCATTCCTCTGCATTTCTGAAACACTCAAATTGAGTCACAAGTAGCCTCCATGTCATTTCCCTTCAGAAGTCCTGCCTCTACCCTCTATTTTGTAAGAAATAAGTGCACTATCTTAAGATATTCCTTATGACGTAATTCGTAGCTTCTAACTGTCCTAATTGTTCTTCCCTAGTCATTCTTCTTTGCCAGTTTTCCTCTGAAAATCTCAGGCAATTTCACAGTCTTTTCTTGTTTCCTTTCTAACATAAAATACACAAATGTAAATTTAATGAAGCACATAGTTGAAAATCAGAGGACTGCATTTTTCTTTCCTTTTATATAATAACTTTTATTCTGCTTCTTCAAAAAATATCTTAGAACATAGTAGCAACAAAAACATACATTTAGTCCAAAAATGAGAATGACCTGATTCAGGTCAATTAAATTCAAATGCCTGCCATCAATCCCTTTGCTTTCCATTTTATCATCAAGCATTATGTTACTGATTTTAATGTCCGGTTAGCTACTTATCTATTTTTATTTGTTGCCAAAATTAATTTTTTGGGTTTCTATTATGGGGTAAATCTATTCTATAAAGAGCTGAGAAAGTGTTTGCCTTAATTGTAAAATTAGGAGATAAAAAATCAACCTGTTTAAACATATTCCAAACTCACCAATGAGTATAAAACATGAAATAAAGTTCTCTCTTCCAATTTGTGAGAAATCACACATATATTCTCAAAGATAATTAGAAACAAAGCTAGTCTCCACAGTTTACCTCTGAATGAATAGGCACATACCTGGTGCTTTTATTCATTCCTAGAGAAATCCCACCTGTAGATTGTATAACTACAGGAATCGATATTTGGAAGAAGTTGTCACAAAGAATGCCTCACTCAGGATTGCAGGTGACTCCTTTACAGCTGGGGGAGCATGGTAGAATTTTCATCTATATGTGGGGGTTGGAGGTAGAAGTTGAAGAATGATGATAAATAAGAATAAAAGAGAAATGGAAACATACTTTCGTGGAATTTAAAATAACTCATGCTCTAGTCAAGTTTGTTTTTACAAATATTGAATGAAATTCCAAAAATCTATAATGAAATTGCTGTTAGCAATAGAGCCGGTAGGGAGGTGGGGAAACAGGGCATGCTCTGTTTGAATAAAGTTAATATAAGTGAATAATAAATTATGGGAAGAGAAATAGGCACTCTAGTAATTTTGCATCTTGAAGAACATGTTTTATACATTTATGAAAATTCTCCCATAAATTAAGTAATGTATTAAAGAATGCAAGGAAAGGCAAACATTTTATTCAAACCAGTTGTGTTTTATTTCCCAGTTTTATTATATACCATGGAAAATTGATTTAAAATTGCTAACTAAACCCTGACTTGCATCAGAAAATAATCTTCAATTCCACTTTTAAATTTACTTTTAAAGAGGGAAATGTGTATTTTACTGAAATCTTGCATTAATAAGATAACTTTGCTTTTTATATAACACTATGGCCAGAAATCCTGAGTTTTATTCTATGTACTTGCTTACATTTATGTGATGCACCTTAGCAATAAATCTGCAACAATTTAGGCAATGCTGGTAAAGAAGATCTTTAGTTAAACCAAACCAAAGACCTGCGAAGGATTGTAACATCAGGTGCTGGCAGTTCCAAGTGAATTAGGCAAACTCTAATTTTACTAACTCGAAGATTATCAGGTATGTACTTGAGATAACTGTCACGTGCAACTTAAAGATAATCCCAAGATTTAGTCTGGGGCTTTTGTTACTGGAAAGGTGTCCCCATCCAGACCCTAAAAGAAGGTTCTTGGATCTTTCCCAAGAAAGAATTCAAGGCAGGTCCATAGAATAAAGTGAAGGCAAGTTTATTAGAAACGTAAAGCAATAAAAGAATGGCAGGCCGGGCGCGGTGGCTCAAGCCTGTAATCCCAGCACTTTGGGAGGCCAGAGACAGGTGGATCACGAGGTCAGGAGATCGAGACCATCCTGGCTAACACGGTGAAACCCCGTCTCTACTAAAAAATACATAAAACTAGCCGGGCGAGGTGGCGGGTGCCTGTAGTCCCAGCTGCTTGGGAGGCTGAGGCAGGAGAATGGCGTGAACCCAGGAGGTGGAGCTTGCAGTGAGCTGAGATCCGGTCACTGCACTCCAGACTTGGTGACAGAGCGAGACTCCGTCTCAAAAAAAAAAAAAGAATGGCTACTCCATCAACAGAGCAGCCCCATGGGCTTCTGGTTGCCCATTTTTATGGTTATTTCTTGATTACACACTAAACAAGGGGTGGATTATTCATGCCTCCATTGTAGATCATATAGGGTAACTTCCTAACATTGCCATGGCATTTGTAAACTGTCATGGTGCTGGTGAGAGTGTAGCAGTGAGGATGACCAGAGGTCATTCTCGTCACCATCTTTGTTTTGATGGGTTTTGGCCATCTTCTTCTTCTGCAACCTGTTTTATCAGCAAGGTCTTTATGACCTGTACCTCGTGCTGACCTCCTATCTCATCCTGTAACTTAGAATGTATTAACCTCCTGGGAATGCAGCCCACCAGGTCTCAGCCTCATTTTACCCAGCCCCTACTCAAGATGGAGTTGCTCTGGTTCAAACAGATCTG
The DNA here is from genome assembly GCF_024542745.1 of Macaca thibetana thibetana. NCBI lineage: Eukaryota > Metazoa > Chordata > Mammalia > Primates > Cercopithecidae > Macaca > Macaca thibetana. Next base: position 52,106,277 of record NC_065582.1, on the reverse strand, counting down.
ACACTTTCATGAGACCTGGGAGAGAAATTGATTCTAGTTAATGTCTGAGCACTTAGAAAGGGATACATAATTTAACTGCACAGCTTAGAATTAGAGTCTAAAGCTCTTATTCTTACTCTAGGAAGGCACAAATGACTCGACAAATAAATGAGTATTTTAAAACTTACACTGAATTTGGTATTGAACTGATAATCTTTACTAGTTATTGGCCATATAGTATCAATCTAGCTGACTGAGTTTGATGACACTGAATTTGCTAATTTCAAAAGGAGTGCAATATGACTTTTGCTATTGTTATTTATTTATTTTTTGAGACAGGGTTTCGCTCTTGCCGCCCAGGCTGGAGTGTAGTGGTACCATCTCGGCTCTCTGCAACCTCCGCCTCCTGAGTTCAAGCGATTCTCCTACCTCAGCCTCCCGAGAAGCTGGGATTACAGGCATGTGCCACTATGCCTGGATAAATGATGTATACAAAAGAAATTAAGATACATGAATGATGACACTCTACTCAAAACTGAGTCAGAAGTGCTTGGGTAAGGTAATATTGACTGCTATTATTGAGCCTGCATCTGTCCTTCACCGTGCCTTATATTTGTTATGTCACTTAATTGCCACAATTATGTTATGTGATTGCTATTATTATGAACTCTATATTATCGATGAGGAAACAGATTTGTAAAGAAATTGACTTGCCTGCATTGCAGAGCAAGTAAATGTCCTAACCGTATTAAAGCCAGTTCTGTTTAGCCCCAGACCCTTTGACTTTAGCCACTATACAGTAGTGGTTATAGCATGAGCTTTGATTTCAGGTTCAAGTTCATCTTGGTGAGCATAGGCATGCTTTTTCATTTCTGCCAGCTTCAGATTTCTCTTGGTAAAACGATATAATTGGAATATCTTTTTCCAAACAAGTGTTCTAAGGCTTACTAATATAAAACTTGTCATTTCATCCATTCATTCAGTCAATATTCATCAAACAGCAACTTTGTACCAAGCCTTCAACTGTAGCTAGGAGATACTATGATGACTCAAAGAAGAGATACTTAATCAAAATACTTATGCAAATTAGTACATAATTGCTACGTGTGTGAAGTATTATGAAAGAAAAATAAGTGGGGGGGATGTCTTGAATACTTCAGGGGTTGGGTAAGTCTTCCCTGAGGAAGTGCAACATCATCTGAGATCTGAAAGATAAGTAGAATATTCTTTTTTTTATTTTTTTGTTTTTATTTTTTTGAGACAGAGTTTTGCTCTTATTGCCCAGACAGGAGTGCAACGGCGTGATCTTGGCTTACTGCAACCTCTGCCTCCTGGGTTCAAGCGATTCTCCTGCGTCAGCCTCCCAAGTAGCTGAAATTACAGGCATGTGCCACCATGCCCAACTAATTTTTGTATTTTTAGTAGAGACGGGGTTTCACCATATTGGTCAGGCTGGTCTCGAACTCCCGACCTCAGGTGATCTGCCCGCCTCAGCCTCCCAAAGCTGGGATTAGAGGCATGAGACACTGTGACTGGCAGACAAGTAGAATTTTTTTTTTTTTTTTTTTTTTTTTGAGACAGAGTTTTACTTTATCACCCAGACTGGAATGCAGTGGTGCAATCTCAGCCCACTGCAACCCCCGCCTCCTGGGTTCAAGTGATTCTCCTGCCTCAGCCACCAGAGTAGCTGGGATTGGAGGTGCTCGCCACCATCCCCGACTAATTTTTGCATTTTTTCAAATAGAGGCGGTTTTACCATGTTGGCCAGGCTGGTCTCAAACTGCTGACCTTGTGATCCTCCTGCCTCAGCCTCCCAAAGTGCTAGGAGTACAGGCGTGAGCCACCACTCCCAGCTGAAAATTCTTAGCATGGGAGCTTCTCTGGCACAGCGAGGCATGCGTAAAGACCCTGAAGCAGGAGGATGTGTGTTTGTCAAATCAAAATAAGGCAAGTAAATTACCTTTTGTTCCTAAAGCAAAAGAATGGCATAAAATGATGCTAGAGAGTGGAGCATGGACCACATAATGAAGAGCCCTTTCAACCATTTAAATGATGTTGATTTTTTTTTTTTCCCCTAAGAGGAATGTAAGTCATTTAAGGTTTTTGACTAAAGCAAGAACCTAATCAGATTTGAGTTTAAAAAGAATGGAGAAACAGTGGGGGATGATAGAAGTGGGGAGATAAATTAGCAAATGCCGTGTCAGGGTGGTGCGGTGGATACAGGTAGATTAGACTAAAGCCAGACTCTGAGGATTTCCAATATTTAATCATTGAAGCCAGCTGAGCAACTTGACAATGAAACCACCTTTGCGAAAGTTGTATCTGCGAGAAAATTTTAACAATCGGCTAACCTAACACAACCCCCATCTTGCCTTTCCCTAAATTATTCCTGGGCTATTGGACCAAGCTAACTTTAAAAGACATTTAGGCTACAGTTTAAATGATAACAGCCTTTCCCAAATCTCAGCAGCTTTTGTAAAGCTAACAGGAGGCCTCCAGGCTGAGGGGAGAAGAGTGTGAGTCCTGCTAAGATTCGGACATTATTTCGGAGGTTGTAAGACATGCAACTTCCCCAATTCCTCCTACAAAATAACACCAATATTGGAGACTGGCCTCTTAAGATAGCTTTTCAGGTTTCTTTGCATGTCTGACATACATGGCTCCACCTGGACCTGATGACTCCACCTGAACCGACAACCCTACTCCTGTGGCCCCACCCAGAAGCAATTCGGCCAGCAAGAGGATAGTTTCAACCCCTCTGTGATTTCATCTCCGCCCCAAACAATCAGCAGCAGGCACCTGTTAACTGGCCACCCCTACCCCTTCCACAAAACTGTCTTTGAAAAGCCCCTAACCTAAGAGCTTTGAAGGAGATGATTTGAGTACGAACTTCATCTCCCACATGGCATGGCTGGCCTCCTATCTATTAAACTCTTTCTCTACTACAATGCCATGGTCTTTCTTTATGCAATGGGCAGGAAGGACCTCTTGGGCAATTACAACAAAGAGCAGCTAGAGAGACAAGGGAAAACCAAGGCTGGACAGTGTAAGAGAAACCAAGGGCTTCAGTGAAGGTATAATGAATTATATTGGAAAATAACTTTGTTTTTATTTTTCCCAGGGATTTACGTTCTGGTTCTGCTTCTGATCTGATTTTGTCTGTTCCACTTTTATGTTTTCCTTTTCAAATAACATTATCACCATTAAACTTTGTAGTAATTTCCAAGGACATATTTTTTATAATTTTAATTAATTAATTTTTTTTTTTGAGACAGGATCTCACTTGATCAACCAGGCTGGAGTGCAGTGGAGCAATCATAGCTCACTGGAGCCTTGAATTCCTGGGATCAAGTGATCCTCCTGCCTTAGCCTCTCAAATAGCTGGGACTGCAGGGATGTGCCACCACACTTGGTTAATTATTTTATTTTTAGTGAAGATGAGGTATTGCTATGTTGCCCAGGCTTGTCTTGAACTCCTGGCCTCAAACAATCCTCTTCCCTCAACCCCCCAAAGCACTGGGATTACAGGCATGAGCCACCACATCTGGCTTCCTTTTTTATAATGTACAACCCTTACTAGAAATGATGAAAACAGAAGACATTTAGTATAAAAATGGAAAACAAAATCAAACCCATTTCTACTGAGTTTAGATTTTTCCTGTGTTTTGACAGTTAGAAAAACTCTAAGGTTATTATTTTAAAGGATGACCAGATGTTTACTTCTTTTAAATGTGACTTTAAAACTCAGTATGTAAAATTAAAAAATTGACAGGTACCTCTGGAGTTTTAGGTGAAGTTTAGTAAACTGAACAAAGTTGAATTAGCTCACTCATTTTTTAAATTGCCTCCCAGATAATTGTAGAGCTTATGAATTAAAAGGTGTAGTCCTATTTTCAGATGCACTCAAACCAGAGCGACTTCATCTTGACTGAGGGCTAGGAAAAATGTGTCAGAGACTTGCTGGGCTGGATTCTCAGAAAGATAGGTATTCCTAGTGAGAGAGAAGAGAAGAAGGAACCAGTTAGGCAGATAGTTAGGACAAGGTCCCTGGTAGAAGTCTTTCTAACAAAAGAGCAGCCTGGAAGCAATCAAGCTACAAGCGCAGATAAGGAAGCAAGGTCCAATGCCTTTGCCTCTTGTGGAACCAGTGAAATCCATCTATACATGGTGGGCTTCAGTGAGCATGTTCCGTTCCTTTTTGGGCATACTCGGATAAGGGAACTTGTACAGAGGGGCTTGCCTAAGACGGATCTGCAACCATATAGATAAGAAAAATTACACAGAACCAGACACACCTGCAGTGGAAAATTCCATCTCCTGACACATACACAGTAAGGGAAATAAAACAACATGGAATAACTCAGGCTAAGGACCCACATGCGCACTAGAGGGATGGAATGGAGCTAACAATAATTCATCCTTATGCAAATAAGACATTCAGCCCTAACTGGCTTTTTGTGCCTCATCTAAATGAAACCCTCTGCCCTTATAGCTTGTTTATAAAAGCCTTTGCCTTCAACTGTGAAATGGCAACTCTTTCAGGCCTCTTCTCCACTGTGGAGAGCTTTCCTCTTTAGCTTATTGAACTTGGCTCCAACCTCACTCTTGGTGTCTATGCTCCTTAATTTTCTTAGTTGTGAGACAAAGAACTCCAGGTAATACCTCAAACAACGAAACTCCTCCAGTGACCTTAGACTGCTTTACTGTCCTCTAGATGTTTACAATTAAGGGAACAGATGGATAACATTTACTAAATATACTCAGACTTAGGAGTGTCCTGATATCCCTATATCTTCAGAACAAAAGCATTCCTAATTTTGCTTTAAAGATAATAATATTGAGGCTGGGCACGGTGGCTCATGCCTGTAATTCCAGAACTTTGGGAGGACGAGATGGGTGAATCACAAGGTCAGGAGATGGAGACCATCCTCGCTAACACAGTGAAACCCCGTCTCTACTAAGAAATACAAAAAATTAGCCAGCCATAGTGGTAGGCACCTGTAGTCCCAGTTACTTGGGAGGCTAAGGCAGGAGAATGGTGTGAACCCAGGAGGCAGAGCTTGCATTGAGCCGAGATCGTGCCACTGCACTCCAGCCTGGGTGACAAAGCAAGACTCCATCTCAAAAAAAAATAATTAAATAAAAAAGTAAAAATAAATAAAAAATAAAGATAATATTGATCCCTGCAAAATACAGTAATTAAGAAAATTAATCCTTTACCACAAACCCTTATAGCAGAGCATATTTCCCCATGATCTTTTTTTTTTATTTTTATCCTATATGTAAACAAGCATTGTACTTAGGGTAGACATGTTCCTGTTCTTACTTTTGGGAATGACCTACTCTGTCTATGGAGTAGCTGTTCTTTCACCACTTTACTGTCTTAATAAATTTGCTTTTGCTTTGCACTGTCAACTTGCCCTGAATTCTTTCTTGCATGAGTTCCAAGAACCCACTCTTGCAGTCTGGATCAGGACTCCTTTCCTGTAACATCTTTCTGGTGACCACAAAAGGATGATACTAGAAAAAAAAAAAAAAAAAAAAGACTGAATACATTGGCAGACTTTGGGTAAATATTGAGATACCCAAATAAAAGTTGGATTGGGTTAGAGGCCCAATTTAGGGGACTTAGAGTCTCCCCTAAGACAGAGAAGGTTAAATACCTCTCTTAATAAAAGGCAAGGATGTTTAACCAAACTTGAGTTCAAACTTTGACCCAACTTAGGAAGGTTAGAGTACTTCCTAAGATTTAGGGGGTTAGGGGCCCCTCTCAGTAAAGTCCCTCTTGTCTAAGAATGGATTTGGCACTATGGGATGCTAACTGCTATTCTCTTTGGGTTATTCTGCCTTGCAGTCTTTGCTGATGGGTGTAGGTGACAGAATTAGGCATGTACAGGATTGCGAGACATGGGGAGAGCTTTCCTTCCCAAAAATGAAAATTCAAGAGCTAATGGAACTGCTGCAAAAGTTCCCTTTGCTACTGACAAGTAGCCACCTGAATTTTTTAGTTTTGCTGCAATAGGTGGGTCTTTCTCTGGCCTCCCTGAGCACTTTGCCCTCCTGACCCTGCCACACGCAATGTTTTTTTCTCTCTCTTTCTCTTTTCTATCTTTTCTGTTACTGAGGGTGACCATCTTGCCCAGAGACCACATGCTGAAACTCATGGTCAGAGGTTGCATTAACAATGATTGGGTCCAACTGGGGGCAAGATTGAGCCTTGCCTATTTGATATTGGGTGCTAAACAGAGTGGTTAATGTCTATGTTTTGTCACATGTAGTTTGCTCTGGACAGAATGGAAACAGATAATTTTCCTTTGTGTTGTGGCTTGGCCGCAACACAAAGGAGCCTTGGCACCAGGGCTCTGGTGCAGTGAGCCAGGTCACTAGGGCTGCTCAGGGAAAGGGAATCCAGAAGCTTGTCATGCTGGCAAAAGGGTAAGAATTTCTTACCAGTCAAACTTCTGGCCTCTCTCTCTCTCTCTCTCTCTCTGAATGAATGCTAAAAATCATTGTTTATAACTGTGAAGTTTTGATTTATGGGAAAAAGGATTCATGAAGCTAATCTTAACCTGTGGTGAATCTGGTGCACTTTGTCTTTCTGTATTGTTCTGTCATAATGAAGGGTACCTTAGGATAGAATTCAGGCCTACGACTCCTATAAGCCTGCTGTTCAAGATGGCCTAGCAAACTGCAGTCATGTCCTTGGGAGCTTGACCTTGTAACCATGTGGCCATGCTTTTTCTTTTCACAATGGTGGCCTGGGGTCAGGGTTCAATTCCTGGCTTAGGAAATGGGCCTTTATCGTCTACCTGTCTTTCAATTTATATGTATTATGTGTGTGATGTTTATATATGAAAGAGCTTTAATTAATTACTTTTAAAATAATAAGAGCTTAAATCAAATATTTTAAAAGAAAAATAAAAATTGCAATGTCTTTTAGTTCACATAAGTTTAATAATCTTTGGAAAATAAAAACAGCTTTAAAGATTATTGAAAATAAAGACATTTGATCTAAATTAGGCAGGTCAGATGTTAAGATTATTAAATACCTTAAGGTCATAAAATGTTTTTTGATTAAAAAAAAAGTTGTTCAACTTATTTTGGAGCATTAGATTCTAGATAAGGGCTGGGGACATGTGGTGTTAGCTATACCCCCTAGGTATGCTGTAAAATGTCAAACCTTATCTGGTGTACTAAGCTCCACACCTAGTACATAATTAAAATTGATTACTTACCAAGGTTTTCACCAAACATAAAAGTCACTAAGCGTTAATAGTGTAACTGTATTTGAGACTACTGAAGAAACAGTTTTACATGCAAGGTGTGTAAGGAAAGTGAAATGTGTTTGTGATAAAAGATTATAAAACATTGTGAGAATGTAGATTTCTTGCCTAAATTAAAGGGTTAACAGATTGTGTTACGTTAGATAGAATAAAGCTGAAGATTTGAAAAAATTGTGGAAGGTTTGTGAAAAATTAATCTCATAAAAGAAATTCTGTGTGTGAACATATTGGCTAATGTTAAAGAGGTATTCAGTTTTTCCATAAATTAAGCATTGGAATAAAAGCACAACAGGTTTTTCTTAGAGTACTGATTTGCTCTTTAACAAAAATTTGTAAAGAGTTATAAAAGGCTTATTATACTATTACCTTATGGTCATACTGATTAAAGCTGAATAGATTTATCTATGAGGTTGTATTAAGAATTGGGTTTAACATCAACAGTACACTAATGTAAAGGTGAAATTTGGCTTATTTAGTATAAAAGTAATACAGGAAACATTGTCAAATATAAAATTGGCTTTCTTTGGGCTGTGTTTGTATAAATATGTTATTGGTATTTGTTTCAAAATTATAAAGACTTTTGTAATTCTAATATGGCTTAGCATATGTTATTAATAATTATAAGTGTTAGGTAAAAATTTTGTATGACACGAAGTAGCCAAATTTCCTTATCAATTGTGGCTTTAATTGTGGCTGTCTTACAACTTTTTGCCATCCACAGATAATTATCTTGTGTTGGTCCTCTTCGAAAGGTGGTTTACAATAAGCTACAGGGCTTTGACAGATGTTCGTAAATGCAAATTTCTGGTAACTTTGGAGATTGTGACATTAGAATACAGAAAAAAATCTTTCAGGACTCTCACAAAGACCTGAAATGTTCATGACTATCAAGGAGAACAGGAGTTAATTACGTGGACTGAACTAATAGAAGACTGAAGTAATCTTGTTGACTTTTTTCTTAAAACACTGCTGATCCTTTGTTTTGTTTTTCTGAATTAAGGAAACTTTTTAGTTATTTACAGCTTGTAACAATTGAGTAAAGTATACTCCTGTGAACAAAATTTGGAGCATATTTGTTTCTCTCTACCTGATTTCTCCAGAATTTGGCAACTATTTGTGAGTATTCTCAATTTATGGCATAGTAACTTGCATAAGAGCAATAAAAAATCTGTTTTCTTTTGCACAAGACACAGTTGGAGAAATTGCTTATTTTGCCAAAGCTTTGAGGGGAATGGTATGCTTTCTTTTAAGGAATCAAACTTAACAAAGCCAATTAAAACCTCTTGGGAAAACTAGCCTCATACCTTGTCTACCCAGTCCCTGTACAGAATTCCTGTACAGGGTTCCTGACCTGTGGTAAATAAAGAATGTCACTTTATGACAGGTCCAGGAGCACCAAGTTATCTTGGGACCTCAAGAGGAGATGAGTTTACTCAACTCATATGTATTTGAAGGTGCAAACTTATGGCAGGGCTTGGCTTTAAAAAAGTCTTATTTGAGATTCCTTCTATGGAACAGAGTTTCATCAAAGCCAATTTTTAAAAAAGCTTATGTGAAAAATTATTATTGCTGCACTTTATACAAATAATCAGGGCAATTATAATAAAGCAAATTGGTCTTACCATGCTTTGTCTTTAGTAAAAATGGGAGGCTGGAGAAATTATGTTTCAAAATCTATGGTACACTTGCTATTAGATTCTAGTCTCATTGGTTTTTTTCATGTTTGCTTCTGAAATTTAGGCTAATCACTGGTTGGTTCACCAGAATAAGCAATTTAATAACCTTGTTTGTTCCAGTGAACCAACCAGTGATCTCTGACTGCAGCTCAGAAGAAACAAGATAAATGAGTAATGTAAAAATCTAGATCAGTATTCTAATTCTGAACACATATTGGAATCAGCTAGCAACCCTGTGTCAGCTTGTTTCCAACAATTGCCCAGTTCTTAGAAAGCCTTCCTGTTTAGTTTACTTGGAATGATTTTACTCACTTTACTTTCACTGTGATTGTACTCTTTGTATAGGAATTCAAGATAAGCTTACTCAATGCTTTCTTAAATTGGACACTCATTAATCTTCCAGATATCACCTTTTGTTGGAACTAGAAGTTATGAACAACCCTCACCATACCGACATTTTCTGACTGTAATCCTCTCTACCTTGAACGTAAGAGACCCAATTGTTAGGAATATCATTGCCCCCATTCAGCCTTAAGAAGCTATAGAAGACAGATCTTCATCCCTCTGCAATGCTTAGGATTAACGTCCCTCTTGTATAGGGAGGGGAGAAATACGTCAGAGGTGTTTGAACCAGATAAACTCCATTCTTGAGTGAGGGCTAGGAAAATGAGACTGGGACTTGCTGGGTTGCATTCCCAGAAAGTTAGGTATTCCTAGCCTCTAGATGTTTATGGTTAAGGAAACAGATTGATAATGTTTGCTAAACAGACCCAACTTAGGAGTGTTCTAATATCCCAACATCTTGAGAACAGAATATTCCTAATTTTGCTTTAAAGATAATAATATTGATCCTTGCAAAATAGAGTAATTATAAAAATTAATACCTTACCACAAGCCCTGTGGCAGAACATATCACCCCATGATCTTTTTTCATCCTATGTATAAACAAGTATTGGACCTAGGGTGGATGCCTTCCTTCTCTTACTTTCAGTAATGTCCTACTCCGTCTATGGAGTAGCTGTTCTTTCCCTACTTTACTTTCTTAATAAACTTGCTTTTGCTTTGCACTGAGGACTCATCCTGAATTTTTTCTTGTGTGAGATTCAAGAACCTGCTCTTGGGGTCTGGATCAGGACCCCTTTCTGCTAACACTATGATGAAATGGATAAAGTTGAAATAAAACTGATATTTATGTTTTTTTCTTTTCTGAGAAATTCAGTCCATAAAAGATTTTATGTCACTTTCACTTTGTTCTATTGTTTGGTTTCTGAATGTCTTACTTTCTGAAAAGAAATCCCTAATCTCTTATCAATAGTGAATATAACTCATTCTTTTACCTTATGAGTTAATATTTAATTAAATTAAAAATTCTTTATGAGTTTGAATATTAATTTCCTTGTTGGTAGAATTTCTTCACAAAATCAGTATTCTCCTGTTTTAATGCTCCAAAGGAAATTATCCTACAAATCAAAAGTGAATTCAACCATTCTTTCAAAAATATCTTAATATCTGCACTCTATTTCTTCCATTTTGAATATATTCTCATAGCTAGTAGTCTTGCTGTGGACAAGGAATAGGTTTTAGAATTTGTGAGCAAATAAAGATATGCAAAACCATGGGCTCCTACTTTAAACTATCTTGAGCTTGTAGAATCTGTATCATCTCGTGTGATAAAGAATAAACTGTTAACGTAGAAAGGAAACAAGAAAAACCGAGGGAATTAACCTAATCAGTTAGACATTTTAGTGCCTTGAGGAACTAAACTGTTCCATTCTTCATGAACCAGATGATATCTGTAAAAGTGTTGTTCTTTCTTTGTTCCCTTTTGGTCTTACGATATTTCTCCTCATTGGCTTTTCAAGTCTTGCCAAAATTGGTGCTGTTGTTGTTGTTCCAAAATAGTTGCTGGCACATGCTATGTGGCAGACATTAAACTCCAACTAACACATCCTTACTGATTAGTTTCTAGTTTATGGTTGCTGAGGACTGAGCAGAGCTCTTCCAAAGCTTAATTTATAAAGCACTGAAAAGTATAAGCGAGCACATACTAAAATCTGTTCATATAAATGTAAGCTAATATTTGTGCCACATATTACAGGTAGAGAACCTGTATGATTAGAAATAGAACATCCAAACATCAATTGAATTATTCATTATTAATAAATAGTAAAATTGTGAGTAGAATATTAAAAATTCATATGTGTTCAAATAGGAAAGCAACAAGGAACAAAGCATTCTACTTTATTATTTAGAAAAAGATAATGAAAGGAGATCAATACCTGTATCAGTAGTTAAAATAATATTTAAGACAAACGTCTCAATTTTCTCTTTCTCCTCCTTCTTTTCCCCACATCTTTTAATTAAGAATTTCTTAATTAAGAATTTGTTTTAGGAGGTAAGAGCTGTTATTTCATTTATTCATTTTTTTCAACAACTATTGCCTGAACATGTTCAATTTGTCAGATCCTCTACTAGGCTCTGGGAATGCAACAGTGAACAAAAACAAACATCCTTTATATGTTCATGGTACTTTCAGTAAGGTTGTAAAGAAATAACCAAATCAAGTTATCTCTGAAATAAAGTCCACATTGTCCTTTTGCAAACGCTGTAGGGGAAAGGTACATGTGGAGTGATAATGTTACCAAAGGGGTCAGGAAATGCTAACTCAACCACACTAAGGTGACTGACTATAGGAAAGAATGGACTCTACTGAGAGGGGAGTTGAAAGCATATCCAGCAGATGGAGTCGGGTCTGCAAAGAAGTGGGGTGGGCACAGGAAATCTAGATAATTTTACTCTGTATAGAGTAAAGGAGAAAATGGGGACCAAAATCAAGCTATAGAGGTTGTTAAACACAGACCATGGAGAGCTTCTCAGGCTAGGTTAAGAGTATTGTTTTCATGCCAAGAGTCATTGCAGGGCATTGAAATATTACAAGCACTTGATAGATGAGGTTTTTTTTGTTTGTTTGTTTTTGTTTTTTGAGACAGAGTCTCATTCTGTGGCCCAGGCTGGAGTGCAGTGCTGCAATCTCAGCTTCCTGTAACCTCTGCCTCAGGGGTTCAAGTGATTCTCCTGCATCAGCCTCCAGAGTGGCTGAGTTTATAGGCACACACCACCACACCTGGCTAATTATTTGTATTTTTAGTAGAGACTGAGTTTCACCCTGTCTTGAATGGGGTCAAGCTGGTCTTGAACTCCTGACCTCAAATGATTCACCTCCCAAACTGCTGGGATTACAGGCGTGATCCACTATGCCAGCCAACTGATAGAGTTTTGAAAAGAACACTGTGACTGTACACTGCAGAGTGGATGGTAAAGAGGACAATTTAGTTATGAATAAGCCAATTGGAGGTTAGTTTCACATGTTTTGCAGGTGAAATTTAATATTAACTTTAACCAGAGTAATTGGAAAGCTCTTCAAAAGATGTATTAGAAAGTGTTCATATATTCCATACAAAAGCTTTTGAGAAATATCAGTGATTTTAGGGTTGGACAATATTTTTTGTCTCTAAGTCAGTATGACAAATAAGGCAGGAGTTTTTGAGGCTACACGTGAATACCTTACTTGGATTTTGTACATGTTAAGTTTATTTACCATCAGAGAAAAATATTTATATTCTGAAGAGTGGGGTCAGAAAGCTACAGCCAAATCCATCTTCCCCGCTGAGTAATTTTGTAAATATAGTTTATTGAATCACAGTCACACCCATTCATTAGTGCATCATCTTTTAATGTTTTTGCACAGTGGTGGAGTTGAATAGTTCCAACAGAGATTATATGGCCTGAAAAGCAGATAACATATATTATCTGCTCCTTTACATAAAAAGTTTATTGACTCCTGTCCTAGAAAATGGAGATAATTTTATTTTTATTTTCTTTGTTACTCTCTTCATTGATGTTTGTCACCAAAAAGGTAATCACCAAAAAGGTAATCACTCCTAAGTAGCCACATTACTTAATGTATGTGTTCAAAAAATAAATTATTACATTTCTACAACTTGTAGGCATGGGTAATATTTAGGATGATACTTCAAGGTGACTCACATGTGTGAACAATTGAATCCAGTCAGTATGAAAGTGCTATGTGATATAGCCAATCCCCTTGCAAACCATCTTTAAAGAATATTCCCCAAACACAAAACAAATAAACACACAGAGTCCATGTTTATAGCTTATACTATTTTAGAAAATTACTGAAACATAACATAATTTTATTTCTTTGCATTAGTAGCTTTCATGTTTCCACAATATCTCTCTACCTTATAAAATAAACTCAGGCATAACTGCCCAATGTCACAGATTGACAGAGCCAGAATTCTAACCCATCTTGTAATTAAGACACTGGGTCCCCCTGAACCCAATAATTGATTTAATGTACACCAATTTGTGAATGATATTGTTCACTAATGAAAGACTGTTCTACTAGGATTTACTACTAGAATAAAGGTTTAACTGTGTATGTAGCCTTGTGAGCTCATTGCCTCATTTAGTTCAACCAATAATAATTAGAAAAATTATTTAAATATCTAATGCATATAATAGAGCAATAGATATTTCTTCCCCCCCCAAAAAAAAAAAAGATATTTTGAAGGCATAAACCATTAAAACTGTTTTTGTGTCCTCCATAGCAAAGACTGCTCTTCTAATAGAAGGAATCTAAATGATTATGGAATGAAAAGAAGTGCTGTCATTCAATATGAAAACTACTCCAGTAAGCCTCCTAAATAGTCAAAAGGGTGAACCAAATTACTACTTATGTAGTTCCTTTCAGCTAAATCTTTATGAGCACCATGCTGCTTCCTTGAAGTGTAAACATTTATCAAACACAAGGGAAAACATATGTGTGAATAATATTGTTTGGAATAATATCAGCATCACCCTCCTTGTATAAATAAAATACCTAATTGAACATGATCACATAAAGAAACAATCACTTATTTCTAGAAATAAGTAGAAGGAAATACACCAAAATATTAATTTATTTTATTTTGTGGAATTAGTGCATTTTTGTTCTCATTTAATCTCTGTTTTCCAAATATACTTTAATACAAATGTATTGCCTTGTTAATAGAAATATATTTTATGGAAAAAAGTGAAATATTAATAGATTTTTAAAAAGATTTGTGCACATTAAATTTAATCTCTAATGAATATCCAAGATAAATTGATATTGTTGATTTATGAACTATGCTGAAAAAATACTTTCAAGGCTAGTAGGTGCAAAGAATGCACCAAAGGATGCAAAGAAATAACTGTTAACAAAACCCAAATCTTTTGCGTTTCAATGCATTAAAAGGCATTCAGTGATAATAGCTCCTCTGTATAAAATAGCATAGTTGTCTTAGCCCATTTTTGTGCTGCTATAAAAGAATATCTGAGTCTGGGTAGCTTAAAATGGAAGAAAATTATTGGCTTAGAATTCTGGAGGCTGGACGTCCAAAACTGAGGGGCCGGCATTGGGAAGGGGCTTCTTGTTCATCAGTCCGTATTGAAGGGCAAAGAGAGGGTGAGAGAGAGCAGCAGTGGGCTAAACTCACCCTTTGATAAGGAACCAACTCCTGCGGTAATGAATCCACTCCTGCAATAACTACATTAATCCACTCGTAAGGGCAGTGCTGCCATGACTCAAACACTTCTACTTAGGTCCCACCTCCCAACACTGCCATATTGGGAATCAGTCTTCCAAAACGTGTGCTTTGGGGGACACATTCAAACTATAGCAATAGCACTGAATACTTAATTTAATTTAATTTAATTTTAAATAAGTGATGATTAAGTTTTGCTCACCAGCCTGTTGGTGACAAATGGTATTGTGAAGTATATTCGTGACTATAGAAACGTGTTCATGAAAAAGCAGTAAGCCTACCCTCATTTATGTCTTAACTGAGGTATTAAGGGATCTTAGAAAGAGCAGAGGTTTAGAGTCAGCTAAATCTTTTTAAATTTCTCTCTTGTTTTTCCCAAAGTTGGAGTCTTAGCTTTTTCATCCTTAAGAATGGGGTTAACATCTCTTCTACTATCCTATAAGCATTAGTTCTTATTTGTAACAGTAATAGGTAACCTTTGCTGAGCGTTTCGCATGTAAGAGGAACTTTGCATCTATGAAATCTATGAAAGTTATCTAATTAAAATGGTCCTATTAGAATCCTTGTGTGCAGAATATAACATTCAGGATTAGAATGCTTTAATAACTGGGTTAAGGTCTTACAAATAGTAGGGTAATAATTGGAATCACATCCAGACAGTCTGGTATTTGAGTTCAAGCTCGTAATAACTATGCATTCAGCCTCCTATTCTCATAGAAACTTGATTTAGTTTTTTCATCTCAACTGATATGCTAATACTAATACTTTGATTACATGAGCACCACCAGACTTCGAGTAACTCCAGTTTCTTTCCTGTCAAAAAATTTCTTTAGGCTTTCAGATGTAAAGAGACTCATAAATTCAGCAAATCTTCACTTTTAGTTACAAGTGTTTCTCCTTCACTTAGATACAAAGAAACCCCACAAATGATTTTATAGCAGACCTCTGTTATTTGTCTGCTGATAATTCATTAAACAAAGCCAAAAAAGGAAGAAAAGCTTTTCTGTTTTTTATTTTTTTGACTTGTTAATCCTTGCAAAGTTCATCCTGCTAGGAAGCTGCAGGGTACTTTAAACCAGGTCATTTTAACTAAACATAAATACAGCACAAATTGGATGTCCCCTCAGGCCTTTGAACTGACTTAAAGCTAAGACTTTACGCAGGCCTTTGGTTTTATCTATGCATGTCCTTGGAGGAGAGCCAAATTCTCAGCAGAAACACACATTTGCAGGAATAGGACCAGCTGCAGAAGGTTTTGAAGCTATAAGCACTAGCACTTTCTAAAAGCTGAAAAATATAAACGATCTCTGAACTTTAATTACTTGCCTTCTCCAAAGGCACATGTAGAAACCCCATGTCTATGCCTAAACTATTCACTGCTGTAGGGTATGATGGAAAGACAATTAGCTTTGGAGCTTGCCCAGTTTTGCAATACTGGCCTGCTATTCAGTTTTATAATAATTTAATGTTTTGGTTTTTTTTTTTTTGTATGTTCCTGGAATATAGCAGAATATCAACAAATAGTTTTATATTGACGCTGACCACTTTGCATTACCAGTATTCAGAAGTATGTCATTCAAGATATTCAATTTTTTAGTAAAGATTTCAAATATTCATCTTGTTCTAAAGCTATCTTGCCTTTTAGTGAATTCTCTTTTCCTTTTCCTTTCACAGCCTTCCACTGCAACTGTCTTTCTAATGACTGTATCATTTTGCACCATCATTATACAGAAGGCTCATCCTTTAGAGCAAGTAAAACACTAATTTATAGAGCATTCATGAAATACTCCTTCAAACTTATTTAAGCTGAAATGATACAGTCTCAAGTACCAAATTTCTAAAAAAGGCTTGAAAGCCTTTGGAATTAAATGGGAGAAAATATTTTTCCACGTCTCGTTAAAAGGAATGTATTTAAAGAGTTCAATTAGGAAAGACAAAATAAATTTGTTCTTTTAAGTATAACAATGGAAAGAGGCGTCTTACCAAGTAATGTCTTCTGAACTCAGGCATATTGGTTTAATTTTCAAGATTAACTAATCTTACAATTACATATATTATAATCTGCAGTTATATCCTGTAATATAATATGAGTATTCTACCCAAGTTTAATGGCATTGTAGATCCATTTCCTTTCCTAAGAGATAAAGAGACTAAAGGAGATTGTCAATCCCCTGTGTCCAGAAATAGAAAGAGTACTGTGTTCTGCTTCAATGACATGAACACCACTCTCAAGCTTGCCTGTTTATAACACACAAAAAATAAGACAAGTGTCAACTTTAGAAGACTACAAAGAGAATAAATTTGAAGTAAACTACGGGATGCCCATTTTCTTTTTCTGGATTCTTGGAGTTAAATGAAGCCCTGAGAAATGCCTATCTATATATTCTGGAGTCCTTTCAAATGACGCCAATAATTTACAGTCCCTTAATAACTGAAGATACCTGAATCAATATTGATTCAAAACTCTGGCTTCCAGCTTTACTGAGTGTTCTGGGAGTTAATAGAGGTCTCCAGCATATGCAAAAGACACCCAAAAGAAACCCTGGGAAACAGAAAAGAAGACTTTCAAAGTCTCATGAATTATATGCCACCTCAAGGCCCTTGTAGCAGCAGGCTAGCTTATACTTAAAGGGATAAATCAAAGCATTAATCGGTCTTGTCGGGAAAGCAGGTGTTTTGACTGCCTTTATGGTTCATTTTCATGCAAAAGTGTGGGACACAGGAATCACAAGGGATTGCAAATAAATGGCACTGACAGGATTGATCCCACCAGGCGAGGGGGCTAAAATCAGCCTGTCTTTTCATATTATGAAATACACCTAATAGCAGAGCCTCTTTAAGCTCTAGCTCCACAATAGCCTATTTGTGAGCTCAGGATTTTTCTTCTTTTTTGTTTCTTGTCTTTTCGTTTTATGATAAACTATTCCAGCAACCATAGCAGGTTTAGAATGTTAAAGAACCATGGCGCACAAGATTTGACCAAAGGACTTTTGTTTTAGAAGGACTTTAAGGACAGGATATACAAACTCTAATCTGGTTCCAAGATGGAAGGGGAGGAAGAGGACGAGGAGAAGCATATCCTTCATTTCACAGTCATCTCGAGATTCAGGGACAGCCAAAATATCATCGAAAATTTCCAGGAACATAAACAACTACCAAGTGTTGGTTTATGTGAGGCTTTCTACTTTAAAAGGTGACTAAATTTGGAGAAAAAAAATGAAACTTAAAAAAAAAATCTCAAATAAATTTATGGTCAATTTGACCTTTTATAGAATGGCACTTTTGACTTATTATGTCATGATCTGCTAGGTTTCTTTATTTTACTTTTTAATTTAATTTAATTTAATTTTTATTATACTTTAAGTTCTAGGATACATGTGCACAATGTGCAGGTTGGTTACATATGTATACATGTGCCATGTTGGTGTGCTGCACCTGTTAACTCGTCATTTACATTAGGTATATCTCCTAATGCTATCCCTCCCCCCTCCCTCCTACTCCCACCCCATGACAGGCCCCAGTGTGTGATGTTCCCCACCCTGTGTCCAAGTGTTCTCATTGTTCAATTCCCACCTATGACTGAGAACGTGCAGTGTTTGATTTTCCATCCTTGTGAAAGTTTGCTCAGAATGGTGGTTTCCAGCTTCATCCATGTCCCTACAAAGGACATGAACTCATCCTTTTTTATGGGTGCATAGTATTCCATGGTGAATATGTGCCACATTTTCTTAATCCAGTGTATTATTGATGGACATTTGGGTTGGTTCCAAGTCTTTGCTATTATGAATAGTGCCACAATAAACATACATGTGTGCATATGTCTTTATAGCAACATGATTTATAATCCTTTGGGTATATGTCCAGTAATGGGATGGCTGGGTCAAATGGTATTTCTAGTTTTAGATCTTTGAGAAATCGCCACACTGTCTTCCACAATGGTTGAACTAGGTTACGGTCCCACCAACAGTGTCAAAGCATTCCTATTTCTCCACATCCTCTCCAGCACCTGTTGTTTCCTGACTTTTTAATGATCCCAATCTAACTGGTGTGAGATGGTATCTCATTGTGGTTTTGATTTGCATTTCTCTGATGGCCAGGGATGATGAGCATTTTTTCATGTGTCTGTTGGCTGCATAAATGTCTTCTTTGAGAAGTGTCTGTTCATATCCTTTGCCCATTTTTTGATGGGGTTGTTATATTTTTTCTTGTAAATTTGTTTAAGTTCTTTGTAGATATTAGCCCTTTGTCAGATGGGTAGATTGTAAAAATGTTCTCTCATTCTGTAGGTTGTCTGTTCACTTTGATGGTAGTGTCTTTTGCTGTGCAGAAGCTCTTTAGTTTAATCAGATCCCATTTGTCCATTTTGACTTTTGTTGCCATTGCTTTTGGTGTTTTAGTCCTGAAGTCCTTGCCCATGCCTATGGCCTGAATGGTATTGCCTAGGTTTTCTTCTAGGGTTTTTATGGTTTTAGGTCTAACATTTAAGTCTTTAATCCATCTTGAATTAATTTTAGTGTAAGGTGTAAGGAAGGGATCCAGTTTCATCTTTCTGCATATGGCTAGCCCGTTTTCCCAGCACCTTTTATTAAATAGGGAATCCTTTCCCCATTTCTTGTTTTTGTCAGATTTGTCAAAGATCAGATGGTTGTAGATGTGTGGTATGATTTCTGAGGGCTCTATTCTGTTCCATTGGTCTATATCTCTGTTTTGGTACCAGTACCATGCTGATTTGGTTACTGTAGCCTTGTAGTATAGTTTGAAGTCAGGTAGCATGATGCCTCCAGCTTTGTTCTTTTGGCTTAGGATTGTCTTGGCAATGCGGACTCTGTTTTGGTTCCATATGAACTTTAAAGTAGTTTTTTCCAGTTCTGTGAAGAAAGTCATTGGTAGCTTGATGGGGATGGCGTTGAATTTGTAAATTACCTTGAGCAGTATGACCATTTTCACGATATTGATTCTTTCTATCCATGAGTATGGAAAGTTCTTCCATTTCTTTGTGTCCTCTTTTATTTTGCTGAGCAGTGGTTTGTAGTTCTCCTTGAAGAGGTCCTTCACATTCCTTGTTAGTAGGATTTCTAGGTATTTTATTCTCTTTGTAGCAATTATGAATGGGAGTTCATTCATGACTTGGCTCTCTGTTTGTCTGTTATTGGTATATAGTAATGCTTGTGATTTTTGCACATTGATTTTGTATCCTGAGACTTTGCTGAAGTTGTTTATCAGCTTAAGGAGATTTTGGGCTGAGACGATGGAGTTTTCTGAATATACAATTACGTCATCTGCAAACAGGGACAATTTGACATCCTCTTTTCCTAATTGAATACCCTTTATTTATTTCTCTTTCCTGATTGCCCTGGCCAGAATTTCCAACACTATGTTGAATAGGAGTGGTGAGAGAAGGCATCCCTGTCTTGTGCCAGTTTTGAAAGGGAATGCTTCTAGTTTTTGCCCATTCAGTACGATATTGGCTGTAGGTTTATCATAAATAGCTTTTATTATTTTGAGATACATCCCATCAATACCTAGTTTATTGAGAGTTTTTAGCATGAAGGGCAGTAGAATTTTGTCGAAGGCCTTTTCTCCATCGATTGAGATAATCATGTGGTCTTTGTTTTTGGTTCTGTTTATATGATGGACTACATTTATTGATTTGCATATGTTGAACCAGCCTTGTATCCCAGGGATGAACCCCACTTGATCATGGTGGATAAGCTTTTTAATGTGCTGCTGGATTCAGTTTGCCAGTATTTAATTGAGGATTTTTGCATTGATATTCATCAGGGATATTGGTCTAAAATTCTCTTTTTTTGTTGTGTCTCTGCCAGGCTTTGGTATCAGGATGATGTTGGCATCATAAAATGAATTAGGAAGGATTCCCTCTTTTTCTATTGATTGGAATAATTTCAGAAGAAATGGTACCATCTCCTCTTTGTACCTTTGGTAGAATTCGGCTGTGAATCTGTCTGGTCCTGGACTTTTTTTGGTTGGTAGGCTCTTAATTATTGCCTCAATTTCAGAGACTGTTATTGGTCTATTCAGGGATTCAACTTCTTCCTGGTTTAGTCTTGGGAGGGTGTATGTGTCCAGAAATTTATCCATTTCTTCTAGATTTTCTAGTTTATTTGTGTAGAGGTGTTTATAGTATTCTCTGATGGTAGTTTGTGTTTCTGTGGGATTGGTGGTGATATCCCCCTTTATCATTTTTATTGCATCTATTTGATTCTTCTCTCTTTTCTTCTTTATTAGTCTTGCTAGCAGTCTATCAATTTTGTTGATCTTTTCAAAAAACCAGCTACTGGATTCATTGATTTTTTGAACTTTTTTTTGTGTCTCTATCTCTTTCAGTTCTGCTCTGATCTTTGTTATTTCTTGCCTTCTGCTAGCTTTTGAATGTGTTTGCTTTTGCTTCTCTAGTTCTTTTAATTGTGATGTTAGGGTGTCAATTTTAGATCTTTCCTGCTTTCTCTTGTGGGCATTTAGTGCTATAAATTTCTCTGTACACACTGCTTTAAATGTGTCCCAGAGATTCTGATATATTGTGTCTTTGTTCTGATTGGTTTCAAAGAACATCTTTATTTCTGCCTTTATTTCGTTACGTACCCAGTAGTCATTCAGGAGCAGGTTGTTCAGTTTCCGTGTAGTTGAGCAGTTTTGAGTGAGTTCCGTAATCCTGAATTTTGTTTGATTGCACTGTGGTGTGAGAGACAGTTTGCTATAATTTCTGTTCCTTACATTTACTGAGGAATACTTTACTTCCAACCATGTGGTCAGTTTTGGAATATGTGTGATGTCATGCTGAGAAGAATGTATATTCTGTTGATTTGGGGTGGAGAGTTCTGTAGATATCTATTAGGTCCACTTGGTGCAGAGCTAAGTTCAATTCCTGGGTATCCTTGTTAACTTTCTGTCTCGTTGATCTGTCTAATGTCGACAATGGGGTGTTAAAGTCTTCCATTATTTTTGTGTGGGAATCTAAGTCTCTTTGTATGTCTTTAAGGTCTTGCTTTATGAACCTGGGTGCTCCTGTATTGGGTGCATATATATTTAGGATAGTTAGCTCTTCTTGTTGAATTGATTGCTTTACCATTTTGTAATGGCCCTCTTTGTCTCTTTTGATTTTTGTTGGTTTAAAGTCTGTTTTATCAGAGACTAGGATTGCAACCTCAGCTTTTTTCTGTTTTCCATTTGTTTGGTAGGTCTTCCTCCATCCATTTATTTTGAGTCTATGTGTGTCTCTGCACATGAGATGGGTCTCCTGAATACAACACATTGGTAAGTCTTGACTCTTTATCCAATTTGCCAGTCTGTATCTTTTAATTGGAGCATTTAGCCCATTTACATTTAAGGTTAATATTGTTATGTGTGAATTTGATCCTGTCATTATGATGTTAGCTGGTTATTTTTCTCATTAGTTGATGCAGTGTCTTCCTAGCATTGATAGTCTTTACAATTTGGCATGTTTTTTCAGTAGCTGATACCAGTTGTTCCTTTCTATGTTTAGTACTTCCTTCAGGAGCTCTTGTAAGGCAGGCCTGGTTGTGACAAAATCTCTCAGCATTTGTTTGTCTATTAAGGATTTTATTTCTCCTTAGCTTATGAAGCTTAGTTTGGCTGGATATGAAATTCTGGGTTGAAAATTCTTTTCTTTAAGAATGTTGAATATCGGCCCCCACTCTCCTCTGGCTTGTAGAGTTTCTGCCGAGAGATCTGCTGTTAGTCTTTTGGGTTTCCCTTTGTGAGTAACCTAACCTTTCTCTCTGGCTGCCATTAACATTTTTTCCTTAATTTCAACTTTGGTGAATCTGACAATGATGTGTCTTGGGGTTGCTCTTCTCACGGAGTATCTTTGTGGCATTCTCTGTGTTTCCTGAATTTGAATGTTGGCCTGCCTCACTAGGTTGGGGAAGTTCTTCTGGATAATATCCTGCAGAGTGTTTTCCAACTTGATTCCATTCTCCTCGTCACTCTCAGGTACACCAATAAGACGTAAATTTGCTCTTTTCACATAGTTCCATATTTCTTAGAGGCTTTGTTTGTTTCTTTTTAGTCTTTTTTCTCTAAACTTCTCTTCTTGCTTCATTTCATTCATTTGATCTTCAATCACCGATACCCTTTCTTCCACTTGATCAAATCGGCTACTGAATCTTGTGCATGCGTCACGTAGTTCTCGTGCCATGGTTCTCAGCTCCATCAGCTCACTTAAGGACTTCGCTACACTGTTTATTCTAGTTAGCCATTCATCTAATCTTTTTTCAAGGTTCTTAGCTTCTTTGCGATGTGTTCAAACATCCTCCTTTAGCTCGGAGAAGTTTGTTATTACCGATCTTCTGAAGCCTTCTTCTCTCAACTTGTCAAAGTCATTCCCTGTCCAGCTTTGTTTTGTTGCTGGCAAGGAGCTGTGTTCCTTTGGCGGAGAAGAGGTGCTCCGATTTTTAGAATTTTCAGCTTTTGTGCTCTGGTTTCTCTGATGGTGACATACAGATGGGATTTTGGTGTGAATGTCCTTTCTGTTTGTTAGTTTTACTTCTAACAGTCAGGGCCCTCAGTTGCAGGTGTGTTGGAGTTTGCTGGAGGTCCATTCCAGACCCTGTTTGCCTGGGTATCACCAGCGGAGGCTACAAAACAGCAAATATTGCAGAACGGAAAATGTTGTTACCTGATCCTTCCTCTAGAAGCCTTGTCTCACAGGGCCCCCCTACTGTATGAGGTGTCAGTAGGCCCCTACTGGGAGGTATCTCCCAGTTAGGCTACTCTTTGATCCAGGACCCACTTGAGGAGGCAGTCTCTCTGTTCTTAATTCTCAAACTCTGTGCTGGAAGAACTACTACTCTCTTCAAAGCTATCAGACAGGGATGTTTAAGTCTGCAGAGGTTTCTGCTGCCTTTTGTTCAGCTATGCCCTGTTCCTAGAGGTGGAGTCTATGGCAGCAGGCAGGCCTCCTTGAGCTGCGGTGGGCTCCACCCAGTTCGAGCTTCCCGGCCACTTTGTTTACCTACTCAAGCCTCAGCAATGTTGTTCGCCCCTCCCCCAGCCTCACTGCCACCTTACAGTTTAATCTCAGACTGCTGTGCTAGCAGTGAGCGAGGCTCCGTGGGCATGGAACCCTCTGAGTCAGGCACAGGCTATAACCTCCTGGTGTGCCATTTGCTAAGGCCATTGGAAAAGCACAGTATTAGGGTGGGAGTGACCTGATTTTCCAGGTACCATCTGTCACAGCTTCCCTTTGCTAGGAAAGGGAATTCCCCAACCCCTTACACTTCCTGGGTGAGACAATGCCATGCCCTGCTCTGTGGGCTGTACCCGCTGTCTGAAAAGCCCCAGTGAGATGAACCTGGTACCTCAGATGGAAATGCAGAAATCACCCGACTTCTGTGTCACTCACACTGGGAGCTGCAGACTGGAGCTGTTCCTTCAGCCATCTTGGTACCTCCTTCTGATCTGCTAGGTGTCTTCAGTGAACGGTCATTGATGTAGTAGAATAAAACTTGAAAAAATAACTAAAATGACCATTGTAAATTCTCTAGATTTTGTGATTATTCTTCCGTATAGTAGTACACATTTAGATAAATTCCAAAATTACATTCCAACTAGTTAATAGCTAATTATTGAGCATTTACTATATTCTAAAAATTATTCTAAGAACTTTATATGTGTAGTACTCATAACTTCATGTGGCAAATAATATCATTTCCCTGTAAGGAAACATAAGCACAGAGAGGATAAGTAATTTGCTCTATGTTATATAACAATTAGGCTGAAATTCAAGCACAGACTAACTTCAGAGTTCTTATGCTCAGCCCTACCATTCTTCTGCCTCTTCAGAACAACTTATTAGCTTCTTTGTTCTCAATATTAATGTTAATAGGCCAGGCACAGTGGCTCATGCCTGTAATCCCAGCACTTTGGGAGGCCAAGTCGAGCAGATCATCTGAGGTCAGGAGTTTGTGATCAGCCTGGCAACCATGGTGAAACCCTGTCTCTATTAAAAATACAAAAATTAGCCAGGTGTGGTGGTGGGCGCCTGTAATCCCAGGTACTTGGGAGGCCGAGGCAAGAGAATAAATTGAACCTGCGAGGCGGTGGTTGCCATGAGGTGAGATCATACCCCTGCACTCCAGCCTGGGTGACACAGAGAAACTGTCTTAAAAAAAAAAAAAATTAATGTCAATAGTTTGAATTGTTACACTAAATATATATTTAATACATATTTTTACAATACAGATCTTTTTCTTTTTTTTAAAGAAAGCAAGCTAAGTAAGAAATACATTTCTTAAGTCAAATTAGGTTTAACCTCCCAGTTCCTAATACATAAGAAGATCTTGCTGGAGAGTTTGTCTTATCTTTTCTAATATCTATTTTATGAAAACCGAATAATTTCCTTATTTACCTGAATGTCTAGAAGCTATGGCTCAGAAGCAAGAAGTGGCCGTGGGTGACAAAAAAGCTTAAAGGTGGTTTGAAGAAAACATTAACTCAACTTGCAACCTCATCTCTGTTTTAAGGAGCTGGCAAGAATTGTCAGGATAAGATTTATATGTGGACATTTAGAACTATAAACTTCCAAGGGAATAAAATTGGCCATATCATCTGGCTAGTACATTAGTGCCACACAGACAATCTGTGTGAGGAATTTTCTCTAAGTCCAAAATTTGCTTGTTGAATATAGATCCCCAAGCAAAAGTAAATGTATTAATTGCTTACGTTAATGCAGTTTTGTAGCATCAGATTAGGAATACCCCATATATCCATCACCACAAGACATAGTGGAGTTCTTGAATTAGAGAAATTTCTCTTGGTGTTGTTGTTTTTCTAGATGATTCAACTTTCTTTACAATCTAACATTGATTAACCCCCTTTAACTGACATAATAGTGTTTAGGGTTGTAAATACAGCCTATGCAATCATATAGTCATCATGCTTTACTGGCCTAGACATATTTTGTCTATTTTGGAAAGCCTTCTTAATTCAAACATTCATGGATAAATATTAAAGACCCTCTATTGAAATTGTATACTAATTGAAATTGAATGCTGAATTTGAATATTAAGAGTTTATGAACATGTGCATTTTTCTGAGAACGTGATCCATAAATTACATCAAGTTTTCAGAAAGTATATGTTTCAAAAATTAAAAAAAAAAAGCTAATTGAAGTAATTTTGTAAGACTTTGCTCTTAATTCACTCATTGTGTGTTAATACATTGTAACACACATGAGGACAGTCTAATAGTGGTACAGTGAGAAGAGACCACATCTATTATTAATAGTGATAAAGCAGACAGGGACATAATCTTTTTTAACTGTGATAATATATACATAACGATTACTATTTTAACCATTTTTAAGTGTACAATTTGTTGGCATTAAGTACACTCACATTGTTCTACAACAGTCCCCACCATCCATCTCCAAAATTTTTCATTATCCCAAGAGATTATGCTCTCTTAAAAAACACTTTATAGTATTTGCAAGTTTAACACATTTAACATATGAACATTACTTTGGTTAGGATTATGAATTGTTAGCTGATTTTAGTGTCCATGTTCTCCAAATAATTATATCTCCAAGAATCATCTATTCTTATGTATGAATTATTTCTGAGATTGTGTTACAAAAATACAAAATTACCCAATATGAAGTTCTACCATTTTAAGTTTTGTTTTGTTTTGTTTTTGTTTTCTGAGACAGAATCTCATTCTGTTGCCCAGGCATGAGTGCAGTGGCACAATCTCGGCTCACTGCAACCTCCGCCTCCCAGGTTCAAGCAATTCTCCTGCCTCAGCCTCCCCACTAGCTGGGATTACAGGTGCCCACCACTACACCCAGCAAATTTTTGTACTTTTAGTAGAGATGGGGTTTCACCATGTTAGTCAGACTCATCTTGAACTCCTGACCTCAGATGATCCACTCACCTCGGCCTCTCAAAGTGCTGGGATTACAGGCATAAGCCACCGTGCCTGGCCTCACTTTAAAACTTTTAACCTAAGCTCTGTTTAAAAAAAATCTAATGCTAAAAAAATGAATATTCTTTTTCTTTTTTTCCATTTATTTATTTATTTATTTATTTATTTATTTATCATCTTTTTAAGAGACAGGGTCTTCCTCTGTCACGCAGGCTGGAGTGCAGTGGCATGATCATAGCTCACTGCAGTCCCTAATTTCTGGTTGCAAGCAACCCTTCCACCTTAGCCTCCCAAAGTACTGGGATTACAGGGATGAGCAATCACACCCAGGTCCTAAAAATAGATATTTTTCTAATAATGTTCCTAAGTCAGAACTATGACTATGGTTTTAAAGAAAATTAATCCTTTGATTAAAGACAAAATGAGAGTATATTAATTTGAAAAGCCTAAGAGATTAACATAAATCTTCAGTTATTATTATTGAAAAAAGGTTTATTCTACATTTTTCTTTATTTTTTAGTTTTACATTGTTTTAATATCCAATCCAACTGAATTGCAGAATTAATCCCTATTAGAAATTCATTAATAAAAATAATTATAGAACATGTAAAATATGGACACAAATGGAAAGACTGAAAAAAAACTGCAAAAACCTATCCATACCATCTAAAAAAGTACTTACTTTTAGGTGACATTGTTACAATTTTAAAACATAACATTCTGTATAAAAAAAAAAATGTATCTTAACATTCCTGGTTAACTCTTAGTATAAACCAAAAATTAAAATTCTTATTCATATATTTATGTTCAATTAGTTTGAAGTTCCCTATGGATTCCCTATGTGAATTATTTTTTCTCATTTATTTAACAAATATTTATTGAACACATAAAATTTTTTTACTGTAATTATTACAGAAAACATTTCTACTCTCTCTTTTGTTTATTAGCACACAAAATAAAAAGTGAAGAGGTCAAGCATTAGTTCACAATTTATAATAATAAATTTAAGAAACTCTAAGGAATTTAAGACAGCACATTTATTTTTAAATATGATTTAGAATGATTTTAATGGTTTACGTATAGACACTTTCATAATTAAGGTTGGTAAGAAATTAGATTTGAAAATTTGCTCTTCCAGAGCCTCTTCCAGAGAGTTGTTTTAAGATCTAATGAAGGTAACATAAGGAAACTACTGTCATGTTTCAGCATTCATTTTTGCAGACAGGCTTTCTGCAGTCAGTTTGGCTTTCTAACTGGATTTTTATGTAAAGGTAAATTGATCAGAAATGTAGGAAACAAAGTCCCTAATTCTACAAATAACCTCTGTAAATAATACATCCAGGTAAATTCAACTACAAGTTGTGTGTGTATGGAAGAGATATACATCAATGTTTTCTTCTATATTTGGACACTCAGATAGTAATATTCATGTATTAAAAATATTAATATAAATGATGAGTTAAAAAAATCTCATCTATAGCATCCATTCAACTCAGTTTCTGCAGCACAGTTTCTAGTAATATTAATAACTAATTTCAAATTAAAATGTCATATTACCTTTCAGGAAGGAAAGAATGATCAAGAACAGTTTAGAGACATATTCACAAATGTTTGATTCTCTTAAGGGCAAATAAAAATATTTTAACAAAAGCAGCATTTCTTTTAGGGATATTAAAATGCCTTAGGTAGATCATATTCAAAGCAACCTGCACCCTCACTGCCATATGCCATGTCACTACCCATTATTGTTGAATTACTGAACCAAGAACAATTTAGAACCTGTGTTGTAGGCAAAACAAATATCCCAAGTTCTAGTTTTTAAATTGGGTCCAAAGATAGCCACACATAGCAGTTTAATCAAAAACGCTTTGCAGATTCAGCTACCAGTCTATGAAATTGAATGCTAGCTGTCGCCTGTCATCAGTTTTACTGACGGCAAGAAAACAGAGGACAAAGTGTCATATGCCCGTGTGTACTGAAGGGTAGAATTACCCGATCTTCCACTGTATTAGTTGCTTAGGGCTGCTGTAACAATTGCTACAAACTTGGTGTCTTAAACCAACAGAAATTTATTCTATTACCCTTTTTAAGACCAGAAGTGCAGAATCACGGTGTCAGCAAAGCTGTGCTCTCTACAAAGCCTATGGGGAGAATCTTTTCCTTGCCTCTTCCGGGTTCTGGTAGCTCTAGGCATTCTTTAGTTTGTAGCTGCCTAACTCCAGTCTCTGCCTTTGTTTTCACATGACCTTCTCATCTTTTTTTCTCTCCCTCTTCTCTTTGTCTTCTCTTCCATTTCCTACAAAGATACTTCTCATCAGATTTAGAACCCACACAAATCCTCTAGGGTGATCTCATGCCAAAATCCTTACTGCATTAAATCTGCAAAATGAGGTCACATTCACAGGTTCTAGGGGTTAGGACATGGGTATATGTTTTGGGGAAAACAGCCAAAATCAACCCAATTCAACTATTATCACTACTTAGACTCTTATACTGTGCTATTTATGAATTTAATGGGCATGCTACATTTTCCTTTTTAATGGCCACCTGCCTATCTCTTCTAATACAGTGGTGTACACTCAAGTGAAATATTTAAAAACAATACTTATGATAGCTAATATATATTAAATTTCATTATATGTGCCAGTCACGCTTTTTTAACTCATTTGCTTCTCACAGAAACTCCACAAATTCAGTATTATTGTGCCAATATTATAGATGAGAAAACAAAGACACAGAAATGCAACATTTCCAATTTAAACAGATAATAAATGAAGGAGCAGGGGTTTCAATGCAGGCAAGGTGACTTCAGAACCCTACTGATAAATTACCATCTATATTTTGTAGCCTTCCTTGTGATTTAACCCAGATTATATAAGAAAAATATCTTATTCCTCTTTAAGAAAATGTTTTACTCACATTTACAAAATCCATAGAAAGTATGAGACTACAATATCTTTATTAAATTTTATACTGAAAATTAGCTGCTACATTTCAACTAAAGATAATATTGAAATATATTAGGAACCAGAGCTAGAGGGATCATTTCATCTTACATAGAGAAAGAAACTTTTATAAAAACAAAGCTCTGAATTAATAGAATTTACAGAGTAAATTAGGAATACTAAAGAAGAAAGCCAATCTCTTGCCTAATTTCCCAGCCAGTAATCTTTCTCCCTGCATTTACTAAATAAATAAATAAATAATTTACTTTTTATTGTTAGAGACAATGTGGCAGATTTTTCTTCCCAAAATGGCTGTACCAATATGTATCTTATTTCATACCCTTAAAAGTACAATGTGACATGAACATGTCCCATCAAGGGATGACATCTCTGTTACCTCCCCTAAGCCTGGGTGGACCTTGTAGCTGTCTCAATCAATATGGCAGAAGTGAAGCCGTATAAGTTTTGAGGACAAATTCCAAAAGCCTATATGGCTTCTACCTGCAGTCTCTCTGTGTGTGTGTGTTTCTGTTTCTCTGTTTCTTGACATGTTTGTACTTGGGTTGCAGGTACCATATTTTGATGAAGTCCTAACTACATATAGAGTCCATGTGTGATGGTTTCAGTTGACAGGCCACATAAGCTCTCTAACAAGTGATTGGGCCTTTAGACAATTCCAGCTCCCATCTTTGAGTTTTCTCTCTGAAGTTCCAGACTGGCAAGCGATCCCTACTGTGTCCTGTCTAAGTTCCTTTGCTACAGAGTCATAAGAAGCAATAACAATCATTGTTTTTTAATCTACTAAATTTTGGGGTAATTTCTATTAAATAATTAACATATGCACATATATCACCATGCATTAGATAATTAACATAAGAACATATTTCAGCATTCCCTTTTTTCATATTAAATATTACTTTGTCTTTTAATCATATCAGTTCACTTTTTTGACTAGTAAAGTTTTCATTAGGCATAGACTTTCATTCAAAAAGTATTCATTTAGCATCTCCTATGAATCAGGTCTTGTTGTAGCCTCCTATAATATAGTGACAAAGGACCCGCTTTTTTGGAATGTACATTCTAATTTGGTAGAAATACAGTTTCTTTCTTTCTATTTTTAATCTTACAACTGTACAAACATAAATCTAGAGACATGGGACAAGCTCTTTCAAAGTAGAGTGTTGTAGTCATGATTTGTGTCTTAGGTCAAGATTTCCAGACGCACAGCCTGAGAGAGGTATCTACATGCAAGTAATATATTGAAGAAATAGTCCCAGGAAAAACCACAAAGGGAGAGTAAGAAGCAGAAATGGAAGCAGCCGAAGCCTAGCAGTGATACAAGGCAAAGTTTTAGGCAAAGTCTCACTCTCAGCTTGATACTGGTAGGTTGTTCCATGAATACATTGCATCTCAAATTTATCATTGTGAGAAGCAACAGAGCTGGGGGTTCGTACTACTGTTATCAGTCAATCCTCTTCACCAGTGCAACCTCACAGGCCCTTCTTGTTCTCTCTAAATTTGAGCAACACAATTCCAACAATGGAAGGAAAGTAAAACCAGGGAACAGACACACAGAAATGGTACAAGTAATCTTAAGGGACCTGGTGTGAGCATAAATATGGTCCCCTCAGTCGAGCCTTAATAATTTTGGGAACAAAAAACTAAAATATTCAAAGCATCAAACTTTTAGGAAAAAAATCAAGAACCAAAGTGTAAATATTGAATGAGACTTCCAGAAAACAAAGTATTTTGCACCACCAGAACAGACACATAGTTTGTGACCAGATAGATAGATAGATACATAGATAGATAGACAGATAGATCTGTTCTTTTATTCTTTATTCAAAATTATTTAATTAGCAATAATTATGCCTTAGATAAACCCTCATTGGCTATGATACTGCCACTGCACAAAGCTAAAGTTATGTAGTTATGTGATGTATCTTTAATTTCAAGTAGTGGTAAGAATAATATAGATAGATGAATGGGTAAGGAAAAGAAGAAACTCATGTTTCTGTAAACTAGATGCAAACAACATTGTTTATTCTTCTTCCAGTTTGAACTATGTATATATAGTTCCACTGACTATCATTACTTCAACTTTTGCTTTTTTTTTTTCTTTTCTTTGAGACAGAGTCTTGCTCTATTGCCCAGGCTGGAGTGCAATGGCACGATCTCGGCTCACTGCAACCTGCGCCTCCTGGGTTCAAGCAATTCTCCTGCTTCAGTCTCCAAAACAGCTAGGATTATAGGCATCCCCACATGTGCTTTATGCACTTACTTATTTTAATGGGGATAATATTTTTAAGTGCTAAGGTAAGTTCAAATTGAGAGAGTGATTAATTATAGAATATTAAGAAGGAAGACATAGTTATCTTCATTATTTCTGATTGTTCCTATAGAGTAATAGGAAGAACTAGGCTCAGTACTAATACTGGAAATTTCATGGTTGATATTCCAACAAAGGGCTGTTCTTTGCTCTTTGCTAGGTTTAAATGAATGGAACACTCTCCATGCAGGACCTTGTTAAATAACAAATATTCTCATTTGACTACTGATTTGCATCCAATAAGTTAAAAAGTTGGTATGAATATAATGCAGTCAATTTATCAAACAAAACACAATTAGTGGAGCTAAGTATGACTAAATATGTACAGATGCATTAGTTATCTATTGCTGCATAATAAAGTATTGCATTATTTGTGGGTCTGGGATCCAGGCTTAGTTTGCCTGGGTCCTCTGCTTCAGCTTCTCTCACAAAGCTGAAATCAGTGCCAACAAAGCTGTGGGCCTCAGTTGAGGCTCAAATGAGGAAGGGCCCATTTCCAGGCTTAAATGGTTTTGGTGGGATTCAGTAAGTGTGTCTTATCCAACTGAGGATATCAGCTCCTTTCTGGCTGCCACCTGTAGGTTCCCTCAATTCCTCATCACTTATGTTTTTCTATATGGTGGCTTACTTCATCAAAGACAGAAAAAGTCAATATTAAGTGTCTACTAACAAGACAGAAGTTGCAATCTTTGGTAACATAATCACAAAAGTAACAAGCCCCATCATCTTTATCCTACTCTGTGAGTCAGGAACTGATGTGGTTTGGCTGTGTCCCCAACCAAATCTCATCCTGAATTGTAGCTCCTTTATTCCTCACATGTCATGGGAGGTACCTGGTGGAAGGTAATTGCATCACGGAGGTGGGTTTTTCCCATGCCGTTTCCATGATAGTGAATAAATCTCATGAAATCTGACAGCTTCATAAAAGGGCAGTTCCCCTGCACACGCTCTCTTGCCTGCTGTCATGTAAGATGTGCTTTTGCACCTCCTTTGCCTTCCACCATGATTGTGAGGCCTCCTCAGCCATGTGAAACTGTGATTCCATTAACTCTCTTTTTCTTTATAAATTACCCAGTCTCAGGTATGTCTTTATTAGTAGTGTGAGAAGAGACTAATACAGGAATAAATCCCAGATCTCATCCACACTCAAGGAAAAGCATGATTACATAAAAGCATGAACAGAAAGCAGGGATAATCGGGAGCCACCTTGGAGTCTATCACAATAATTTTTGTAGTGGCATAATGTGAAAATAAATAAATAACTTTGTTCAGTGAATAAGGCTTTTTTGTTGTTGTTGTTCTAGGAGTTTAAAATCTAGTAATGAAAAGATGACGGTAACCAGTAACTGCTTCAACATCTTAACATGTTAACATGTTCTCATTTCATTTACGAGACATGCATCATAGGTAAAATTTCTGAGTCACTGAACACCAAAAGCATATCCCCATTCTTTCCGAAAGTGACTGGTAAGCAAAGAAGACTGACTCACCAGCAAATAGGAACACTGAACCTGAAACAGTATTATTGGGGAAAATAAAGGGACAGGGACAGCAATTACGTGATTTTCTTTCTGCTCATCACATTCTAAGGCTTCCCATAATCCAAGAGTAGGACAAGATTTTAGATTCTGGGAGAGGGAGCCAGTCCCTCTGGGCAGTGGACTTATTCATACAGTTTCATATTAGAGGGAACATAAGCACCTTCACCACCTTGATCAGGAGCTGGAGTGCACACCTGCAAACACAGTTTGTTGCAATGTGATGTGCTGTACCAGTGACTTCAGCCCTGATTCATCACCTCAGCATTTTGCTAGCATGAATTCTTAGTTCTTATTTCTATAGCTGATATCCATGAAATAGGTCTTAATTTTCTGTTTTCTGTAAGAGGACAACTCCCACTTAGACAAGTCAATCCTTAACTCTAAGTCAACACCCCAGATTCCTAATGGTAGTCAGTATGTCTCCTACCTTATCAGCAACTCTTATCATTTCAACCCACTTGCTAACACTGTTGTAGCAATGCTGTGGCATTCACACTCATATATGTAAGTCTGAGTTCAGTTTAAAAGTAGGCTATTTATTTAGTTTTGAAGGCTTTGTGTGACATGTTTTTTCTGTATAATTTTTATAGAATATTTTTGAGAAGTTTTTATGTTTTTCCTATGAAACTGTTACTTCATCATCTATATTTTTATACTTTCTCTACAGTCTATTCCTTTCATTAAATTCCATAAATTTTTCTAGAAGAAATATTCTGATTTAACTTCAAAAATACACAGCTCTAATTTTTCATGCTATTTTATTTTATAACTCTAGATAATGCTCTTTAATGTATTGAATGGAGTTACCTTAAAGTAAGAGTGTTTTATTATGAAGTTTTATGTTTCTCATAAATAGTAGCGGTTTAAGTTGGTCCAAGAAATATGCCTCTTATTCCAAATTCTGTCTGAAGCCAATAATATTAAGGCAAATATCCAATATATATTTTTTGTCTTTTCTAAAGATTAATGGTCTAGTTTCTGAAATAATCATTTAGGAAATGTTAACTTTATGCTAATTCAAAATATTTTCCAAAAATCTGCCCTGAAATAACCTCTTGCCATTTTTATACATTATCTGAGAAAAAAAAAATAATTAATGCTAAGATTCCCATGGTAGATCTTGCAAATGGTAAGAAAATACATTAAACATTTAGTACCTAACCAGCTAAAGGAAAGTTTGGTGATTTTTTCTTTGTTTGTTTTGTTTTGCTACTTTGTCATACACTTAACTATCTCTTTCAAGTACGGAAAGTTAAAAATAACCATCAATGTACAGAGTCAACATTTTTGCTTTGGTATTTATGCCGGAGGAAAATAAGATCACTCAGAAAACAGAAACTCTCAGATAGGTAATGTGGAGCCTATTATTTGAGTGGTGAACATAGCAATGCAGAAGTGTAAAACTGAGAGAACTGGTGACCCAGGGCTGGGTAGAGTACAAATCAGAGATTTGTGTTCTTTGAAAATTCAATTTAAAAAGATGAGTGGGTAGTGATCTTTTCACGATGTTTCAGAGATTCATAATATCAAGACAAAATTTCACTTTGGGGAAAAGTTTAAATTGTTAAGACATGTTAGCTTTAAAATATGGGAGCAAAGAGACAAAGGTTTTAACAATAACAGCTAACTACCTTTTTCTCTACTGCAGACAATTCGTAGTCTTCAGACATTTTTTGTCCCATTACAACAGCTACATTTATTAAGCTCTATCCATCTTCTCAACACACAAAAAAATAGATTATACATATTTTGTCATCTTTTTTCTCAAAATAGTAATGCTTATGTAATGTGTAGTGTTCTCAAAAAGAAATTACCCTGACAAGCAATATTTGTTAAGTCAGTGCTTTTCAAATTGTTCTAGTCCATGTCTCATTTTGAAAAACAGACAGCAAAAATTAAAAATAATAAAACCTAGTCATCTCTTATAAAGTTCTTTGGAATTTCTAATTAGAATAACTATTTGGACTACAAACGAATAAAAGGAAATGAACGGTAGAATGTATCTTTTATAAGTGGCCATGTAAACATGGCTAGTGAGTATAAAAAATGTATTTTAAAAATTTGGTTTTGGAGTGTAGGAGGAAGAGAGGATCATAACTGAAGTAGTTCAAGATAAACAGAGGGTTATTTAAGAGGAAATAGACAAGATAATGTGTTAATAGTATAGGATTTGACAGATAGAGAATCTGAAAATACAAGGGAAGAAAAATCAAAAAGTCAAAACACCCAGGAGGAAAGGTTACAGAAAAGTGGTGGTGAGCTCTGTCTTCATTCTTGCTAAAAGGGAATAGAAATTACAGATGCAGTTGCAGATGAATCTGCATGCAAAAAGTTAATGTCACTTTGATTGCTTATATTACTTCTATAAAGTTGAATTACATGTTAAAGAAAACTGAAACTGGACATTTAAAAATAGTGACATAGACAGAAGTTTTCCCCCATTTTGGATATCACCAAAAATTAACAAAAAGTTATAAAAAACAAAAATAAAAGTCAATTTTTGACTATTCATGGAGATATTTATAAACCCAAGCCATACAAGAAGAATTATGATTTTAGCCAAAGTAAAATGGTAAATAGGAAGACATTAAGTTCCTATAGTGGATTGAGTAGTGGATGGCAAAACAATGTGTCTACCCAGGACCTTTAAATAGGATCTTATTTGGAAAAAAATGGTCCTTGTAGTAATTAAGTTGAAGATCCTGGTTTGGGGCTGAGTGTTTAATCCAAATGACAGTTATCGTTTTAAGAGAAGAAAAGGGCAGAAAGCCATGTGGAGATCCATGTAAAGATGAAAGCTGAGAATGGAGTTATGATGCCACAAGCCAGGAGCCACCAGATGCTTGAAGAGCCAAGGAAGAATTTTCCGTAAGAGTTTCTAAAGGAAGGATGGCCCTGACAATATCTTGACGTCAAACTTCTGGCCTGCAAAACTGACTTCTGTTGTTTTCAGCTACCAGTTTGTAGTAATTTGTTATGACAATCCTCTAGAAAACTAATACAGATCTATTTGGCTTAAACATTGAGGAAATTATCCAGATCACATTCTTCAAAGGCCCACTCTGTGAACAATTCAACAATCAGGCAATAATTTGGAAACCTGTGTGGACAGTAAGACCTTAGAGGAACAGCTTTGGAATAAAGCCTCAGGACTCATAAAATACGGGAATGAAAAAGGAGTCACAAACACAAGTCATTATTTGCAGGAAACATTCTCAAACTTTGTGAAGTGAGCACCTTAATAAAAACAGAAAGTGCGCAAAGTATAGTTAAAAAATCTCAGGGGAGTCATGGTGAGAATTGAAGAACAGTGAAATATGACAAGTGTATTAGTGTGCTTTCATACTGCTATAAAGAACTGATCAACACTGGGTAATTTATAAAGAAAAGAGATTTAATTGACTCACAGATCTGCATAGCTGGGGAGGCCTCAGGAAACTTAAAATTGTGGTGGAAGGCAAAGGGGAACCAAGGTACCTTCTTCCCAAGGCAGCAGGAAGAAGTGCTGAGCAAAGCAGGGAAGAGCCCCTTATAAAACCATAATTTCGTGTGAATATTCACTCACTATCACGTGAACAGCATGGGGTAAACCACTCTCATGATTGAACGACCTCCACCTGGTCTCTCCTTTGAAACTAGGGGGTTATGGGGATTACAATTCAAAATGAAATTTGGCTGGGAACACAAAGCCTAACCATATCAACAGGCAAAGCACAGGAAGAAAGCCCATAAAAATGCAAATATACATACAAACATGGAGAAAACCATCAGGGAAATGAAGTCTCATTGGATTTAGCAACTAATGAATTAAACACTGCTGAAGACACAGAATCTGACATAGATGATAGGGTTTGGAGGTAAATGTGATGAATGATAAAGTGTAGATGAAAAGAAGTCAAAAAGAGAACAATGAAAGATGGGAAAGGCAAATGATACATTTTACAAAATTGGGGTTCCAAAAGAACATAAATTGATTTCTAGAAAAGAAAACAATAAAACTGTCTTAGGATATAATGAAGTTAAACTTTCCAAAATAAAATAATATAATATATATAAAGTTTTCTCCAAAAAATAAAACTTTCCAAAAATATACATGAATGTATAGATTAAGAAAAGATACCTATCCAGGAAACCCTGACACAGTACAATAAATATATAAATGCTGAAATATATTAGGATTCTCAAGAGAAACAGAACCAGTAGGAGACAGATATATATATACACAAATATATGCAGAGATTTTTTAAATGAAGAATTGGTTTATATGATTATGGAGACCAAGAAATCTCATGATCTGCTATCTGTAACCTGAAGACTCAAGAAAGCCAGTGGTATAATTTCAGTCCAAGTCTCAAAGGCCTGAGAACCGTAGGAGTTGATTTCCCAGTCCAGGGCAGAAGACCAATATCCCAACTCAAGCAGGCAAGCAGGAAACAAAAAGGGCAAATTTGTCTTTCTTCTGCTTTTTGTTTTATTCAAATCCTAAAGATATTGAGTGATGCCCATACCATTGGGGAGGGCAGTCTGCTCTACTGAGTCCATGGAATCAAATACGTATTTCATCCAGAAACACCTACACAAGCACACCAAGAAATAATGTCTTATTTAGGCACTCCATGGCAGAGTCAAGTTGACACATAAAATTAACCATTGCACTGAAATATATCCTGGTAGATTTTACTATACCGTGAATAAATTACAAGGAAATAATCTTTAAGGAATGAAAGCAAAAGAAAATCAAATTATCTGTAAAGGAAATAAAGTTATTCTGGGCTCCCAGTTTGTCACAGCATCATTTAACACTGAAATAAGAAAAGACTGAGAATTAGAAAATAAAAATAAAAATATTGAATTATATTTGATGTCATTGTTTATAATAGACATTGCCTAAAGAAAGAGAATTGAATTTATTATACAGTTAGAATTATAAATGTGTAAACAAACATTTTATAATATAAGAAAAATAAAACTAAATGATATCAAAAATCATAAAAAGAAATCATAAATAGGGTAACCTAAACACTGAGTTTGACGAACTGGTATACATCAAAAAATATATCATACCACTCAATGTAAATAGACTATACTTGTTTATTTGAAAAGTAAAATTATCAGGTTGGACAACAGATCAAAACATCCTATAATTGGTGAACATTATTACCACAAAGATATTTATATTGGCTAAAAATTTAAAAATGGGCAAATGCATGCCAGACATTTATTGATGCACCAAAAACATAGTCTAACATTAACAGAGCAAAATTCACAAGGAAAAAAATAAAAGAAATAGATAGAAACACAATATTATTAGCCAATTTTAAGAGCTATTCATTCTGCAACGTATAACAGAAACAAAAGATCAAAAATTAGCATAAAACTAAATAATTTTAAATATAATATTATGAACATTATTACGTATTTCTTACTAAATGTTTGTGTATGTGTGTATGTATATATGTGTGTGTGTGTCTATTTATAGACACACTCACAAATATGGGGGCATATTTCCAAAAGCTAAGAGAACAAGTTCTTTTCAAATTCCTAAATCATATTAACAAATTGACCACATACTGGGCCTCCAAAAACAGCTTAATAAATTCCAAAGAGTTAATATAATCCAAATACAATTAAATAGAAATTAATAACAAGAAAGAGTAATAATCTTTGCAGTAGAAAATGTAAAATTTCTCTCTTACACATTTCTTTTAGAGAAAAGAGGGACTCAAACCAAAATTAGAAATGATTTAGAAAATTATGCCAATTGAAACATACATTTCTGAAAGTATAACAGCTTAAATAAAGCATAGACAAAACATAATATATAATATCAAAACACTATGCATCCAATTTTAAATGTTTGAAAAAGAGCAAATGTAATTAAAGGACTAGAAATAAACATGAAACAAAAATTGCTTAAGCATAAACTGTTAAATGTTAGAATCAAGAAATAAATTCTATTGCTCTTTCATTTTCTTTTGGGACCCTAATTTTGCAAAATGTTATATCATTTGCCTTTCCCATCATTCACTGTGCTTATTTTATTCATAAGTAACATGAATAAAGAGGACAAACAATAATATAACCTTTTCAATGACAATAAAGGAATAACTATAGACATTGGTAGAATTGGGAAAAATTGATAGAGTTCTTAAAAAAAAAAAAAAAGTGTCCAAATATTTGCATGTCTGAGAAATATCTCAGAACAGGTGTAAAACTGCATTTCTTTCTTTATTTTTTTGGAAAATATAAACTACCAAACTGACTCCAGAAAGTGGGTTTGGAATACCACACAGATCATTTACCATTCAGGAGATAAAGTCTAACAGCTATTGCCCAGATGGTTTCACAAGGGAATTCTTCCAAAACATCAAGTAACAGATAACTGCAATTAAATTTCAATTGTTCGGAGTATAGAAAAAAAGAAAAATTTTCCTAACTTTTTTAGAATATATATATCACACGATCCCCAAATCCCATTAAAGGTAAATGCGCACACATGCATATATGCACACACAAAACAAACATAGAACCGCTTGTTCAAGCACATTAAGATAAAAACATTTTTTAATAATGAGGTAAAAATTAGCTGTTTATTTAATAAATAGTAAAGCAATTGGAGTTTATTCCTGGAAAAATGTTAGTGTGGTTAAATATTAGGATAGCTATAAAAATAAATCAATATATTTAGCAAGTCAAATGAGATTGTCATATAAATCTCACTAGATGTAAGAAAATTTAATAATATTCAACATCTATTATTGATTTTTAAATCATAATAAAATAAAATAGTTTTGATATGACTATATTTATATACATGAAAAATAACATATAGATGCTAACTGAGAAATCATTAGAACATTCTCTTTAAGATCAATAATAACACAACAAAATTTGCTATTAATATTATGTTTATAAATTATTCTAGATTAACCAAGGAAACTGTTGGATAGATTGAGGAATAAATTTAGAAACAAAAATCAGAAAGGAGAATTTTAAATGACTAACTTTTGAAAATAATATATTTTTCTCCTTAGGAAATCTAGAAGGATCAGTTTTATTTTTATTTTATTTTATTTTTTTTTTTTTTTGAGACAGAGCCTTGCTCTGTCACCCAGGCTAGAGTGCAGTGGCACAATCTCAGCTTACTGCAACCTCTGCCTCCCAGGTTCAAGCAATTCTCCTGCCTCAGCCTCCAAAGTAGCTGGGACTAAAAGTGCGTGCCACGACACCTGACTAATTCTTTTTAATAGAGATGGGGTTCCACCATGTTGGTCAGGCTGATCTCAAACTCCTGACCTCAAATGATCCACCCACTTCAGCCTCCCAAAGTGCTGGGATTACAGGCATGAGCCCAGCATCCGGCCTAGAAGGATCAATTTGAGGACCATTGTAAATAATAATAAAAATCAGTTATAGGGCAGAGTACTAAATTAATTTATAGCAATATAGGAGATTCTCATATGAACAGTAACTAGGTACAAGACTAAAACATCAAAAGATAAAATACAAAATTTAACCAGACACCTACAATCTTCTGTGACAAAACTGTAGATGCCACTGAGGAACACAAAAGAAGGATTTAACACAAGGAAAAACACACTCTTGCAATAGTAAATGCAACACCATAAGAATCTCAGTTCTTCCTCAAATTAATCTGTAAATTTAATGTAATCCAAGTTTAAAATACCAACGGTATTTTTTTTGAAAAGTAGACAAACTGATTCCAAAAGATATAATAAGAATAAAATAGTAGAAATGTCCTAAAAATAGATATAGAAGAGAAAGGGAGAGAATTATGTTTCTCTCATTGTTTTATTTTTGAACTTCAAATAATTAAAACAGCATGGTACTGAATAGAAAGGCAGTTTATCTACTGTTAGGCACTACAGCATTTATCCTTTACTTTAATATTAGTTGCTTTATTTTTTAAAATCTGAAATTGTTACAAGAAAGGGGTCCAGAGACAGACCATCAAGAGAGGGTTCTTGGATATCGTGCAGGAAAGACTTGGAGGTGAGTCCATAGAACAAAGTGAAAACAAGTTCATTAAGAAAGTAAAAGAATAAAGAATGGCTACTCCGTAGACCCACTTTTATGGTTATTTCTTGATTATGTGCTAAACAAGGGGTGGACTATTCATGCCTCCCCTTTTAAGAACATATAGGGTAACTTCCTGCCGTTGCTATGGCATTTGTTTTTTTGTCGTCATCGTTGTTTCTTTCTTTTTTTTTCTTGTTTTTGAGACAGAGTCTTGCTCTGTCACCTAGACTGGAGTGCAGTGGTGTGATCTCCAGCCACTGCAACCTCCACCTCCCAGGTTCAAGTCATACTCTCGCCTCAGCCTCCCAAGTAGCTGAGACTATAGGTGTGCAAAAATTACCACATGTGGCTAATTTTTGTATTTTTAGTAGAGACAGGGTTTCACCATGTTAGCCAGCCTTGTCTCGAACTCCTGACCTCAAGTGATCCACCTGCCTTGGCCTCCCAAAGTGCTGGGATTACAGGTGTGAGCAACCGTGCCGGCCCAGCATTTATAAACTGTCATAGCGCTGGTGAGAATGTAGCAGTGAGGGTGACCAGAAGTCACTCTTGCCGTTATCTTGGTTTTGATGGGTTTTGGCCAGCTTCTTTATTGCAACCTGTTTTATTATCAAGGTTTTTATGACCTGTATCTAGTGCTGACCTCCTATCTCATCCTGTGACTTAGAATGCCTTAACCTCCTGGGAATGCAGTCCAGCAGGTCTTAGCCTTATTTTGCCAAGCCTCTATTCAAGGAGTTGCTCTGGTTTAAATACCTCTGACAAAACCACCCAATTGCATAAGATAACATACATTTTGTTTTAATAAAATGTTAGTAAAAAAATTAAATAATAAGCATAGTTGAATACCGCATAGAAAAAAATATTGTAAAAATTGAAAGAACAATTTATTCACAGTAGCTTTTTGTCTGAATGAGAAACAAACGAGAAAAGTGCAACCAGTCAAGATGTGATTAAATCATTTTCTTTCTCCCAGAAGAGGGTAATATTCAGGATATGATATTCTGAAGAGTGATTACTTTTTGAAGGCATGCTAGCAGAAAAAACAAAATTGAAAGACTCTCAGAATAAAACATTTCTTTCAGAAAAATTGCATATTGTTGAATAAAATGAATTATTCTGAGTCACAGTGTAAACCACCATCAAAACTATGAGCAATTAGTGAGTAGTTTTGAGTAGACTATTTTCACTGAAATTCAGTGGGTTACATATCAATGGAGACTTTTCATGTTAAATGAGCAAAAGGCATGCCTTCTCTTTGAAAGAAATTATGGAGTTGACAGATTTCTACTGTAAAAGGCTAGGTATTCCCAAATCATTCACATTATATGGTCCTTAATCTGGGACAGAAATTTTATATACAGCATGTCTTTGCTTTTGTAAGATTGGATGCATTGTAATAAAGTTTGAGAGACATGGAGAGGAAGATTGTGCTCTTTTTCTTTTGTTTTGCTTTTGCTTCTTTCTCATTTATTTAGTTATGAGTCATAGGCTTTCATTAATGACTCACTGAAATGGAGAACAAGGTTTCTGCAAACATTTCTGAGCTCTCCTCATTCCAGATACATTCCCTAACAGTCTCTAGGGAGGCTTGCAACCTAACAAATGGCATAAGGTCTTCACTTACTGGCTGGGGGTTGCTGCACATTCTGATAGCTTTGGTAGCTGTTTCATTTTTAAAATTTTGGAGCAACAGTCTTGTTGCTGTTCAAAAACTTCATATGATAGTTCTGGGTAAGTCTCAGATTTCTCTTCCATTGTAACTGACAATGAAATACTTCAGCAGCAGTTTTGGAAAAATCCTATAAGAATTATCTCTGCTGTTGCCGGATGCAGTGGCTCATGCCTGTAATCTCAGCACTTTGGGAGGCCAAGATGGATGGATCACTTCAGGCCAGGAGTTCAAGACCAGCCTGGCCAACATGGCGAAACTCTGTCTCTATGAAGAAAAGTACAATAAATTAGCTGGGCGTGGTTGTCCATGCCTGTAATCCCAGCTACTTGGGAGGCTGTGGCAGGAGAATCACTTGAACCTGGAAGGTGGAGGTTGCAGTGAGTAGAGATTGAGCTGCACTCCAGCCTGGGTGACAGAGCAAGACTCTGTCTCAAAAAAAAAAAAAAAAAAAAAAAAAAAAAATTAAAATTACCCACAAAAACAAACAAGCAAAAACAAGACAAACAAAAATAATTCTCTCTGTTGCATACGTCACATTTATTTCTCCCTCTCTGTCTCAATCTCAACCCAAAGTAGGATTGTTTTGTATACCTATTTTGCCATAATATTTGCTATCCTGACAATGGATGCAGATTTCTTCCTTCTATGACAACACAATTTCTGTCAAAATAAAACAAAAATCATAAGTTTTTTCCTAAATATAGGAAAACTCCTTAATTGAAGTTTGGTCTTCAACGTTCATGATAGTTTCTTCAGCACTGTTCCCCTTGTCACAACTCATGGTGCAGAAGTCACACTAATTAGCTCTAAGCAGACACCCTCTCCCCTAAGAATCCTAATGTTGTAAGAGAAAGAAGACTGGGTTGCAGAATTGAGTTGCTGCCAATGCAACATCATAGAGAATATACTGTTGAAGACTTTCCCTGACGTGACTTATTTTTGAATTGGACACAAATAGATTTGGCTGGGCATGGTGGTTCATGCCTGTAATCCCAACTATTTGGGAGGCTGACAGCAGGAGGATTCCTTCATGCCAGGAGTTTGATACCAGTCTGGGCAGCTTAGTGAGACCTCATCTCTAAAAATAAAACATAAATGAATAAAAATTTTAAAAATTCAAATAGATTTTGAATTCAGTGAGAAGTCTTCATATTTTTCTCTATTTTTGCTAATTCATTATATTTTTTAAGTTGTGAATTATTTTTCAATTTTTTCAATAGAGGCATGATTTGTATGCAATAAAACTTACAAAGAAAATTCACAGTTGTTAAATGTACATTTTGATGAGCTTTGACTAATGTGATGTACCACCCCAATCAAGATAGAGAGCACTTTCTCTACCTTAAACATTTCCCTCCATCTGCTTTGCAGGCTCCATACTCCCTAACCCACCCCCCCCCACACACACACACACACACAATCAGGGAGTCACTTTTCCAATACCTATCAGAATTTGAGAATAAGTGGTCACATTTATTTTGAAAATATTTTGATTCGGATAATTACTATATATACTGACCCGTCCCTATTATATTCTACTCCCTGTCCTCACTCTCCATTCCCAGCCATTAAAGTTTACTGTGAAGGATCTGTGTAGGATTCAAATGACATTCTTTTTTTCCTTATATGTTTGCTTACTCATGATTGAGTTTCTTTGACAGATCAAAACTCTACTAGTCTCTGTAGAAAAAAAAAAAAAAAAAAAAAAACAGAAAATAAAAATATACTCTTCCTTCTCTCTAGGTATTGAGATTCTAATGTGCAAC
Source organism: Macaca thibetana thibetana (assembly GCF_024542745.1). Lineage (NCBI taxonomy): Eukaryota > Metazoa > Chordata > Mammalia > Primates > Cercopithecidae > Macaca > Macaca thibetana. The sequence goes on along the minus strand of NC_065582.1, from coordinate 52,061,554 downwards.
TTAGAGAAGTAAACTGAAAATTACTGTAGAAGTTATATAAATAACTTGTAATGACATTTTGAAGGTGCTAGAAATCCTAACGATTGCATTATAGGAACTGCGTGGTACAGTGGCCAGCATGAGCCTCCCTATGTGGTCATGTGACTATTTCTAGACAATGAGCTATCAGTAGAAGGAACATATGACGCTTTCAGGCTGGTCCCTAATGACTTCCTAGTTGTATTTCTCCATGATCATTTCCCTTGCGCCTGGTTGGAAATGAGATCCCTCCCAAATGATGGGTCAATGATGGCAGAGTCTCTATGGTACAGGTCCCCAAAAGATCTCACGAACGAATGTCACTCTCTCAGAAATTGTACTTTCTCTTAAGACTGGCTGTTATGTGTGCAGAAAGAAACTTCTATGAATATGAAAAAATATTCATTTTGAGTTTACTTTTTGTAACTGTTAGCCTTTCCCAACCAATACCAACATTGACTGTAATTTCTACTTTTTGTAAATTTTTTTCTTTTCATCCATTTACAAATGGGTAGAAAAAATTGTAAATGGTGAAATCTCAGATGGAGAAGAACCTTGTTGTTTAATTTCCTGTAACTACACATGAGCTGATGAGACCTTTTGTAGAAAAATTACACAAGAAAACAAAATGTTTCTGTTATAAATTCTCCATGTCCTTATTCTTACTTAGATTTCATTTTTTGTTTCACTTGACCAATACAACAGTCCTTTGAAGGGAGTAGTGTTATTAGCATTATTTCCGTTGCAGTACAAATGTGGAAATCAAATTATACACTTGTTGTGTGACATGATCAGTCACACTGCCATAAAGGGTGGAGCTGAAACATCAACTTAGAAATTTCTATTACACCACCTAATCCAGGAAAAATGCCCAGAGAAAAGGGTAAATATTCCAAGTATCTGAATTGTCCTTAGAAAAGTGAAAAAGAGTAGACATATATCCTTTCTGGTCTTAGTTTTTCTTGATTTCCAATTCCTCCTGCTGGCAGAAAACACTGAATGCTGTCAATCAATGTTATTCTAGTTCCCCCTGCTTTAATATTTAAGAGCATTTAAGTAATAACTCAGTTTTTACTGATAGGAATGCAGTCATATTTTTAGTCTTTCTCCCAAGGTAGCATATGGGTTCAACATGAAGCATTCAGTCATTGACATATTCAACATACTTGTTAAGCATCTGTAATGGTCGAGGGATGAACTGGTAAGCAAAGCAGGACTTCGGGTCATGTCTCTGTCCTTCTACTGCTCATTATACCTGATGGAAAGTATCTGCCTGTACTGATATGATGGTGTGGGCCTGGCCTGTCATGACAGTCATGGACCGGTACTGCAGGCTTTGCTCTTCCTCTCTTTTTTGTCTGTTTTGTTCATCAGTATATTACAGCACACCTACAACAGTGTCTCAGGCATAGTAAGTGAACAATAATTACTTATTGAACAAAGGAATGATTATACACTGCCCTTCTACTAAGATGCTACCCAAGGAAAAAATGAGGACAAAGGCATGGGAGAAAAAGCAGTGAGTGGACTGAGTCAGTGGTACAGCTGGTCCTCCGTAGCCATCTCCCATAGAGACACTTTGCTCATTACCATCTCGTGTATTTGCCACCCAAAACGCTCAACAAATACCAAAAGTTTGTAGAGGAAGCTCACAAAATCCACACTGACAGCCTCTAGGCATGAGTTTGCAGAAGAAATACAAATCACAAAGCAGGGACTGGCAAAACATTTTTCTGGTTAGAATGCATAAAACATTATTAGTTGCATATTTCGGATTTATTGCTTCGTATGTAACAAGATTTACTGGCAGTTTTGCAGATAATTTAGAACCCAAAGCACGGTCTAACACAAAGGCCTACTTCCAGAGGAAAGGTCTATGCTGCTTATGTCTAGAATATTTTGTGGTTAGCTATTTTAAACAGTAGAATGTACCTTTTAATAAAACAGGAATGTACCTGGGGTTTTAGAAAGTCTGACTTCATTTAGATAAAAGCACTTTGAAATATAATAGGGCTTATAGTATCAACCCTTCCCCCATTTCATCAAGGAGTAAAGTCTGAGTCTCTCATAGGCCACACATCCATCCAAAGGCACTGAGGAGGAAGATATTTCCCAGAGGCAAACACCTTGGCACCACTTCCTTCCATGTCTGCTCTCCTGTGCCATGAGGGTCAGGGAAACAAAAATTATCACTTTCAAAGTTTTGTTCTGTAATTTCTTCAAGAGATCGTTGGCAGTGGGAATAAAAAATATACTAACATCTAATTTTATCCTTCTCAATTTATTCACCCCTAGGGCTTTATCCTCCCAACAATTAGGTAAGTTATCATTCTGTTCTGTGGCAAGGGGCCTTTCTTATTTGCTATTCTGTTTTCTTCCTGCACTTCACTTTGATTTATAGTAAAATTCCAGCCTCACCATTCCAACCCTTAATACAAAAAGAGAAGTGTTTTACATTTAAAAGAAAATGATTTCCTCCCTCAATAAGCCACGTTTTCTACACTAGTTTCTTTCTAGGCACTCGAAAACATTTAATTTAAAACTTAGAAAAAAAAGAAATGACCCTTTGTTCTTGATTGCATGAATTTACCTTCTCATTAAACCAATGAATCATAGAAGCAAGTTTTATTGAGAACAAAATGTATTCTCTTTATATATCAAAATTATGATCCCTATTGTATCAATAACAAAGAAAAGACATAAAAAAATATAAAATCTAGGTGGTTATATGAGGAACTCTACAAATGTGAAAATTTGGAGAAAAATGCTATAAAATGTGGACAGTAGTATGAATTATCAAGGAAGGATACCATTAAATAAAAACATTGAAGAGATAAAATCAGAAAAAGCAAACAAGAATTAGGAGCATCTTGCAGAAGTCATAAAAGGAAATAGAAAACTATTATTTTAAAGTGCCAGAGTAAGATGTGTTATAGCAATTTTAAAAGTCAGAAAGTATGTAAATTTTGGTAGCAATTTTTGTGATGCTGGCTCCTCATAAAATGTGTTCAACAGTGCTACAAGTTATATTTGCAAACATATAATAAAAATATAATAAATTAATAAGGAATATTCACTACCACTTCTACATCTAGACACTACATATAGTGTCTACCTATTTAATTATTTTTTGGTATTAGATCATATTAAGGGTTTCTATTTTTTCTGGTAGTAAGAGTGTATATACTTGACTATGACCTCTAGTTACACAGATAAAGAATGAAACCATAATTTAGGCAATACAGTATTTTCGATTTCCATGTAAATATCATTTAATTATCTCAGAAACAGTGACTAGGTTTATTCTAGGAACTTAACTGAACCAGATGATCCTTCAGTGGCCCAAATAGCCTAATTTATCAAATTAAAACTTCATACAGTATTATTGCTATCATTCACAGAGAAATCCAACTATTATAAATGATTACAATCAGTATGACATCTTACACTGTCACAACCGAAAACAGCTTGTAAATGTAAAGGTGGCTTTATCTTGGGCGTTCAACCTGCAATTAAGGAATTCAAATGTGCTGTTCTTTTGAAATGTCTGTGCTGTTTTTATTCTTTTTTAAACTGGCCCAAATCTTTAAGACCTTCATATGACTGAATTTTTTTTCTTTTCTTTCTTTTTTTTTTTTTTTTTTTTTCTGAGATGGAGTCTTGCTCTGTTGCTCAGGCTGGAGTGCAGTTGCTTGACCTCAGCTCACTGCAACCTCCACCTCTCAGGTTCAAGCGATTCTCCCAGTCTCAGTCTACCGGGTAGCTGGGATTACAGGCGTGCATCACCACGCCCGGCTAATTTTTGTATTTTTTAGTAGATACTTGGTTTCGCCATGTTGGCCAGGCTGGTCTTGAACTCCTGACCTCAGATGATCTGCCTGTCTTGGCCTCCCAAAGTGCTGGGATTACAGGCGTGAGCCACCGTGCCCAGCCTCATATGGTTGGATTTTATTTATTTATTTATTTGTTTATTTATTTATTTATTTGAGATGGAGTCTTACTCTGTAGCCCAGGCTGGAGTGAAGTGCTACAATCTCAGTTCACTGCAACCTCCACCCCCCAGGTTCAAGTGACTCTCCTGCCTCAGCCTCCCAAGTAGCTGGGATTACAGGCACGTGCCACCATGCCGGGCTAAGTTTTGTATTTTTAGTGGAGATGGAGTTTCACCATGTTGGCCAGGCTGGTCTCAAACTCCCAACCTCAGGTGATCTGCCTGTGGTTTTTCTTTTTTCTTTTTTTTTTTTTTTTTTTTTTTTTGAGACAGTCTTGCTCTGTTGCCCAGGCTGGAGTACAGTGGCTTGATCTTGGCTCACTGCAACCTCTACCTCCCAGATTCAAGTGATTCTCCTGCCTCAGCCTCTCAAGTAGCTGGGACTACAGGCAAACACCACCTAACCTGGTTAATTTACTTTTATTTTTATTTTTAGTTATGTAATTTTTTTGAGACAGTCTCGCTCAGTCACCCAGTGGTGCAATCTCGACTTGCTGCAACCTCTGCCTCCTGGGTTCAAGTGATTCTTCTGCCTCAGCCTCTCGAGTAGCTGGGGCTACAGGCATGTACCACCATGCCCAGCTAACTTTTGTACTTTTAGTAGAAACAGGGTTTCACCATATTGGCCAGTCTGGTCTCAAACTCCTGACTACCCGCCTCAGTCTCTCAAAGTACTGGGATTACAGGTGTGAGCCACCACGCCTGGCCCAGATTTTAATTTTTATACAGCAATATGTATTGCTTATTCAGGTTGAGTATATCCTTAAGTTCTGAAGTCACTGAAGAAGTCACATTTATGAAAATCAGCTTAGTTTTATTGTTTCATTCTTGTGATGATACATTTTCCAGATATACTGAAATGGAACAGAAATATCAAAACATGTAAGACAGTCTTGGGACAATTCTATTAGATTCTGCCATACTGAAAGTTGCCATGTCAGACAATGCACTTTTCACTCGTACAAGTAATCCAGTATAATATTGCTTATTTTTAAAATAGATCTACAATTCTTTAAATTTTAATGTGTCAATATTTCAAATTCATCTTTGAATATTTTCTGACCATCAGTATCAAAAGAATGAAACAGAGAAACTAAGCTGATTTTCATAAATGTGACTTCTTCAGTGACTTCAATAACACAATAACTTAATAACTCACTCATCTTTACCTTAATAGTTATCTATTGGTAAGTGGCAAATTTAAATATTTGGGACAGGAGGAGCAATAATTTAAATGATTAACAATGTTATAAGCCCCATCTACTAAGATCAATAAGTAAATCAATGAGCAATGAATAACAATGTTAATAACTTGTAAGAATTTGAAGAAAGCTAATTCTCATCATTTTATAAACAAGCATTTAAGGAGGATTTGTTAAGCAGTAGATTCAGTTTTGAGTTACATTTTTGGAAGATAATTTCCTTAATATGTGATTATCATTGAAGAACATTTCAAATAATCCAGTGGAGCTAAAGGGATTAAAAATAATAAATGGAGGAAAGAAAGTTTAAGAAAGAATGTTTTTGTTGTTTCAATCTGAGGAAGGGTAGGGTATCAAAAAAGAGGTGATATAAACTTGATGAGAGATTAGGTTGCTATGATAGCATCGGACATCCCAGTTTTCACTAAAAGGATATTACTTGGTGAAAGGAACAGAAGCAAAAAGCTGAAATCTTGCACTTTTTTTCTCTTAATCTGTGGACATGGGAAGCAATAATAAATGGAGATGACTGGAGAAGCAAGGGAATTTGAGACATGAAATTATTGGAATATGGACAATGTACAAAAATTTTGTATTGAATGAAATATTGCATTTTATTTATTTCACATGATTCAAAATAGCGATTTTCAGCATAGCTTACCATATTACTGCTGGTGCTTTAAGTTAAGAACAGTGAGGATATAAAAGTCTTTTTCTTAATGGTAATATATACTGAAAGGAAGTGAAGTTGAAAGGCAGAATGTATTTAAATATGGTTAGCGTTTTGTGTGTAATCTACGAAAAATAAACTGAAATTCCACTTGTAATTACAATCCCTCCTATAAAGGAAAATGTGCCTGTTGAAAGAGGTAATATATTCTGTTTAATGTGGTACTCATTTGAGAATTCAAATATCTGAATTTTAGTCACTTTAGTAACTTTCCCAGTGTTTCAATTTCCGACTAGCAAGCCAGGGAGGATAATATTCTTGCCTCCTGGAAACATTGTAAGGATACCTTTTTATCTTGCACAATTTAATACAAAATGTCCTGAGAAAGTTATTTATTTTTTTTTGTAATTTGAAAAATATTCAAGCAGTTATTGCTTGCTTACTCTTTTTTCTTTATTCCCCAAATGCATTTAACTTATTTAACTGGAATATGGCTTACTACTTTCATTCCCATTACAAGTCTCAAACTCATTCCTTTTGAATTGTGTTTTTCTTGTTTGCCCAGCCAACTGAATGCTGCATGTTTATTATTTGAAACTCAACACTGAATCACCCTCTCAGGAAGGGCATGCTACACGCCAAGCTTTTGAACAAATATGTAGGAACAGGACTCTGACTTATAGACAGTTCCTTAGCTTTACTTTAATTTTTCTTTTATTTTCACTGACAGTAAAATTTTCTGGAGAGTACAATCAAGATAGTGTATTATTAGAAATAACATTAATAGAAGCTTGGTCAGAAATGATAATAGTCATAATAAGCATCTCTCTTACCAAGGCATTCCACACAGAGAGATCACAGCACAATAAATAAAGGATTTCTCATTTACCACACAACAAATAAAACAATTGCAATAACAAAAATGTGATTTCATAAATGTTCTTATACTAAAAGTAAAAGCAAAAATATGAGATCATGCACTGGAGACAAAAGCTAAAAATGAATAGTTATAACAAAAAAAGACAACATTCCAAAAGATTAAAATGTTCAAGTATTGTGAGAGGAAAGGGGGAAGATTCAAAATAGAATGGGTTCAGAATAAGTCAATTATATTTACTATCCTAGGAGAGACACTGACATAATTGTTTTTATCCAGTAATATTTTATGCCATTAGAATACATACTGTTATCCATTTAAAGGACAGATTCCATTTCCTTGGAGCATGTTTCATACTACAAGGATAGAATAAAATTTATAGTTTATCCTAATTGTAAGTAGATAATAACATTCTGAGAGAAATATTCTCAGGAACAGGCCAGTGTGATGGCCTGGAATAGTAGGAGCCTGGGAGTCAGGAAACATTGACTTTAGTTCTGTTTTCATCGTTGTCTATAAAAAGTTCATTTGAGATAGCCATCTAATAAATAACCTTCAAGATATTTCTCAGTCCTGAAATAAACTTCACTTTATGTTTCGATTTTGCTGTAAGAGTTCAACTATTGGGGCTAGTAGAAAGTAGCAAAAATAACAATAAAATAGCCTAACAATTTTAATGATTCTTAATTTCTAAAAAGTTATTGAAAAAAAGTGGGATCACTTAATGGAATTAAGAATTGTATAATGCTTTAGTGGGGTTGTTCATACAACATAATAATTCTTCCCCAACAAAACTAATCTAAGCAGAGCAGTGCCTTTACACTTTGTGGTTCAATAGTATATCAGATATGAACAATGGCTAGTTTCTACATGATTAGGAAAAACATGTCTGTCATGGGAGTAAAAAAATAAAATTTGTTTGTTAAATTACACATAAATATAAGGTACAAATGTATTTTTAAAATACAGATTAAAATAATCACACTTGCATTGTGTACATACGAAAATACAGTATTTAATATTCAATATACACAGACACATTTATGATAAATGCAACTATTTGGCAATGCCAGTTCTTTCGGGTTTTGTTGTTGTTGTTGTTGTTGTTCCCTATTTCCATAAACATGGAAACAAAAATGCTTCGCTAAAATCTCCTAGCTCTGGCGGACATCTTGAAGCAGTTTGTTAATCTCTGCCACCAGTTCACTGGCATCCATGAGTTCGTGTTTCCCATCATTGAGGTGGTTGAGCACATTGTCAAAATCATCTTCTTCATAATTTTCAGGGATCTCCTCCATGGCTGGCAGCCATTTTGAAGAAGGCTGCACACTGGAGTGAGTTCCAAGTGGCGGCCCACAGTTGTTGGTGGGATTTTGAAAATGTGTACTGGCTGCCCATGCCGCTACCCCCTGTGGGTAACCCACAGTTTTGGCTGGCAAGGGTCCCTTCCTGCGTTCCAGGGAATTGGACCGATCCACCTCACTGCATTCAGAATAGGTGTCCAGGGAAGGGGGTAAGAGACGCTGGAACACGCTGCTCATTTCCGAGAGCAGAGATGATGTGCTGGTATCCCCGGTGTCCTCATCGTTTGGGGAGTCCTTTCCAAAGGTAGAAAAACTCTTCTTCTTTTCACCGGAATCTGCAGGCTGAGCGTCATCCTCAAGACTCTGATGTGGATGCTGCTGCTGTGGTTGTGTTGGGAATTCTTCCCCTGGAATGAACATGTTACTCCTATAATCGGAAGATGGTGAGGGCAGTGGTGGCATCCAGCACTGGTCAGAGTGTCCCAGGACCCTGCACTCCTCCGTGCAGAGCCTCATAGCTGCACTCAAGAAAAACAATGGGGTTTCATTATTATACTTAGCACGATTCAAAATAATGCAAAAATATAATTTTATAATAAAAAATAGAATGAGACAGTTTTAAACTATTGCCATGATGCCAACCTATTATTATACACATAAACTGGACTACAATTATGGCTTTAATTTGAACACTAGTTTTATAGACCTCCATAAGTGTTATCTTCTGGTGTGTGTTTTTTCCTTATTGGTCAAATAAGAACATTCTGCTACTCGAATAATGAGAAGACGGGTTGATAACGTATACGTGGGAAGAGCTAGGTGTCAGTAATGAAATAAGTACTGATCATAAATTCTAAAGAACAGACTTGTAAGGTGAAACCTATAACTTTAGAATGCCACTCATATAATTCTTGTGTAATACATACCTTTGTGTAACTTTCTCAATATTAGTTTCGTTTTAATGGAAGCAATGAGAATATAATAAGCTATAAGGTAATCATACTTATTAATCTCTCTTAAAGATATTACAAATTATTTATGGACTTATTACTTAAAACAGTAGTGAAAAGTATCCTGAGCTACTGGGTGGTCATCTGCAATTACCCTCTTAAGAAGTTTTCTTTTAAAGATTCAAAATATATCGATATTCAAATATGCGAAAATGTCATCAAAAGATGAAGAATATGAAAAATTCAATCTTTAGTTCTTACAGATGTTCTAATGCTCTATTGGAATATGAGTGGCCACACTCATAGGAAAAAGAATAGATGATATGAGAAAAGCAGGAAAATAAAAAGAAAAAAAACCCTCTATATTTGGCAAATACAATAACTAAGGTACATGACAAGGAAATGAAAAGATGTAAAATATACTCTACAAACCATTGACTTATTTCAGTGAGAAATAAGTCTCTTCAGCATTATGATTTCATTTTAGAGCAAATAGCAGAATGCAGAAAATGCAAAATAATTCTCTTAGATTTAAAACAACATTAGGTTGTTATTAGCTATACTTATATATTAAGAGCTAATTTTGTAGATCCATTTATTTTAGGAAGATTCCTCTTCCTCCGAAATAATTGCTAAAAGGGTGATTCTTGAAGGAAGCCCGTTCCCTTATTAGAGGAAAGAAGTTGTCTATTGCAGTTACTGTGGTATCACTAGCAACTGGTAAAGTGCCTGCATACAGTAGGTATTCACTACATGTTTTCTAAATAAAACATGAAGAAAATAATGTTGACTTTCTGAAAAAAAAAAAAGAAGTAATGGTCTTTGATTGAAGGGGTAGAAATTGCTGCTTTTCTCTGCTTGAATCTTTGAGATAATTCTGTTCTTACACTGCAAGAGTCCCAAATATGGACCTCAAGTTTTAATGAAAAAGGGGATAATTTGAGGAACAAAATGAGATCAAGTATTGTGAGTGAGAAAAAAGCTGAATCACTAAGAAAGCTAGAAATACAATGAAGCAGAAAAAAAGTGGAGAAAAGTGTGAACATCAATTCCATGTGAATCAAGGTGGGGAAAGAGAAAGAAGGTAAGCATGAATAAAAATTGTGCTATTTGTTATAAACGGTTACATTTAAATAGACAAGGATGATTTAAGAATAAAAGCTTGTCTAGATTTCCTGACTTCATGCATTATTACTACTTGGAAATATTTACTAACTTTTTTTTTTTTTTAATTTGATGTGGACAAAACTAAAGGGGTTGAAAGTCATTGGAATAATTTAATAGCAATGAGGTTTTCTCAGCAGTGAAATAACAATCATAGTGGTAATGATTTTTTTTGCCTTCTTAATTCCCCAGGTCTCTGAAAATGGAACTTAGACCTGTCTCTATTGTCTTACTCATATCCTGTTAGAAGGAAGAAGAACAGACCTGCTGACACCACTTCATTTATTTTCTATCCTTTAACTCAGTAGTTTTAGGCTTGGGAAGGGCTTAGTTGTTTGATTCACTTTATTTTAATGCTTAATGATTGGAGGGAAATGATAAATTACATAGGCTTCTAAGAATACTGAAAACGACCTAGTTTTCTAAAGATCTAAATATAATACACATAAAACCAACAATACAGTGCAAAAATACAATCTAGGTAACTAACGCAATCTGAAAGTTCATGCTCAAAAAAAAGTTTGGTCATAGAAATTTTTAAACAGTGAATGTTATTTGCAACTTCATCCCAATAAGTAAGTGGAGCTTTAATTATAAAATAATAAATTAACTTAAAAATGAAAAATAATAAGAAAAATTGATGAGGAAACACTAATGGAGGGAAGGATGACAAAAAAATAAGAGAAAGAGAAGAGCAATGGTGCAGAAGAGGGCATTTCTTGCAACTTCATTGATATTGTCAACCTTGTCCCCAGGGACTTGACTGAAAACATTCTCAATCTGTAAGTAATTTAGTGCCGCAAATGTTCCATACTATATCCCAGTGATCAGGGCTTGTTGACAAGTAGTCCAAGTGGCTAATCTTTCTGTTGCTCCTTGAAAGCTCTGCTAGGTAGTTAAGTGTCCTCTGGGGAGGGGGCACATGGTGAAAGGAGAGCATCTTCTTTACCACCAGAAGACTATGGATTTTGTCACTGCACTGCTCCTTATTGGTAGGGCACAAAGCAGATAAATAAGAAATATGTATGCCTTGCTTCTATCAAGCCATTAGTAATCAAGTGATCAATCAGTTATCCATTAGGAGTCTGCTACATGTGAAGTGCAACAATAGCACCCTGCCCTCAAAACTTTTAAAAAGATATAGCTATAAATAAAGTGTAGCAAATGGGGTCATAAGCACAAGTAAAGTGTCAAATTAGATGATGCTAAGGGCATGTCAAGAAAGGAAAAAAAAGTGGAGGTGAGCTGAAATAGTTAAAGAAAGACAAACTTTGAAAGATGAATAGGAGTCAGTTACACAAAGTGACGAGAAGGCAGCTTTTCAGGTAGGAAGGACACCATGAGCAAAGCATCAGTGTGTGAAGTGAGGAGACGCTTCTAGCTATAACAAAAGATACAAAGATGGCAACATAGGAGAGTTAATAAGTTAAGAGAGGATCCCATTGCCCTTTGAATGCCAAGATAAATAGTTTATTTAGTTCAGTGTTGCTGGGCAACAAGTATTGATTTTGAGCAAAAAAATGTAGATTAAAATGTTCTCAAAATGTTGTTCAAGCTGTATGAAAGAAAGATTTGACAAAGGGAGGAACTACTAGAGAGTGAATATCAGTTTGCACACTGATACACTAAACTAGTCATGGAAGAAAGGCCAGAACGGATGGGCTTTCATGGATACCTGCCATGAGAAAGGAGAGAACATAGAATTTTAAAAGAATGTTTAAAGTAAGTAATCAGAGATGACATACTGATGAAAAGTGGATTGGACTTAATCAAGAAAAATGAGTATCACAAGAAACAAAATCAAACGGCTGTATGAATCATCATGGTGAAGTGAATGCAATGGAAAATGGGGATTTTTGCAGGCATATGCTTAGTGTTATAGTTCAAAGTTGAATGAGTAAGAAAGTATGTTGGCAAACATGAGCCAACAGACAAAAAATGCATACCGATTTAACTGCTCAAAATGCAGGATATTTGTGTGGGAATTAATAGCATGAATGACCAGAAATGACGCTGTTGGCAGGCAGTGCAACATAACATAATCTGTATTTGTTCAAAGTCTAAGGCAGAAAAACAGTTGGACCAAGACACTTTAGTCCTAGAAATATAAATGCTTTGGAAACTGTGCTGATCTCTTTTAATGGCATTCAGATGTGGACTTACATTTTTCTCTACTTGGGATATTTCCTGGGAATATAAATTTACAAAGCACGGGCTTTACACTCTAATGTGCCTCCAGAAGTTGCCAGGTTAAATAATAAACTGGAATATGTGTCATCAAAATTATATAAATAAGGAGTAGCTATCTTTGTATAGATACTCATTACACGTATTGGAGTCTACAGTAGTCAAACATGAATATACTTTGTGGCCCATTGGTGACCTCCTGGTGCTCTATGCCTCCAGGATAGCTTTGACCACACCTCAGATGGAGGCAGGTACCTAGTAAGGCAGAAATGTATCTACTGTAATATATTTTGTTGTAATACAATGTTATGCATGAGCAAAATAACTCTCCAACCACACCCACAGTTAAATGTGTTGTGCAAATATGAGATTTTTTTTAAAAAAAATTATCTCATAATAAGTGGAATTATTAATGATGATATAAAGGTGAACTCCTAATTTTGAAAAGAAATGTGATACTGATGGAGCTTAATGCCACTCACTAAACACAATTCACTGTTTTCTACAGTTTATGTCTACCTATTGTTTCCCCAATGTCATTATTCCTTAACATATATCATTATTATTGCAATTATTATTATTATTTACTCCAAGTGCTAGAAAACTTTCTTGCCACAAACTTATGTGGAGGTGGCAACTTAGAAAATATAAGAAAAAGTAAAATAACTTTGACCTAAAAAAGAAAGAAACTTATAATTAGCTATTAGGTTTATACAATTTCAGAATTAAAAGGGACTTTAGGATCATTTAGTCCCGAAAATGCCAAGATTATGTAATTAGAGCAGCTATTCAGTTAACTATGCTGATAAATTTAAATTTCAATGAATAAACATTATACAAATCTAAAAATATACAATACAATATTGATGTCATGCCCACTATGTTACTTTTCTGTTTAATGAAATGAAATTACATTATTTAAAATCAAGGATTAATACTCAAAATTAGGGTTCTGTCAGGATCACAAAATTGTAGTTTAGCCAACTCCTTTATTACACAGGTAAGAATAATGAAACTGATTCTCTTTGAGCAACGTGTCTGATTCTAAATATATTCCACTAAATTTTCAGAGATTTATCTTCAAATTGGCCGAGAAAGTCTATGCATTAAAAACAGAAACAAAAACCGGACACCATGATTGTGCAAGCAGGCTCTCAGGTACACTGCATGCCTTATTGTCTCTAGAAGTTCCCCCTATACATTCATCCTGTGAGATGTATTATAGTATCTATTACTGTAATAACAGAAGTAAATAATCAACATTTAATAGTTACGGGGTATGTCGTCTCTAGAACATAAGAATATTAGGACACTCTATTTAAAAACAATTGCTACAACAGCAAAAACCTGTTACTTCACATACTTGATTGATTACTGTTTAAGAGTGTGGGGGTTGTTCCAAATCTCACTCTCCAATGTACATACTGCCTGATTTGAGATGCATTTTCTAACCTTTATAAGTTTCAGTTTCCAAAGCTTAACAACAACAACAACAACAAAATAGAAGCCTGTTACTACTGTCACTACTACTAATTCCTGGCAAAGCCTTAGAAGAGGCAGTGCAGGTATCAAACTCTGCATGGGCCTGGAGTAAACCTGGGGGCATAGTTGGTAACTACTATTGCTACTACTATTCCTAATATTAACACCGCTCTGGCTACTGCCATCACTACTTCACTTATGAGTGCTCGAGTTTCTATTCACAGTGGTCCTTCGGTATCCAAAGGGGATGGTCCAGGCCCCCTGTGGATACCAAAATTGGGTTGCTTATATAAAGTGGTATAGCTGTTACATAGAGCCTATGCACATCCTCCCAAATACTTTAAATCTTCTCTAGGTTACTAAAAATACCTAATAAATGTAAATGCTACATAAATAGCTGTTATACTGTATTGTTTTTTATTTGTTTTTTAATTGTTGTATTAATATTTTTTATTGTTTAATCCAAATACTTTCGATTAACAGTTGGTTGAATCTATAGATGTGGAACCTGCAGATATGGAATGTCAGCTATATTGATTTTCTTGAATTCCTGTAGCTGTCTGAGGCTCCCTCGTGTTTATTTCCTAAACTCTCTTACTTATCTGTATTTAAAAATAGAGGTGCAGTGGAATTAAGATGGGTGATATTGTGTTGTTCTGTCTTTCATACATCAAATGGCAGTCATTGATCCACATTCAGTGAAACTTGGAAATATAGGTAGCCAAAGGAACACACGTATGTATTCCTAAGGTTGATTTCACATTGAAGTCTTTAGTAGTGGTGCTTCTAGGATAATATAATCGGTATTTACTCAGTTCAGAGAGTTTCTATTGCAGAATTAGAGGGAAGAAACTCCAAGGAAAACGTGGTTCGAAACTTAATAGCATCTTTTCTATCTAGCTGTGTACTTAAAAATTCCACTCTTGGGTCCTTGTTCCTCTTCTACTATAGCAAAATGAAATGTTGGCAAAAATATTCTGTGCTTACCACCTACAAAGATGCATTCCTTCTCCTATTTTTAATGCTTGAAGTGTACAATTTCTAGCGTATTTTAGTCTCTGCTTTTGTGAGTTGGTGCCCATCACAGGAAATGCATCCTCCAAATTACAGTCCAGTTCACCACTGTGCGCCAAAACAGTTTAACTGAATAAAAACCACCACCCCATAATTTTGCAAAGAGTTGCACAACCATGTTCTATGGCTGTATCAGATGAGGTGGAAAGAGGAGGGAAGTGGGGTTTTTTTAATTTTTTTAAAATTTTTCCCCACCCCTTTCTTCTTGTCCTATGAAGCTGTCATGCTTACTCTTTCTCTTCCGACAGCTTAATGAAATTTAAGAAAATAGTGTTAAAATGTTTCAGTTTCTGTTCATTACTAAACAGTGACGAATATACTATAAAACATATTATAAATACTTCAGTGCAAGGGACAAATAAAGAAGAAATATAAGCATGAGAGAAATTTTTCATTTTACTGTTATCACGGGAGACCTGAAAATAAAGATTTATCTATCACTACCCTCTTACCTGCTGGAATTCTTCCATCTGTGAGAAACAGGTCGCTGAATCCTTCACCCAGCAGCCTATCTATTGGAGAATCTCGCCCCAAATCATAATCACTGTCTCCTGCCTCACTGTCACCACGGCCACTGTCTTTCAAGCTAAATTTGTCCATGTCTTGAAGGGCATATCTGGAAAGATAAATCAGAAAAAAAAATTACAGTTTTTACTCTTCAGCATTTATGCTGAGACTTAATAGGTAACACAAGAATAATTCATACCTATAGCTCCTGGAATATTTGTTTCCTCGAAAACTTGGTCTTGGTTGATATTGCCCCTGGTGAAGCATTGAAAGAAGCTGAGAGACCTGCTGGAAACCAAATAGACAGAACTGATTCCTGGAAACAAGCCTCCAAATACTCACAATCTTTAAGCATGAAAAACAGTTACTTGCTATTTCAAGTAAGTAATTGAACATATTATCTCTATTTAAGATTCGCAAATGCTGGACTGTGGTGGACCATGCAGCTAGCTGCCAACTATAACTAAAATATATCTCAGAGAGATTTGGATGATCTAATACAACTGACTTTTACTTTGTGAAAGAAGACTCCCTTTCAAATAACTGATTTATTTTCTTTATAATTCAGATACAGTGATCACCTGTAAAAATACATGGAAAATACTGTAAAATACAACACTATAACGCATGTAGTTTAAAAATGTCAGGAAATCTTCCGAACTTGGACAAACGTAACATGCATTGAAATAGAAGTCTGAAGGCCTCAATTTTTTAATCTGTTCAGTAAAAACTATAACCTTGAAAAGTAAGCAAGTCTCTACTTTTTGGCTTCCCATTATTTTAATCTGGGAAGTAAGGGGACTCTAACTACATACTCCTTTGTGAGCTTCATATTTATTTTTCAATATTATACATATTACATGCAAGTTAATTACTTAAGGAAAACTAAAAACAGTATGCTAAAGTGTGCATCTTTGCTACATATTCACAATGTAACTTGTATCCTACTAATTTGCACGGTATTAGTATTGTTACTTATTATTGAAAACATTTAAGAACCAGTAAACACAATTCCTGAACACTAACACCTAACATTGCAATGAATTGATGCGGTTTATGATCTTACCTCAACAGCAGGAGTGGCGTGGGTGAGTTCTAATGAGAAATTCTCTGGCACGTGGTTTGATGAGATTGTCACCAGACTGTTGAGTGACTGGTGACTGTTGTGACTCTGCCGGCTGCCCATCTGCCCTCTTTCTAAGGTAGGCGATGAAGATGGAGACGATCTGTGATGAGATCTGATGGGCAGAGTGCCATTTATGGTAGGCACCAATGTGATGTCCCCTTTGTGAATCTGCCGGGATGGCCTTTTTGGGTGGTGCTGGTAAGTTGATTCGGCCACCCTGCAGTTATAAGATCTAGTGTCTTTCTTCTCACGGTTGCACCTAGTTGCAAATAGCACCATAATAACCAACAACACTGCACAAATTGCTCCTAAGGAAATAATTATTATCATGGAGACATCCAAGGATGCCTGGCTTACTGAAGTCATTGCTGTACTTGTCACTGACTCTGCATATTCAAAGATCATGCACTTCAGAAGGACTTTGGTATGTAGCTGAGGATTGCCTTTGTCCTGAATGATAACTGACAGCTCCCATTCTGTGTAGGGAACAGAATCCATGCTCACGTTGGTATGGATGTCACATGATCGTGGATCAATTATGAAGATATTCTCCTCATTACCTGCTACTATGGCGCAGCTGAGTTCAGCATTCACACCAGAGTCTCTGTCAATTGCCCTTATTCTTGTGACATGAAAGCCACTTTCAGCCCCTTTGGGAATGGTGATTTCTGCCGTATTATTGCGCAATGCAGGCCCTATAACCACAGGAATGTTGTCATTTTCATCAATGATGGTGAGCACAACTGTGGTATTGCTTACCAGTTGCTTTGGGCTTCCTCCATCTCTCGCTTCTACCACAAAAGTGATCTGGCTCACTTCTTCGTGATCAAAGATTCTGAGGGCATAGATGGCTCCATTAGATGGGTCAATAGTTACATACGTAGTTATGGAACTTCCTAGAATAAAACTCTCCAAGATGGTGTATGTCACTTGCCCATTTTCTCCAAGATCAGGATCTGTGGCTGTAACAGTGGTGATATATGCCCCCGGCGAGTTATTTTCTGAAATTACAAATTCATATCGGCTTCTCTGGAAGTGGGGTGGATTGTCATTGATATCATTGATTTGAACTGTAAAATGTTTCACTGTAGAGAGACTGGGTGTCCCCTTGTCCTCAGCGATTACAGTCAAACTATATTCAGATCTCTTTTCTCTATCCAGTGTGGCATTAGTTAAGATTAAGTAATTGTTTTCATACGTCTTCTGAAGTTTAAAGTGACCATGTCCATGAAGCTTACAAACTATTTCTCCATTCAGCCCAGAATCCTTGTCCTGAACTCTGACCAAAGCAACAAATGTATCAATAGGATCCCCTTCAAAAATATAAGATATTTCTTCTTTTCCAGGGGACATGAGGTTGATGTTAATTTCAGGTTTATTGTCATTAACATCCACAACCTTAATGATAATTTTGCAATGGGCTGGGATTGAATTTGGACCCAAATCTTGAGCCTGAACATCAATCTCATAGGATTTGGTGATTTCATAATCCACTTGCTTGAAAAGAGTCAAATGTCCTCTTTCGGAATCAATTTTAAAAGTCTCCATAATTTTGGGAGACACATGACTGCTGAAGGAATATACAATTTTCCCATTAGCGCCCTCATCTGGATCCGTGGCATTCAGATCTAAGAGCAAAGTGCCGACCGGGGAGTTTTCTAAGAGTTGTATTATATAAGATTGCTGCTCAAAAGCAGGGCTGTTGTCATTGGAGTCTGAAATGCTTATTTTTAGTATGGATGAGCCAGACCTCTGAGGTACTCCCATGTCTGAGGCAGTGAGCTGAAGCTCGTAGCTTGACTTCAGCTCCCGATCTAACTCTCTGACCACTATGAGTTCTGCATACTTGGCTCCATCAGTCCTGGTCCGAACCTCAATATTAAAAAAATCATTGGCAGAGAGCGAGTATGTGTGGAGGGAATTTTCCCCAACATCTGGATCAAATGCACTGTCCAGGGGAATGCGAGTCCCAACTGCCGCACTCTCAGATATCTCAATAGGTATGAGAGATCTTGAAAACTGAGGAGAATTGTCATTAATATCCAGCACTTCAACTTCAATATGGAAAAGCTGCAGATGCTCTGTGGGTAGAGTGATCACATCAAACTCTATGGAACAGTTCAAGTTTTTCTGGCATAGTTGTTCACGGTCAATTGTAGCCCCAATGCTGATTTCCCCATTATCCTCATTTACTACAAGTAGAGGAGAATTTCCCCTCTGCATGGCTCGAAATCGAACAGTAGAAGGATTAGGTAGCTTCAATAAAACATCAGCCACATCCTCCGATAGTCTTGCAATTACTGATCCAACCCTCTGTTCCTCATAAATCCTGTATTTCAAATTCTTGCCCAGTACATCGCGGTTGAAAGATACTATCAGGAGTGCAAAAACAAACCTAAAGTGCATTTTAGCATTCATTTGGTGCATTGGTCAGTTCATGAGATTTCCCTCACAGAGCAAGTTAAAACAGCAAAGCAATCCCTTCAACTTCCTTTGGCAACTTAAAGCTACATTTGGTACTTGAAACTTGAAAGCGTCTCTTAATAACACAGCACAGCAATTAACAGCTCGCAAACTTTTGTTTTATACACACCGTGTCGCGACTTCCAGATACCTTCGGCATGGAGTCCAGTCCTTGCGTTTGTTTGGTCGTTCGTCCTCTTTCCAGGCAGAAGAGTGTCACCTCCGCGTTTTCGCCGTTGTGTAGTCGGAATCCATCTATTGCGGGGTGCCGGCGGAGTCTGCAGTGTGTCTTTCCTGAGAGATTCTTTCTCCCTTTCGCTGCTCGGCTGCAGACTAAACACCCGTGATTGCTGACTCCAGTCTAAAATCTGTACAACTTCACTTCAACTCAGACAAAGCTCTTGCCCAGCGTGTGTTGAATCGCTTCCAGCCAATCAGCGTGCTTCCAAATCAAAAACTGATGGAGTCACCCAAGGAGGGAGGAGGAGAGCGGAGGGTGGGAGAGAGAAAGAGACTGAGAAGGAAGAAGGAGGGGGCGGGGGCGCAAAGGAGAGAAGGGGAGACGGGCTGGTGGGGGCTGGGGGAGGAGATGGGAGCCAGTCCTTCCCTGCTCCTTCCTTCTTCCTCCCCACTCCCCCTCTGCCTTTCAATCTACTGCATTCACTTTCTCTGAGCGTGCCATGACAAAGGGGAGACAAATTACAGAAGAAAAACTTTAAGTCAACTTCTGGTCGCCTTTATTTATATGGCACGTTAAATTGTTCTTGTTTTCTTAATTGCTCTTTCTTCTGCCACAGACGTGTAATCATCTTGCTTTTCATAGTCCTTAAGTGCTAGTTTAACTTAAAATACCTCTAAGTGCGTTTTGTTGGTGGAGGAATTTAATACAATTTGAAAACTTGCTTCTAATTATGCTTCTCAGACCGCCTCCTTCCCCACTCCCTCTGTAAATACTTGGGCCTTGCTCCTTCTAGGAGCACAAGCAGATTGTCTTGGGGCTCTGTTTTTAAAGAACAGAACGAGTAAAGAGGTTTCATTTTCTGTTTTCTTTCATCTTTATTCTTTGAAGATAAGAAAAGGGCTATCTTGCACTCTTGATTTCTCTTAATTGGCAAGACTTAAAGGAGCACCTCAGAATTTGGAACTAATTAACAATATAGCTCTACCTTGAATGACTTCTTTCCTTGAGTTTGGACAAAACTGTTTGTAATATTTCTTTGTCCTGTACTTCAAAAAAAAAAAAATCCTATTTATCTTGGGTAAAAGACACTGCAAGCTTTAGCATGCCAATTTCTACCAAAAGGCACTGCCTATACATGGCTAGTCTTCGCAGTGAATACTGGGGGGACATGGACTCAATAGTTTACAAGTCAAATTTTTATAATATATGCATTATTTATGAAAACACTTCAGATACGTATTTTAAAAACCCCAAAGCTTGTTTACACTGACAAATCAAATGCCTGAGCTGAAAATTGCATTTTGTGTGCATCAAAATGCTAGGAAGTATCATGGGAGGCTTGTGCTCTATCCAGGTCACAGAAACTGATATGATATTCTTATTTGAAAATAAGATTATTTATGATGTTCTTTCTGCTCTGCAATTCCTTTTAAGTGTATCATCGTGGCTTCATTCTTGCTATTTTTTTTTTCCATACCTTTTGCATTATTCCTCAGCTGTCTTCATCCGCTCGCATAGTTGCTGTTTCACATAATCTCATTGTCACTTTTTACCATTTTTTCCCCACTCTATTTTGCCCCCCAGAAACATATAAAAAAAGTAATTTTCTGATTTTTCCACTTTGCTTACTCTCAGCAGAGCTCAGCTAAAGTCACTAAGAAGGCTCTTTCCAAAAAAGAAAGCAGAGGAGTCTCAGCGTGAATTCTCCTTCTTTTTAGGCATTCGAAAGCATTTTATAAGCCATTGTCTTTTTTTCTCCCTCCTGAAACCAGTGCTGTGTGGCAAATTGTGCAGAATAGAAATGCCTATAATGAATGTATTTAGTACTGGGTCACGCTGATGAACATTCTGCCCCCATGAATAATACTGTTTTATAAGTTTGTAGCCCTTTCAAATTGCTGATCCCCAAACCCTATAGGCAAACTAGGAAAACTACCACAAGCAAGGGGGACTTTAGAAACCCATAGCCATCTGGCCTAGATCTCTAACAATCTAGCCAATAATTATATCAATTCAGGCTTTTGCGAACCCCTTTGCAAACACCAAAAGAGCAAAGAAAGGAATTAGTCACTATTCAAAGTTGGGGTGAGAATTCAAAGGTAACCTAATTCCATTAGTTCTAGGAAAATTTTCTTTGAGAATTTGATAAGTCTACCCCCAAAAAAACTCCAAGAGCAATGGATTTGATTACCTTGATACAGATTTTTTTCCCTGTGCTTAAAAAGTAAAAATAATAATAATAAAAAAGTCCTTCTTTTATTTCTGACAGTGGGCTTGAACAGAAATAATAATTGTGAAAAAGAGCTTCAGTGTAACGTACTGAAATATTAAATAAGTTGTAAATTAATATATCCTCCAAAATGATATGTTTTTACGAGTAAGTATTTAAAGAACTTGGCATTCTTTCACCAACAATGGCTTTTTTCACTTGTAATATCATCCTTACCACGTATTATTTCATTTTCAGCTTGCCAGTCTCTTCCTGAGAAGTCACATGTATCTACTTGAAAGTTATGTGCTTTTGATTTATCCTCGCTATGCACTGATCTGTTCTTTACACTTTTTTTCCCAAAAGTACAGAATTACAAATAAATCTTTTCTTTGTCATATTGTATCTCTAGTTGTAACAATTTAAATTTTCCTCATTTAGTATCCCTGAAAAGATAACAAAAAACTATCTCTCAAATTATTTACTATCCATAAAAGGGTTTATATCAGGGGAGAAAAACTGATAAACTTCTATTAGTTGTTATATAATGATGACCTGATTGAACTTCATCCTTCTGGAATTTCATGAAGTCATGAAAAAGTGGTAGACCCTCTAAAATAACTTCTCAGAGAACCAGTAAGGGAGAGTTGATTGAATGTTTCTTAGAGTCCATCCTCTTTTGATATGGCAGTCTTTGTTGACAAAGAAAGGAAGTGGTTCCTCTTGAAGACTGTGCCCTCTTGAGTGATGTTAAGCACAACAGCAAAGTGCTTCTAAGCTCCTACAGGCAAATCGCAGATACATTCACCCTGTTGTGCATATTTTATCTATGAAGCTCCTTTTACCACTTCAGTTTAATTGGGCTGAAAACTGCTAAACCTAGATAAAGGATATCAACCAGCATTTACAATACATCCTTTCACTTCTAATAACACTTTCACCATGCCATTTACTTTTATTACTTTTGTTCTAAGGAAAATTAAGCTTTATAATTCTAAATTTTGAATGATTTTCTTCCTATTCAAGAGGAAGGAAAACCTAGAACTCAATTGTAAGACTCAAATGTATCTGCATTACATAAAGAAAAATGTCTCTTTTGGTACTGGAATACAAGATGAAAGTCACTAAAATTTCTTGCTTACAAGCAGATATGTATTTTGTTTTTTGATTTTTTGCTCTTAATTTATATTTTCTTAGAGTATATGAGATAAAAGATAGGGTAATAAATATTCACTTTTATCTCACTATGTCTTTCCCACCATCAAAACAATGACATGAGACTTACAATCTTCTGGTTGATTGATATAGTTTACAATCTTTCCTCATAGTGTTTGTTGTGAAACATCTTATAGAAGAAAATTATGGTCCTGCTTGACACCATATGGCTGTAACAAGCCTAAATAATTACTCTGCATCCTGGGAAATTAGGGACAAAGGTTTTACCAGACAAAGGTTAGTACAGTTATGGAATTCCAAGACTTCAGACCTGCTTAAGATAAAGAGCTTGCTTGGCTTTTTGTATGAGCCCAACAACTGTGGGTACCACCTGTTAGCCATTATATAATCCTGGACAAATTATTTAACATCTCTATAAATGTATAATCCTCTGTGAGATGGGAGTAGTAATTTACTCTAAAAAATTCTTTTAAGAATTTCAGTGACTGAGGCTTTCCACAAAGGCTGGCCCAGTAAACATACAACAAAGGTTAGTTTCCTTTTCTTAACCTGTGTGTGTCTGTTTTCCTCCTAACACTCATTGAAGAAAAAAACAAAATGTGGATTATAGCCACAGAACTTGGTGCATCTCAGACTTTTGGTTTAGATGCATACAAAATTTTATGTTGAAAAGATAAAGCTCTCTTCATCTTGACTTATAAAGGTCACCTGTGAAACATAATTGACAAAACTAATAGTATTGAACTGTGATGGTCTTGAAAACTTGCTGCTTTCCTGAAGAAAATTCCAAGACCTACCAACTATACTCAACTATACCTCCAGGCCCTAAACCATAGAAACATATCTAAAAATACAATTAGATGTCTACCAGGTGCTTATTTATATTTTATATTTGATAGTATACACATCTACTGTTTGCCTGTTCTCAAGGCTTTTGCACTAAACAGTTGTTTCTTTAAATATCATGTGAAACTATAGCAGGAAGACAAAAGGATATGATTTGAGGTATTTTGGCAGGGACAAGGAAATATAAAATTTTTCAAATAAGATTTGTATTTAAAAATCAACGTTAGGCCTTTTATCAATCACATTACATCTCTCTATGTTGTTCTTCCTTTATTCCATTTACTAATAGATTTAAGAATGTAATAATGAAAAGTCACCGAACAATATGAAATCTTTATGAGACCAAATTTATCAACATAAGATCAAAGGTTGGGAAATGAAAATAGATCCCAAACTATCTTTAGATGTGTGTAACAGAAATAGACTTTAGTCGAATTCTGATCAAAACTGAATGTGCTAAGCACCCATAGGAGGCCCACACACCTGGAGGCATAGCTGTGCTAGGGCCCGGAGGCAACACAAACCAGGGCCCAAGAAGAGTTGGAGTCCATGAAATACAGTGACAGCTGCTAGGTCAATTTTGTCTGAGTAGGCAATCAGTATTTAGGGTGTTCTGCCAAAGGTAATATGCCAAGTTCCAACAGGTGACTTAGGGTCTAGCAAAAGGCAATATATTGAGTATATTGAGTCCAAATAAAAGGCATGTAGGTGAGCTTCTATTCCAAACAATAGGACTTCCTTCAGGACTTCCAAACAAGGCAGGTTATGAAATTCAGGATTAAAATGGGGAGAACAAACAGGCACCTAGAGGTTTGGTGTTTTGCAAATAGGCACATACCAAAAGCCTCCTCAAAGTTGGAGACCAGATTGCAAAGTTAAACTAGATGTCAGCAAAATTGACTTTTAGGATTATTCATCTGAATTCCTTAAATTCCTTCTTTTCAGGATAGTACCTGGAGGCAAAAAACTAAGCCTACAAATCGTCTTCCTATAGTTGCATCTGAGAAGATTTGTGGAAATGGGTGGTGGGAAGACCTAAACCCTTAAGCAAGTTGAGTCTCAATTTTTAGTTTAAGCTTTGCCATTCAATGTATGGGCACTAAAGCAGCAGCATGGGCATTAGCTGGAAGCTTGTTAGAAATGTAGAATCTCAGACCGCACCCCAGACCTACTTAAACAAATTCTGCAATTTTCTTTTTAATTTTTATTTTTTATTATACTTTAAGTTCTAGGGTACATGTGTACAACCTGTAGATTTGTTACATGTGTATACATGGGCTCTGTTGGTGTGCTGCACGCATTAACTAGTCATTTACATTAGGTATATCTCCTAATGCTACCCCTCTCCCCTCCCCCTACCGCACGACAGGCCCTGGTGTGTGATGTTCCCCACCCTGTGTCCAAGTGTTCTCATTGTTCAGTTCCCACCTATGAGTGAGAACATGCAGTGTTTGGTTTTCTGTCCTTGCGACAATTTGCTCAGAATGATGGTTTCCAGCTTCATCCATGTCCCTACAAAGGACATAAACTCATCCTTTTTTATGGCTGCATAGTATTCCATGGTGTATATGTGCCACATTTTCTTAATCCATAAGATTTAAGTAGCATCATGTCAGAAGTTTCACCACTCAGTAGATTACTCTTCTTAGCAATGTCTCAAAATTTAGCAATATCTCAAAATTTAATGTGCATAGAAATCACCAGAGGGCCTTATTAAAATGCAGAATTTTAATACTAATAATGCAGAACCATCCCAAATGTCCATCAACAAATTCTGCATTTTAATAAGGTCCTGTGGTGATTCCTATGCATGTTAAATTTTGAGATATTGCTAAGAAGAGTAATCTACTGAGTGAAATGGTGAAACTTCTGACATGATGCTACTTAAATCTTCTGTGCTGTGATATTTTTCTACTCCAGGGAGTTTAGAGACAATTGGCACATGGAGAAGATTACCAGAAAAAGGACCAAAGCTTAGACCTCATTAATTCAAGAATATAAGTAGAAGTGATATAAGAAAACTTATCTGTTTAGTTAAATTCACAGAAAGAGAAGGAAAATTAAGCTTCCCTCTGGATCTAGGGTTTTATAGCAGCTATCACCCAGTTTATCCATTAGGTAGTACAGTTTCTATCAGCAAGGAAAATGCTTTTTAGAAAAAGAGATCTAATAATACCTTCAGAAGAGCTATTTCTGAAGGTGAAAATATCTCCAATGTTATCATATTTATTTGTATACTTGTACATATGTATATGTTTAGGAATCTCTGGTTGAGTGTTTTGTATCTGTCAAGTACATATAAATCACAAGTTTGCTTTATGTTTTCTTCATGGCAACATTCCTTCGTTTATCATTCTTTTACCATGCGGCAAAGCAAATCTTGAGAATACTGTTTATTTTATCCTTAAATACTTCCATCTCTGAATTAAGAATACAAATCGAAGTGTGAAAAAAAGTTTACTGCCAATGTCTGACTCATTGTGTTCATGTTAAAATACACTTCCTGTATGATGCTTCTGGATGCTCTTAATAAATAGCTAATTTATCCAACCATTTTTTGTTGTTCCAACTAGGAGTTTCACACTATTCATAGACTGGCATCTACTCTCAAGAACAAAGTTTTCATAATATAAAGGAGAACTGTTATCACCTAGAAATATGAGCGTCCACTTAAATAAATAAATAAATAAATAAGTCAATGATATTTTAGGATACATTAGGTTAGATGAAAACTTTTCAAAACGTTTTGAAACTTTTTGAAAGGTTTTAATACAGTATGTTAAGCTTGAATGAATGATAAATACTGGTATCAAATATATATAAAAATTATTAGTAAATACAATGCAACTTCATGGTCCAATTTCTTATTAACTTAGAATTTGTAAGAAGTTATTCACTTTAGGTGAATCTTACGTGGATATCATCCATCAATTGAAACACTTTTAACAAGGAGCAATCAAGGATATTTGTAGTGTAGTTAAAGGCAGTGTTATAAAATTGAGGGATGCTTAATTTTACAAGAAAAAGAAAAAAGTTCAAGGTATTCTCTCCAAAAGCAACTTTCATCAAGAAATAACCAAAATTTTATAAAATAAAGGAAATAAATGATAAATAGAGATTTAGAACATCTAATAGATACTTAGCTATAAAGTTGATTTCTGAAAATGCATGTGCTTGCCATTTCTTTACTAACTTACAAAGAAAATAAACAGTTCACATATAGGTTTTATATAATAAATACCAGAATGTATATGCATTAAAAAGAAAATATTTCAAAGGGAATAAAACTGAGGAGAGTTGTTAGACCTTCACTGAAAATAATGCCTATTTCCTTCGAGACTCATAGCAGGCCACCATATATAACAATATAGTGCCTCTTTTATTATCATCTAGTATTTATTTTTAATTCGGGCAAGTTATTTTAATTGCAATAAACTAATCAATTATAGCTGATATTCTTTATTCAAAAGAATTTAAGCTTCAAAGTAGATTCCCATTTAGGCAGTGAAGCATTTTAGAATATGCCTATTCTAAAATGTAGTTAAGAGGGCAAATTTACAGTTTATATGCAGACTGTGTTACTAATATAGAAAATACCATCTATAATAGTTACATCTCACCTAGCATTTGAATGTAAGGGTCTTGGAACATAATAAAAATAAAGATAATAGTTATTGAACCATACTGAGTGCCGAGTGAGCTACACATATATTTCCTTTAATTCTTACTATAATGTTAATAATGAAATGTTTATGATTGTTAGAAACATGTGGGATATAAGTAATAGAACCCAGCTAAAATTGTCAAAAAAAGGAAGTTTATTATTTCAAAACAGGAGGTACACAGAGATAGGACATTTTCTTTTTTTTTTTTTTTTTTTTTTTTTTTTTTTGAGACAGAGTCTCGCTCTGTGGCCCAGGCTGGAGTGCAGTGGCCGGATCTCAGCTCACTGCAAGCACCACCTCCCGGGTTCATGCCATTCTCCTGCCTCAGCCTCCCGAGTAGCTGGGACTACAAGATAGGACATTTTCAACACTGAATATTGAGCAGCTCAATAATGCCATCACAAACCAGGTTTCTCCCATCTTTCTGCTATTTGATATTCATTCAGTGTGCTGGTTTGTTCTGTTTTCTTGGGTTCATTCATGATCCCAAGACAGCTGCTACAGTTCTAGAAAATATATCTCCACTTAGCTGAATATAGAGTTACAAAAAAGATAGCATCTCCTAATCGTCTTTCATCAAGAAATAAAATGTTTTCTAGGAGTCTCCTACTGATATGCTCTTAAAGCTCATTGGTCGAAATTGTGTCACATGACCTTTATTAACCAATCTCTAACAAAGAGAATAAAGCTGTTGTAATTGGCCTAGACTAGAAAGTTTCAGTCCTGGAGGAGAGGAATAGCTCCTTTACTTCCTGAAGGGCAAAGTGCTAAACTATAGTGTTCATTTAACAAAGTGGATTAGAGAGTGGATATTGAGTGGAGAACAAGTTCTGTCAGCCACATTAATCCTAGAATCATTTTATGTTTAAGGAAACTAAGACTCACAAAGTTTTGCCTAAAACATGGCTAATATATAGTAGATATTGAAATTTTATACTTATGTTTGTCTCCAAAATCTACTTCTATACAGTAATAACAACTTGTTTCTTAAACATTAAATGAAAAATGCTATCATATTTTTTAATTCTTTTATTTTCCAAAATTGTTAAGCTATGGGATAAAGACAAGCAATATACATTAAGGTGATTTGTCTTGTGAAATAATATTTCAGTCTATGAAAGAAAAAAAATCTACTTTTTTCTTTGAATGACACCATTGAAAATAATCAGTGCTACAGGCTTAATTGAAGTGATTTTTAGGCAGAGATGGGAGAAAATTGAGGAGGTAAGAATTGGTCGTTTTACTGACTCTAAATACACCCCACAGACCTTAGGTATGATATCTTCACATACCATGTACTGCTTCCTTGTGACTAGGCTCATACAAAAGGAAATACAATTGAATCATCTTTAGATTAAAAGGTATGAACAAAAAGTGAGAAGTTGGAAAAATGAGAGTAGGCGTTCAGATTCTTATTTATGTTACAATCAGAAACACTCCAAACTTTGAGCAAAAGCCAATCAGGAGACTGACGCAAGGGAGGAGCATAATGCAGTGCAGGAGATACTGAGCTGAGATCAAAGAAACCCACTTCCCACTCAACAGCTCTTTGATGTTTTATCATTGTACCATCATGTCTTTGCAGTGATAAGTCACTCTCCATGTATATTTTCTTGAAAAATGAATTGGATCCTAAATTTTAGAGGAAGACATAAAAAGTACACCTGGATACCCAGTTTTACTTTGATATTCAAGGCTATATTAATTATTTTGACAGACTTTTCTAGAAACTCTGCTTCTGGCTGTGAATGAAAGACTCTAACATGTTTGGTAAAGAAGGCAATATAATTAAATGCAAGCAAATGTGCTTTACCTTGCTAAGCCAAAAGTATTGGATTTAACTTTCCAAATAAAAACAAATCTCAAAATGTCCCCCTTTTTCTAGAGCAGTTCACCAAATCACAATAAAATATTTAAAATGATCTTACTGGAGAATGATAAACTTATACAGAGAGTCCCGATTTAAAAAGAAAAATCAAAAGTAAATATATTTTAGCTTTCTCACAAATAATCAGCAAATACAACACTTGCTGTGGTTCTTTCTGTTTTGTTGTAGCTCGACAACGTTTTAAATTCAAAAGGTTTCTGCTAGGATTGGATTATGATTATTATGCAGGAACATATCCCAGTATAAACAGCTTGCTTGGCATTTACATATTGCTCCCACATGCTTCCATTTCTGACTTCTCAGTAAGTCAGAAGCACATATTTTATTGTTATGAAAAGAACACAGTTTTCTATTTACTATAGAATCTTGGGTCTTTACAAACAGAATAATCCAGCATCACAGCGCTTATGCAGACAAAACCTGAATTGATGATAATGATATAAACTTGCAAAGCATATAAATATTTCAATCTAAAATCTGTACTATTAACACCAGGTCATCAAAGGTTTTCTATAATGAATTCAGAAATTCCAACCTAACTAATTGCTTTTATAATAATGAGGGTCAACTAACTGAACAAAAAGTGAGGACGTAAGCAGCTTTTGTTTAACCTAGGCAGAGACAGGGAGCCTCTTTCTTGGGGTGGTGTAAACAGGACAAATCTGCCCTATCTGCAGCATTGCCATTTAAATGAACCCTGTTTTCTAATACTGGAAATAGGTCCATTCTTTCATACAATGAATATATACCAAGATTTCTAAAAATCAGGTATAGACATCCTCAAAAGTGAAAGTAACTAATCAATCGTAGACTTTCTTACAATTTTACACCATTTAACTGTCCTCATGGAGAGTCCTAAATTGCCATATGGAAAACACTGCCACACACACCTCCAGGGCCAGTGTGTGAGAACCACTTTTAATTTTTCTTGCCTTCATTCTGATTATTCGTTTTGTTAAACAGGGCATTCTGGCCTTCCTAGTCTTAGATATTTAGCAAATTATTACTACTAAATGATAGTGGGCAACAACTCAAGCTCAATAAAAATGGGTCATTCACAGAGTATTTTTCCAAAGTTGTTTTTATTTAAAAATATGTACTTATAACAACTCTAAGCCCTATTTTTTTTTTTAATTTTTCTGTAGGAGCAAAAATGTCCCCTTTTCTGAAGGTCATCAAAAACTATATAGTTTTGCAAATCTGCTGTGGAATAGACAGCCTCGGGGGAAGATATAAGAGAAAATGGCAGGCATGGCTTATCAGAAGAATATGTGTGATATACTGAACATCAGTCTTTCCATGTTAAGTCATTAACTGTTTAGGGTGCAGATAGCTCTTCATAAAGAATCAGATGTTCCATTCCTCTAGTATGGTAAAATCGGTGCCATAAAGTCATTGCAAAAGACAGCAAACAACTTTGTTATTGTAATGTGTTTTTTTTTCTTTTAACAATAGGTCTAGCAGGTGGCATGTGGCTATGGCTGGGTCTATCTCCATCTCCAGGGTGCCAAGATGTCCCTCAAAGTTTCTGTGGGAGGAATTTGTTGGTGGGATTTGGATTGTAAAGGCACGCGAGCATCTGCTGCCTCCCTGGTCTCATTACCATTCACACAATTAACTCCTGCAGCTCTCAGCTCAACAGCCAGAACCAAGGACTCAATTTTACTGCTTCTTTGACAATGCTCATTATCATTCATCTAAACTTAAGAGTTCCCAAGCTTTCAACTCAGTGGAAAGTTTTCTTGGGGGAAAGAGATCACACAGAGGAAAGCCTTTGGAATGAAGAGAGAAGGAGAAAAATATATATATATATGTGTGTGTGTGTGTGTGTGTGTGTGTGTGTGTATGATTAAGGACCTAAAATCAATAGCTTAAAGTAACTGAGTTTCTGGAATGTGGAATTTTATTTCATTTTATAAGTAACAAGCCACATCTTTAAAGACTACCTCATATTTCAAAGGCCTAGGTTTGGTCTTCTAACATTTTCACTTAAGGAGCTATGATCAGTTAACAACAATAGTTCTTTCTACTCTCCTCATTGATACGAGGTCCAATTTTGCATCTCATGGAAGCTTTGGCCAAAACTACAGCTGTCTGAAAAAAAGAGTTTTGAGTAATTTTCCATAGAGAGTAAACAGAGTGTTTTGCTATGCAAGGAGAGAAAGATTCACAAAAGATGACAAATTCAGGAAAGCCTGTATCTTTAAAGCCTCAGCAGTCCAATTATGTTAAATTGCATAAATACCAGCATGTTACCTGAAAATTAAAATTGTATAATACTTTAACCATTTTGTCTCATGATAAATGTTTACAAACTGCAGTTTTTAACAAGTTTATGTTGGACGAGATTGAGGTGATGATACATGATTTTTTTTAGGTTAAATAGCAGAAGCCTATTATTTATTGACATGTAGGCTACAAAGAGGTTAAAAGAAAACCTCCTTCCTTGATGTTAAATAAGCGATATAAAAACTGCACCTTCTCTTAAAGATATAACTTAATTTTTAAAAAGAAG
This sequence comes from Macaca thibetana thibetana, assembly GCF_024542745.1. Classification (NCBI taxonomy): domain Eukaryota; kingdom Metazoa; phylum Chordata; class Mammalia; order Primates; family Cercopithecidae; genus Macaca; species Macaca thibetana. The sequence continues at coordinate 52,030,059 of NC_065582.1, read as the reverse complement.
CATTTGAAACAGTCTGCTCAAATGAAATAAAAGCCTCTTTGTTTGGAACAACAGAAGAATGATTAGGCTGCTAAAAGCTGTGAAAGCAGAGCTACATAGTGAAAGCTGTGAAGATTAATTTGTACTTTTACAAAAAAATTATGTAGTGACAAATAGGTAAACTTTTACTGCAATGACTACAATTAAAAATATATATTTATGATAGCACTATTGAAAATTTTGTATATATTTAGCTTTATATTTTCATAGAAACAGGAAACGATCTTATTGATACTGATTATCTTGCTTTTCCTTTGAATGCCATATATCAAAACCTAAAATTTCATTACTATGTATACATTTTTAATATAGCATTAGGAAAAAAGAAATTTTGGTTAAGATTATATAGGTTGTTTTAAATTATCTAATTTTATAAACCATTCTTTGCTTCTCTCCAAAATACAAATCTTCTCAAATAAAACCCAGGAAAAAATAAACTTAATGTTTGGGATGTGATATAATTCACACTCATCAACATGTAGATGGAGAAAAAAAGTCTTCATTTTAAAATATTTTAATGGTTATAGTTATAATTCTTGTGTGAAGGATAGGTAATGTATATTTGAATCTATAGAAAATGCATTGCCTCCTGGCTTCCTAGACAAAATAAAAGTGGGTATCTGAGTTCCTTACGTATTTATCTTAATATAAGTGATAACATGCCATTGAAGAAATTGTGCATACCCACATTTCTTAACAGAATAAAACACTCAGTCATTTTCTATTATGCTAGAAGTCTAGTATAAACATCTCTGGTTATTTACAATATTCACAGACACTTGGACAGTAAGATGGTAAAACGCCAATTCTGACTTCTCCGTACAGTGCAGAAGTGTTATTGCAGATTTTTCTAAAAGTTGCATCCACACAAATACAATTTATGTTGTTATTTGTTTCTTGAGTTCTGCTACCCACATGAAATGCTGTCTCTTTCACAGCCTTTGTATTTCTCTTTTTTCCTGTCTCAAACCACTTGAACCCTTTCCTTTCCATCCCCAGAGTTCTGAACTCTGCCCCAGTATATGGGAAACCAATTTTGGCTGAGTCAGGAAGGAGGTATGAATGTTGGTGCTCAGCAATGATTGATGCTTATGTTGACACTGACACTAGGCCTGCTGTGCGACTCCAGTTAGACTTGTGTACATCTGATGCATCATCCTTGCCTACTGTCCCAGTTCAATAATTGACGTTTAGACACTGTTTGGTTTTGCTAGTTTTATTCTCCCACCATTCCAACTCCAAGTTACTCAATCCTCCTCCAAACTTTTATGACTGTTGTCTTTACATCAGCTGGTGAAATTCCATGATGCTGACTCTATCTTTGGAATCTCCTCTGGAATCCCCACTGTTTGCACCACCAACCGTGAGAGTACCAGTAATCTCATCTTATGCTGCGAAGTTGCTCATTGAGTGATGGTTTGTAGCGTCCTGTCAGATCCTCCAATGTTCTACTCACCACATTGGATTTTCTTTCAATGCTTTTGGATAAGTCCCCTAGAATTTACTGTGCTCCTGCAACACTTTTGTTTATAGGGTGTCTCTCCTCATGGCTTTGCACAATCATGTTGTTAACTAAACCTTGCTTGTCATACTTGCCTATGTCCATAACATAAATGAGCTTTTAGTAATAGTTCTTCTTAATGCATTACGAAAAATGTGAACTTCATAGAAACTGAAACACGTGCCAACTGCTTAAATTCCATCTCAGTTATTGCAGAAGTCTATAGCATGGAATGTTGTTGAAAATAATAGAATGCAAGCTTACATATTATTAATACAAATAGATCTCCAACAGCAACAGATTGTAGTTTATCTTTATTTATCATGTTAGCAATGTTGTCTCAGATAATATTTTTAAAATTGTACCGAAAACAAAGCAAATCTACATTAATGAGCCAAGATATTTGGACCAAGTCAAGCTCAGTACTTGACTTACTCCCTATTACGCTATAACAAATAGAATCGGGCATAACCTTTATAGCAAAGATATTTGCTATATTTTCTCTAAGGATTCTAATATGCATCAGTTTTAATATAGATAGATATGTGTGAATTCATACGTACTTTCATTATTTATTTAATATGTCAATTTAACTTTTCAGGAAATATAATGCCATACAGCCACATGCTAAAATATAATTAAAATAATAGAGTGTACTTTCTCTCTAGAGTTATAAGTATGATAACATCCAAATGTTTACTAAAATGTTTTCTAAAAAGCATATGCTCCCAGGCACATGAAGTAAATCCCTGAGCAAATACAATGCATAATGAAACAGCTGGTATCACTTCTTATAAATTAAACAATATACAAATTTTAATATTTTCATGATGAGAGTTAGAAGTAACCTGAATTTTCAAACTCTATCACACATACAAATGTAAACACATATTACCTTATTCTTCATGTATTAGAAAAATTACTTGTCTGATAAAGAGTAAAATCTTACCATTACCTAGTAAGGAAAAAAAAATCTATGTATATTACTAACAAAATTGATGTGCTGGATTCAGTCTTTAGACGGACTATCTGCATTGTACTCATGTTACTAATCAGTGTTAAAATATTATATTCACATTTTGCCTTGAGTGTCCTTTTAAAATCATCATGTTATTAAGTTATTGTTTGACTGTTTTGCCCTTATAAAGTCTCTGTAAATCATGGAATAAAGAATAAGGCTGTTAAGCAAATGTAAAGTAAGTCAACCATGTATTCTATGACATATAGGCAATTTCCATTAAAGAAGTTTGTATGTAGATAAAAGTAAAAATTCTATAAAATGAAATATCAGAGTCTAAATTGATTTGGAAGATAGCTGTAATGAATGCCACACTATTCGAATTCCTTGGGTAGGGTGAATATCATTCCTAGTGATTTTCATTCTGCAACTTGAATCAGTAGTTTAAATATTAGCACTTAACATTTTTTTTTGTTAATCACAATATAGAGTCAATACGGAGTTCTATTTTATTCTTCCAAGTATTATTTTACCTTAACTATTTCGTAATTATAAATGATAGTTTATTGAACTGATGGCATTGATTCCCAAAACTTTTTGTACTCAGGGTCGTGACTGTCTCTCAAATTAACAGTGGCTCACCCTTAATCAGTAGTGATACTGAACAGCAGATGTATGATCTTAGAGAAATGCATTTGTTTTTTTTCATGGTCTTCCCTATGGTTTCACATTGGAATCATCTGAGGAGCTTTAGAAAACACTGATGCCTGGGTCCCACCCCCAGAGAGTCTGACTTCATTGGTCTGTTTTGCTTCCTGAGTATCTTGAAAAATTTCCCAGGTGATTGTAATCTACAGTCAAGGCTGAGAATTATTTCACTAGAATCTTTTTTTTTTTTTTTTTTTTTTTTTTGGACAGAGTCTTGCTGGAGTGCAGTGGCGCAATCTCTGCTCACTGTAACCTCTGTTTCCCGGGTTCAAGTGATTCTCCTGCCTCAGCCTCCTGAGTAACTGGGATTACAGGCACAAGCTACCACGCTTGGCTAAATTTTTGTATTGTTAGTAGAGACAGGGTTTCACCATGTTGGCCAGGCTGGTCTCGAACTCCTGACCTCAGGTGATCTGCCCGCCTGAGCCTCCCACAGTGCTGGAGTTACAGGTGTAAGTCACCATGCCAGGCCTTCACTAGAATCTTTCTAAAAACAAGCAATTTGGCTATGAAAAATTATGTCTGTCTTATGCATAAAGTATTAAAACACATAAACTAGTTTCTGGGTTGGTAGGAAATTGTATTTACATCTCTTTCTAGATGGGAGTATAGCAGTAGAAGACGCACATAAAGGAAAGGGGTGGTGGTGAGAAAAATGGAAGGAGAAGAAACATGAGCACCTTCTGGAGGGCAGCAAAGGAGAGTAGACAATGTGTGTCTGAGGGAAATAGGGACAGGGTGCAAAAAACATCCCTGTCAATCCCTTTCTACCTTACATTCCTTTATATTAGTGTTATTCACACAAATGTAAAGATTATACATAAATGATAGCATATTGGGAGAACAAATACAACAAAATATCAATATTATATTAGAGCTATTAACTACTACAGCATTAAAAAAAAAAGACTAATTGTAAACAAATCCTGCCTTTGGTGATTCTCTAGAAATAATGAGTTGCTTCTTGACCAAGGAGAAGTATGGACTCACAGATGCATATATTAATATGAACATTTGTGTTTCCATTCAACTATTTTAACAGCATAAAAATCACATCTTTGATTTCAATTTAAAGGTCACCTTCACTCAAACTGGAAAACGAACTAACAATTCAGAAACAATCGTGAAGAAAAATGGTGATAAATGAACCACAATACAAATGTTACACTTTAAATAAACGAGGACTCTCTGAGGCAAATTGGGATGGCCCTATCAAACATGCATTAAAGCTGAGGTTCTCTGAAGGAAACAGATTTGGCTATCTTCTAAGGGAGATGAGTTACCTAGGCGAGACCAGGTGAACAGGGATGGCAGAAAGTAGAGTTTTAAAGAGTTAAGATTTCTCTTTTCCCATCACTATGGGGGAGTGCCTGGAAGACTCTTTAGTATCTTAAATGTGTGCCAAGTTACTTGAGGAATGTGAAATTGATATCTCACTCTATAGCTCAAGTACTGAAATTATTAAACTTTAATTTTTCTCTTAAATGGTATATTATAGATGACAATTGACATAAAAAGGCAAGGGGCAAGTGGTAAACACAGAAAAAATAAATGAGCTCAATAAAAGCAGAGGCATGGTATCAGAGAATTCGAGACAAGAGTCTAGTTAGGGGAAACTTCTGCTGGATACCATGCTGAGAGGTTGCTCTCATCTGTTACAGGCTCTGCTGCTGATTCGAGATTTGATTTCCAGACAAAATTAAATGTGAAAAGATGCTGCTTTCCTCCTGTTCTAAGTTTCTTCACCAGTATGCATTATGGTTATTTGGCTAGATTAATCAATCAGTTGTCCAATCAATTAAAATCTTCATAGCACTTTATTTTTTGACAAATAGTTTTTCTTTGTGTAATGAAATGACTACCTACCTTAAAATAGTTATGATAAAAATCAAGTAATTGAATAGTAATAATACAGAATAAATTATATGGATTATGCTATTTATAGTTATAAAAAGTAAAGTAAATTTCAAATGAAACAATGGACATACTCATCAATAGTAAACTTTGTATAAACTATGTTTAAAAATCTCTCTTGTATAAGATTATGTTTCTGGAATGAGTAGCCATTCACCTAGTGCCTGTTGAGATGGAGAAAATTATATGGAATATATTGCAAACTATCTAAGAAATATTAAATTTCAGAATGTATGTGAGGGTAGTTGTTTATATTAAGAAATATCAGAAATGTATTCACAAAAATTTTAAGTATATCAAAATTTGAAGGGAAAGGAAATATCAGAAATATATTCACAAAAATGTTGTTTATCAAAATTTGAAGGGAGAGGAAAGGGCATGGTGGTGCATGTCTGTAATCCCAGCACTTTGAAAGGCCCAGGTGGAAGGATCACTTGAGCCCAGGAGTTCAAGACCAGCCTTGGCAACCTAGGGGGATTCCATTTCTGTAAAAATTCAACTAATTAGCCAGGCATCCTAGCTACTCAGGAGGCTGAGAAAACAGAACCACTTGTGCCTGGGAGGTTGAGGCTGCAGTGAGCCGTGATCGTGCCACTGTACTCCAGCCTCGGTGATAGAGTGACCCTGTATGGAACAAATGAACACAAATGTATTCATATTATTTTTGGAAAATAGATCCACTGGGCTAGGCACAATCGTTTGTGCCTGTAATCCCAGCACTTTGGGAAGCCCAGGCAAGTGGATCACTTGAGGTCAGGAGTTTGAGGCCAGCCTGGCCAGCATGGTGAAACCCTGTCTCTATTAAAAAAAAAAAAAAAAAAAAAATTAACCAGGTACGGTGGCACATGCTTGTAATTCTAGCTACTTGGGAGGTCAAGGCAGGAGATTCACTTGAACCAGGGAGGCAGACGTTGCAGTGAGGTGAGATCGCACCACTGCACACCTGCCTGGGAGACAGAGGGAGACTCTGTCCCTACCCTCTGCCAATGAAAAGTAAATAAAATAAAAAAGAAAATAGACACACAGATTTATACTTATATTTCCTATTTCTTACCACTGAAAAGATCTAGAATCAAAGACCAACTCAAGAGAAATGAGTTCTTTTAGTGCCCTAATTGTTGTCTCTCAATACCATTTTCCATTGAAAGGATCTAAGGTTCTTGGGGAAATAGTTGCTTCAAAGTCTGAGACAGGAAATGTATAAGATGAATCTGTATCATTTTGTCATAACAAAAAGCAAAAATGTCAGCAAAACCTATAAGAAAAATGTTTTAAGGACCCAGGATCAAGCTTGAATAAACTCTCACTGGCCAAAGATGAAATCATTTGAGCATTAAAATACATGAAACATGTTTGCATGAATTCATAATTATAATAAAAACCCAAAAATTTTACTAGTCAACTTTTAAAGATGCCAAGAAACAACATATCTTGCACATAAAAGAAAGAAATTAAGAATTACCCTGCCTTTTCTGAATAACTTGTACTTCTAGTTAACCAAAGAGTTGATATGGGAACATTCCTCCTTTTAGAATTATTCTACTCAACAAAAGAAAAGGAATGTTAAAAATTGAATGCCATCATTTTTCAATCTGTAATGAAATAAAAGATCTAGGCTATAATCATCAATGACTGATAATATCACAAGAAGACAACCAGAGACATTATTTGCCTCTTGATGAAAATACACACTTAAAAAGTACACTTGCCCAAAACACCTAAAACAAATCTAATCAACCTTCTGGATCTAATTACCAAATTACAGGGAATACGGGGGAAGAAAATCATGCTAAAGACGCTGCTGGGATGCAATCAGCAAAACTCAAAATGTGGGATAGAAAATTCTGTTAAAAAAAAATCAAAACAGATCTTCAACAAGAAATTCCAGAAAGGTTCCACAGAGTACATGGTAAATTCTACATTAAAAGACATTTCAGTTAATCTTAAAATATGGCTCTTCTTTTCATTCACATTTTAAGCAAAGACATTCTTAATAAAAGATAAACAATTAGGAAATGTTTATTTCAAGGAATTTTAAAGATGTGATAATGATATTGTAGCTAATTTGATTAAAGAATCCTCATTCAAAAAATCGATTCAGTGAAAAAGCATCACTTTAAATCTTAGGATTTTTCAGAGAAGTACCCTAAAAGATGATTTTTATAAAAATAAGTTAAGTGAATGGTAATAATTTTATATTTAAAAAATATACAGACACAATGAATACCAAGAATAATCACTCACTTGTTTCATTTGCCACTTAAGCCTGTAGATTATTGTTGTTGTTTTAATCAATAAATCAATATGGCAATATCTAGTGCCAGTAATTCAGAAATTGTTCCAAGCAATGTGGCTTTCTGGCAACTGTCCTTCCTGAATCTGATATACAACCTGAAGGTACTAGGAATTTAAAACCTCTTATTGATTTATATACTAACTAGTAATGTTCAGGCTGCTGGTGTCCATGTTTGTGTTTTGTTCAGGTAGAAATACAACATTTGATACTGTGTAATTAATAGGTAGGCAGTAGATCCCAGAGTAAATGGAATACAAAGGAGTGAATAGTAAAGGATAGCTGAAGCATATTCATGATCAATCAAGCTCCATCTTTAAGATTTTCATTTAATCATCCAAGGTCATGAATTTACAAGAAATTAGTCTATGTTATTTCCAGATATTTATATTTTATAAATGCCTAGGTGAATATATTTATACATGTTTATATATGTGTGTGCACATGAGTGTATGGAAATGAGTGTGTGTGCTAGAGAAAGAGAAACAAAGAAAGGAGAGAAATCTTACAATGATTAACAGCAGACATTTTGGAATTAGATTTTCTTGGGTTTAATTCCCAGTTCTAGCATTGGCACTTACCAGTCTTGCACTGTTGGCCAAATTACTGATATTTACTAATTCTTAATGATTTTATTTTTTACATTGGGCTAATAAGATCTTAACATTACAGTTTGTTGCACTGGGTGACATAATAAGTTTGTAGAATTTAGCACATTTCCTGGCACCTAGTCAGCTGCTCTGCAAGTGATACCACAAGCATGAAAATCTAAATTCTGGTTTTTAAAAATACACTTTAAGAGAATACAATATGGAGGGTTAAATTTTGAGAAGAATTTTCTCAATATTTTAATTTTCTTTACCTGGATTATCTTTAATGAACCTGAAAAATTTTATGCCAAACCAATATTGCTGTAAAACGTCTAGATTCTGTGCACTTTCAGCCCTTAGAAGTAGCATACTTAATGGTCAAACTTATGCTTTAGTTTTGCCACAGGACTCTCAGTCTAGAACCCATTCAAATATTTCCACAGGAATATACATGTTATGTCACAGAGTGTCTGTAACAACATAAAGGGACCAATATTTGGTCCAATACCTCATATAAGAAAAAATTGGTTCCTGAAAATACAGAATTTCTATTTACAAATAATCACAACATATTTAAAAATGGTGTCGGCATTACTGTTATCATCATATTTTCCTTCAACAAATTTGATGTATGACAACACCAAACAATAATAAGCAATCTCTGAAAAGTCTCAATTCTTCAAAAAATTCATATATTAGACTAAAGCAGTGTTTCACACACTTTAGTCATTCTTGTAATAACTATATGGGTTTTTGTATATCTGAGCATCACCCATATCATTATTTACTAAATTATTTTTTCTTCAAACTGACTTAGTATTTTCACTTAAAAATTTCAAAAGGAGAAGATTTGGCCAAGTGTGGTAGCTAACACCTACAATCCCAATACCTTGGAAGGAGGAGGCAGGCGGATCTCTTGAGCTTGGGAGTTTGAGGCCAGCCTGGTCAATATGGTGAGACATCCATCTCTGCAAAAATTAAAAAAAAAAAAATTAACCAGGCTTGGTGGCACATGCCTGAAATATCAGCTACTTTAGGTGGGAAGATCACTTGAGCCTGGGACGTTGAGCCTGCAGCAAACCATTTTCACGCCATTACACTCCAGCCTGGGCAATAAAGTGAGACCCTGTCTCAAAAAAAAAAAAAAAAAAAAAAAAAAAAAATTACATCACTATTGTAAATTGTAGTAGAGGAAAATGAATGGAAAACTAAATCAGTTGCCATATTAATAAATATATATATATACACACACACATGCTCAATAAAAACAATACGTACTTTTAAAATAAAAAATAAGATAATGATTACATCAATTTCCCTCTGTGTGGAATTTTATAAGACCTTTCATGATCCATACGTTGGTTAATTCCTAGTTCTCTTATTTTGCTTTCCTTCCATCTCTCTTTTGTAAGAACACTAAATGTCATTCAATCCTGTGTATTATCTAAGATCTCTTACCACAGGGTCTTTGTATTTACTAGCTCTACTTGGTACATTTTTCTCCTCTCTATATCTAGTCAATGATTATCCTTCTACACCTTAGTTGGAGCATACTTTCTCAAAGAAATCTTCTCGGATCTCCCTAAGCAAGTCAAATTATACTATCATAGGTTCTTCTATTTAACTGTTGTCAAAATTGTGGGTTTTCACATGTTTTATGATTCATTGATTTTTTTCTTTGTTGTTAGATTCGAAGTTCCTAAAGGGCTGTAATAATTAATGGTTATTCATATGATTTTATCTCTAGCAACTAGTACATGCCCATCCCACAAGGAATGGTGAATATATTTTGTTAAATAAATGAATAAAATAATAAATATATTTGTACCATGTTTTTGAAAACATGAGAAAGAATATTTCTATAGTTAAAGAAAATAACCACATCCTTTATTCCTCTAATTGCTTTTTTTCCCACTTCTAACCATGTTAAATTTGGATTTTATAACCAGCCAAGTGAAAATTAGGTGTGACTTTTGTGATATTGACCATTTTTCCTGTGAAAGGTTGTGTCTCCTTTCTCAGGTAAAAGAAAGACTGTCAACGTGATTTTGTGGTTTAGAATTTTGAGCTTCAGAGTTCTCTGAGTTTGCCAACTTTTCTCAGACACTGTCATTTCAATACTGGAACATCTTTATTTTCATATTAGATCTTTAATTTTTACATTAAAGAAATGTATAGCTTGTAAATTCAACAAGAAAATTTCGCAACCATTGAAATAAAAATCAAAGTCCCTTCATAGAATACCTAAAATCTTATACTTCCATAATGATGAACACTGGACTAAAGGCTTTGAAGTTTTCAAAATCACATTGCTTTAGATTCACGAAGATTTGATGATGCCTATGGCATTTTTACATATATTATGTGTTTTGACCCTTCCACAAATACTAAAATTTGAGCAGAGCAAGTATGCTTATTCCCAGTTAAATAAATGCGATGACTTAGTACAATGGCCATGATCTTAATAGTAGTTTATGGTAGGTGTTCTGACTATAGAAGCTTAGTGTTGGAAAGGACTGGGTTATTAAAGTGGACTAGAGATTAATGAAAGTCAAGGAATTTTCCAGTCATTGTCTTGAGGACCTCCATGTAGACAAAATCAAGTATGGTAATGGAAGAAGTTTGGTTAGAAAAGAATCAAAGGTTCGGTTTACAAAACATTTCATGAATCATGGGGAGTATTGCAATATTTGTAGAGAGAAATAATGAAAAGAGAAAACATAATAATTTATAATATAATAAAATACAATAAATATCAAAGAAGAAATGATCTGTCTCAAGTGGAAGATTAATGATGTAAAAGTGTCAGTGCAATGTAGGAGAATACCAATGTTACCTCTTAATGAAAATATTCCTGACACACATAGGGTTAGGGTACTAGACTCAAGTGATCTGTAATATATCATCAATTTTAAGAGAGAGGCAAGTATTAGTTATGCCAAGGAAGTTTATCATTCTATGAAATGTCTGAGGCTACTTTCCTATGAGATAGAGGGAGCAGGCTACAATGAAGAGGATGGTAGAGAAAACAACTTTGAGTTGTCAGAAATGAGATCGGGGGTGGAAGAAGGTGTGGAGAAGGAGGAAGTCCTCCCTGAGGGCTTGAGAAGGAGCTGGTTCTGAGAGACTTGCGTTGGTGGGGATAGGTGAACAATTACCAACTTAGGAGTCTGTACCTTTTGCAGAATAGCCTTGAAATCTGGAGAGAAAGAAAAGCCCAATAATATAGAGATAATACATTTAAAATACATAGTTCAAAGGAAGAGTTTTTTTGTTACCTTTGTGGCCATGAAAATGACAAGGAAAGCCATGAATGGGTGAGAACCTCTCTCTCTTTCTGTGTGTGTGTGCGCGTGTGTATACACACACACATATATATATACACACACACACACATATGTACTCATATATGTAAATATACACATATGTATATAAATACATATATACATATATATAGAGAGAGGCATTTTTACAACTGGTGAAATTTTGAAAGTAAATTTATGAAACCAAATTACAACATGTCCAATCTTATAGTTACATTTTGAATTCAAGGAATGAAAAAATTTTGCCATTAAGTTCCATGAAATAAGTTATTGTGTTGTTCCATACAGGATAGCAAAGGATAGGAAAAAGTAATGAAATTCAACAAAGCCTATACCCCACTACCATTGCCCAAGGAAAAAAGGAGTAGAGGAAAGAAAAAATATTGCTAGATGAAAACAGAAAAAATAGAGAAAGCTTGAAAAATAAAAGCTGCTAAGATTAGATGGTCATTATTTTGCTTCTTTTCTCCTCACCTTATATCATCATGGACTGCATGGAGAATAGATGGCTTGGAATAAATTGAGAACCTAATTTGATTTGAATCAATAACTGTGACATCCTGTCCAATGCTCTGAATTAGGTATTTTTGAAGATACAAAATAAATAAGACTTCATAGAACATTCACTGTATCCAGGATAATGAGTAACACAAAACACCAGTGTCTATTAGTGCCACGGTTGGGAAAGGGGCCTATGGGAGCAAAAATGTTTAATTCTTCTTAGGGGTATCACAGACTTTTAAAACGGGATCATATGTAATTAGGACTCTGATGATTGTGTAGAATTTGTATAGGTGGAACTGGAGCAGAAGGGAATCAAGAGAATCCCGGAAATACTAAAATGGAAGGCAGGTCTTAGGGCAGGTGCTTTTTGTGGGTGATAAAACTTGGTAATTCAGATCAAAAGGAAATATGGACATTCAGAAGGTCTTTGGAAGGCCTTGTTGAAAGATATTGTATTATATTGGTTACAAACTCTTGCGGAGATCCGATTGAAGTTGTTGCTTCTCACGCACATATGCACGTTCAGTAATGTTTTGCACACTGTTTATAGTTTCACAGAAGGCCTTGAGCTATCAATAATCCTTACTCATAGGCAATGGGAAATCAATGAAAATACGAAAGTAAGTTTCTAAGAGCACACATTTTCTGATAAACTGCAAGCATTTTTTTTTGTTTTATGTGAAACTCATCATCACCATCTACAACTCTGGATACAACATGGATTTAAAATTGCAATGGTCTTCCCAGGTGTGAAAAGATTAAAACATTTCTCTGGAGAGGTTTACACAATGCCAAGGGTAAATGCTTTTAAGAAGTAAATATCATCTATGTGAGCATATATCTCCGATTCTGTGTTTGTAGAAAGAGTCCCCCTGATAAGTGTGCTAGTTTAAAGGAACATAATATACATATTTTGAAAGCTGAGAAAAATGACTGAGTTTTGTTCCTCCCATGTTATTTGCATAAAGGGATTTTTATCACTCAGACATTTCTAGAATTAGAAAAGAGCTTTCACAGATTTTACCCTTTGAAAATGACAATATCTAATCTCTTTGCTTTCATGAGCCTAGCCTGCATTGCCAAATATCTCAGGAGGGAAATAGTAAACTATTTTTCACAGATCCTCAATAATAGATGAGATATGAAATGAATTTCATGGAAGTTGAGCACCCTGGAGGTTATTAGTTTGCCATAATATATAGCATTATTCTGACATCACATCATTATCATTATTATTTTTTTGTGCAACCAACCTAAAACATTTGAAGCATTTATCAATTTTATCATTTATGGATCTTAATAAAGAATGTGTGTCTTTTTCTTCAAACTGTTAAGCTATGAAAGTCATTTATATTTTAAGTTATACATGCATGCACTGAATATTTAGTATGGCAACTTGAAGTATATTAGAGAAATAATTAACCAATATTTAGTTAATACAATATACATTTTTAAGAGCAAGAAACATGTACACAATTAATACATCAAATTATTGACATAAAAATAAGTAATAATTTACACAGGCATTATCAAAGGTTTAATTTTAAAGCCAAAATGTATAATAAATAGTGATCATTTTCTAAGTGTTATGCTTGGGTGCTAACATATTTTTAATATTAGTATGTATATATATATGTGTGTATTTTTTTTCTTTACGTTAGGCTAGGGAGAGAACTAAATATGCATATTTAATCTCTAAAAGGTTCAACTTGGAAACTCTCTTCAATATTTTCAAGCAATCTTCAGAGTCAACTTTTAAAAGTTGGGAATTGAGGATCTTATATTTTATTGGCAATTTTTTCCTCAAAGAATCTAGAAACCAGTATTAAAATGTTAACTAAACACAACAATATATATTTGTTAAAACTAATAAAACCCTGCACTTAAAAGGGTAAAAAAAAATGTAAACCAAACATCAATAAAGCTGACTCTAAAAAAGCATAAAAAAATGAATCATGTGAAACTTTTAACATACTTTAAAATAGATACAAATATTGTTTACAAATATCAGTAAGTTTGAGCATCTCAAATCTGAAAATCTGAAACTAAAATCCAAAATGCTCCCAAATTTGAAACTTTCTGAGAGCTGAAGTGATGCTCAAAGGAAATTCTCATTGCAACATTTCAGATTTCAGATTTTCAGACTAGGAATGCTCAACAGGTATAATGCAAATATTCCAAAAGTTCCCCAAAATCCCAAATCTGAAACACTTCTGGTCTCAAGCTTTTTGGATAAGTGATAGTCAATCTGCACAGCCATGAGCTAAAGAATTTTTTTGTCCACCCTGAAGCCCCTGTCCTAAAGAGTAGTACAATTAGAACAAATTTAAAATTCTGTGTTTATCAATATTTTTTCTTTCTTAAAAAATGTCAACAGCATTAATTTCACTACCAAGAATCAGTCCATTAAAAATTAAACAAAAATTTCCTCTTTGGTGTTTGGTAAGAGATGTAAAAAGAGTTTTCTTGATATATTTACTATATTTTCTTGTTTTCATCATTTGAAAGATTTATGGTTATTTGTCTATTTAGCTAACAGATGGGAAGTGATTTTTCTCATGTTCTGTATTCATCACAGAATGACAGATCATTCCTATTTTCCCTCTATTTCTGAGAAAAACAAACGAAAAATAACTTCCATTATAGTTGTGTTACTTTCATTACAGTGTGATTGTCACTTTACACTAATTGTGGATATGAGTCAAGGCACTGAGTATCCAGTAAAATAAAATAGCCTTCTTGTGCTGTCTCCAGTAGCCTAGTTTTGATTCGAAGCTCTTGCTTCTGCTCACCAGCTGCACACAACTCTTCTTGCATTGTCTGACCCACTCTTCTCTTTCATAATTCAATCGTCTGCCTTTTCAGCTGACCTCTTATTGATTCTGTGCAGAGACAGTTTGCCTGTCTTTGAGTTTCAGATAAACCCTTATTCTTCTATTATAAGTGGCAAAACTAAGACCAAAAAGCCGATGCCCTATAAATGGTCTAAGGTGTGTTAGGATCCTAGGCACCTAAATCTGGTGTGAGATGTTTACAAGCTTTCCATGCTCTTCTTCAAACATGGATAAAGTAAGAAAGTGCTGACCACTGGCATTTGAATCACTTCATATCCAGTTCTCCCAATCCAACTATTAGGAATCTCATCCAGTATGAGATACCTCCCCAGTTCAGGAACAAATGAGCTCACAAGCCTCCCAAACCCATGTATTTTTTGGCTTCACTCCCAGGAGACAGCTCCTTCACAGCTCCTTCATGCTTTCTTCTTCCCAAAGCATAACCTATCTCACCTATTAGGAAAAGTGGGATAATAGTAAGGAAGTCCTAGTCCTTTCCTCAAAGCATCCCAATGGGACATTATTACTTAGGCAAATCCATGTCCTCCATTCAAAGGAAGAAGGAGATCCCTTCCTATCATACATAGAATAGTTTACAAAGGAAGACCCTATTTTAGACTTTGCCATTGTTCATCTTTACCGATAGTATCATTCCTTTCAAGGACTCTAGATTTTAAGCCAGTTAAAACCACATTACTTTTGATCCTTTATATTAAACTCAAAATAAATATTACTTAATGATATTCTGTTTGGTTCAATACATTGGTAACGGTTCTTTATTCTGATTGCTACTAAATATGTTGTTGAATTCCAGAAGATCCTGGTTAGCCATTCTTGAAATAACATACTCAATAGCATTAATTTGGATTCATCCATATATAGAAACATATTTTGAGTATGTGGTCTTTTATTGGGATACATCTGGAATACATTGGTTGTTCCATTAACTGACTGTCCACTTGTATATATGGAAATGTATTAAACCCTCTTTTAGTAACCTTTATATATTATATAATCTGCTTCTTACAAAAACTTTATGAGGCAGGTACTATTATTCATGCCCATTTTAGTGTTCAAGAAACTAAGGTGGAGCTCTACTGAGTAACTTTCTCCAGGACATGCAGCTAATAAAAAGTTATGTTTGTATTTGAATCAAGAAAGTCTGGATCTAGAGCCCATGATTTTAACTGTGACTCAACTTAACTTTAGCAGATGTTCATTTTAACTGAGACTCTTCCTATTTCTTGTCAGAACTTCACGAGATTGTATGACTTAGTTTTAATGGAGTCAATCCACTTTCACTACCCATTTCACTAGCCCACAGTATCTGAAATAGATAGATCCCACCAAAAGATGTTCTGCCAGAATGTAAGGACATAGAAGAAATTTTAAATACTCAAGGGCTAAAATTTGACAAAGAGCCACTGCAGGGTGGAAACAAGATTTTGAAGTATTAAAATGTCAACCTCTTATTCTGATGCATGTATATCAGTAAGATTTAATATAGACCTTCTGACTTTTTAGACCTCATCCCTGGAAGAGAGAGCTCATTGATCTTTCATCTACTTGTCATCAAATACTGGAAAAATTATTCATAAGAACAGTGAGTTTGCAAAATATCTAGGCTGTAAAACGTATTTCCTCTTTCCATATTACAACTTCTGAAAAGCAATATCATATCTTCAAGAATGAGTTATATCAAAAAGCGATTATTCACAGAGGCCATCCCTCATGCCATTCTTAAAGATTACACCCCTAGGGAAAGTAAAAACTCATCCATTGTGGTTTAGGAAATGTCTTTCTGTATGTTCCTCAGTCATTTTATCTTGTCCTCTTCAGCCTGCTTGTAGTTAGTTGTTGTTTTTGTTTTGTACACTACCTTCTCTACCATTAGTAGAATATTTACCTCTTTATTGTCTTAACCCACAGTTTCCCAATCTCAGCACTAGTGACATATTGAGCTGGATAATTATTTGTTGTGAGGGGGCTGTCTTGAGTATTGCAGGATGTTTAGAAGCATCCCTGGCCTCTACATTAGGTGCTAGCGATACTACTGTGTCCCCATCCCCAAGTTATGACAAGTAAAAATGCCTCCACTCATTGCCAAATGTCTGTTGGTGAAGAGGGTGGCAAAAATTACCCTCTGTTTGAAAACTACTGACATAAAGCATGGAGAAAGTTGTTTCCTAAGAAGATACATAAGATCACTTACATAGCTTTCCGCTTTAAATTTTCCTTAAAGGAGAACTTAATAAAAGATAGTGTTAGTGTACATGGGCAGTAAGAGGCAGTTATATACCTGAAAACTGACCATAGATTTTGGATTCAGACTGCCTGCCTGGGCCTGAACTCCAATTCTAGTACTTAGTAATTACATGAAAGTTCACCACAGTTTCCTCATCTATAAAGCTGAAATAATGTTCTTGTGCTGATTATTCTCTTTTGCTCCTCCAGATTATCTCCACCCTTGTCTTCCCTGACTGGGACGCCAATCCACAGGACTAATCTTATGTTTCAGAAAAGAAACCTGAGATTCTATGACCTTAATAAGGAGTTTTTCTGAAACAAAACTTGTATATGAGAGACTTGGGCTTCATAGCTAGGAGCACTGTCTAAAATTAAACAAGTACTCACACCACCAATGACTAACTTCCTGTTTTAATAATTCTACTAATTAGGAAAGTTTTAATACCCATTTATTTCATTTTGAAGATACTTCTATAACTGTAGTTACTCCTGCATATGCTTTCTATTAACTCTCAAATATTTGTGTAAAGATTATTATCATTCTCTTTTAACAGATGAGGAAACTCAAGCCACAAGCCTGTTTTTTTATGCTCTCCTATCCCATGAACATTCCCTTCAGCCTCTGCTTGATTTGTTTCCTCCAAACATTGGGCTTTAATTCTAGCTGTCACTTCATCAAAGAGCACTTTTGTGGTTATCAGGTCATCTAGAGTCAGTTTCCCTTATTCCTTATTTATTCCCTGTATAGCACTTATCTATAATCTCGAATTATTTTATCTACATAGGTTTTTCTACTTGCCATTTGCCTGTCTCTCCAGTAGAAGAGACAGAGAATATAGCTGTCTCGTTCACGTTTGTCTCCTCTGTGCCTAGTATGACAACAGAGAGCAATATGTGATTAACAAGTATTGAATGAGTGAACGAAGAGTCATACATCTAAGAAATGGTAGTCAGAAACTGAACTCAGATCTTAATGAATAAAAAGCAAAGCTTGAAATCACTATGACTATTTCCTTTTATAATCTGAAGGAATCTCTAATCCTAAGAATATAGGGCAGCCAAGGAATACAAGCTTCTCCACCAGTCTTCCCACATCAGTTTCACATTTGATTTTTCTCTCACTGTTGACCATCCTCTCTTCCAGCACCCTGAACTACTGGTCAATTTTATTGTGCCATTTCCAAATTACATAATTAGCCCAATCACTTACTTTCATATTCATTGCTACCTTAGCCCAAGATAATGTCTTTATTTTTTATGCTATAACAGATAATGTCTTTATTTTTTATGCTATAACACAGTCTTCTTATTGATGTTTTTTGGTTTGTTTCACTCTTTCTCTCTTGATATATTCTCCACAGAACAGCTGGTAGAAATTAAAAAGAAAAGAATCACAACATTGCCTTAAGGAAAAATTTTCAATCATTTTCCTTTTGCAATTAGAATAAATATAAAAATCATTAGAATAACCAACAAAATCGTATTCTCTGATATTGCTTTCTGCACTCCCCCTCATTTACTGCTTCTCAGTGTTCCAGCCTTTTTAAAGTTTTGTTTGTTTGTTTGTTTGTTTTTTGAGATGGAGTCTCACGCTGCCGCTCAGGCTGGACTGCAGTGGCACGATCTCGGCTCACTGCAACCTCTGTCCCCCGGATTCAAGTGATTCTTGTGCCAGTAGCTGGGACTACAGATGCGCACCACCACGCCCGGCAAATTTTTTTTTTGTATTTTTAGTAGAAACGGGTTTTTGCCATGCTAGCTGGTCTTGAAACCTTGACCTTAAGTGATCTGCCCGCCTGGGACTCCCAAAGGGCTGGGATTACAGGTGTAAGCCACGGCGCCTGGCCCCTTTTTTAAGTTTCTTGAGCAAGACAAGCTCATTCCTTTCTTTAGAATCCTGATCATTGTGTTAGGCTGCCTCATCATTCAAGGAAAGTTCTGCTTTCCCCAACTACCATCCCTAAGAGGTAATAGTCTTTTTTTTTTTTTTTTTTGTGGCATTTATTTGCTACTGAAATTATTTATATGTTCCATGTGTACCACTCCACACCAGAGGTTTTAGAATTTTTCCTAGATCATAACTGTATTTGCAGTTCCTGGAACAATACCTGGTGTGAAGTAGACCCTAAATTTAAAATATATATATATATGAGTAAATGAATAAATATATTTATTCTGGACTTTCACAGAACTTTTAGAATAATGGCTCAGTATCATTACCTTTTATTCTTAACTAAAAATGTTTCTAAGAAAAACTCAAGTTTAATATGCTGGAAATAGGCAGGAGCCTTTCCACTGCAAATGACACAAACTCAACTCAAACTACCTTACACTAAAATGTAATTTGTCAGCTCTAGTGTCTGAGATACTCAAAAAGTGATGTGACATTCAACCTGGACTTGAAGTTAAAACACTGTTGGCTGCTTCTCTTTCTCTCTCTCTCTCTCTCAGTCTCTCTTCCCCTGCCTCTTTCTCCCTCTCCTTTTAACTCTGTTAACTTTATTTTTAGATCGTGTCTCTATAATTAGCATTAATATGACCGCTAGCTACCCCAGGCTTACAGTTAGTGATCTCAGGGTAAAGAAAGAAGTCTCCTCTCACACAGTGTACATAGAGGTGCTCCCAAATTATTGTTTTGCTCCACCCCAAAATATGAGCCCATCTCAATAATGGAGGAAGTAGGTATGTCCTTGTGTGACAATCCCAGCAGAACCACATAGAGAGGAAGAGGAGGAATGGCTCAAAAATTAAAGCTCAGGAAAGAAGAAAGTGCACTTAAAGGCCACCAAGCCATAATGTGCCCTTTTCAGTGGCTCATTGTGGGAAACATGCCAGCCATTCAAAACCACTTACAATAAGTGAATCTAAAGTTAAACTAACGTTGGAAAGATAGATCCAGGTGTATTTCACCTTCCTTCTGATCCTGGATGGTGACATAACTGGTTCAGCCTTCAGGATAACTGTTCAACTTGGGTTGAACTTAGCCATGAGGCAAGGAAGTATGGAAAGTTTAAATTTTCTAACTAGTTTATGCTCCATTTCACACTCAGTGATATTAAATGAGACATGAGAGATGAACAATGCAGTTGGTTCTTCATTAAACTGTTATAGCCATTTCTATTTTAAACTTATACAGGCTTATTTCCATTTGTAGATGTGCATGTGAATACTTGCACATTTTCTCTGACATACATGTAGAAGAAACTAATACCCGTGATGGTAAAGATACATTTCTTCATTCTAAAGATCTCAATTATCAATATGTAGATTCTGGATTGTATAAAACATTAATCCCTAGTTTGCCAACATTGGCTAGAACATTTTCTAAAGAAGCCTAACAGTTTAGGGGAATGTAAACAGTATTTCCCTATTGTTTATGGTTTTGTTTTCTGTGGTTTCAGTTACCCAGAGTCAACGGACGTCTGAAAATATTAAATAAAAAATTCCAGAAGTAAACAATTCTTTCTTTAAATTGAGTACCAGTCTTGAGTAGCATGATGAAATCCCATGCTGTCCTGCTCCATCCTGCCTGAGACATGAATTATTTCTTTGCCTAGAATATCCACCCTGTATGCACTAACCTGTCCATTAGCCACTTAGTAGTTGTTCCTGTTATCAGATTGACTTAGTGGTATCACAGTACTTGTGTTCAAGTAGCCCTTAATTTACTTAGTAATAACTTGAAAGTGCAAGAGTCGTGATGCTGGAATATTGTTTTATTTGTTCTAATTTGTTATTATTGTTGTTACTCTCTCACTATGCCTAATTATGAATGAAGCTTTACTATAGGTATGTATGTATAGGAGCAAACATTAGTATACACAGGGTTTGGTACTATCCAGCATTTTTCGTATTCACTGCAGGAGATGGTCTTGGAAGGTATCCACTGAAGACAAGAAGAGAATGCAATTGTATCTTAACAATACAAATTCTCACATAAACCAAAGGAGTCTAGGGAAAATAATCCATATTAAAAAAAAAAATACTTAGCTAAGATCTATTCCTCTAAGCTGCTTATCTGCATAACACAGGGGCACCAAATTAGAGATAGTAATTTTCTGAAAGAAAGTATGTTTTGGGGACCCTTGGAAAATAAAAAACACATGTTTTGGGAAGAAAAATCCTGCCAAACAGCCAAAACAATATAGTAGAATGAGACAATTTTATTATTAATCAAGTTTACATAAAGTTTGATTCTTTACAACCACCACCGCCATAGAAAGAAAAGCTTACATTGGACACTACATTTAATGATGAAATATAGAAAAGATTCAAGTAGAGATTGTTTTATTTTTTGTTTTGTTTTGTTTTGTTTTGAGACGGAGTTTTGCTCTTGTTGCCCAGGCTGGAGTGCAATGGCCCAATCTCGGCTCATCACAGCCTCCTCTGCCTGGGTTCAAGTGATTCTCCTGCCTCAGCCTCCCAAGTAGCTGGGATTATAGACATGTGCCACCACGCTTGGCCAATTTTGTATTTTTAGTAGAGACAGGGTTTCTCCATGTTGGTCAGGCTGGTCTCGAACTCCCAATCTCAGTTGATCCACCAGCTTCGGCCTCCCAAAGTGCTGGGATTACAGGCATGAGCCACTACGCCCGGCCGAGGTTATTTTAATGATGACTAACACTGTAATTTTAATGAAGAGAGTTTCTCCTGACTTAGAGCTTTCCTACTACTCTTTATTCTAGTGTGTCTTGAGCTATCACACTGGAAAACAAATTATAATAAAATAAGATTTGATGTAGCTTGATTGCATGACACGGCCCAAATCTCATGTTGAAATATAATCCCCAATGTTGGACGTGGGAGCTGGTTGGATCATGGGGGCAAATTTCTCATGAATGGCTTAGCACCATCCCTTTGGTGCTGTCCTTGCCATAGTGAGTGAATTCTCTCAAGATCTGGTTATTTGAAAGCATGTGGGACCCTCTGTCTCGCTCTTGTTGCTGCTTTCACCATGTGACATACCTGCTCTCCCTTTGCCTTCCTGCCTGATTATAGTTTTCTGAGGCCTCCTCAGCAGCAGATGTCGCTATGCTTCCTGTACAGCCTGCAGCACCTTAAGCCAATTAAAAACCTCTTTGCTTTATAAATTATCCAGTCTTGGGTATTTCTAGCAATGGAGGAATAGACTAATACAGATTTAATCTATAACAAATCAATATAAAAATCTCAGTGAATTCACACTGCCGAAAACTTACTTATTCTACATATGTGGAATACCCTTTCCTTAGAGTTTTCTAAAATTAGATTAATGAAGGTAAGTAGAATCTGCTCTAATGATCACACTCTAGTTAGGAAATGTGGAGGAAAAACAACATAAGAGGGTTATTCACTCTTTGTTATTTGCAAACATCATTAAATCTCCATCATATTGATAGGAGTAATAATTTCATAATAAATGCTATGAAGTAAGCAGTAAAAACTCATTACTGTGTAACGAACAAAAGTATATTTGCCAAATTCAATTGTCCCTTTTTAGTTTTACTCTTAAAATTTTTAGTCGTTAATTAACTCTGATAACAATCTTATCTTTTCTACCATTCTTTTTCTTCTTTTCCTCTTTATTACTCCTTCTCTTATTTCCTTGCTTGCTTCTCTTGCTCTTATCTGCATTAGTAACACAGTGGCACCAAATTAGAGATAGTAACTTCCTGAAATAAAGTATGTTTTGGGGACCCTTGGAAAATAAAAAACATACATGTTTTGGGAAGAAAAATCCTGACAATTTAAAGTAATTATTTTCTGTAAGTACAAATACTCCTCCAGTTTAGGTTCTATCTTTGGCTTTTAAAATTTATCTGTCTAGGCCAGGCACAGTGGCTCACTCCTGTAATCCCAGCACTTTGGGAGGCTGAGGCAGGTGGATCACTTGAGGTCAGGAGTTCAAGACCAGCCTGGTCAACATGGTGAAACCCCATCTCTACAAAAAAACAAAACAAACAACAGCAACAACAACAACAACAAAAATTAGCCAGATGTGGTGATGCAGGCCTGAAATCCTAACTACTTGGGAGACTGAGACACGACAGTCGTTTGAACCTGGGAGATGGAGGTGGCAGTATGCCGAGATCACGCCACTACACTTCAGCCTGGGTGGCAGAGTGAGACTCTGTCTCAAAAAAAAAAAAAAAACAAAAAAACAAAAAAAATTTATCTATCTATCTATCTATCTATCTATCTATCTATCTATCTATCTATCTATCTTTTCCCATTGAAATTCTATTTCGCCACTTAACCAGGTTTTTTTTCTTCTTTCCGAACATTTTTTTTTCTTTTTTTTTCACTTTAAATTCCAGAATACAAGTTCAGAACATGCAGGTTTGTTACATAGATATATGTGTGCCACGGTGGTTTGCTGCACCTATTGACCCACCCTCTAAGAAGTTCCCTCCCGCATCCCCCACCACACAACAGGCCTGCTGTGTGTTGTTTCCTTCCCTGTGTCCAAGTGTTCTTACTGTTCAGCTCCCACTTATGAGTGAGAACATGCCGTGTTTGGTTTTCAGTTCCTGAGTTAGTTTGCTGAGATGATGGCTTCCAGCTTCATTGATGTCCCTGCAAACACATGATCTAATTCCTTTTAATGGCTGCATAGTATTCCATGGTGTATATGTACCATATTTTCTTTATCCAGTCTATCGTTGATGGGCATTTGGGTTCGTTAGATGTCTTTAGTATTGTAAATAGTGATGCAATAAACATACATGTGTCTGTGTCTTTATAGTAGAATGATTTATATGCCTTTGGGTATATACCCAGTAATGTGATTGCTGGGTCAAATGATATTTCTGATTCTAGATCCTTGAGGAATCACCACACTGTCTTCCGCAATGGTTGAACTAATTTACATTTACACCAACAGTGTAAAAGCGTTTCTATTTCTCCACAGCCTCATCAGCATCTATTTTCTTGAATTTTTAATAATTGCCATTCTGACTGGCGTGAGATGGCATCTCATTGTGGTTTTCATTTGCATTTCTCTAATGATCAGTGATGTTGTGTTTATTTTCATATTTTTTCTTGGCCGTGTAAATGTCTTCTTTTGAGAAGTGTCTGTTCATATTCTTTGCCCACTTTTTTAAGCGGTTGTTTTTTTCTTGTACATTTGTTTCAGTTCCTTGTAAATTATGGATATTAGACCTTTGTCAGATGGGTAGATTGCAAAAATTTTCTCCCATTCTGTAGGTTGCCTGTTCACTCTGATGGTAGTTTCTTTTGCTGTACAGAAGCTCTTTAGTTTAATTAGATCCCATATGTCAATTTTGGTTTTCGTTGCAATAGATTTTTGCATTTTTGTCATGAAGTCTTTGCCTATGCCTATGTCCTGAATGGTGTTGGCTAGGTTTTCTTCTAGCTATCTTGGGTTAATTTTTGTATAAGGTGTAAGGAAGGAGTCCAGTTTCAGTTTTCTTCACACAGCTAGCCAGTTATACCAGCACCATTTATTGAATAGGAGATCCTTTCCCCATTGCTGGTTTTTGTTAGGTTTGTCAAAGATCAGATGGTTGTAGATGTGTGATGTTATTTCTGTGGTCTCTATTCTGTTCCAATGGTCTATATGTCTGTTTTGGTACCAGTACCAAGCTCTTTTGATTACTATAGCCTTGTAGTATAGTTTGAAGTCAGGTAGCATGATGCCTCCAACTTTGTTCTTATTGTTTACAGTTGTCTTCGCTATACAGGGTCTTCTTTGATTCTATATGAAATTTAAAATAGTTTTTTCGAGTTCTACAAAAAATGTCAGTGGTATTGTGGTGGGACTAGCACTGAATCTGTAAATTACTTTGGGAAGTATGACCATTTTCACAATATTGATTCTTCCTATCCATGAGGGTGGAATATTTTTCCATTTGTTTGTGTCCTCTCTTATTTACTGAGCAGCAGTTTGTAGCTCTCCCTGAAGAGGTTCTTCAAATCCCTTGTTAACTGTATTCCCAAGTATTTTATTCTCTTTTTAACAATCGTGAATGGGAGTTCATTTATGATTTGGCTCTCTGCTTGTCTACTGTTGGTGTATAGGAATGCTTGTGGTTTTTGCACATTGATTTTGTATCCTGAGACGTTGCTGAAGTTGCTTATCAGCTTTAGGAGATTTTGGGCTGAGATGATGGGGTTTTCTAAATATGGAATCATGTCATCTGCAAGCAGAGATAATTTGACTTTCTGTTTTCCTATTTTAATACCCTTTGTTTCTTTCTCTTGCCTGATTGTTCTGGCCAGAATTTCCAATACTATGTTGAATAGGAGTGGTGAAAGAGGGCATCCTTGTCTTGTGCTGGTTTTCAAAAGGAACGCTTCCTACTTTTGCTCATTTAATATGATACTGGCTGTGGGTTTTTCATAAATATCTCTTATTATTTTGAGATATGTTCCATTAATTCCTAGTTTATTGAGACTTGTTAACATAAAGGGATGTTGAATTTTATCAAAGGCCCTTTTTGCATCTATTGAGATAATCATGTGGTTTTTTGTCTTTGGTTCTGTTTAGGTGATGGATTACATTTATTGATTTGCATATGTTGAACCAAACTTGCATCCCAGGGTTGAAGCTGACTTGATCATGGTGATTAAGTTTTTTAATGTGTTGCTGAATTTGGTTTGCCAGGATTTAACTGAATATTTTCATACTGATGTTCATCGGGGATATTGACCTGAAGTTTTCTTTTTTTGTTGTGTCTCTGCCAGGTTTTGGTATCAGGATGATGCTTGCTTCATAAAATGGGTTATCCCTCCTTTTCAATTGTTTGGAATAGTTTCAGAAGGAATAGTACCAGCTCCTCTTTGTACCTCTGGTAGAATTTGCCTGTGAATCCATCTGATCCTGGGCTTTTTTTGGTGAGTAGGCTATTAATTACTGCCTCAATTTCAGAACTTGTTATTGGTCTATTCAGGGATTCAACTTCTTCTAGGTTTAGTCTTGGGAGGGTGTATGTGTCCAGGAATTTATCAATTTCTTTTCAATTTTCTAGTTTATTTGGTAGAGGTGTTCATAGTATTCTCTGATACTAGTTTATATTTCTTTGAGGTCAGTGGTGATATCTCCTTTACCTTGTTTTGTGTCTACTTGATTCCTCTCTCTTTTCTTCTTTATTAGTCTAGCTAGTGTTTTACCTATTTTTGTTAATTTTTTCTAAAATCTAGATCCCAGATCGATTGATTTTTGGCAGCTTTTTCATGTCTCTATCTCCTTCAATCTTGCTCAATCTTAGTTATTTCTTGTCTTCTGCTAGCTTTTGGATTAGTCTGCTCTTGATTCTCTAGCTCTTTTAATTGTGATGATAGGGTGTCAATTTCAGATCTTTCTAGCTTTCTGATGTGGGCATTTAGTGCCATAAATTTTCCTCTTAACACTGCTTTAGCTGTGTCCCAGAAATTCTTGTATGTTGTCTCTTTGTTCTCATTGGTTTCAAAAAAATTCTTGATTTCTGCCTTAAATTTCATTATTTACCCAAGAGTCATTCAGGATCAGGTTGTTCAATTTTAGTGTAAATATGTGATTTTGAGTGAGTTTCTTAATCCTGACTTCTAATTTGATTGCACGGTGGTCTGAGAGACTGTTATGTCTTCACTTCTTTTGCATTTGCTCTGGAGTGTTTTCCTTCCAATTATGTGGTTGATTTTAGAAGAAGTGCCATGTGGCACTGAGAAGAATGTATACTATGTTGCTTTGGGGTGGATAGTTCTGTAGATGTCTATTGAGTCCACTTGATCCAGAGCTGAATTCAAGTCCTGATATCCTTGTTAAGTTTATGTCTTGATCTGCCTAATATTGACAGTGGGATGTTAAAGTCTCCCATTATTATAGTGTGGGAGTCTAAGTCTCTTTGTAGGTCTCTAAGAACTTATTTTATGAATCTGGGTGCACATATATTTAGGATAGTTAGCTCTTCTTGTTGAATTGATCCCTTTATCATTATGTAAAGCTCTTCTTTGTCTTTTTTGATCTTTATTGGTTTGAAGTTTTGTCAGAGGTTGGATTGCAACCCCTGCCTTTTTTTTTTTTTTTTTTTTGCTTTCCATTTGCTTGGTGAATTTTCCTCCATCTCCCTATTTTGAGACTCTGTGTGTCTCTGTATGTGAGATGGGTGTCCTGAATACAGCACCCCTAAGAGTGCTCTTTCCAATTTGTCAGTCTCTGTCTTTTAACTGGGGCAGTTAGCACATTTACATTTAAAGTTAGTATTGTTATGTGTGAATTTGATCCTATCGTCGTGATGCTATCTGGTTATTTTGCACACCAGTTGATGCAGTTTCTTCATAGTGTCATTGGTCTTTATATTTTGAGGTGTTTTCTGCAGTGATTAGTACCAGTTTTTCCTCTCCATATTTAGTGCCTCCTTCAAGAGCTCTTGCAAGGCAGGCCTGGAGGTGATGAAATCGCTTAGCATTTGCTTGTCTGGAAAGGATTTTATTTCTCCTTTGCTTATGAAGCTTAGTTTGGCTGGCTATGAAATTCTAGGCTGAAAATCCTTTTCTTTGAGAATGTTGAATATAGGCCCCCAATCTCTTATGCCTTTTAGGGTTTCTGCTGAAAGGTCTGCTGTTAGTCTGATGGGCTCCCCTTGGGCTTCCCTTTGTAGGTGACCTGGCCTTTCTTTCTGGCTGCCCTTAACATTTTTTCCTTCATTTCAAGCTTGGAGAAGCTGATGATTATGTGTCTTCGGGTGAATCTTCTCATGGAACATCTTAGTGGTGTTCTCTGTATTTCCTGAATTTGCATGTTGGCCTATCTTGCTAGGTTGGGGAAGTTCTCCTTGGTAATATCCTGAAGTGTGTGTTTCAGCTTGTTTCCATTCTGTGCATCTTCTTCAGGTACTCCAATCAATCATAGGTTTGGTCTTTTTATGTAGTCCTGTATTTCTTGGAGCCTTTGCTCATTCCTTTTTGTTCTTTTTTCTCTAATCTTGTCTGCATGCCTTATTTCAACAAGGTGCTCCTCTGACTCTGATATCCATTCTTCTACTCGGTCAATTTGACTATTGACACTTGTGTATGCTTCACAAAGTTCTTGTTCTATGTTTTTCAACTCCATCGGGTCATTTGTGTTCATCTCTAAACTGGTTATTCTAGTTAGCAGCTCCTCCAACCTTTTATCAAGGTTTTTAGCTTCTTTGTGTTGGGTTGCAATATGCTCCTTTGGCTAGGTAATGTATTTTTTATTACCCATCTTCTGAAGCCTACTTCTGTCAATTTGTCCATCTCATCCTCATCCTAGCTGGAGAGGCCTTGCAATCGTTTGGAGGAGAAGAGACACTCTGGCCTTTGGGATTTTGAGCTTTTTTTCATTGATTCTTTCTCGTATTCATGACTTTTTCTTATTTCGATCTTTGAGGTTGCTGACACTTGGTTGGGGTTTGTGTGGGGATTTTTTGTTGTTGTTGTTGATGCTGTTGTTTTTGCTTTCTGCCTGTTTGTCTTTCTTTCAGTGGTCAGGCCCTCCTTCTGTAGGACTCCTACGGTTTGCTGCGGGTTCCCTATTTATCAGCTTTGCTCCTGCACCTGGAGATGTCACTCAAGGAGGCTGGAGAACAGCAAAGTTGGGTGCCTGCTCCTTCTTCTGGAATCTCTGACCTTGATGGGCACTAACCTGATATCAGTGGGATAACTCCTGTATAGGAGGGTCTCACCCAGTTGGGTGGCACAGGGAACAGGACCCATTAATAAAGCACTTTGACTGTCCCTTGGTAGAGGGGGTGTGCTTTGCTAGGGGGAAACCCAATTGTTTGGGGTGCCCAGATTCCTCAGAACTACCAGGGGGAAAGGCTAAATCTGCTGGTCCGCAGACTGTGGCCACCCTTCCTGCTAGGGGCTCAGGCCCAGGGAGATCAGGGATCTGTCCCTGACCCTCTGGCTGAAGTTGTTGGAGTTCCACACCCAGTGAAAAAGGATGAGTCAGGGTCAGGCCTGAAGAGGCACTCTGGCTGCAGTCTGCCATAGCTGGTGTGTTGGGCTGTGGGCGGCACCTCTTGGGACCAAGCCATCCAGCCTACCTGGCTCCAGCCGGGGAAAAGCATGACCTAGAGCTATAGAGATGAATGCTGCCTTTCCCCAACCCAGGGAGCTTGGTGTGTGAGGCAGTTATGAGTCCCAGTGCTGGCTGCTGCCCCTCCCCGCAGGAGTTCAAACTGTTTAGCTAGCAGGCAGCGGCAGATGTGAAGCTGGTCGCCCCTTCCCCCTGAGAACTTGGCAGGCCTAAGCAGATTCTAGCTGAGAGGCTATTGAGAATCTGCATGGCTTGGGGATTGGGACCCTAGGTCTCAATGGCATGAGTTCGCGAGTGGGATCTTCCGATCGGTGGGTTGCACAGTTCTGTGGAAAAAGCATGGTTTCCCTGGCTGGGTAGCACCCTCCCTCACTGCCTTCCTTCGTTGTGGGGTGGGGGCTCCCCTGTCCCGTGTAGCTCTCCAGTGGGCCACCGCACCACACTGCTCTTCTTTCCTCCTCGTGGATCATGTCAGCTGCCTGGTCGGTTCTGATGAGGGAATATATTTACCTTGGTTGCTAGTGCATTATTCACATGCTATTATGGTTCTTTTCAGTGGCAGCCTCTGATTGCCACTGCTTCTCAGAAGCAGCCATGGTTTGTCAGCCATGTTGGCCCCACCCTCTAACCACTTTTCAGGTGGCATTAAAATTCTCATTTCTAGATCAAACTCCAGATGAAATTATTTTACAACTTACATCACTTGTCCTATTGACAGTCCATTTTGTAATGAACTAAACTCAGTATCGTCCCAAAACCTTTCATCTTCTTAGTTCCTTCTTTCAATTAATGATGCCAGCCCTCCTATTGTGAGGTGTAAAACCCTAGTCATATTTATGTCCTTACCGTCTTGAGCTAAGCACAGTAATTTAATATTTAAATCACATGATTCTAAATTCCAAAATATCTTTCTTATCCTCTATTATTTATTTTCAATATTGCCCTACTTATTACAAATTCTTTACCACACTATAGGTACATCTCATAGTATTATGCTTGCAGTACTTTGTATAACACCTTATATCAGTTAGGTGTAACACATGTAGTTGTTGAAGTAAGTTGTATACACAGGTGCAAAAATTTATAATATGGTCCTTATTTTTCAAAGAAACATAAGCTATAGTTTGGAGCTTCCCTTCAACAAAAATTACATGACACTAGAAGTAAAATAATATTAAAGTCATATTTTAGATAGTATAAAATCTAACTCTACATGATATGTTTTCTACCACCAAAAGTTTAGAATTCGTAATAGTAATTGTATAGGTTGGAAATACCCAACTTGCAGCTTTTCTGACATGTAAAATGACAAAATATTAACAATTCATGAAAAGTAATACATTCAATTTGAAAATTGAGCAAGGGAAATGATACTAACATTGAGCGTTCAATATTGGCAGGTACTATGATAGAGAACGTACATAGGCAGTTCAGCTTAAACCTTACAATAAGCTTGTGGAGAGAGATTATTTTATGGCATTTTACACATGGGAAAAACTTTCATATTTTTATTTCTCCATGATCACAATTCTAGCAAATGGCTCCCCTGAAACTAAAATCTAACTTTTAACTTTTTAAATCACATTTGCAGGAGACACCTAATAATATGTGCCAGGCTTCTGTCTTACTGTGCAATGCAAATAAAATTTAAAAAGAAAAAAAATGTGTTATACTACATTTGGGAATTTTTAAATAAGAAGCAAAAGTTTATGTTAGGCTTAAGCACTTTCAAATCTCTAAAAGCATCAATCATGTATTATCTAGCCTCCAAGCATTTATACAAACTGCTTTCTCTGCCTAGTAAAATAAAGACAACATTACAATAAGTGAATGACAGTTAAATAATTCATACATTCTTTAATTTAACAATCAAAAATTGAGTGCACACTCTGTGAAGTGACCAGAATTCCTGGAGTTTACAGTTGTTCCCGGATAAATATATTCATCAGTTGGATATTCTACTTATTAGTTGTGTAACACTGGGTGATCTGCTCATTTCCCTGAGGTTTAGTTTTTTTATATGTAAATAGGATTTTAAATTTCTTAATATATTAGACTGTTGTAAAGAATAAATGCAGAAATATTGTGATTTATTTAGCACAGTTACTAACAGTCATTTTGGATTTGACTTTCAGCCACAATTTTGGCTAGTTTTGTTTTTTTTTGCTTCATTTTTTAAATTCTTCCTATAATTTAGCAATCTGATTATACATCCTTCTTCCCAAGAAACCTTCTCTGCAGCCTCAGTAAAAAATGAAGCATCATTTCCACACATACTCACATAGCTATCTGTATACATCACCATATTACAAATCACATTTTTTTGTAATTACATATATTTTACATCCCAAATCAGACTATAAGGTTTTTTTTTTTTTTTTTTGGAGATGGAGTCTCGCTCTTTTCACCCATGCTGAAGTGCAATGGCACGGCTCACTGCAACCTCCACCTCCTGGGTTCAAGCAGTTCTCCTGCCTCAGTCTAACAAGTAGCTGGGATTACAGGTGCCCGCCACCACACCGGACTAATTTTTGTATTTTTGGTAGAGACGAGGTTTCACCATATTGACCAGGCTGGTCTCAAACTCCTGACCTCAGGTGAACCACCTGCCTTGGCCTCCTAGAGTGCTGGGATTACAGGTGTAAGCCACCACCCCCAGCCAACTAGAAGATTCTTAAGGGTAAGATGAGATTTGGGCTACTCACCCATGAGTTCACAGCAGGTGCCACATTTCTAGACCACAATGGATTTCTAATAAGTGGTTCTGAATGAATGTGCTTGGAGTACAAAGAAATAATGGGGATGTAGGAGTGGTAAACTTCTTGGCAGTTGTTTCAGTATTGCAACCCAAATTGGATCTACAATGGATGGAAGGCCATTATTAACCTAACAGCCATGTGAGTGTTTTAACTCTCTCTACTGCCTTTCAGTTTAATAGCGTTCCCCAGTAGGAAAGGCAAAACAGACTGCATGCACTGTCTGTCTGGAATATTGTTGAAAAGGTTCATATATTAGAAGAAATATTGGACTCAAGAACATTCCCAGGTACCAAGTAGAAATTTATTACCTAGTGTGATTTTGCTCAGAAAAATGTAATATCTGGGTAAATAAAATCTGAAAATAGAGCATTTATTGTCTCATTATATATAAGAATTGAATAACCTTGATATTTAAACAGAACTTGTGAATGCAGGTAATATTCATTACAAAATGTCATCAGTCAAATTCTCAGTCTTTCATTATGGTGGCTATAAAGATTGAAAATTTTAAATAAAGCTGGACTGTACTGAACTTTTCACTTCCTCCAAGTGAGCGAGTAAGTTGTCCTCAAAGCAATTTTATTCCAGCAGTGGTTCTTTATGATAAACTGGGATAACTTCTTCCTTCACTGATGGATGTGGGCTCCTCTGCTGACATGACAGATTTGCTTTTTTGTAAGGTTTTCCTCAAGAAATATAGCAATTAAGTTTTGAATGTAAGAGGATAAACTATAATTTATAACCTTCTCCCTAACACAGCAATTTAGAAATGGTGCTTCTAATTCAGAGGAAATACAAACAAAACAAAACAAGGGAAAGCAAAAGAACAACAGCAACAAAAACAACAATGGAAAGGGGTTGGTAAGGCTTTCAAAACTTGTAAACTTTTTATACACTGTACTTGACATATCTCAGTGTAATGTGCATCAGAGGGGAAAAAAAGCATGTCATTGCTCTGAAACTGTCTTTTCTAATTCAGTGCATCCATGTATTGTTATAAATCTCTTTCCCAATGATGCTTCCTCACTGAAAGATGCAGACACAAGGGAACAAGCTTCACTGCTATCTATCAGCTCAGATAAAGGAAAAGTTTCTTTTAACCTGACACTGACAGCTTAATGAAATGAAGGCCAAGATGCATGCATGCAAATAAGAGAAAGAGTGCTAAGGTAGTGACCATATGTGGTATTTAAAATAGGCAAGTAGGGCGACTTGTACCTATGTTTTTCTTCCCTTAGGCTAGGGCAGTGAGACTAAGACTGCTTTCTGTGGATAGTCTATGGACAGTGCTTTCACAACTTTGTAGATACAACTTTTCTTTGGCCTAATGAAATAATTAAAGTCATTGCACTTATTTAAAGGATTAAAAAAAGGCTATAGTTTTGTTTTTTTTTCTATTTTGATAAATGAAGAAAATGATAAGATACCAAATCTCATTATGTAAACTTGTATTATGTACTGTGATTTCCTGTCATTGCTTTGAACCTTGCAGCTGGGTTATTTTAAAATCTCTAAAGACCAGTGGGATTTTTATAGAATGAACTGAAAAATGGACCCAATCCTTTACTTGAAACGTAGCAAATATTTATTACCCTTTGTTTCCCCATTAGTTTTTACTTTCACACGCCTACACCTTTCCTTAGCATTTGTAGGGGAAAAGAATAGCGGGAAGAATTGGGAAGAACTTCCTGTCACACATTCCAGATTATTAACAGTAAACACAAAGTACTCAAAATCTCATAAGAAAATCTGAATGGTAAGAGAATTACAGCATCAAGTTTGGTGAAAGAGGTGATGATTATAATGCAAGCTTTTTTTTTTTTTTCTTTTTCTTTTCAATCTTCATTTGGTTAAAGGTGAAAATGTTTTGAAAAAAGATATAAAATTTACTAATCACTGACATTTCACCCAATCACTAATCCTTAAAAGGCTTACCTGTCAGTGTTTTCATTCCTGATTTGAATGCATTTACACTGAATATGTCGGAACTACGTTTCTGCATGTGCTTCAAGTGGCCAGTGTCCTCCAAAACACACAAGTCACCTTGTAAAGCTATTGCAGACAAAAGTGACATGAAGATATTGCTGTTTCTAAGATTTCCCCCCCATTATTTAAGTGTCTATAATACCATTAGGATTACAATAGAAGAGAAATCTGATTTTCTCCAATCACTAGCTAGATTTATATCTAATGTCACTCCATATCTTCAGAGCATTTTAGAGCTTACACCAAGAACACAGTTGAGGCTGAGAGTGGTAGCACATGCTTGTAATCCCAGATACTCAGGTGGCTGAGGCACAAGAATTGCTTGAACCTGGGAATGGGCCACTGCTCTCTAGCCTGGGCAACAGAGTGAGATTCTGTCTAAAAAAAAAATACAGTTGAAATGAGAATTAACAGAAAGATTAATGCTACAGTTTTAAAGTAGAGAGAACCATTTCTAAAATTCTGGATGTTTGTTTGTTTTTTTATTTGTTTGAGACAAAGTCTTGCTCTGTGGCCCAGGCTGGAGTGCAGTGGCGCAATCTCTGCTCACTGCAAGCTCCTCCTCCCGGGTTCATGCCACTTTCTTGCCTCAGCCTCCTGAGTAGCTGGGACTACAGGCGCCCCTCCACCACGCCCAGCTAATTTTTTGTAGTTTTAGTAGAGACGGGGTTTCATTGTGTTAGCCAGGATGGTCTTGATCTCCCGACTCATGATCCATCTGCCTCAGCCTCCAAAAGTGCTGGGATAACAGGCGTGAGCCGCCTTGCCCGGCCTAAAATTCTGCTCTTAAATCAGTGTAAAGCAGGTCTTCTATCTTCATATGTGAAAGATTTTTGACCTCTATTTTATCCTCCATCATTTTTTTTCTTTACTCTTGTACCAATAGCCACACACACACACACACACACACACCCTTAAAGGTAGAGGTATTAAATTAATTCACTATTTTATTTAAACTTCAAGGGCAACTACTGATTCACAGTCAAACAATATTTGTCAAAAGGCAAGAGTTATTGTAAAAACAAAAATTTTAAGAAACTCACTGAAGTATCTACTGTGGTTAGCTATTACAGGCCAATTGCTGTAAAATTAAAAACAAAAGCAAATAATGTTTCAGTTGTTTAATACGGTGGAACTTTATATTTATGTCTTCTATCTCAGTCTACTTGCACAACCTTCTGTGTGGTGATTGAGAGACTCAAGGTCATTCTGTCTAGTGGCTCTCCCACTATAAGCGCCTCAGAGCTCTCCACCAGACCCTGTGCATCAGGACTAGAGAGAAAGGAGAGCAAGCATGTGAAGGCTCATGGAAGGTATTTTAGAGGCTGTGCCTAAACTGGATGAAATTATTTCTTTCCATATTTATTATTTAAACAAGCCTCAATCAAATGGCTCCATCAAACTAGTGTGTAATGTAGATTTTTATTTTTATTTTTATTTTTTTTGAGACAGTCTGACTCTGTCACCCAGACTGGAGTGCAGTGGCATGCTCTTGGCTCACTGCAACTTCTGCCTCCTGGGTTCAAGTGATTTTCCTGCCTTGGCCTCCCAAGTAACTGGAATTACAGGTACCCGCCACCACAGTCAGCTAATTTTTGTATTTTTAGTAGAGCTGCAGTTTCACCAAGTTGGCCAGGCTGGTCTCAAATTCCTGACCTCAAGTGATGCCCCAACATCGACCTCTTAAAGTGCTAGATTACAGGCATGAGCCACTGTGCCCGGCCCAGAATAGCTGACACTCTGTAAAAACATGGCACAGTTTAGTAACAATCTTATTGCAGATGATGTTCTTTATTAATTTCATCATTTCGGAGCTCTAGGAGAGTTCTCACTGAGAAATCTGATTATATTCATTTTCTTTCAAACATTGTTTCTCAAGAACAGGCTATTTTGGAAAGGACAAATTTCATTTGTCATAATGTAGGTGTGTAAGTCATTATGGAAGGCACCATTAGATTTAGAACTGGATATACCTTATCTTCAGTAAAGTTGTTTCACTTTCTTTGTTCATTCCACTTTACATAGATGATAAATTTATTATGTACTTGATATAGTCATATGAAGTAGTTGATCTTACTGTAACACATCTATGAACAGATAAACAATTATATAAATAAATAGACACATAGATAACTACATAAGTAAATGTATATATAAATAACTTTGTTGATTGATAAAGAGACAAATATGCAGTTTTTATTGTAAACATTAGGATAGGATTTTGTCTTTTCCATCAAATCACACTTAACAGGAAAAAAAAGACTCCAAAGTGATAAGTATAATGATAACTATAAGAATAGGATGTATAAAGGCCCTTGAACCCACATAAAGGTGAAAAAAGAGAGATGGGAGTTGATGGTCAATAGAAATTTCCTGAAGCTGCGGAATCTTGCAAAATTAAGTAAATAAAGGTGGGAATATTCCAGGTTGCTGGAGTGCCATACAAAGGCAGTAAAATATGTCAGAATGTTCTATGTTTGGGGAACTTCAAGAAAATTTTGCTATGGTGCAATATCATGTTCAAGAGGAGTAGTGGCCAGATAATAATGAACCTCATATTTAATGCAAAGCAAATGAGAATCAAATCTTTAATGCAATATTACATAATAATTGCCTAAAGATCCTGATTCAGTAGGTAAGGCTTTGACATATTCATTTTTAGCAAACAACTCACGTGATTTTTGAGGCTATTTGCCTTAAATTTATTAGATATTATTTATTAGATAAAACTTTTGAAACATTGCTTGGTAATGAGAGTCCTGAAAGTATTCACCAAGGAAAAACAAGGAAACATTTCTTTTGAAAATAATAAATTCTCTGACATTTCGGTGAAGAAATGGATAAGAACAAGTTGTTAATAGGAACTAATACAAATTAGGAAGTTGTTAAATAATCTAGGTGAGAAATGATAAAAGTCCCACCTATGGCACTGCTGGAAGTAGACAAAATATATGGAAATTGTTAAGGAAGAATTGTCTAGTCAATACCAAACCACCATTCACATATACTAAAATCCTTACTAGATTTAAATTATTTCATCCTCACATACTATGATGAACATGTGTTATCTCCTTTTATAGATATGGAAAGTTTCAAAGACAATTAAATAACTTGCCCAGTGTTATATGGCAAGGAATTGGTTGAACAGGATTCCAGCCCACACTGATTTCAAAGCCCATTTTTTTTAACATGGTATACCCTCTCTTTTGTGAATCAGATAATATAAACCCCACTTTAGAGAATTTTGCCTGAGAAAGTAGAGAAAGAGACAGGCCTATTACAAGAGTAAAATTTAGGGAGGTAAATTTCTGTAGTTTAAATTTGAAGAGGGAGTAGATTTGAGACTGCTTGTTTCCTCGGGGCAATATGTTGGTGGAGCTGAAGACAAGGAAGAGTAGGAAAAATGATGAAGAAGCTGGAAGAAATGGAATCTAAAGCATAGTTAGAGAAACAGCCTGTAAAGATGGATGCATTCTCTTGTGGGTCAGAAGAGCATGGCAAAAAGATGGGTGTAAAGAAGCAAAATGTTGAAGTTGAAGGAAGTGACAGAATCATGGAAAAGGAACCAGCCATCCTGATCGTCTTTATTCTCTGTGGCAATCTCATGTCTAAAATGAAAGATCTAAAATGAGAGCATCTAAGCTATATGGGAAGAAGTATGGCTATCAGAGAGGGCTGATAGAATGGTATGAAACATGGCAATCAAGATGTGTAGCCTTCATGAAGACAAAGAATAACCTTAGATGTAACTGAGCTAGAGAATGGGTAGGATTACATTTTTTGAAGGCAGAGGAGTTACAGCCAATGAAAATTTCCAGGATGGGTTATGGGTGTAGGTGAATAAATGTTTCCCTTGAATGCTGAATCAACAAATACTTGAAGACACAGAGAAAAGCACCAGTTAAAGGAAGACATTGAAAATATTGTGGCAAATATGGACATCTTTTGAATAGAAACTGATCATATATAGTTTACTTTCAATGTAATAAATCATTCTAAACTTAACTTTATATCAGGAATGACAAATAAGAAGCAGAAGTGCTGTTACTTCCCTCCCATAGCAGGTATTGGTTATCAATCTTTGAGCTCATTCCTAAAAAAAAAAAAAAAAAAAGAGAGACAGCTTCACATCCCTTTTTAACTTAGCTCTCAACCATATTATTTGTTACATTACCTTAAATGTATTTACCACACCTGATATGTCATAAATAACTTACAATACTTTGACAGCTTTATAATAATAGCATTGATCATTTTGACTGCATTGGCTTATTTCCTAAACAGGATTATTAATATAAAGCTCTTACTACTAAAATTATTTTAAGGCTATTTGAACATTATCCTAATCACAAAGATAATTTAAAGCATACAAAAAGATACCTAATAGTTTAAATATTCCATAGTCTGTCAGTTTTTTTTTAAGTTGACATATCTCAATATATGTTTGATTTTTCTATTGCAGTATTTAGGAATATGTAAAATACAATGAAATAAGTAGGGGAAGTGACAAAAATCTTGAGATTACTCAATCTACAAAAAGTCCTGAATTTGTAAAAGTGCCTCCATTTGGTAAGCTTTCTGTCATTTGGAGCCCCCTGAACTCTTATTTCCAGCTGCAGAAATGGAGCACTTTGTTCTGTAGACACTTGTGAAGACATATGGTGCTCTCTGATCTCTATTAAGTTTTCATTTGCTCAACTTGAGTCAACTAAGGCAGAAGAAATATATTTTGAGAGCAAGCAAGAAAAAAGCAGTTTTAATTTTTTTTTCCATTTTCAACAGATTCTTGGGCTCTCAACTTTATCTTTTCTGTACAGAAAACTTAATTAATTCTAGAGAATGATAAATCCTAAGACTACGAGAGAAAGAACAGCTTTCAATTTCTAATAAATCACTAAAATGCTCTTTTATGGCATGTGTTAGTAGAATCTTCCCTATCTTTGTTAGCTTGCTTATTTTCTCCCCTTCTGGAAATCTGTAAGTTAATACATACACTTTGATATGAGAGAAACAGATGATATAATCTTTTAATACTCCATCTATGCATAAGACATGCTTGAAAATATCAAATCTAGGTCAAGAAGAAGAGGGATATCTCAATATAAATATTAAAAGCTCCATGCTTTAGCAATGATTTAATCATTTTAAAAATTGTCAATACTCAACTCTGGAAAATACAGAACAGATTAAAAAAAAAAGAAAAAAAAACAGAAATTATTATTGTAAGGAAATGGCGGGTGGGAATTATTAAATCTGAATGAACAAACAATAAGAGTTTGTATTAGTTTGTTTTCTTTTACATAAAATAATCCCATATAAATTAGTTCCTTCAGCCTTTTCCTTTGACCTTAAGCTGTTCAAGCCTAAAGGAATTCACAAAATTCCTCTTTGTCATTGAACTCTATGTGAACATAGATGTTTTGTAGTTCACACAGATCATAGACTTTTGATCTAAATATATAAAAAACAGGGGAGAGAAAGTCAGGAATTTCTAATAGAAATGTAAGATAACATTCTCAGACATAAGAGCTCATTTGGGTATACTTTTAAACAGAGTGATTTTTTAAAAAGTGCTTTAGCTTATAAAACAGTGGTTTAGAGGATTCCTTGTGTGATATTTCTGCCACTTCCCCCGTTAATAATGACCTTCATTACTTCACTCCCATTATCATATTAAATCCTACAAAGCTTTTCTTTTTCTTTTTCTTTTTTTTTCAGAATGGGGTCATACATGTAATAAAGCTGCTTATCAGACTAATTGATCACCAGTTCTACCTGTGCAGAGTGACAGTGGCACTCCTGTGATAGAATTATAGTATCTAATCAGTTTATGGTCATTTGTCATCAGAGCTTATTTCTCTGCCATTGGTGAAGAGACCAATGAAAACATGGCCATTGATCTGTGCTTGCCTCTGCACCACTGTGTAGACCAAGTATTTACTGCTCTGTGGTAAAACTGGAAAACTAAGGACAGTATGGAGAATTTTCAGTTAAGTTAAATGTGTTCACTTTTAAAATTTCAATATATATATAAATTATTAGTTTTGATGCAAAATGTCCTCTCTTATAGATTGAGAGTATGCTGACTACAACTGAGTTTTGCTCTTTTGACAACCCTCATCCTTCCACAAGCATATATGCACATACTCACAGAACCAAGCAACATAGCACAATGATGGCTCACCAGCCAGTCTTGCCAAATGTTAAAGTAATTTTAACACATTTTTTATTAAGAAGGTCAACCAAGCCCACAATTCACCTGAAACGATTAATCTATGTCTCATTGTGGTTCTCATTAAACAACTTTTATGAGATCATTTAGAAGTAGTTGTGATCAAATAACAGTTTATCAACAGTTCATGAGCACTGAAAAATGTGAAAATTCAGTTTGAAATATCCAATAACTTTGATTATATCCAGGATAGTAACTATACAAGAAAACAAGGATCTTGAGAAGGTCCTTCACGTGATAATATAATAATGATTCACTTTTGCCTCATGAGCATACATATAATTAAGGTATAATCAAAATAAAAAATTCTCAACATACTCATGATTGAAACATCTCATTTGTGTTAAGTTCTAGTGTCGTTTAAGTAAAGTTGAGATTTGTGTATTATAATCTTAATTTTTTTACTGTATCTTATTTTATATTGAAGTTTATACATTTCTTAGATGAATTTTGATGGCTTGAGAAGTGTTCTGAGTCATCTATTATCTCTTAACTTTGCTCAGGTCTTTTAGTCTCTCTCAGTAGTAAATAATACACGTTTTAGTTGAATTCTGTCTGTAGCCTCTACTGTAACTTGCAGGAGTAGGAAATCTCATTAAGCATCTTACTGAGAAAACAAATATTCATCACAGTTCTTTACATTGTTCCCATGGGAAATCATACATAAGCAGATATATGTTACAAAGTGGTGCAGTCACTCACACTGCCTTACTTTCTCTGCGTAACAACTTGATACCATATTGTCAAAGTGTTATTTATTGAAGAGCATCAACTATTTAAAAAAATTATATGAGATCAACTTGAATTATACAGGCTATCAAATGTAGATAAAATACGATTAGCGGTGGTTTGAATACGTACATACATAAATATAGGAGTTTGGGAGCTCATGATGTGATTGGAAATGAGCTGGGTGGCAGAAAAATCTCTTATTCATCATCCATGTGAGGTGGCTGAGGATAGGAATGTGGACAATAGAGAATAGCTGGTTTCTTGTAAACTTGTGTTTTTCTATTCTTACTCAAATTGAAGGCTTCTTTGTGTATTTGAGGGAAACTAAAGGAAGTTACAGGGGGCTGACACACTTGAAGTTATTAATAATATATTCTCATAAAATACAGTATCACTGAACATTTTTGTTCTCATATAATGACTGTGTTGTTAGCTTATTTATCTCTTGTTGTAATGTCTGTTTCATACAGAAGGAGAAACAAGTTTACTTTAAATGATAATCTTTACTCCATCAAAGCACAATGATTTACTTGGACACATTCACATCACACTATACTTAAAAGCTTTATCCTTTAGTTAAATGAGACTTTGAAGCCTAACTTTGCTTTTTTAAATGATATGTTTGAATTTCCAATCATGTATTTTCTTCCCATATACTCTTCAGATAAAGGAAAAGCTTCCATTTTCACTATCTTAAAAGAAACACTTTTTCTTGGATAACAGCTGTAATTCATGCATTCATGTCTAAACACCAGCTCATTAATTCAGAATCGGTATCATATGTAATACTGAAATTAGAGTCTGAGCTAAAATTAACTTTTGCATGGTTAACTCTTTCTTCATAAAAATTTTTGCAGAAATCCAGGCCCAGAAAAACCTGGGATTTTCAAGTAATTATCAGATACACACAAAAATACTTTAAAGAGAGATGTGTTCAGGATTGGCAGGCCAGATAAGTTGATCATATCGTTCATGCAAATTCCTCAGTCAAAGGCAAAAATACAGTCCCTTACTATCAAATTCTGTCTCCAAAACTCCCTTACCCATCGTGATCTGTGTTCCCCGGGAAGCTCTGTTTCCTAGAGTACAAACTCAATCAGTTTCAGTCTTTGCCCCAGTAGAAACCTGTCCATATTCCTGAAGGATAGTGGGTTCCTGTCAGCTACTTATTATTCTGTACCCTCATATTTTCAGGCTACAAGACAGCATTTATAGTCACCTCCTTTAGTCCAAGTCTTTTCCTAGACTTTTTATTTTTCTCTCTCATTCAAAACTCACAAAACAGCAATATAAACAACAAAACTCCTTTGACATAAAACTCTATAGAACCTAATCTGTCATCACTTTAAAAACATAAAAAGTGGTCATGGGTTTAAAAAAATCACTTGCTACTAAAAGGCTATAATGAAAGAAAATATACTAATCCCACCCATCAGCTCATTCCCCATAGCCTAACACCGTTTAGTTTTCATGTCTCTTCATTGACCACCCTTTTGCAGTATATACATACTACTTACTCTCTGTTGATTTGCTATTTTTGACATTGCATCCAATAAATATAAAACTGTTCCAAAATTTAGTGATTTCGTGGTATAAAATCTTTTTAATAAGTTGTTCCAGTTCTTCTCCAGGCTATGGGTTGGCTGAGCTGACTGCTGGTTGGGATGGACTTGACTGATCTTGGCTGGGCTCACTCATGTATTTAAGTTTAACTGGTAGGTCAGCTTGGGGCATGCTGGTCTGGTGTGGTCTCTGCAGGGTGACTCAGCTACCCTTTACACATCTCTTACATATTCAAATCTCTCATAGCAGTCAAGCCCTATTCTCCTGATATGCTCTGATGGCATTTTACAGAAGCAAGAGGATGGGAAAATGTGCAAGCAGTCTTTCAAAGCCCTGCTTGTATCACAGTTACTGGTATCCCACTGTTCAAAGAAAGTCACATAGTCAAGCGCAAACAAGGTTTGGGAGCATAGTACTGAAGGGTATGGATACAGGAACAGCAATGATTTGGCCCATAGATAAAATCAAGCTGGCTTCCAGTATTAGAATATGAAAAACATTTTCTCCATTAGATTCCTAATCAGAGATTAAATTTTCTGAGCCACTGCATATATGAAAATCTATTCCACTCCCACATAGTTGGAAAGTTGTGCTGACTATGTTGGAATTCTAGGTTCCTAGATTGGAAGTTGTATAATATTTAGTCAGGATAATGTAAAGTTACTCTTTCATTGTCCTTCAGGGTCCAGTATTATTATTGAAAAGCCCAATGCCATGCCATCTTGTTTTCCTAATGCTTGTATTTGTACCCTGTTTTAATCTCTTCAGATTTTAAAGTATTTATTTATCAGTTATATACTTATCAATCTTTTCTCTTTTTCCCTTTATCTTAGAAAATGTGTAATGCTATGCCCTCATGTTAATAATTTCATACTTGTCTGATACCCCATGGAATATTTTTATTATGGAAACTCATATTCTTCAATTCTGAAAGATTTTCCTATATTGTGTCTGATAAATTGTCTCCTATTTACTCTTGTCTCCCTTCCTGGAAGTTCCAGGTACTTAAATTTAGACCTCTGAATTAATTATTTAACTCTTTTGTTTTACTTTGGCCATCTGTAACCTGTCTGACAATTCCTATGAATTTGTACATTTCTGGACTTCCAAGACATCTCTTTTTAATCAGGCCTGCTTCTCAACATTACTTTCTTGCACACCCCAATGTTTCTAAATTCTAAGTCTTCCTATTTTAGTGTTTTCAGGAATTAAATTTCAATATCCTTGCTTTATGCTAGATATTCGGTGGCATATATTCTGTGCATGATTTATGAAAGAAATTTTCTCTGTCTTATGTCAGTCATGTGCTGCAGAATGATGGTGGTCAATGACGTACCACATGTAAGTCAGTGGTCCTATACGATTATAATACCATATTTTTAATGTACTTTTTCTATCTTTCAATATGTTTAGATATACAAATGCTTATCACTATGTTACAATTGCCTATAGTATTCAGTACAATAACATGTTGTACAGGTTTGTAGCCTAGGAAGAATAAGCCATATAGCCTAAGCGTGTAGCAGGCTTTCATCTAGATTTTTCTAAGTATACACTTTGATGCTTGCACAATGATGAAGTGGCCTAAAGATACATTTCTCAGAGAGTATTCTCACTGGTAAGTGATGCATGACTCTATTGTGCCATTATTTCTTCATTCACATATTTGGGTATAAAGCAGTCTTTCAAAATGTTATCTTCTATTGTCCTTTTTCCCAGTATTTGACCTGATAGATTTATATTTTTCAAAAATTCCTTTATGATCATTTTAGTGGTGTCTAGGAACCACTAAAAGAATGTGGCAAGTATAGCATCTTGAAAAATAAGCCCATTCGTATCTAGTTTATAATAAGCACATTATTGCTCTCTTTCCATAAATCCAACTTCCAGTTGAACATCACTATGTTAATGTTCTGTTTCTGCTTGCAATCAGTATACCCCCAAATTAATTTATCATTTTTCCTATAAAATCTATAGAATCTCAAGGCATATTCTGATATTAGGGAGGAAAAAGATTTTATGTAGCACCTGAAATGACAACCACAAAGACGGGACAGATACTGACAGACACGTAGACTAACTCCAGAGAAATAAACTGTTAGTTTGGTGCAAAAGTAATTGCGGTTCTTGCCATGAAAATTAATCATTGTTGCCATTAAAAGAAATGGCT
This sequence comes from Macaca thibetana thibetana, assembly GCF_024542745.1. Classification (NCBI taxonomy): domain Eukaryota; kingdom Metazoa; phylum Chordata; class Mammalia; order Primates; family Cercopithecidae; genus Macaca; species Macaca thibetana. Next base: position 51,985,723 of record NC_065582.1, on the reverse strand, counting down.
TTAAAAGTAATAGCTATGCATGTTTGACACTTGTAATTCATTTCTCTTTTAACAAGTCATAAAACATCTATATAGCACTCATCAGACTGGACATTTACTAAAATGGTAGGCAAATCTCAGGGTCTGGGATTAGAAAAGGTTAATTGTATTCAAAATAGAAAAAAAAATAATTCTGAGAAAAAAAATAAGAGCAAAAAAATAATATAATGGCATTAAGGTCCTGAGGTTGAATTCAGGACTGTACTATTACATTAAAATTTTGATAATAAGTCAAGATTCTAGAGAGAGTAAGTTAAGGTAAAAAGAAGACCTAGCAGACATAGTAATGACTCTAGTAATTTTTAAAATAAACATTTGAGAGTGATGTTTCATATGCTTGGAGTAACTGGCATCAAAGGAAGTTCAAGGAGCAAAATGGGAGTGTGCCATTTATGCAAAAGACTACAGTTTCTGAGTCTGTGAGTGGGAGTTCATGCTTTTATTGAGTGGAAATGGGACACTGGAGCTACTTGCAAACACGTCCTGGTAAAGATTGAGCCAGGAATACTTTAGTACAATCTTATTGGGAACTCAAAACATTCATAGTTTCAGCATTTGGTGGAAGAAGAGAACGTGATAACCAACAATAGCATCCCAAATTGTTTTTTCTTATGTCCCATGCATCCTCAGTTGCCCATCAGGGTCCTTAAGCTTTGAAATTTTAGAATCACTTTTAAACCTGTTCTTTTGTTCTTCCTTAATTTAAAATCAACTGATAAATCAATTACTCCATTGCTATATTTCTTGCTCCTTTTCTTATTGAAGCTGTCATTATCTCTTATTTAGATCACTATAATTGTCTGTTTAGTACATTCTCTTTTCATAGTGTCTCATTCAATCCACCTATGTGACCCCAGATTTGTATTTTTAAATCATAATTCTGACCACTTACATTCTTATTTTAAAGTCTTTGAATCGACATTACATATAGAAACTCATATTATGATTGAATGTTATTTAAGTTTTTCCTCATAATCTGATCGAAATCTTGTGTTAATCACATACTATTTTCTAGGAACACATGATTTCTCATCATTCTTAAATATGCACTGTATGTTATATCATAAGTTTCATCTCTATGTTCACGCCATTGTCTTTTTTTAAAATTATACTTTAAGTTCTAGGGTACATGTGCACAATGTGCAGGTTTGTTACATATTTATACATGTGCCATGTTGATGTGCTGCACCCATTAACTCGTCATTTACATTAGGTATATCTCCTAATGCTATCCCTCCCCTTCCCCCCTCCCCACAATAGGCCCCAGTGTATGATGCTCCCCTTCCTGTGTCCAAGTGATCTCATTGTTCAATTCCCACATATGAGTGAGAACATGCAGTATTTGGTTTTCTGTTCTTGTGATAATTTGCTCAGAATGATGGTTTCCAGCTGCATCCATGTCCCTACAAAGGACACAAACTCATCCTTTTTTATGGCTGTATAGTATTCCATTGTGTATATGTGCCACATTTTCTTAATCCAGTCTGTCACTGATGGACATTTGGGTTGATTCCAAGTCTTTGCTATCGTGAATAGTGCCACAGTAAACATACATGTGCATGTGTCTTTACAGCAGCATGATTTATAATCCTTTGGGTATATACCCAGTAATGGGATGGCTGGGTCAAATGGTATTTCTACTTCTAGATCCTTGAGGAATCGCCACACTGTCTTCCACAATGGTTGAACTAGGTTACAGTCCCACCAACAGTGTAAAAGTGTTCCTATTTCTCCACATCCTCTCCAGCACCTGTTGTTTCCTGACTTTTTAATAATTGCCATTCTAGCTGGTGTGAGATGGTATCTCATTGTGGTTTTGATTTGCATTTCTCGGATGGCGAGTGATGATGAGCATTTTTTCATGTGTCTGTTGGCTGTATGAATGTCTTCTTTTTAGAAGTGTCTGTTCATAGCCTTTGCCCACTTTTTGATGGGGTTGTTTGTTTTCTTCTTGTAAATTTGTTTGAGTTCTTTGTAGGTTCTGGATAGTAGCCCTTTGTCAGATGAGTAGATTGCAAAAATTTTCTCCTATTCTGTAGGTTGCCTGTTCACTCTGATGGTAGTTTCTTTTGCTGTGCAGAAGTCCTTTAGTTTAATTAGATCCCATTTGTCAATTTTGGCTTTCGTTGCCATTGCTTTTGGTGTTTTAGTCATGAAGTCCTTGCCCATGCCTATGTCCTGAATGGTATTATCTAAGTTTTCTTTTAGGGTTTTTATGGTTTTAGGTCTAACATTTAAGTCTCTAATCCATCTTGAATTAATTTTCGTATAAGGAGTAAGGAAAGGATCCAGTTTCAGCTTTCTACTTATGGCTAGTCAGTTTTCCCAGCACCATTTATTAAATAGGGAATCCTTTCCCCATTTCTTGTTTTTGTCAGGTTTGTCAATGATCAGATGGCTGTAGATGTGTGGTATTATTTCTGAGGGCCGTATTCTGTTCCATTGGTCTATATCTCTGTTTTGGTACCAGTACCATGCTGTTTTGGTTACTGTAGCCTTGTAGTATAGTTTGAAGTCAGGTAGCGTGATGCCTCCAGCTTTGTTCTTTGACTTAGGATTTTCTTGGCAATGTGGGGTCTTTTTTGGTTCCATATGAACTTTAGAGTAGTTTTTTCCAATTCTGTGAAGAAACTCATTGGTAGCTTGATGGGGATGGCATTGAATCTATAAATTACCTTGGGCAGTATGGCCATTTTCACAATATTGATTCTTCCTATCCATGAGCATGGAATGTTCTTCCATTTGTTTGTGTCCTCTTTTATTTCACTGAGCAGTGGTTTGTAGTTCTCCTTGAAGAGGTCCTTTACATCCTTTGTAAGTTGGATTCCTAGGTATTTTATTTTCTTTGAAGCTATTGTGAATGGGAGTTCATTGATGATTTGGCTCTCTGTTTGTCTGTTACTGGTGTATAAGAATGCTTGTGATTTTTGCACATTGATTTTGTATCCTGAGACTTTGCTGAAGTTGCTTATCAGCTTAAGGATATTTGGGGTTGAGACAATGGAGTTTTCTAAATATACAATCATGTCATCTGCAAACAGGGACAATTTGACTTCTTCTTTTCCTAACTGAATACCCTTCATTTCTTTCTCTTGCCTGATTGCCCTGGCCAGAACTTCCAACACTGTGTTTAATAGGGGTGGTGAGAGAGGGTATCCCTGTCTTGTGCCAGTTTTGAAAGGGAATGCTTCCAGTTTTTGCCTGTTCAGTATGATATTGGCTGTGGGTTTGTCATAAATAGCTGTTATTATTTGAGATACATTCCATCAATACTGAATTTATTGAGAGGTTTTAGCATGAAGGGCTGTTGAACTTTGTCAAAGGCCTTTTCTGCATCTATTGAGATAATCATGTGGTTCTTGTCTTTGGTTCTGTTTATATGCTGGATTACATTTATTGATTTGTGTATGTTGAACCAGCCTTGCATCCCAGGGATGAAGCCCACTTGATCATGGTGGATAAGCTTTTGGATGTGCTGCTGGATTCGGTTTGCCAGTATTTTATTGAAGATGTTCATCAGAGATATTGGTCAAAAATTCTCTTTTTTTGTTGTGTCTCTGCCAGGCTTTGGTGTCAGGATGATGTTGGCCTCATAAAATGAGTTAGGGAGGATTCCCTCTTTTTCCATTGATTGGAATAGTTTCAGAAGGAATGGTACCAGCTCCTCCTTGTACCTCTGGTAGAATTCGGCTGTGAATCCATCTGGTCCTGGACTTTTTTGGTTGGTAGGCTATTAATTATTGCCTCAATTTCAGAGCCTGCTATTGGTCTATTCAGGGATTCAGCTTCTTCCTGGTTTAGTCTTTGGAGAGTGTAAGTGTCCAGGAAATTATCCATTTCTTCTAGCTTTTCGAGTTTATTTGCATAGAGGTATTTATAGTATTCTCTGATGGTAGTTTGTATTTCTGTGGGGTCAGTGGTGATATCCCCTTCATCATTTTTTATTGCATCTATTTGATTCTTCTCTCTTTTCTTCTTTATTAGTCTTGCTAGCAGTCTATCAATTTTGTTGATCTTTTCAAAAAACCAGCTCCTGGATTCATTGATTTTTTGGAGGTTTTTTTGTGTCTCTATCTCCTTTAGTTCTGCTCTGATTTCAGTTATTTCTTGCCTTCTGCTAGCTTTTGAATGTGTTTGCTCTTGCTTCTCTAGTTCTTTTCATTGTGATGTTAGGGTGTCAATTTTAGATCTTTCCTGTTTTCTCTTGTGGGCTTTTAGTGCTATAAATTTCCCTCTACACACTGCTTTAAATGTGTCCCAGAGATTCTGATATGTTGTATCTTTGTTCTCATTGGTTTCAAAGAACATCTTTATTTCTGCCTTCATTTCATTATGCACCCAGTAGTCATTCAGGAGCAGGTTGTTCAGTTTCTATGTAGTTGAGCGGTTTTGATTGAGTTTCTTAGTCCTGAGTTCTAGTTTGATTGCACTGTGGTCTGAGAGACAGTTTGTTATAATTTCTCTTCTTTTACATTTGCTGAGGAGTACTTTACTTTCAACTATGTGGTCAATTTTGGAATAAATGTGATGTGATGCTGAGAAGAATGTATATTCTTTTGATTTGGAATGGAGAATTCTGTTGATGTCTATTAGGTCTGCTTGGTGCAGAGTTTAGTTGAATTCCTGGATATCCTTGTTAACTTTCTGTCTCATTGATCTGTCTAATGTTGACAGTAGGGTGTTAAATTCTCCCACTATTATTGTATGGGAGTCTAAGTCTCTTTGTAAGTCTCTAAGGACTTGCTTTATGAATCTGGATGCTCCCGTATTGGGTGCATACATATTTAGGGTAGTTAGCTCTTCCTGATGAATTGATCCCTTTACCATTATGTAATGGCCTTCTTTGTCTCTTTTGATCTTTGATGGTTTAAAGTCTGTTTTATCAGAGACTAGGATTGCAACCCCTGTTTTTTTTTTGTTTTCCATTAGCTTGGTAGATCTTCCTCCATCCCTTTATTTTGAGCCTATGTGTGTCTCTGCACATGAGATGGGTCTCCTGAATACAGCAAATGATGGGTCTTGACTCCTTATCCAATTTGCCAGTCTGTGTCTTTCAGTTGGACCATTTAGTCCATTTACATTTAAGGTTAATATTGTTATGTGTGAACTTGATCCTGTCGTTATGATATTAACTGGTTCTTTTGCTCGTTAGTTGATGCAGTTTCTTCCTAGCATCGATGATCTTTACACTTTGGCATGTTTTTGCAATGGGTGGTACCGGTTGTTCCTTTCCATGTTTAGTGCTTCCTTCAGGAGCTCTTGTAGGGCAGGCCTGGTGGTGACAAAATCTCTCAGCATTTGCTTGTCTGTAAAGGATTTTATTTCTCCTTCACGTATGAAACTTAGTTTGGCTAGATATGAAATTCTGGTTTGAAAATTCCTTTCTTTAAGAATGTTGAATATTGGCCCCCACTCTCTTCTGGTTTGGAGAGTTTCTGCTGAGATATCTACTGTTAGTCTGATGGGCTTCCCTTTGTGGGTAACCCGACCTTTCTCTCTGGCTGCCCTTAACATTTTTTCCTTCATTTCAACTTTGATGAATCTGACAATTATGTATCTTGGAGTTGCTCTTCTCAAGGAGTATATTTGTGGAGTTCTCTGTGTTTCCTGAATTTGAAAGTTGGCCTGCCTTACTAGATTGGGGAAGTTCTCCTGGATGATATCCTGCAGAGTGTTTTCGAACTTGGTTCCATTTTCCCCGTCACTTTCAGGCACATCAATCAGACGTAGATTTGGTCTTTTCACATAATCCCATATTTCTTGGAGCTTTTGTTCATTTATTTTTACTCTTTTTTCTCTACACTTGTCTTCTCACTTCATTTCATTCATTTGACCTTCAATCACTGGTACTCTTTCTTCCAGTTGATTGAATCGGTTACTGAAGTTTGTGCATTTGTCACGTAATTCTCGAATCATGGTTTTCATCTCTATCAGTTCGTTTATGGTCTTCTCTGCATTGATTATTCTAGTTATCCATTATTCCATTCTTTTTTCAAGGTTTTTAGTTTATTTGCGCTGATTACGTAGTTCCTCCTTTAGCTCTGAGAAGTTTGATCGACTGAAGCCTTCTTCTCTCAACTCGTCAAAGTCATTCTCCGTCCAGCTTTGTTCCATTGCTGGCGATGAGCTGCATTCCTTTGGAGGGGGAGATGCACTCTGATTTTTGAATTTCCAGCTTTTCTGCACTGGTTTTTCCCCATCTTTCTGGTTTTATCTGCCTTTGGTCTTTGATGATGGTGACCTACTGATGGAGTTTTGGGCACACCATTGTCTTTGAATGGAACATCTCTTCCATCTTGCTATTGAGAGTCTTATCCACTCACACATCTCTAGTCTTTTCTGATGTCCCAGGTCATAATTAATTTTTTCCTTCTCCCTGTTTATAAAGCACTTGTCTTGTTCCTCTACATTAGATTTCATTACCGTACAACCTGCAATGCAATGTATTGAGCCACCTCTGTATCTTCTTATGAGCTTCTTAGGAACAAAGGCAGTATCTTTCTTATCTTTACATCCACTTTATTTTCTAGTTGGGTCTTGCTCGTGATAGATGTCAGTTCAATGGAATCCAATGATCTTCCTCTTCTTCATGCTGTTCTACAACGCTTAACTACTTTCATATTCCAGGTGCAATCCACTTCCTATAAGAATTATTTCCTCTACCTGAAAGTTTATGATGTACGTTGGACACCTTAATATGTATGAAATTAGCTAGTTTCTTTACGTGTTTTTATTGTATTCTGTTCTCCTGTACATTTGTAGTTTGTTATAAATTTGAAAAAATAAACTGGATTTAGGCATGTACATAAACACTTAGACTACATATGTAACTGGAAAATTACATCAGCTTCATGCAAGAAGGGCATCACAATTCTAAGAATAGTCAAATGTGAGTTAGTGCTATTGATAGAAATATATAGCTCTCTCTTATGAAGATAATAAATTGTGAATTAAACTAATTTATTTATGTTCTAGACTCAGTTCAATGTCAGTGTGCAGAGCTTTACTTCCAAAGAATCGCTACACAGAAACAATTCTAGGATCCAATACTTTTTGAGCATTATAATAGTATTATTAGATAATATTAGAGTGCCAGTTATAGTCTTATAAGTACAATCTGTGAAATTGGAACATTCTCAAGGAAATAAGTTTGAAGATGGTGATCTTTAAGAGCATGGATCATAAATTAAAATAATCAAATGAAACCCATTGTTGTAGAAAGAAACAAAATAAAGACTATAAAGGGAAGTTTATAGAAACAACAGTCTTAAAAATAAAGACATCTGAAATGTTATTATCAAAAGCAATCCATGTGAAATGCTTAATTTCTGAAAACAAATAAAAATCCGAAAAAGAGGAATTCAAGCTTTCATGTAAAACTTCAAATGAATGGCAAAACAGGATTATTTAAAACACAGTTAAACACTCCCTGGAATAGAGAATGAAGAAGAACTAACATTAGCAAGGTAGAAAAGAAACTGACATTTTAGTCTGCAAGATGACCCTTGTTCCACAGAAATTATCCTTCAGTATTTTCAAAAGTTGTTCTAAAACTTTGGTGATACTCTAATTCATGACATGGGTAGGAAAAGGTGAAATTTATGTGCCTTTTACTGAACCACTTTTACTCATGCTCAGTCTTAACATTACTCTTTTCTTTCAACTACATGATTATACCTTGGGAGGAATAAATAATTTGAAAATATATGAGTCCACAAAGAAAGAAATGCAGAGTTGCAGACTGATAATGGAAATTACAGGGGTTATAAAATATCATATATTGTGTTGCCAATAAGATGAAAGGAATACAGGAAGTTATAAATAATCCACATCGTTTTTTAAAAGACCGCTTTTTAAATATTCTTTGTGGAAGCATAACTGATAAAAGTCTAGTCATTTTTCATGTTAAATAATTCTTCTCAATAAGCAACTTGCTAAAGTGAAAAAACAGGATTAGACAATGGTTGCATTATTTCATTCAGTACTTCTGAATGAAATGTCATATCCGGCCTACAGTCTCATACATGAGTGAAATGTCGAATGGCTTTGTAATATATGGGTGTTATGCAACAGAAATGTGAAAGTCTATAAAAATAATGCTTTTATCATGGAATAATAAAGAAATAACAAAGAAAAGAACCATTTATGGTATTACCAACTTACTGAATTCTTTACAGTTTATAAAGTGTTTTCAGGTACATAATTCAATTAAGTTTTCCTAAGAACCTTGTAATCTAGCCATTTAATACTATTTTTCTTACAGAGACACTGAATATCATTAAATGACTCTCTTAAAGTCTCTTAGGTAGATCTTTTGACTTTTAAGTCAAAGTGGTTGAGAAGTGATAAGTCTAGGAAAAGGTGAAAAAAGATATGGGAGAGAACAGCATCTGCTATTGTCAAGAATAGCTCAGGTCTTAACACTTATTAAATTACTTTACTTGCTATACTTACTATGAGATAGAAAGAACCAAGATGTCAGGGAACAGAAAAAAATGACTCTATTGAAACAGCCTCATATTATTCCTCAGGTTTGCACAAACAGTTTGATAACATTCTGAATTATATAACATTCTGCAAAGGAAAAGGGACCAATTTACCCATATTTCATGTTGAGCCAGTAAGAAAGCCCAGACCGCTTGGATCTTCTAACTTCCTTTGAAAACTGCAGGTAAGGTAGAGCATGGTTGCCTGAGATGATTTGTAAAAGAAAGGGCACAGGTAAGAGGAATTTACTTATTGGATCCAAACTAATTAAATCATGCAACAAATGCCTTATGTATGTCACCTTGGTGAGAGAAAGGGAAAGTCACAGAGAATATATATAGTCTACTGTAATGAAAAATATTTGATTCTGGCAGGATCTTAAAATACTAGATCTCAACATCAACGTCGATGTATATAATTTTTACACTATATTAATAGTGGCTTTCAAAGAGGCTAGAAATTAATAAAATTGGATTTAAACTGAAAGAGTTGGCCAGGTGCGGTGGCTCACGCCTGTAATCCCAGCACTTTGGGAGGCCGAGGTGGGCGGATCACGAGGTCCAGGAGATTGAGACAATCCTGGCTAACACGGGGTAACCCCGTCTCTACTAAAAATGCAAAAAATTAGCTGGGCATGGCGGCGGGCGCCTGTAGTCCCAGCTACTTGGGAGGCTGAGGCAGGAGAATGCCGTGAACCCGGGAGGCGGAGCTTGCAGTGAGCCAAGATCACACCACTGCTCTCCAGCCTGGGCGACAGAACGAGACTCCGTCTCAAAAAAAAAAAAAAAAAAAACTAGTACACTGTAAAATTGTTTGCTTATATTAGCACACAGAAATGTTCTGTGATCCACTAATTATCTCATGTATTTTCTTATTTCTGGAAAATATCTGTCAAAATGCTTTCTCTGATGATAAGGATGACCACAGATGTTTATTTTCTAAATATATAAATGAACTAAACATCTCAAAAAATTGGTACCCTTCAGAATTGATTATCTCTATTCATTTCTCAAACTTAATTTTCTATAGTTAGTTGCTACTTACAACTTTTACTTTGAAAATAAAATTCACTAAATACTTTCTGAGTGTCTGTTTTTCATTAAAATAATTTTATTTACATTAAGTCAGTTTTTAAAAATGTTTTTGTGGCATTGGTTCTGGTTGTTTCTGTCTGGGAAAAACTGATTTTTCAAATCAATTTTAAAAGTTGGTCTAGCAATATATAGTCACTTAAGCAAGCCTGTGTGTATGTGGACAAGTAGACATTAACAATTACTCTCATTTTTATTATCAATGTGTCTAAAACTATAAATTTTTTAAAGAAGATCACCCACTCATTAATTTTTTTCTAAACCATAATAAATATCGATTTATATATTTTTACATAGTAACTATTTTATTACATTAATATATATATTTTCAGAATATTTAATCAATCCTCTGTTGAAGTATTCTTGTTTTGTTTCCATGTTTTTAAAACTATAAACATTGTAAATAATATTGTAAAGCTGGTCATTTTTAATGGTAAATTTTAATAATAGAATGCATGGGTAAATCAGTATGGAGATGTTTGGATTACTCATCAATTAGCCAAATTGCCCTTTGGAAAGCTTATTTTAATTGTATATTTCTACCAAAAAAATATGAGAGTGCCTTATATCTTCTTCTCTATTCATTCTTAGTCTCTTAAATGAATGGCAAAACAGGATTATTTAAAATTATTTAAAATTTTTGTCGTTTGTAGTGATCAATAATGCTCTCTTTTAGTGTTTTAATGTTTAACTTTAGACCATACAGTGGAAAATGTATTCATATCTCTTTGCCCATTTATATGTCAAATTTTATGAAGCATCTGTCCATTTCTTGAAATTATTTTCATTTTAACTGACTTATCAAGTGTTTTATATACTAAAAGTGTTCAAATTTCTTTTTCTTATTTGCTACAAATTCACGTTTCCAATGTTTCACTTGTTTTTCAATCTTGATTGTAGTATTTTTTAGCCATTCATATTTATTTCTATATCTCAGAATCATTTTTCTCATTTTAATTTTTAAGATTGGAATACTTTTGGAAATGCATTCAGTGCAATCTAATTGTTGGTTTTCATATTATTTTGCAAGCTAGTGGGGAATACTGCGGAAGCATCAGGGATATCAGCTGTTGACAGCTGCTCTATTAATTTGACTATCCCCAGAGTGCTACAGAGCCTGAAGTTATTTCTATAGATGGAGCCAAGTACTCAATCCATTTGTTTTCACTCTATTAACACATTTATTTTCTACAACAATTCCATGATATAGGTTACTATTATCATTCCTGTCTTACATATGAGGAATCTAGAGCACAAGAGGTTAAGATGTTGTTTTAAGTTTATGCCAACTTAGAAATAAGTTTATGCAAACTTAGGTAGAAATTGGGAGAGCTGAGCTTTAAACCCAATCTGTCTTATTTCAGAGTTCACACACTTAACCCTTCACTATTACTGCCTCTAGAGCAAGTTTTGGCAGTCTTTTTAATGAGCTTCCTGGTAGGTCCCTTGAGTGATTGTGTGGCCAACATGCATTTCTTTTAGAAGCTCGAACTGTTTATTTTAAGCTTCACTTACATAAACCTCATTTATGACCTTTTCCTGAAGAGAATGATCACATTTTAAAGCTGCACAAATTTCCATGTCTAACTTCTGTTATAGGCTCACTTTAAGGTTTTTGTCTTTCTTTGGACCAGTAGGAATTATCAGAAGGAAATTTTCTTTTAACTTCTTTGTGTGGGTACTCTTAAATGCTGACTCTAAATAGAATGACATTATTTGATACATTCGAATTATGTATATAGAAATGTAGATTTCTCTCTAAAGCTTTAAGTTCATTGTACATTTTATTATGCCATTCCATTAAATATGATTAATTAATAATTGTGAACAAGTCCTGGGTATACTTATCAGTACTTTACTTCTTTCAAATATGGCATTTTTACAGGCTTCAAAGACTTCGCTGTATCACAAAGCTAGAGATCACGTCACACAGTGTTACGGCTGATATTCATTGATCTTCAGTGTTATGGCTGATATTCACTGATTCATTGTCTTCATCACTGGTGACTTCAGAATATTCTTATTCAACAGCTCAATTTCTAAGAAACATTATTTAGAAAATTTATTTAATTAAACTGTATACATGGATGAGGTAATATGATGAGAAAAGAGCTCTGAATATAAAGTCAGAAGGCTTAGGTAACATTTTATTTTTTACTTCATAATGTTGTGATTTCAAATATTAGGCTTTCAAGTCTTGGTTTCCTCAACTTTAAATTGTAAATAATAGAATATGTCATTTATGTATGGCATAGATACTGAAATAATTAGAATAGACATCAAGTAATGGTGGGTGAAAGTATTTTATTATAAAGCACCCTATATAAATACGAGATCCTATTTGTTATTCAATATAAAATCATCAATGAAAATTATAGCAATACCAGAAAATGTATATTGACAATGACAAAACACTTAGCCACTATAAATGTAATGAATTATTTTTATTTAAATAAAAATAATCCAATATTGCTGTTGTTATAATTCTATATAGCCAATTTTTTGGGGGTGTAGATTATTAAACACAGAATCAATGTCATTTTATGAGTAAACATTTTCCATTACACCACAAACATTCTTAAATATGGTTTTGCATTGAAATTTATTGTTAAAATCTGGTAAGTTAAAGTTGCATGCATATGTGTATGCATGTGTGCGTGTATTCATATTTGTTTTATATGAGTCAACAAAGGTTTATGTTGAAATTTTTATCTGCGTTAAATAATTTGTCCATTTGTTTCTTCTTATTTTATGTTTTTGATGTTTCCCTCGTTTTGGAGGAAAAATACATTCTGAGTGAATTCAGTGATTTGGAATTAAGATTTATTTACAGAAATCATTTTGTTTCATAAGAAATGTTACTAAAAGTGATTGCTAATCATTCTCAGAGACAAAGAAGATGTGTATTTTTAATACTAGAAATGGGTTGCTCTGAATACACCACCTGGGGAATATCATTTGAGGGTGACTTTGGTTATGGTGCTTTTTAAGGCTGCCTTTAATTGCTTTTGCATACAGCTATATTCATGAATGTGCATTCATCAAAGAATGAAGAGCAATGTGACATTTTCAAGTTTTACTAAGTCAACTAGCATCTGTTGCCATAGTACTCAGAAATCAGGAAGCCAGGAAAAGGCAGAGCTGTTTTTCATTATGCATTGAAAGATGTCAGCAGGATTAAAGTATGAAAGCAAAAAGCAAAAAAAAAAAAAAAAAAAAAAAAAAAAAGCTAAGAGAAGGTGAACTACTTATCAAATGGTCACTAATGAATATAAAAAGCAAATACACCAGCCAGTACTTTTGGAGAAGGATGAGATTGAAAAAATACGTAATTAAAGGGAAGGGTAACTTTATTATTTTAAAAAATATAAAAAATGCCTGATTCTGTCTTTTCCTGGGTAAGAAAAAATGTTATCCCCATACATATAATATCTCCTAATTTGAGAAAACACTGTCCTCTGCTAGCGAATAGTTTGAGCTGGTTTTATGCCTTGAATGAAATAAGGATGCATAAAAACAATTTTGTGCCCTTCAAATAACCTTTGAGTAAAAATAATATTCAAGAATATATTTGATAATTAGGGCTAGAACTTTGTAAATAAATATAACCTTTAAAAATAAACATCAAACCTTATTTAAATATGGTGGCTTCATAACTATACCCCCAACTCTGTAATTTCTAAATGTCAATGAATTTTGACAATGATATAATGTTTATATCATTATATCACTTAATCTCTCAACTTTTTCCTTCATCTTCTGACTATTGTAGGAGAAAGCTACACACAAAAAAATTGGATACATTATAAACACAATCTATCAAATTTCATTTCGACCTGATTTACTGCTAAATAAACTTTCTATTTTTCTCTTATTGAGCCAAAATTCTATTTGGGATTTCCAAATTTCAGTATTTTCTCTTTCAAACTTCCTCCATATTTCTTTAACTCTAGCCTGAGCTTCCATACATACTGTGAAATTATTCTATCTCCCTACTCTATATGGACTATTAATGTTAAATGAAATGGTGTACATTAGCTTCTCTATTTCACTCCAAAACGTATGTTGTTTGTCACTCATTTTTTTTTTTTCAATTTCTGTCTCTCTGAATGCATGCCAGACCCTCCACCAAAGCTCTTAATTTTATCTTCTTTCTCTTCCAGATTGAAACTAAAAATACTGATGAGTTAAATAGGACCCTAGTTAAGCAGTAATGCAAGCTGAAGGAAATTCTTCCACTGTTAGGCTGAGCGCGGTGGCTCACACCTGTAATCCCAGCATTTGGGATGCCAAGATGGGTGGATCACCTGAGGTCAGGAGTTCGAGATCAGCTTGGCCAACGTGGTGAAACCCCGTCTCTACTGAAAATACAGAAATTAGCCGAGCATGATGGCAGGTGCCTGTAATCCCAGCTACTTGGGAGGCTGAGGCGGAGGTTGCAGTGAGCAGAGATCCCGCCATTGCACACCAACCTGGGAGACAGAGTGAGACTCCATCTCAAAACAGCAACAACAGCAAAGAAAATTCTTCCACTGTTTACCTGTGTAGAAAATGCATGAACATTATTCTAAAACTCTTCAGGAAATTCAGGCATTTAAAGTCAGCCCTTTAATATTATGGTTCTTATTAAAACCAGAGATTAATGTATAACCAAAACTAAAACTTCATAGGTTAAATTGTGTTAACATAAATGAAATAAAATTACTGTGATAGAAATACGCTTTAATTTCTGTCTACAATTACAAAAATGGAAGTTGAATGAGGAATTTAAAAGAAAACAATACACTTTTATCTTGTAGCCTAGTGTTAATATCAGTGAAATATACTTTTCAGGATAACATTTTCAAATGCAGCAAATATTGTTATAGACTGATGGCATAGCCTTTATTTGCCTTGTCAACATTAAGGTGGGAAGACTTCTGAGATAAATGTCAGACTGACAGTAGTGACTCAGAAGGCAGAAATCCAAAAAATGCACTTGCAGTAAATTTTGCTACACTGCCCAGGGCACTTCTTCATCTGTATGTGTAACATGTATTCAGCTATTGTAAAGTTTCTTTAACAGTCCTCGAAGTACTACGACAGTAACAAGGAAGATTGATAGCAGATTCCATGCCTCTTTGTTAATCACATTAAGAACTCTGCTTTGTACTCTTTCATGTTGTGTCTGGAAATATATATCCCCACCACACCATATTGAAAACTTTCATCCTATTACCCATCTGCTGCCAGCAAATGATCAGTTTAAATGCAAAAAATGGGTGACGGGGGTGTGAAAGTCAAAGATTTGCCAAGCATACCATTTTTCTACTACTCATTCTTCTAATTACTTTTTGGGAAATGAGAGAACCTAACAATACAACATTTTGAAATGTTTCCTTAGGGAATCTGAATAACATTTTATGTAATTTGAGTTATATGATAATGACAAGCATGTCTTCAAACATTAGAATTAAACCCATGGATGTAGCATAGTGCCTGTTGTTTTTCATCATAAGAGTTTATGATAAAACTGATCACTGGAGTCTGCAGTTTATAAAAAGACGTTTCCCTCTGTTTAGCTGGAGGAGTTTCTTATACTGGTTGACTGGTTCCCAGCTCCTACAGTCAGATAAATAAAAAGTTGCAGCAGGGGGACCAACTAGTAGTGAGTACATTTCATCAGTTGGAGACAGAAAATTTATTTCTTCAATTACTTTAGAACATCTGCATGTTACAAACAGGAATGTGCATTAACACAATTAACCATTTCTTTTTTAAAAAATTGAATTCATGGATTAAATCCTAAGTTTTCTAATCAGTTTTGTTCTGGTGTCATAAGTTAAGGGAGAATCAATACCCAACTTACTTTCCTGCATAAAGAGATTACTTGGATAATAGATTTTTTCCAATGCTTTTGCAAATATTGAGTCTGATAAAATAACTCTAACAGAGATACAATTAATCATATCAGTAAGTTTTTCATCAGAAATATTTCACAAAGACTAGACCTGAATCTAAATTGCAGGCAAGGTCATTCAATTTGATAGAGTAGCTACAATTTTCTCATATAGTGAAATGACCAGTTGCACTCAGCAAATAGGACAGCACAACCCGTAAGTGGAGGGAATCTGGAGGCAAAACATGCGGGTCAAAGCCTCACTGTACCACTTTCCAGCTGTGTAATCTTGGGAAAGATTCTTCATCTGTAAATTGACGCTTAAATTCTGTACCTGACTTTTAGGATTGTTGTAAACATTAAATTTATAAATGAGAATGATCTTATAACTGTACATGTAACCATTGTTTAAACCCTTATGAATAAAATTCTAGATGAGTCACTGATATAGTTTGGCTGTGTCCCCACCCAAATCTCATCTTGAATTGTAGCTCCCATAATTCCCACATGCTCTGGGAGGAACCTGGTGGGAGATAATTGAATCATAGGGGAGGTTTACCCCATACTGTTCTTGTGGTAGTGAAGAAGTCTCATGATAGTTGACGTTTTATAATGAGTTTCCCTTTTGCTTGGTTCTCATTCGCTCTTGCTTGCTGCCATGTAAGACTGTGACTGCTTGGACTGTGAGGCCTCCCCAGCAACGTGAAACTGTGAGTCCATTCATTTTCTTTATAAATTACCCAGGCTTGGGTATGTCTTGATCAACAGTGTGAAAATGGACTGATAACAGTCTTGGACTGTGAGTTCCAAGAATTAAGTGCTGTGTAGAACGATGGAATATCCTGGGAAGACATCTACAGCTCTGGAGAGGCACTACCTAAAATAAGAAACTTATGTCAGAAGGGAAAATCAAACCTATTTTCATCTTAATGGATTCTCATTAACTACATTACTGGTGAGCATTTTTCATACATGGCTGATTTTCTCAGTTGAGACTACAACCAGATTTCATTCCTTCTCCAAACAGGGATGTGTGTACTCTCAGGAAATGTAATCTAATTTAAAATTGGATGGAGAAAAACCATGTCAAAAAACACAGTAGTTGTATGGCTAAAATAGATCAACCACTTTATTACATACAAACCAAAATATTTCAGATTACGTACTTCATTGTTTATTTCTTTTAGAATAGAAAAGAAAGAGTTAAGATTATATCACTGTCTAAAGATTTAGAAACAGGGTCCGGTGGCAGCACTATCAATGAGTTGCTTCCAAATAGTCTGCCAGAGAGTCCACAAAATTTAAATGTTCTCTTTAAAGAGGCAGTAATTGAGAATCATTACTTTGATATAGAATCTCAACTGTCACAGCTATAAATAATATTCCTTCCTATTATAATTATTTAGTATATTGCCTTCTTAATGATTGTTTTCATAATTAAGAAGAAATGCAGTATTCTCTCTATTTAAAAACTTTTTTTTTGTAAGTGTATTGAACTGTATATCCATCCTCCTAGCAAGCTTAGTGTCCCAAACTGGATTAGAAAAAAAATAATACGGGTAGATTTAGGAAGTTTGTCATGCTAATAGGTATTCTTTAGGAAGAGAAAACTTCAATTAGTTTCTGTCATGAATTGGAGAAGGTAAAGACAGGAGGAAGGAATAAATGTGGGAATTACATTGAATAAATTCATCTAGGGGAAGCCATCCTGAACTACTTAGTAGGAAAAGCAAAGCAAAGTGGTTATAAACACTTCCACAATCCAGAGCAATGAGGATTGTCAGTAGGAAAGGGAAATTCTTTGAAGTGATGTCTCTGTACATACTTTTGAACCACAGGAGAAGCAATGTACTGTGAAGTAAAGTCAACAGATGAGAGTAAGACTAGCTCTCCAAGTGTCTGAGACAGTAGAACAGTATAAAATATCCTTTTGCAATTTATGAATATAATTGTTAAGTGCTGGAAAAATGAAGGTAACCAATATTGAAAAACAATGAATAAAAATAGGCAGATATGAAATGGAAAACAAACAATATTTTTGAATTGAATATATAGAAATGAAAAATATATACTCTGTAAACAGGCCAAATAACTGAATATGGGAAAACAATACTGAAGAACTAGAATATAAATCTGAAGAAACTCTCCAGAAGCTGCAAAATGACATAAAGAGATGAGAAATATGAAACAGAAGTTAAGAGATATAAAGGGTAAAGTGGAAGGTCAACTTTTTTTTTTTTTTTGAGACAGAGTCTCACTCTGTTGCCCAAGCTTGAGTGCAGTGGTGCAATCAACTCATTGGAGCCTCGACCTCTAGGTCCCATGTGCAAGTGATCCTCCCACCTCAGCCTCCAAGTAGCTAGGACTACAGGCTCAGGCCACTATGCCTGGCTAATTTTTTTATTTTTTTTTAAGTTTTTGTAGAGATGGCAATCTCCCTATATTGTCCAGGTGGATCTTGAAATCCTGGACTCAAGCAATCCTCTCACCTTGGCCTCCCGAGGTGCTGGGATTATAGGTGTGAGCCACCACACCTGGTCAACATATTTTTAATAGGAATTTGAGAATGGAGAATAGGGAAAATAAAGACAAAGCAATATTTGGAAAAGTAATCATTGAAAAATTTCGGCAATAGTTAAAAATCAGTTCTTAATTTCTAAAATTACAATATATTAAAAGAAAAGTATTAAAATATAAATTTAAAAAAAGGAAATCCAAGATGAATTTAAAAATAAGAATTAGTAAAAGAATGTATATGTGGGTATATATAGATGTGTGTGTATATATGCGTGTGGTCATCTTCTAGAGATGTATGGTTTTAGCACATGAAAAGAAACAAAAATAAAGCAAATAGGCTAACATTATTAGAATTCTACTACTCTTAATGTACTCTAGTATGACCATGTTAATATTAAAACTTCATTTTGACAAATGATACTATAAACAGGATTAGACCATAGACTGAAAGAATGGATTAGAGCACAAATATGTAAAGAAATTTTCTAGGTCAACATGAAAAAGGCAGCAATCTAACAGAAAGTATTAAAAGGATATGATTAGGCAATTCACAGAAGACAAAAATTTGAATGGTTATCATCTTATGAAAGGATTTCCTACCAATCAGAAAAATAAAAATAAATTTTTAAAAGATGGCAAGCATTTGAAAAATCTCATATATTGCGTTTCTGTAACTGAGTAAATAAATATGTCATACCAATTGAAACTAAAGCATACACCTTATGAGGTAGGAATCATATTTCAGTTGCCATATTGTTTGCAATAGTTACATGTAGGACAGATAAGTGATGTATTATTGTTACAAATGGATTAGTATATAGTGTTAAAATCTACGCTGTATGAAATGTTAACAATAATGAGGCAATAACGTTGTCTGGAAAGAAAATATTATTAAAATTTTTAAAAGCATTTAAAAATAATTTCCTGCAGGTAAATTTTCAGATGATTTTAGGATAAAACAGAGAGGATTCATTATAAACTTGCTTATTTTTTGAGGTTATGAAGTATTATTAATTTTAGACATCAATAGGAAAATAAAATTATTAATTTTTTGAGTAACCACTCAGAATAGAAATAGATGTAGAAGTTTAAATTCATCAAGGAACAAAAGACATTAATCTAAATCAAGTCAGAAAATGTCAAGAAAAAAATGAAAAAAGTCATAAGCAAAAAATGAATGAATGAATAAAATGCAAGATTAAGAACACAGTATATGAGACAATTTCTAAGATCTTAAATCATTTACTAAAAAGAAACAATGACATAAGACACTTCCATTTAAGTTAAGCATAGAAAATAACTATCGATGTTGAGCACCTTACCTTGGTAGATTTAGGCTGAGATGACAAAATTTTGATGTAGTAGAAAGACAATTGAGTTCTTTTTCCTGGCTCTGAAACTTATTTATTCCATACGTGAAATTGAAGGAATACATTTAACGTGTATGAATGTCTGTTTTTAAATGCAAATGTGGGGTAATGAGAACAGTTTTTCCTTAGTGCTTAGGATGAATTTCCAATTGCCCATCATCACATGCAAGGACTTTCATGAGGCTTCTCTAGCCTCATCTCCAACATTTTTCTTCTCAGGACAACTTTGTTTCAGCTCAAAAGACTATTTGCAGTCCCCCCACGGATTCTCCACTGTTCAAAACCTGTCCTCTTCAGAAGTTGCTATGTCCACTCAAGTCTTTTAAGGGAAACTACACTGCTGAAAAACCTACTGAAGAAGGAAAACCTAGGATATCCCTTGGAAAAGTGGCAACTGATTTTACCAGATGGTGGTATCTAAGTCAGCAAATCTGGTAGCATCTTGCACAGAAAATCATGAGTAAGAGGAAAAATGGTAATATGCTGGGTTATTCACATATGAATTTGGAATTATTTCTTCGGAATTTGAGAAGAAAATTGTGAAGATAACCAATCACGCATAGCAGAAATAGAAACAAGAAAATAGATCATAAAGAGCAGAGACCAAGAGTAGAGGATGATCATATTAACAAAACTAAAATAAGGAAAGCATTACTTTCTTTTCATACATTAAATAAATGAAGACAATTGTACTCTATTATACCTGTTAACAAAAGACCATGAGATCTTTGGAGGAAAAAGGAGAACTTTACTTTTTTAAAACAGTCTGCAGATTGGGGAGACACAGCCTTTGGTGCCAACTCTGGGATTGGGGGTTGGAAAGTTAGAGATTAAAAGGCAAAAGTTGCAGGAAGAGTCAGGGGAGTGTGAAACAGAGTCATAATCGGATGGCATTTAAGATCCAAATCACCACTCTCTCTTAGTTGGCTGGTTCCAGGTGGCTGGTGGTTGGTTGGCGTGTGCAGTGTGGTTCTTTTATAGTCAGTTAGGGACTTCTCAGCTGCAGTTGTTTCCAGGAACTGTTATTTTACTTAGTTGTAGAAAAACAGGTTTTGCAACACTTTCTAAGGACACAGAGGGAGTGACTGCTCCCTCACCCTGCCATGGGCTCTGGTGTCTGCTTTTACTTTTGAGCCACAGAGTCTGGGAGCATAATTGTCTAATAACTGGTAGCATAATTTAGACTTACCATATTGAAAACAGGTGGTTTTTAAACTCTAATTTGAAAAAAAAAAAATGTTATAGATAACATAAAACATGATTTCCAGGCTAAATTTTTGTTACTCTTTTTCTTTTGAATGAATGTTTTAAAGTTAATAATTTCACATTTAGTTGAAAATTTTCTTAAACTGGAGAAATTAGGAATCCTATTTACCTAAAAGTAAAGCCGCTAAAATGTTTCTCCACATTCTCTGGTGTAATTCTCTTGCGTGTTGTTCTTCAAGTTTCAAACATGCATAGTACAAACTGAGATTTACCTCCACTAACAAATTTTTTTCCTCAATTTTTGCCTAAAAGTTCATTCTCTCATTTCCTAGTAAAGTAAATAATGGAAATTTGATTCAGCATACATGTAACTTTTGAGTGAGTTTTTGTTGTTGTTATTAAAATAATGGAGTACAAGAAGTATGAATTAGCAATATAAATAAGATAAAATAATTTTTTAAGAGTAGGACCATATTTTTTATGTACTTGTCCCCCCCATCCCCACAAAAAATTAGGTATTAACATAATTAAAGTTTTTCTTTGGCACTAACAGCTTCTACAAACAAGGAATACCGAAGGGATTCAATCAGCTAGTATTTTATGATGCATATTTACTTCTGAATTAGTTATGCTAGCTTTTCTCTAAGTCAAAAGTGGCTGGCATAGCAGTAACAGCAGTGGTGAATGGAGATGGGGAATGAGGAGATATTGACCAGATAATTCTGAGCAGATTCCATTCCCATGGCTATGAAAATAGAAAGCAAAAAAGGCAGGAAGCAGCAGTGAATGCAACAGTTAAAATGCCCTTGCTTTGAAGAGGAGAGGGGGAAGGGTGGAGGGAAAGAAATAAGCAACCAAAGACAGGTCATGTAAACCATGAGCCAGGAAGTAAATTCTTTAAAATGATGCTTGCCAGAAGCTAAATTCTTGTAAATGTGGGCCTTTTTTTCCCCCCAATGCTATTACTATTGGAATGAGGAATACTTGGGGACCGGATGAGGAAAAGGTCAGAAGTCACTAAATTGTAATTTTATGAAGAATGTAATTGCTCTGCTTTAGTTTTAACATTAAAATCCATAAGCCCAGGAAAAACAATTCTCCTTCTCATGAACTACCCTTTCCAACATTTCTAGAAGATTTATGTTATATGAGAAAAGACTCTCATCCTAAAGTATTGGTTTATATTTTCAAAATCTGTTTTTAGTTTGGAGTTACTGGGAGGAGGTAGGAGCAAGCTGTGGAGGAGGGAGGAAGTTGTTAGTCTAGAATGGTTGCTGCTTGGGTGGAAGTTGGATGAATCTAAATGACTTAATAATTTCAATTCTCTGGAGTTGGTCTGTTTCTTATCTCCATGTCTAAGGGAAAAGTAATTTTTGGCTAGTAGGCATAAAATTTTTTCAATTATTGAGACATCAAATACTGCTAATCCAGAGTTAAAGGTTAGCTTCAACGCATTAAAGATGAGATTTAAAAGTACAGGTTTCTACTGTAGTACATATATTCATACATAGAATATTTATATTCTTTTCAGCAATAAAAATCATACTTAAGGAATATTGCTACAACAGCCTTTGGTGCTAAGAAGCAATTAACGAAATAGATAGCAGTTTTTGTTTGTTTTTTGCCATTGCCATAAACCAGTAAATCATGAGCATGCAATTCCAGATAGTTACCACCATTAAACAAGTGGCTTGAATAGAATGATATTAAAAATATTTGAAGTAGTAAACACTTTGGGGGAAAAAAATGGAGAAGAGAAATATCTTTTTTTAAAAAAATTATCCTCAGATATGTCTCACTGCATGAACTTCAATTCAGTGAAAATATGCGCCTGCAAAAGTTGCACAAAATCTTGATGTTACTCTTACCATACAACCGTACCTTCACTTTTAAATTTCCTTAGTGTGACTGATTTTCCCCATTAGATAAAATATGTTTAAATTTCAGGCACAGACAAATAGCCATATAAACATCTATCTGTGTGTTCATAAGGAAAAGTAACTGCTCAAAGGATTATTAACATCATTTTAAAAGAAAATATTTGTTTAACGATATTGATTCTTCCTATCCATGAGCATGGAATGTTCTTCCATTTGTTTGTGTCCTCTTTTATTTCACTGAGCAGTGGTTTGTAGTTCTCCTTGAAAGGTCCTTCATATCCCTTGTAAGTTGGATTCCTACTGCCCAAGGTAATTTATAGATTCAACGCCATCCCCATCAAGCTATGATGACTTTCTTCACAGAATTGAAAAAACTACTTTAAAGTTCATATGGAAACAAAAAAGAGCCCACATTGCCAAGACAATCCTAAGCAAAAAGAACAAAGCTGGAGGCATCATGCTACCTGACTTCAAACTATACTACAAGGCTACAGTAACCAAAACAGCTTGGTACTGGTACCAAAACAGAGAAATAGACAAATGGAACAGAACAGAGCCCTCAAAAATAATACCACACATGTACAACCATCTGATCTTTGACAAATCTGACAAAAACAAGAAATGGGGAAAGGATTCCCTATTTAATAAACGGTGCTGGGAAAACTGGCTAGCCATACGTAGAAAGCTGAAACTGGATCCCTTCCTTATACCTTATACAAAAATTAATTCAAGATGGATTAAAGACTTAAATGTTAGTCCTAAAACCATAAAAACCCTAGAAGGAAACCTAGGCAATATCATTCAGGACATAGGCATGGGCAAGGACTTCATGTCTAAAACACCAAAAGCAATGGCAACAAAAGCCAAAATTGACAAATGGGATCTAATTAAACTAAAGAGCTTCTGCACAGCAAAAGAAACTACCATCAGAGTGAACAGGCAACCTACAGAATGGGAGAAAATTTTTACAATCTACCCATCTGATAAAGGGCTAATATCCAGAATCAACAAATAACTCAAACAAATTTACAAGAAAAAGATCAAAGAACCCCATCAAAAGGTGGACAAAGGATATGAACAGACACTTCTCAAAAGAAGACATTCATACAGCCAACAGACACATGAAAAAGTGCTCATCATCACTGGCCATCAGAGAAATGCAAATCAAAACCACAATGAGATACCATCTCACACCAGCTAGAATGGCGAACATTAAAATGTCAGGAAACAACAGGTGCTGGAGAGGATGTGGAGAAATACAAACACTTTTACACTGTTTGTGGGACTGTAACCTAGTTCAACCATTGTGGAAGACAGTGTGGCGAATCCTCAAGGATCTAGAACTAGAAATACCATTTAACCCAGTCATCCTATTACTGGACATAAACCCAAAGGATTATAAATCATGCTGCTATAAAGACACATGCACATGTATGTTTATTGTGGCATTATTCACAATAGCAAAGACTTGGAGCCAACCCAAATGTCCATCAGTGACAGACTGGATTAAGAAAATGTGGCACATATACACCATGGAATACTATGCAGTCATGAAAAAGGATGAGTTCATGTTCTCTGTAGAGACATGGATGAAGCTGGAAACCATTGTTCTGAGCAAACTTTCACAAGGACAGAAAACCAAACACCACATGTTCTCACTCATAGGTGGAAATTGAACAATGAGAACACCTGGACACAGGAAGGGGAACATCACACACCGGGGCCTGGCGTGGGGTGGAGAGAGGGGATAGGGATAGCATTAGGAGATATACCTAATGTAAATGACGAGTTAATGGGGGCAGCACACCAACATGGCACATGTATACATATGCAACAAACCTGCATGTTGTGCACATGTACCCTAGAACTTAAAGTATAATAATAAAAAGTAAATAAAATAAAATTTTAAAAAACTGGAAAAAAAAAAGAAAATACTTGTTTCTTCTTTTGGATTTAAAATGAGTTTAAAGGTTTTATGTGGAAATACATAATCAAAGGGATAAATGCTAGATTTTTAAAAAGTATTTAAAGACCCTGTCATGTTGGACCCCTACTGACTCCACTAGGAATGTCTCTGAGAGGCCAAAAAAGAGACCCAGAGCCTGCAAATTAGATGTCAAGTTTATTGAAGACTTACGTATGGGATGGTCCAGTGGTAGTGGGCTGGACAGGACAGATGCTACCCTTTGTAAAAGCATGTGGTCTATACGGCAATTTTCACTTTGCACACTCCACGTAGCAACCCCCATTTAACCCCAAACAAAGGGCTTCAACCCCCTGTATGGTCTGCATTCCAAGGGATAGGCCAATGGATCAGATGTCCTTCATAGATAAGGAATGAATCTCCAGTTGGCTACCCCCAGGTTTCTTGCTTGGAACTCCAAACATACATTCTCCTTAGAATGTAGGGTCAGCCTCAGGGTATGGTTAAGTTATTGCTGTCAGGAGCATCTGCCATACACACCCAGAGGACATTTGCCTCTCCTCATAGATTAGCAATAGATTCTATATTTTCATATTCAGTAGTATCACTTTTAAGCTAAAGGTCTCTTTCCAATACACTAAACTGCTCAACAATTTTTGAACAATTTTGAGTAATCCAAGGCTTAACGAGCTATTATGGTTAATAAATTGCATCTCACCTAGGTTTTTGATCAGAATATTCAGACAGCTTCTAGCAAAGAGTTAAGGTAAAACATGGTAAATAATTTCTTTTTCAAAACATAGACACAACTTTACTTAGTATCTTTGAAATAGTGAGCATTAGTTTATAATTTCACAATACATTTCATTGAAAGAATTGTATAAGGTCTTCAATACTCTCAACTATGGAGTTATACAGGAATGATTTTCACTCTATATTTAATAACAGCACTTTCTTTTAATAAGACATCCCAATGGAAACCACCAGTATGTGAATTACAGAAAATAAAAGTTAATTAAACAAGTAGTGACATTGACCTCATTAAGATACCTGGGTATTTATCAGAGAAAGTGATACCTCAGTGAGTTTATCAAAACACAGAACAGAGATAGCATCACCTTAATTGAATTCAAGTAACAGTGAAGGGAAAATTTCATTAGGTATTCTGTATGAGAAAGCTAGATGGTAGAAACAGGATTAGATTCAGGCACTACACCAAATAGTGTGAAAGTTGTTTGAATTCAAAACAAGATTATATTATTAGAAGATGTGAGTTATCATAATGTATTACTCATGTGAAAGTAAGTGTTTCCTCAGTATTCTCTGGGGTGTTTACCTCACCTGAACATCTCCATAGTGGATGTAAAAATAGCCTGTCAATGGTTAAATCAGACTGAGAAATAGCAGTCCTGACTTCTCCGGCTTGTTTTCCAAATTACCTTGGTGCACAAGGGAATGAAGCTTGCTTTTAACTCAGTGACTGCACAGCAAACATATTCCTCATGGAAAACACGTGTAGGAGGTCATATTTCCTCATCTCAGCTTGTGTCAGTCCTTTTAGAAAAACAGAAGAAAATGAAAGCAATTATTTCACCTTAGCTAATTTGTGAGTTTCTCTATACATCTTGTGTTTCAAATATTTTTGTGAGGAATAAATTTACCAACACAGTTTGAAGTGTGTGGTTGCTGTATGTGTGACTTATGATGTAGCATGGGAATCCCCTATCTTTCAGTAAATAGCACAAATTCCCATTTTCCTATTTTAAATAAATTAAAAATGAAAATGTATTTGTTTTGTTTTGTTTTTTAAGTCTGGTCTTTGGAACTGGATCCATTATTGAACAGGTTAGGGAAAAAATCTTACTGATTGAAAACCCTGCAATTGCAACTATTCTATTTTTCAACTAAGCAAATTTCAGAGCCCTCTACAAAAGATATCCTACTATATCAACCCTTCTGGCCTCTCTACCCATCTGTTCTTCTCTTTTAAAATTTTATGTCATTTTACTTACTGTGTCACTATCGTGTGAGAAATGCCAGGTTAAACCTTGTTTAATAAAGAATGCTAAAATAGAGACCTTGGTCTGTTGGAATTTATACTATAAATAGGGAAATAAGTATACATGCATGAAAAAAGAAATTAATAATTTTTGAGCACCTATTATATTTTACACACATTTGCACATAAACTACATGAACTTGAGCATTGTAAAATTGTTTGGGGCTCTAAGTGCTACTAAGGTACCTGTCTTGAACATAAGGACAATAAAGTTTAAAGAGCCCCAAGATCATATTACTAATAAATGCTGGACCTAGGTTTTGAACCAGGGTATTTGATCTTCAAACCATAGTTCTTTGTTCTATACCAAAGCCCTCTCCTCTGCTACTCTTTTCCCCACTTAATTCCTTGGCTACATTTTTTATATTCTATCTATTCATTCCTTAATGAGGAAATACTCAGACTTCACAAGAACTGGTTGTAGCGTCCCCAGTAACATCTGGGGAATAAAAGGCGTTGATTTTCACATAGCACATAACAAATAGAGATAGAGTCCCTGTGGGTCAAAATGAAGCTGAAAGGACATGGCCTTCAAATAAACTGTATGTAACTTTAATCTGCACTAGAACATCAACCCTTCTTATCTTTTAAGACTTAGCTCAAGTGGCCTTTCTTTGAGTTATAATTAAGGATAGGTGAAATTGAAGATAACCAAGGATTCAAACTCTTATTATTATCAATTCAGTGTTGTATTGTTATTTAGATAGTACATTATGTAATAATGCATGGCTGAAATGAATATTCAGTAAGACAAGAAGGTTAGAATGCTCTGTGGGGAAACAAGAGCTCCAAATGTAAATACTATGCAGAGAGGAAACAAGAGCTCCAAATGTAAATACTATGATGCAGTGGTAGCATCCAACCTTCCAGATGACTAAAGGATCTGATTTTATCAAGATAAAATATCATTTGTGTTGTTTATCAGTCCTATTTGATATTAAACTCATTTTAGTGAAATTGCTTGGACTTGAAGTCACAAGATATGGGTGGTTTTCTTTTTATGTCACGTATGCGATTTAGGACAAGATACTTTAATCACAGCTGATCTCAGGTTCTGTGGCTGAAATACACATCTTAAAAGTTAACACAAGAATTAGGCCGGGCAAGGTGGCTCACGCCTGTAATCCTATCACTTTGGGAGGCCGAGGCAGGCTGATCACTTGAGGCCAGAAGATCAAGACCAGCCTGGCCAACATGGCAAAACCCTGTCTCTACTAAAAACACAAAAATTAGATGGTGTGATGGCACACCCCTGTAATGCCAGCTCCTTGGGTGGCTGAGGCACAAGAGTCTCTTGAATCTGGGAGGAAGAAGTGGCAATGAGTTGAGATCACACCACGCCACTTCAGCCTGGGTGATGGAGTGAGACACCGTCAAGAACAAAACCAAACCAAAACAAATTAATACAAGTATTAAATGACAGAGGGTCAATAAAAACACCCAGCTTAATGCCTTGTACACAGAGCTTAGTATATGTCACATGACACCAGGGTGAGTTGCTCCAATAACAAGACCTTGGAGCTTAGTCTTTTGGCCATCTTTGAAATATATTACTGGTCATTTGCCTGGGTTAGATTGTGGCTACTTAGTTTAGTGAGTGAAACAAAAACTATCACAAAAAGAGAGAAAAGAGGAACCACACATAAACTGTCAACATCTGCTTTAAAAAAAAAAAACAACACCGTGGGCCGGGCACAGTGGCTCACGCCTGTAATCCCAGCACTTTGGGAGGCCGAGGTGGGCGGATCACAAGGTCAGGAGATCCAGACCACGGTGAAACCCCGTCTCTACTAAAAATACAAAAAAAATTAGCCAGGCGCGGTGGCGGGTGCCTGTAGTCCCAGCTACTCGGGAGGCTGAGGCAGGAGAATGGCATGAACCCAGTAGGCGGAGCTTGCAGTGAGCTGAGATCGTGCCACTGCACTCCAGCCTGGGGACAGAGCAAGACTCCGTCTCAAAAAAAAAAAAAAAAAAAAAAAAAAACAAAAAAAAAAACACCGTGAAGCTTTAGGGTGCTAAAAAATAACAGCAGTACTTAGAATAATTCGACAAGGCAAGACGCAGTGGCTCACACCTCTAATCCCAGCACTTTGGGAGGCTGAGGCGGGTGGATCACCTGAGGTCGGGAGTTCAAGACCAACCTGACCAACATGGAAAAACCCCGTCACTACTAAAAATACAAAATTTGCTGGTCGTGGTGGTGCACGCCTGTAATCCTAGGTACTCGGGAGGCTGAGGCAGGAGAATAGCTTGAACCCAGAAGGTGGAGGTTGTAGTGAGCCGAGATCACCCCAAGGCACTCCAGCCTGGGCCACAAGAGCAAAACTCTGTCTCAAACAAACAAACAAGCAAACAAAAACAAACAAACCAAAAAAACAACAAAAAAAGAATAATTTGACAAGCAGATAAAAACAGTGGATATATTAAGCAAAATCGAGATGATAACTACAAGCATAAAGAGCAAACGTATAAAGAAAGGATCCATCTAAGAATGGGGTCTGCAATCTGAAGTCAGCATCCACATTGTTATTAGCAATAATTGCCACCAGTTCATACATTTATTTCAGATCTTCTGCTTAACAACATGCTGGGGACGGAAAGTCGGTGCTTCGCACCATTCGGATCTTGAAGCCCTACCCACAACTTGATAATATTTGGAGATGGAGCCTTTGGGAAGGAATTAGGTTTAGATGAGGTTAGGAGGCTGGGGTCCCCATGATGATATTAGTATTCTTATAAGAAGAGGGTGAGACCAAAGCTCTCTCTTTCTCTTTCTATCACATGATCATACAATAAAAAGACTGCCATCTGCAAGCCAAGAAGAGGGCCTTCACCAAGAAGCAAATCTGCTAGCACTTTTATCATGGACTTCCTAGGCTCCAGAACTAGGAGAAAGAGTTGACTCTTATTTAAGCCATCCAGTCTACGGTATTTTGTTATAACAGCCTGAGGCACAACGGAAGAGTTCATTTAAAACCACACCTTCCCTCAACATCTCATCAACTGGCCAAAGTGTCTGAGTTCAACAACAAGTTAGTGCTCATTTCTGTGAAATAGATTTCAATCATTTTTTAAAAACAAAGACATCAAGTTGTAGATATTAGACAAATCTTAGGTTTGGATGAGGAAAATCTGTCCATATATGTTATTAAGTAGAGACTGTGTATTTTGAGACTCATTTGGGAAGAAACGTAGTAATCAAGGTGCCAGATGTCACTGTTACTAGTTCTCTCTTTTTTTGTTGCTGTGCTTAAAGGTATAAAAAGCAAGTTATGTAAATTTGAATTTAAATATTATGAACTTTTACATTTTAAAAGGAGAAACATGGCTAAAAGTGATTTCTGTATCTCTAACTTTTAGGAATCATTCAATATTTTATTAGATTAATACTGATAATAAGTACACTCTTGTGAGCATTTTATATATGCCAGAACATATCTCAGAGGCATTTATATCAACATAACCATAATGAATTGAGATAGATGTTAAAATTCTCATATAACAGATGAAGAAACAGAGTCTCAGTAACGAAGCATGTTTACTAAGCAATCGTGGTAACTAAACATTTGAGTTGGGACACTACTGACTCCAGGCCCCATGCTCTCCAAGTTTAAAAAATAACTTCTGATGGTTGTACTTGATTATGGTGATTTCAAATAAGCTTCTTTCCATATTTTGGGTAATTTCTCACTGGAAAATTTTCACAGCAAGTTCTTGTGATACATGTTGATCATAAAAGAAAATAATTAAGCATAAAAAATAGGTGGTTAGAAACTTTGTCTACTTCTAAACAGAGGAATATTATCTTCTCACCATTTATTAAATGCACATAATGTACTAAATGTTTTTTGTTATAAGAGTAACAGATGTGTTTTATTTCTATGTTTTTCATTTAACTTGCCATTTTTTTTTTTTTTTTTAATTTTAATTGAGATGGAGTTTCACTCTTGTTGCCCAGGCTGGAGGGCAATGGTGTGACCTGGGCTCACCGCAACCTACGCCTTTCAGGTTCGAGCGATTCTCCTGTTTTGGCCTCCCGAGTAGCTGGGATTACAGGCATGCGCCACCACGCCCAGCTAATTTTGTATTTTTAGTAGAGACGGGGTTTCTCCATGTTGGTCAGGCTGGTCTCGAACTCCTGACCTCAGGTGATCTGGCCACCTCGGCCTCCCAAAGTGCTGGGATTACAGGCATGAGCCACTGCACCCGGCTAACTTGACTTTTTAAAGTGGTAATAGCCAAATTTAGGTTGCTACTTTTATTTATCTATTATCAGTTACTTTTTTCTTTATAGGGTATTAATATTTTTTTATTTTTTTCTCCATTATTAGTAGTTTTCCTTTTGTCTCAGCATCAGTTCAGTTTGGGAAGCACTGTCTAGTAGCTCCTGGCATACAACATATATCAATTCTTCAATATTTGGAAATGGTTGAGAAAAAAGAGTAGTAAATGTACAATATATTTTGATAAATCACATATATTTAGACAGAAAGAAAACAAAACCACTTATTTCTCTCCAGGTGATCTATTTCTGACAGTAACTTGACACGGTAACTACAATTTAGACTTCACAAAAAGACATATCGTGCATTTTCAATAACTCCAATTGCCTCATGCTGCCACTCTACAGGAAGAAATATTTTTCTTTTCTTTTCTTCTTTTCTCTTCTCTCCTTTTCACTTTTCTAATTTGGAAGTTAGAAAGTTAAATGTGCTATGGAAATAATATAATAAGGAAGGGGGAAAAATGTAGGTTTGGGGAGGGTAAACATTTTAAATGGAGAGTCAGGTAAGGTCTCACCAAGAAGATGGCATGTAAGAAAAACCTTGCAGGAAGTGAGTAAATCTTGGGGAACAGCATATACCAGACAGAGAGAAAAGCTGGTATAAAAGTATTGAGGCAGGAGTGTTATTAGTGCCTTCGCAGACTAGGAAGGAAGCCAGTATGGCTGAAACAAAGTTAAAGATGTAATGGGTGGCCAGATTGCTCACAGGTTTTTATACACATAAGGACATGAAATTACATAAAAAGTATGACAAGGGTTACCCTGGCTGCTTTATTGAGAGTATAGTATAAGAGCAAGAATAGAATCAGGAAGACCAATAAGCAAATATTAAAATAATTCAACAAAGAAACAATGGCGACTTGGCCCAAAATAATAGCAATGGAAGTGGTTAAAGCATTGGATTTTGAATGCATTAAAATCAACAGCGATTGTGGATATTTTGGATATATGTTATGAAAGAAAGAAAAAAATTAATGATTTCAAGAATTTTCAACGGGGTGCAGTGGCTCATGCCTGTCATCTCAGCTCTTTGGGAGGCCGAAGTGGGCGGATCACTTGAGTTCAGGAGTTCGAGACCAGCCTGGCCAACATGGTGAAACCCCATCTCTACTAAAAATACAAAAATTAGCTGGGTGTGGTGGCAGGCGCCTATAATCCCAACTACTGGGGAGGCTGAGGCAGGAGAATTGCTTTTACCTGGAAGGCAGAGGCTGCAGTGAACCGAGACTGCGCCACTGCACTTCAGCCTGGGTGACAGAGTGAGACGCCATCTCAAAAAAAGAAAAAAAAAAAAAAAAAGAATTTTAGCCTGAGGGACAAACATTATAGAATTGTTATTAATTGAGGTGGGGAAGTCTACAGGAAAAGCAAGTTTATTTGGTGCAGATCAAGGATTTAGTTCTGGATATGCTAATTTAAGAGGTCCATCAGACAAACACAAGAATATGTTAGGGCGGCAGCTAGAAATACATGGATACAGTTCAGGCAATGTGAATGTGGGTGTTGTCGTCATATAGATGGTATGTAAAGTCATGAGATTAGGCAAGATCTTCAAAGCAGTAAGTGTAGCTAGAGACAAAAAGAAATCCAGGCCGGGCACAGTGGTTCATGCCTGTAATCCCAGCACTTTGGGAGGCCGACGTGGGCAGATCACCTGACATCGGGAGTTCGAGACCAGCCTGACCAACATGGAGAAACCGTCTCTCTACTAAAAATACAAATTTAGCCAGGTGTGGTGGCACATGCCTGTAATCCCAGTTACTAGGGAGGCTGAGGCAGGAGAATCGCTTGAACCTGGGAGGCGGAGATTGCGATGAGCCGAGATAGTGTCATTGCACTCCAGCCTGGGCAACAAGAGCGAAACTCCATCTCCAAAAAAAAAAAAAAAAAAAAAGAAATCCAAAGTTCAAGCACTGGTAGCCTCCAACTACAAGGTAGTTTAGGAAAAATCAACAGTATAAACTGAGAAGTAATTGCCAATGAGCAAGTGTAAAATTAGTAGAGTGTCATATAATGGATGCCAAGAGAAAAACAGAATTCAAGCAAACAAGGCTATAGACTTTATAATAAGTTGGATAATTATATCTGAAATAAATACATCATAACTTATCTCACCCTGTTATTTAAGGACATTTAACTATGTTTGTGTAATAATAATTAATATTTTCGTATAACATTATCTTATCATTACACATTAGGTCAGGATTACATATGAAATATTGGGCAGCTGTGCTACTTTCTGTTTCATTGAAGAAATCAACAAAATCAAGCTATTCTTATATAAAAAGTGCTGTACTTCTGTCACTTTTGACTTATAAAACATGATCAATATGACAGTATATTGTATTCTTAATACATAGAAAACAGATGGAGGGAAAATCAGTTTTCTTGCCGTAATTAATATACACTTTTTTGAAAGTGCCAAAGGGCATTTGCATTATGGATTCAGGCCACTGTATCTTTAAAATCTAAAAATCTGGGCACGGTGGCTCATAATTGTAATCCTAGAACTTTGGGAGGTTGAGGCTGGCGGATCACTTGAGGTCAGGAGTTTGAGGCCAGCCTGGACAACATTGCGAAAACCCGTCTCTACTAAAAATACAAAAATTAGCCAGACATGGTGGCTCATGGTTGTAATCCCAGCTACTCGGGAGGCTGAGGCAGGAGAATTGCTTGAGCCCTGGGGGAGGAGGTTGTAGTGACCTGAGATTACACCATTGCACTCCAGCCGGGGAGACTCAGCAAGACTCTGTCTCAAAATAAATAAATAAAATAAAATAAGATAAAAATCTAAAACCCTCACACACAAACCTATAAATTAGGAATGTTCATGAGCTTTATCAGGAAAGCACAGACTATGCCATGATAGGATATGGCAGACT
This sequence comes from Macaca thibetana thibetana, assembly GCF_024542745.1. Taxonomy (NCBI): domain Eukaryota; kingdom Metazoa; phylum Chordata; class Mammalia; order Primates; family Cercopithecidae; genus Macaca; species Macaca thibetana. The sequence goes on along the minus strand of NC_065582.1, from coordinate 51,952,105 downwards.
CCTGAAAAGGTAGGCTCTCAAATCCTCAAAACATAATATGATGTTAATAGAACTACTTGGTATTTCATCTGATGATTAAGAAAAACACATGTGCATTTTAATTTTCTTACTGAAAGTGGCTCCACAAAGTGCTGACTATAATAAGTACTAAATATGCATAGAAACACAAATATGTCTGATTTTTTAACTATTATGATAAAATAAAAGAATGTAAGCCTTGACCATTAGGAATCATGGAAGTAATTTTCATGTTAATAACAAAAAATAAGGAACTGAAGTATAAGTGTTCCATTTCAAGCCCTATATTTGGAGAACCAGAGCCTGCCTCACAGGAAGCAGCCTGGTTGCCTGCCTGTGAAGAGTTTCACACGCCCTCCTTTTGCCCCCTTAACCCTCTCACTTCTTAGCCCCACCTTGCTCACTTGCCCCATTAACACTGAGCATAAATCAGTTTCATCTGCTGTCTCTTGCGTTTCTTTCTTCCCTTCCTCTTTCACTCTCTTTCTCTCCCTGTCTGTCTTTGTAAGTTGGTCTCCATTGCACCATATGGCAGCTGAGAGAAGGGGAAAGCAATTATCTGGCTCTGAACAAAAGGCGCTGTGGTGTCACAGCGGCCCATGAATGCATGAGACACGGTCATGTATAGAAGGGCCTCCAGCCCTGTCAGCGAGACTAAAAGGAAGGGTGATGGAGCTGCCTCCAGATAGGGAGAGGAACCAGTAAACTCTTCCTCAGTGTCTCTTTCCCTCCTCTCCTTCCCTCCATTTTCAGTGTTTTTCGTTTGCTTGTTTCTGTGCCCAAATCAGATTAGTTTATTAATGACAAAGTCAGAATGTGTGGCAGAACAATAAATTAAAGCAAGCTATCTTATTCACACACTTCTAAATAGCTCCAAACAACAGATCAGTAATTACACAAGTATTTCAACATATAAGGGGAAAACTGATAAATTTCAAGGAGATGGTATCCTTTTAAAATATTTATTTATTTATTTTTATTGATATATCATAACTGTTCATATTTTGAGGTACCTGTCATATTTTGATACATGTATACAATGTGTAATGATTAAATCAGAGTAATTGAACTGTTCATCACCTCAAACATTTATCTTTTCTTTGTGCTGGGAACATTGCAATTTTTCTCTTTTAGCTACTTTGAAATACATAATAAATTATTGTTACCTATAATTTTCCTACTGTACTATCAAGCAGTAGCACTTGTTCCTTCTACCTGACTGTATTTTTGTGCCCAAAGACTATATTATTTTTCCCTTTCTTCTAAAGAAAAATTATACGTACTTACACAAATTAACTCTTGAAAAAAAATCTGGATAATACAAGAGGATACAGGCAGGACTGTGAGAATTCTCTGTGATGATAACAAGTTAACTGTAGTTTCTAAGATTATGCCTTTTAACATTTATTAATGGTTATTATATTATTCAAGAAAAGGAGCACCTTCTCACTGTTTACCTTCTTCCCTATTTCTTTTTCTTCTTGTAGTTGTCACCCCTCTTCTATGCCTGGATATGCATGATTTGTTTCAGTGGCGAATTTCTGCAAAGCAGACACAACATTTTTATTAGTGAAGTTAACACCATGCTAGAAGAATAGTAAATTCAAGCTGTAAATCCACCAGCTTTCAGGAGACTCATTTATTCTGTTCCATATGAAATAAAAATCTACTACAGGGGAAGAGTTGAATATGACCATATACGTTTATGAAGGAACATTTTATACTTTACTGCTGTAGGCTACTACTGGCCTTAGGGGCTGATGTTGATTTTATTTGATTCAAAATAAAAGTACATAAAAAATAAAGCAGACATCCCCCACCACTCAATCGCCCACCCACCCACCCACCCACCCAACAAGGTATCTTGGATCACAAAATGCCAGATCCCTGTGGTTATTTAAAGAAACCTGGGCAGGTTTCCAAATTACACGGAGGCAACAATAATAGTTCCTCATGAAATAAATCAATGGACATATGTAGAGTACTTCTACAATGCCATGTACTATTTTTTGCTTCAATCTTTAAGAAGAAAGTGAAGGTTATGTAGCTCAGTTCCACACATTGTCTATAAACAGGACTTCTCTTCAGGAACATTTTTATTATGAAGATACCCTCCCTCTCTTTTAGCTATAATGTTATTTAATGCTTTTCAACAATAAACGCAGCTTTTAAAAATTCATATACAATACTTTTTTTTGTACAATGCAGTCTGAGACTGATGGTTATCTGTCAGTTGATGAAAAAGTAAAATTTCATTGGCGTTTCAATTATATTCTTCATAAATTCTCTTTCATAATTACCATAAATGTTTGGTTTTACATGAAACATTCGTTAAAATAAACATTCACTAAATAAACAAAACCAAGAGCTAAGGGTGCCTGTGTTTAGCAAATATCAGGACTCTGCACGTTTCTACAGCAGTAAGAGTTATGTGGTACATCATCTGTCAGAAAGACTTGTGTAGAGAGAACCCTCTGTGGTACAAACAGAAAGCAGGAAACAAAGCAACTATTCAACCTTTTCTATTCACTGCACCCACATCTGTTTACATGGCCTCTGCTCAATCCTGAAAGGTTTTGTCCTCCTACCTCCATTTTATTTTACACAGCTCTGAGCGGCTGGCAGCTTGGAAGACTTTTCTTTCTTTCCTTCTTTTTTTTTTTTTTCCTTAAGAGCTAGGGATTCAAATCTGTTTCGTAAAACAGAAATTTGAAAAACAGGCTTACAGATAGCAGTTGGTCTCTTTTCTAGTCTATCCAGTTGGAGTTCTAATGAGGGATATAAACTCCAACATTCTCATTAATTTTTAAAATAAATTTAACAGACATAAGAAGCTTCTTCAGGAGGGTAGTAGATGGTACTATTTTCCCAGTTCTGCTCATTACTAAATGTCAGTTTGCTTTCTTTTGACAAAAAAAAAATTATGTTTTCTAATCTACTCTGTAAGTCAAATTTCTACTCTGTGAGAGAAATGCATGTGCTATCTAGAAGTAAAATATTTCAGAAATATCACTGTAAAAGATTCTATTTTTATGACACTTTACATTTTACAAAGTTATTTTACACAATTTAGGTCATCAGATCCTCAAAATGAAAAAAAAAAAAAACTAAAAAAGGTAGAGCAGATGATTTTATTCCTAATTTTACAAAAGGAAAACTGAAGCTTTCCTTTAATAGCATGGGATTCCCTCTATACCAGGATGAGTGTGTGGTTTTATGACACAAAAACCATATTTTCCTCTATGTGTTGTATACGTATGATAATGCTTTATTCACAATTTTATTCTAAAAATGACTTATGAGCATGATCATTTCTAATCCTTCTTGCATTTTTAAAGTTCTGTAATTCATGATCAGATACATGATGAATGAGATATAAAAGAGAAAAGTTCAAAATAATTATGCTCATATGTTGAAAAATTGAAGTCTAAAAACTTTACATCTTTGGTGTTCATACATATAAGAATACTTATAAAGTATGATAAATATAAGTATTATCATACTTTATAAGTAAGATACTAAAGGTTAGACATCAAATGTATTTTCCCTACTTTTCTAAGATTTACTGGATTGCCTTGATGTAGTAACTCAGAGACAGAAGAGATCATAAGAAGACATTTAAATAATATAGTTACAAATCACAGATACTGGATTCAATGCTGATTCTACTGGATCAGTAGAATCATATCTAACTGGATGACATTAACTCAACTTTGACAAGAAGAAATAGTAACAATCCAATGCCACCCAATTTCATTGAGAATTAAATCAACTAGTATTTGTGAAGAACAAGTGGTAAAGTGTACAAAACCACACCAATATCAGTGACCGCCATTAGCTTTTGTTGTTTCTATATTGTTAAACAATTAATTTCAACTGTACAAATGAAACTGAAATACTTGAACACTAAATAATAAAATCAGTAATAATAACAAGAGTAGCTTGCAGAAGAAATTCAAAAATATGCCACCTGCTGGTTTACGTGAAAGTGAAAGGGTGAATGAGAAAAAAAATAAAAGTCCTTCACTATCCAATAATAGTAGTGCACAAGCTAGAGAGTCTGTATATAGATGCTCGACTACCATCCTCCTCATCCCATATTTTGGTAAATAAATCTTTTCTAAATGAAAGAATATTGGCTCAGAATGTTTTTTTTTAAAAGGCATAGAGAGGCCAGAACTGGGTAATTTTAGAAATATTAGACATGGTATTTTGGCAAGAAGATTTTAAGGCATCTTTCAGTGAGAAACAGCAATGTGATATATTTCTTTATTTCTAATTTTTTAAATTATTTATTAGAACTGACATATAAATAACTTGTAATAAATTAGTATTCAACAATAGCACACTCTAGTTCATAAAATCTTGTAAAGTTGAAAATAGAAGACAAATCTTCAGCAGTCAAAAAATAGCTTATATGACCAAAAAAAGATACTTTTAAATCTGCTCATAGTCAGCCTGTGTATGTGAAAAAAGATACAAAACTAAACTATCAACTAAAAATCACATTATTTTCCATTCAGAAAAATATTATTTGAGGAAACATAAAATATAACCTAAAAAAAGTTAAAGGCATAAGAATAAGTGACTTTGATGGAGAATTGCATTAGTTGCCAAACTGGAATTCAAAACCATCTCTAAATTTTTAGAAGTTGAAAGAAAAAACAACAACAAAAATAATTGGTATTTCCTGAGCTTAAGGACTAGCTTCAGTAGGACATATGGTTTCGTTTTGAGACCTCTCATTTCTTCTGAAAATGTTACTATTTCTTAGGCATCTTCATTTAAGGGAGTAGGTTTAATAACTAATTAAACCAGAGTTAGTTCACCTGATTTTGATTTCATCTTATTTTTTGGCATTTACATTTTTCCATAGTAAATTATAGTGTACTTTGAAATTAAAAAGTTCTAAGTATGGAAAAATAAAACATTTTAAAACTATGTTGTGTGATATACATCTCAAAGAGTATGTGTTAAAAAATTAGACATCTGCTTTGATGCATTTCATTGCTGATATAGTCAAGAAGTTGTGGCATCATAGAATTCAAGTCAGTGTTTGTTCTATTATAAAACCAAACTAACAATTAAAGTAGAACTTCACAATTTGTTAAGGGAAATGGTGGTTGGGAGGTTTTATTTTCATTTAAAAGCCTATACCCAACCTTAACATGATCTCTTAAATTCAGAGACATCTCATCTCATTTATTAAACACCTATATATCACAAGGCATTATGCTATATTGAATATACAAATAAGTATATGGCATCATATTTTTGTACAATGATCTATTTGGCATGAAAGTTATACACTATTATATGCAATAATATTTTTTACAATAGAATATTTAGTGCTGTGTAATAGAAGTACATACAAAATACAAGAGGAAATTATTACCTATGTTGTCTCACTACATAGCTTCAAATGGTTAAATTATATTTTAAAAGCAGATCAGAAGAGCGGCTATGGTCCTACTCTAAAGTAGATTTTTTCAAGAGTAAAGTGACGTATTGCTTTTTTGTTATCATCATGCACGCGTGCGTGCGTGAGTGTGTGTGTGTGTGTGTGTGTGTATGTTGGCTCAGAAACTACCAGGCAAATGTCTTTTTGTCTTGAATTAAATAAACTGACCCTGTTGTAAAGTCAAAGTGAGCACCTCACACTCCTCCTTTCCACTTCCCAACCAAACTTATTAAGAATTACATTCTCCAAAATAAGAAAACTCTTTGCTATTATATACCCTGAGGTTAATTCAATGAAAACTTTAGGGATTTGCTAAACCTTCCTTTCCTAAAGACATCTGAGTTCCAAACTTGTTTCAGCTGGACTTTGAGGTAAAAAATATATAGTATTCCTTTCCCTTTAGAATGGTGAGTTTCCCAGAATAGAAAAGTAGAGCAGAAACAGTGCTGTATAAAACCTTGGTGAAATGTACTTGAAGTTGAGAAAGGCAAATAAAAAGGAAATGACAAAAATATTTATAGTGATTCCCATTACCTCTCAGAGTCTTACTTTCTCTTTATTTCTAAGACTTGGTAAATAAGGTCAAATCCTTTGAATAGGCTATTTGTTCAAATGAGGCCACACTAGAGCAAGCATTCTTGAGTAGTAACTGGGATAAAGGTGTTGTGTTTAATTTGTCTCTTAAACTATATGTTTGTCTTTGACTGAATGAAAGCGGTTTTAAATCATTGTCTGTATTGAAGAGGAAAAATCAAAATCTATCTAAGTGCTTTTAGTGAATTAAATGCTAATACAGCTTTGACAAGATGGACTGTAGACTTTCAATAGTTGAAGGAAGCCACTCGTCTTCTATTTTATAACCTAATAACAAGAAGACACAAATGAAAAAGAAGACGAATTTTTGCATATTCACATATGTGATTGGTTTGCTTGAATTTTTAAATAACGTTTTCAAAAAGCAATTCTGCACTGTTGAGAGTTCTGTAACTTATTCTTATTTTTCTATTTGCAAATTACTCAGTTGTCATGTAGTTTTAGCAGAAAATGACAAAACATGGAACCTTTCCTATGAAAATAACGTTCCTCAGCTGACTCATAAACAAGCTTTGTGTTAACGTACATTCCCTTTTGTGGCTCTGTCTCATTAAGGCATCTTTAGTTGGACACAATTGGTCTCCAATTAAAAAGCTCAAGTCTGATGCCAATGTAGTTGTTTGGGTCTGTTCTCCGCAAACAACATATGCTGTGGGTACATGGATTTCTATTTACCTTTGCAGCATTTGTTTCTTTTGATCCTGAGATCTTCAGAAAAAGAAAGGAATGTTTTGATCCTGAGATCTTCAGAAAAAGAAAAGAATGTTCTGGGATTTTATGGTAGAATGACATTTGCTTCTTTGGGTTGGCAACCATCACTAATTTCAGGCTTGTTTCCTCTGGGTTATTTCTTACTAATTAGCTGCTTTTGTGCAACGTTTTTGTTTTTTTTTTTTTTTTCTACATATGGCACTACATTTCTTTGAAAAGTGAAATGCATACTCATACAAATGGTTGTGAATCAACATTCATTCAACTTGCCTATCAAGAGCATGGAAGTTTAAAAAAATACATAGAGCTATTTGGATAAAACCTGAAGCATTTATAAATAGTAATCATCTTTTACCTAGATTTATTGGGGATTATGCTTTTGTGTTGTAAAAGTTATCAAATACAAAAATGGGTTTAGAAGGTTTACTTAATGATAAACTGGCAAGCGACAAACTGCTACAAGGGATGGAGGCTCAGATGAAAAGAAGTTATTGAAAGGAAATGGGAATGATGGGGCATGTGGATTTTCTTAAGAAGCAGAAAAGGTATAGTCAATAACAATTACATTTAGATGGACTGAGTAAGAGCAGTTTAGTCAGGAAAAAGTCCAAAATTATAGACACTTTTTTTTTTTTCCTAAGAAGGAAGTGTGAGGCTAGGCCGTGTAAACTTGCAAAGAAAGAATGGTTTTGTTCCAACGGACAAGATAACTATTAGAGTGATTTTTACAGAAGATGGCTTTGGTCTAAAAACAAAAGGAAACATCATGATCCCAGTAAGAGAGGATGATGCAGTATTACCAGGTGAAAAAGAAAATTGAACAGCTTGATAGATAAGTGATTAGAACAGTAGTGACAAAAATAGTCATCCTCCCTGTGAATCCTTACCTGAACTGTCGTGAAAGCTTGATGCTGCCTCCTTCATGATCCCAGAGAACACTAAAGAAGTCTGATAAAAACTTCTGTTATTACATGTTAGTGTATTGTTTTGAGTATTGGTACTATATTTCATCTTTCTCAGGAGACTAGCACAGAACCCAATACATAATAGGTTCTCAAAATTTGTTCTTAAATTAGAAAAATCAGGTTCTTCTGTATTGTTTGCTATAGTACACATTCCCATATATGAGTTTTATTTCTATATCTTTTCTCTTACAGAAGTTCATTGGAAAATACAAAATAATCCAGTTACAATTTGCATAAGTAACCTAGAGAACTGGGGAAAAGCAAAGGACATGATCTTAGGGTTTCAGTTTGCCTCCCTAAGAAGGAGGAAAAAGATACTTCTAGCTTGAATATTGAGCTTATTGTTGGGAACCCATGAAGGATAAGCTTAGAAATTTATAAAGGAACTAAGAGATTGGGTCAGACTGGAGGCACTATAGCTCAAAAACTTAAAATTGATTCTTGCTAGTAATGGTTCAGAGTTGAGAGAACTTAATGAACAGAGACCAAGTAGATGCAATGTAACTGAGCTATCTGTATGACTGAATGTCCTTGACACATGTGAGTGGGATGAGGAATCTGATGGATGTGTTATGATACCACATAATCAAAAGGATTAGTTTATCTAGACCTCTGCAACTTGGTAGGGCTTCTGGGTTAATTTAACAAGATCGATAAATTTTATTCAACAGCTTAATTGTGGCCTACTCGTATGTGTACAACCCATAACCATTTTTATGGCTGTTTTCTCATATAGAAGTATGAGCTGAATGTAAGTAATTACAAGTCGACAAATAAGGAAAAATATATGTGCACTGTGTTTGAACTGACATGTTGATTTTGATAATTGGATGTGTAGGTGCACAATGGGAATTTTGGCTTGCCACATGCTCATAAAACAACAAAGGATCCTCTTATATTATTCTTTTTACTGTCATAAGTGCTGATGTTGCTGCCCTGGGATGAACTGAGGTGTAGGGTCTAAAAAATATTATTGAAAATTTCTGAAACCAAACTAGTTGGTAATTTGATCAGCAGCATTTGTCTTTCAAATGCCAAACTCGACAGTAATATATTCCACATGAAATAAATATGGAGAGTTGTATGTGAAACACAAATACATTTAGAGATAATTTGGGTCACTCCAGGATCTTCGCCCTTTCCTTTGGGCTCCTTGCCATGTCTTTTCTCATATCCCACAGGTCCAAGGATAGCCGCAATCAGCCTGTGAGTGCTTTCTACCCTTAGCCAACATTAGAAGACAAGATGAGGAAGTGCACTTTTATTGCATTTGCCAGAAAGTTTTCATTTAGAATACGTAAACTCCCTCATTTAGAATGTATGCACCTTAACCCTTAATTTTCTAGGGAAAACAGTCATAACCATTTACCATCTGGGTCTAATGAATGCTTTAATTTTCAAAATACTTTAAGTCTTTTTACAAGTAATCTGCAAAACTTTTAAATAAAAAAATTAATTTAATTTTTATTACAATATTCATCAGAATTTAATCATAGAAAAACTGTGTGTCAAGTAAATTTTGGCACAAAACATCATAAAATATAAAATACTACAGTCATATATTTTGCTAAAATGGGGTGGTCTAGATTCCTCTCAAAATCTGTATATTATGAACTCCTTCTTCCTGTTGATTGACTAACTGGATGAGAAAACCTTATTACCTTTTGCCTCAGAAATATATTGCTTAGTCATCAATTTTGAGTTTAAGAAAATTATTGTAAAGTACCATCAATCTGAAAACCCGGTCTAAGATCTTTGTTTCTGTGACCAATTTTATTACCGTGTAATCCACAGTGCTATTCTATGTTTCTTTGTGTTCATCTTCCTATTTATCGAATTATTGTGAATTGTCTTCCTCTGCACTTGACCAAAATAAGCAGAAAACAAAACTTCAGAATTTTTATTGTGTTTAGTGAAGGCTAAAGCAGACTATACAATATTGACAAATTTATTTTATACCTTTTTAAGAGATAACACAATACTTTGGGCAACATATTAATAAGCTGAAGGATTACAATTTATTTCACTTTTTAATCATCCTTGAGTTGATTTCATCTTTTTCTTTTCTTTTTTTTTTTTTTTTCTTTTTTGAGATGGAGTCTCACTCTGGTCCCCCAGGCTGGAGTGCAATGGTACACGATCTTGGCTCACCACAACCTCCGCCTCCTGGGTTCAAGCGATTCTCCTGCCTTAGCCTCCTGAGTAGCTGGGATTACAGGCACCTGCCACCATGCCTGGCTAATTTTTGTATTTTTAGTAGAGACAGGGTTTCACCATGTTGGCCAGGCTGGTCTCAAACTCCTGACCTCAGGTGATCCGCCCACCTCGGCCTCCCAAAGTGCTGGGATTACAGACTTGAGCCACCGCGCCCGGCCGATTTCATCATTTTTTAAAATTCTTATCATCTGAGGTTTTTCTTTTTCTTTTTTTTTGTTTTGTTTTGAGACGGAGTCTCGCTCTGTAGCCCAGGCTGGAGTGCAGTGGCCGGATCTCAGCTCACTGCAAGCTCCACCTCCCGGGTTCACGCCATTCTCCTGCCTCAGCCTCCCGAGTAGCTGGGACTACAGGCGCCCGCCACCTCGCCCGGCTAGTTTTTTTTTTTTTTTTTTTTTAGTAGAGACGGGGTTTCACCGTGTTATCCAGGACAGTCTCGATCTCCTGACCTCGTGATCCGCCCGTCTCGGCCTCCCTAAGTGCTGGGATTACAGGCTTGAGCCACCGGGCCCGGCCTTCATCTGAGGTTTTTCATCATAGCTGAAAATAATTGATGAGTAATGAAGAGTGTAGATAAAGTAATTATTAGGTTTATGAAATAGCAAAATGTTTAAAGGAATATAAAAACATAGGTTATTAATATGTTAAAATATATCTTTTAAAAAATAAAGGCATTGACAAATCCATTGTAATTAAAAATATAATAAGCTTTATTCTGTTAACTTTTTTCCCTTTGAACTTAGGAAAACTTTAAGAATAAATAAAAGTCATAAAACATCAATCTTTATAAAATGCTCAAAAAATAAAGTTTAAAAATGAAAATTGAGTCCAATGATTCCTTATGTACATTCAAAGTTAAAGGAATGAAACTAAGAGGTCACAGAGATACATATATCACGAGTTGGAGGCAAGATGACCCACTAGATGCAGCTAGGAGGAACATCTAATGGTTAAGAGGGACATGGGACCACCAAGGGAGCAGGACACCATGAAGACTGGTGCACTCTAAACAGACCTTAGGAAGGAAGGCATTGAGAGTGAACAGAGGAAGGTCACAGATACTGGGCTGAAGGGTGAGAAAGCTGGGAACCCTGCATAGGGTTGCTACACACAGGGACTTGTTCTTGGCTCCCAGTGACTCCTGGGGAAGGGATGAGTTGAAGAGGCAAGGAGCAACTTGCTGTCACCACGGGCTTCTGAAATCCTAGCATCGTTAAACCCCACAACCCCCATGGATGCTCAAGCTGGAAGGGATAGCTGCTTTGAGAGGTGATAGGGGCAGGACTCCAGCTTGTGTGAAGCCCAGACGGTTTGATGTGGAAATGTCTGCAGGAGGGCATGGCCAAGGATGCCCAGTCCCCAAGGCTGGCCGGAACTGTCAGACCTGAACAGAGAAGGGCAATCTTGGATCTTGCTAGTGAGATCAGGCCAGTCCAACCTGAGTGTCCTTTTGTCTGCTAGCCTCTCCTGGGTCCCCAGCCTGGCCATGACTGCTTGCAGTGCAGCCTCAGATGCCCAATCAGGGTGCCTCCGGTGAGCCTGCATCATAGCTGCTACATTGGCAAACAGTGCCTTACTATCAGAGAGCTCCAGCATAGTGGACCCCACTGACAGGCACTAGCCCTCCTAGATCTTCCCTTGACCCACCACGGCCTCCTCCCCTGCCAGTGCATGGGTGCCACTGCTACACAGTCATTGCTGACACAAACACATGCATGAACAACAGCAGCATTGCCCCCCTGCTCTGTGCTGCCACTGCCACTGCCATGAACATCCACAGGGACACCAGTAGCCATACTACCTGTCCTGCACCACCACCACCACTGGCACAAACATGCACACAATTGCCAGAACTGTGCCCACCAGTGCCCACCCCTGCACCAACACTGCTGTGGGGGTGAATGTATACATGGACATCAGAGGCCCTGCCTGCCCCCCAGCCATACCATCACTGCCACCACTGCAAGTGCTTGCCTGAAAGCCAGTAGCTCAGGCCTGCTAGTGCCCTGCCTCAGCTGGGGAGCATGCACCCCCATGCTGCTTCTGCTGCTGGCATAAGCCAGTGAGCACAGATCCTGCTGCCATTGCCCAGTGAAGCAGTTTGGCTGGCACCACCCTTTGAAATGTGGCCAGAGGTCCAGGAACACCTTGGCCCCTCCAATCCAGTAGGTTTCCAAACTTGAGGGGCCAGAGAATAAAGCTGGGGGCCCCATACCAGCCCCCCAGAGTTAGAGCACACAGCCCAAGGAGGCTATGCTGAGCCTTGACCCTCCAAAAATCTACTAGAAGTGAAGCCAGTTGACTGAACCCACCCTATACCATAATCAAGCCTCCAAGGACATCAATGAAGATAAAAGAAAGAAAAGAATTCTCAACCAATAATTTCATATCCAGTCCAATTAAGCTTCTTAAGTGAAGGAAAGATAAGATTCTTCTCATACAAGCAAATTCTAATGGATATTGTTAACACTAGACCTGCCTTACAAAAGATCCTGAAGGGAGTGCTAAACATAGAAAAGAAAGACCATTACTGGCCACTAGCAAAACACACTTAAGCACATAGACCAGTGATGTTATAAAGCAATCACACAAACGAGTCTGCATATAACCAGCTAACGACATGATGACAGGAACAAATCCACACATATCAATAGTAACTGGAGACTAAACAGGTAAAATGCCTTAATGAAAAGGCACAGAGTGGCAAGTTGGATAAAGAAGCAACACCCAACAGTATACTGTCTTCAAAACACCCATTTCACATGCAATGACACCCATAAGTAAAGGGATAGAGAATAATGTACCAAGCAAATGGAAAACAGAAAAAAGCAGAGGCTGCTGTGATGGTTAATATTAAGTGTCAACTTGATTGTATTGAAGGACACAAAGTATCGTTTCTAGGTGTGTCTGTGAGGATGTTGCCAGAAGAGATTAACATTTAAGTCAGTGGACTGGGAAAGGAAGACCCATTCTCAGTGTGGGTGGGCACCATCTAATCAGCTGCCAACACAGCTAGAAAAAGCAGGTGGAAGAAGGTGGGATAAGCTAGTTTTCTGGGTCTTCCAGTTTTCATCTTTCTCCCATGCTGGACACTTCCTGCCCTTGAACATCAGGCTCCAGGTTCTTCAGCCTTTGGACTCTTGGACTCACAGCAGTGGTTTGCCAGGGGCTCTTGTGCTTTCAGCCACAGACTGAAGCTGCACTGACACCTTCCCTACTTTTGAGGCTTTGGGACTTGCACTGAGCCACTACTGGCTTCCTTGCTCCTCAGCTTGCAGACAGCCTATTGTGAGACTTCACCTTGTGATTATGTGAGTCTGTTCTCCTTAATAAACTGCCTTTCATATATACATATGTCCTATTAGTTCTGTCACTCGAGAGAACCCTGACTGATACACTGCTATTCTAATTTCAGACAAAACAGACATTAAATGAACAAAGATAAAAAAGACAAAGAAGGATATTATATAATGGTAAAGGACTCGATTTAACAAGAACTAACCATATATAGGTGTGTGTGTGTGTGTATATATATACTTTATATATACAACACAAGAGCACCCAGATTCATAAAGCAAGGTCTTAGAAACATAGGAAGAGACTTACATAACCACACAATAATAGTGGGAGACTTCATTTAACACCACACTGAAAGTGCTAGATCATTGAGGAAGAAAATTAACAAAGATATTAAGGACCTGAACTCAGAACTGGATCAAATGGACCTCATAGGCCTCTACAGAACTTTGCTCCCCCAAACAGCAGAATATACATTCTTCTTATCACCTCATGGCACATACACTAAAATTGACCAAATAATTGGACATAAAACAATTGTCAGCAAATACAAAAGAACCGAAGTTATAAGAACCACTCTTTTGGAACGTCACACAATAAAATTAGAAATCAAGCCTAAGAAAATTGACCAAAGCCATACGATTTCATGAAAATTAAATTAATCTACTCATGAATGACTTTCTTCCCCCTCTGAGACAGAATTTTGCTCTGTCATCCAGGTTGGAATGCAGTGGCGCAATCTCGGCTCACTGCAACCTCCACCTCCAGATTCAAGCAATTCTCCTGCCTCAGCCTCCCAAGTAGCTGTGACGACAGGTATGCACCACTGTGCCCAGCTAATTTTTATGGTTTTAGTAGAAACGGGGTTTCACAATGTTGGCCAGGCTGGTCTCATACTACTGGACTTAAGTGATACACCTGCCTCAGCTTCCCAAAGTGCTGGGATTACAGGCGTGGGCCACCTCTCCTCTCTTCCTGCATGACTTTTAGGTAAATTATAAAATTAAAACCGAAATAAAGAAGTTATTTGAAACTAATGAGAACAGAGATACAGCATGCTAGAATCTCTGAGACACAGAAAAGGCAATGTTAAGAGTGAAATTTAAGGCATGAAATTTCCACTTCAAAAAGTTAGAAAGCTCTCAGTTTAACAACCTGAGTGATCTGACTGATGTTAAAAACTCCTAGGCAAGAGTCTTTCCTTACCCCACTTTTCTTGTGATATTATCTGGTATTTCACTATTATCAAGCAGTTTAATTCTTTAGTTATAAAAACATCTAGAATTCAGATATTTAAGGAGAGATAATTCAATCATGTATTAGTTAGATTTTGTTTTGTTTGGTTCAGATTGTATGTTCGAAAAACGAAGCTGAAATGTATACTTTAAGTAAATGGATGTTTTCGTTGCCTGGCCAGCAGAAACATGCTATTTTGAAGGATGGAGCAATGCCATCTGGAGTGTGATTCTGTGTCCAGAGAGAGGACAGATGAGCATACTTAGTGTCTGAGTCCCAGAGAGAATAGGTGTTGGGAAAAGGAGTGTTGCTCAAGAAGGAAGACAAAGTCACTCACAGCAAATATTACATTTTTGGTTGCCTCAGAGATTTGGTTTCTCAATGTCTGATAGGCCTGGCTTACAAAGAATTCTCTGAATTTTGTATATGCATATCACAGAGAGGATTCTGAACCCACATCAGCTATATGTTCTTCAGTTGTAACACAAACCTCAATCTCTTTAACAAAATCCAGGCAAACAGAATATTAATGCTTGTTTTGTTTCCTTTCAATATTCAAGAACAAGAAAAGGAGGAAGGCAAACGGGAGGAAAAAGAGAAGGAGGAGAAAGAGAAGGAGAGGGAGAGGAAAAAGAAAAAGAAGGAGGAAGAGGAGGGAGGGAAGGAAGAAGACTGAAAAACGTATTTGAAACAAATTTCAGATAACTTCAATGAGAAAATACAGATATCATTTTGCGTTGTCAGTCAGATATACATACTGAAATTGTTGCCAGAATCCTGTGGAAATCATAGAGGACTTGCTTGACAGATTGGGGATGAAGCCAACAGTAGGACTCTGTTTTCAGGTTTAGTTCACATGATATATTCATCTTGAACAGCAGGGGGTAAATTTTCTAAATAGGTCACTGGGGATCCACACAAATCCCATTAACTGGTAATAGGATTTGTATGCATAAATTCTCTTGCCCTGAAAACTTAGATTTTGGTGTTTAATTTTCCATATGACCTGCATACCCATTAGTGTAAATTAGAAGAAGTTTCTCTGGGAAATTGCACATAGTTTTCATTTCCTTTGGTTTATTCCTGTCTAAAAAGACATTTTCCAAAGGTTAATCTTTGAAAACGTCTTTAGGGTCTGAAAACATCTAACGGGGGATTATATAGAAGAGAAAATTATTGAAATACAGTTATTCATGTTTTTAGAACTTATTGGGAAAAGCTCTAAGGGAAAGAAAGAAACACATAGATTTTAATATACCTTTAAACTATCAGAACAAGCAATATTATCCTAAGGTATTTTTAAATATTCTAATGTTTATTTTTTAATACAATAAAGTTAACACAATTTGTTTGCCTACAGTAGGTATCCAAGATAATGTTACCAATTTGGATTTTCATGGGAAAATAAAAGTCTGTCTTTGGGTCCAAAGGCCAATTGAAGATCATGAGCTTTTCAAGAGATGATGGCCAAGAAAAGGAGCATCAGGTTCTCAGCCAGCATCTATTTTAGAAGAAATATATAAGATCCTCAATCAAAATTTTGAAGAATAAACTTGGCAGGCTTTTGTGAGTGTTGTTTTGAATTTTCAGGTTCAGTTGAATCCAAAATTAAAGCAAAATGTAATGGGTTTATCCCTTGAGCATGGACCTGTAGAAGGGGTTGCGGGGATTATTTGCGCCTTAGGCTTATTCAGCTTAATTTCACACAGTTCCATCTGACATCATCATAAATTCCTTAAAATCTATGGTAAATTGTACTTTTTGGTAGTAGTAGTACCAAATAAAATACAGTGTCACTTATTTAAACAAATGTAAGGGAATAATAAGGATACAGATACTACAGGACACCTACAGGATACACATCTTATTGGAATTTACTGATCCCATTTCAGCTGCCATTTACTGATTCCTATAACTAGTCAAATGACCTCAAATACATCTTTCTCATTTATACTCATAGTAAACTGAGAAAATAGATATTATCTACATTTTGGCAAAAAAAGAAAAAGATGTTTGGAAAAGTTACTTAGCCTTCCCAAGTTTACAAAGTTAGTAGGTGCCTAGTTAGAGTAACCTGCTTCTGCCTAGTTCCAAAGATACCTCTATATTCATCCAAGAGTGCAATTTAGGCTGGATGCAGTAGCTGACACCTGTAATCCCAGCACTTTGGGAGGCCAAGGCGGGTGGATCACAAGGTCAGGAGTTCGAGAACAGCCTGACCAATATGGTGAAACCCAGTCTCTACTAAAAATACAAAAAAAAAAAAAAAAAAAAAAGCCAGGCATGGTGGCACATGACTGTAATCCTAGCTACTCAGGAGGCTGAGGCAGGAAAATCACTTAAATCCGGGAGATGGAGGTTGCAGTGAGCTGAGATCGTGCCACTGCGCTCCAGCCTGGGTGACAGAGTGAGACTCCGTCACACACACACACACACACACACACACACACACACACACACACACAGTGTGCAATTTAGTCACTCTTAACCCATTCGAATATGTATCATGCCAAGAGGTCTGACTGCTAATGTAACGGCAAGTTGTGAGTCTCTTTTGTTTTGTTTTGTTTTAGTGGCTACATATTTGAATAATCTTAAACTGGATTTAAATTACAGATTAGATCACTTGTAAGAGATTGTACATGGAGACCATATAAAGTTTTTTTTTTTCATTGTTTACCTTAAAATGGACCATGTATTTTCTCCACTAGTTTTTCAAGTGAATATTTTTTAAACCAAAGCTGAAGAAAGGAAATCTATAAATGATTAGGGAAGTGTCTATGTTAATGTAGAGAGGATAGAGAGACAGATAAATAAAGAGACCAAGAGGAAGCTAGCCTAAAGGATTTGTTGCTGCCCTCACTCCCATGGCTCCAAAGGAGATGACTGATTCTGGAGGCTCAATGGACCAGTTAATTATTGCTATGATAATCCTGCATAACATACACCTACAAGTTATCAATAGAACACAAAATAAAAATTGTTTTAACTCATGCATCTGTGGGATATCTTGGGGATGGTTAACCTAGGCTGACACAGCTTTTCTTCATGTCAATCATCCCCTTTGGACAAGCTGGGTATCCAAGGCAAGTTCCTCTCAAGGCTACGGCAGAGGATTAGGAAAGCAACTTGAAAGCTGCAAGGCCTTCTGAGGCATAGACCCAGAGGTGGCACACCATCATTTCTGCCATATTCCATTTGCCAAAGTAAGCCACATGGCCAAACCCAAAGTCAGTGGAAACAAAATATACTATATTCAGATTCTAGAAGAAGGAACTACAGAGTCACGCAGTGAAGAGAAGGCATACCACAACAAGTGAAGCGCTGGAGTCAATAATGCAATATGCTACAGTCAGCATAATCTCCACCTGGAGAAAAAGGACTAAAAAAATTGTCTGAAGCTAGGCCAGAAAGTTGAATAATTTATCAGCTGAGTGAGTATAGCCTGTGGGGTCTTACCAAGCTCAATTGCCAGTGGGTTGAGGGATCCTTAGGCAATTGCATTCATACAGAGTTTGTAAAACTTAAAGAGATACTGAGGCAATTGCCACGGGACCTGAAAGATTAAGAGGTATGTGACATCTTAGATAAATGGAGTTTTCAACACCTGCACCACAGACATTCTCTCTCTTTTTTTGCATCAGAACGGAAATTTGAAATGACCAAAATACAGAATAATTACTGTCCTACTAATGTAAACCTTTTCTATGTCCCTAGGCTTTTCATTTTGTAAAATAGCTATAATAACTTACAAATAAAATTTCACATTCATATTGTGCTTGAATTTTCATGAAATGTTCTCATATTTATTAGTTCAATCTATTATCTCAATTGATTCAAAATAATTTTGTTGTAGAAGATTAATTATGCCAATTTTTTTTTTTTTTGAGACAGAGTTTCACCCTCGTTGCCCAGGCTGGAGTGCAATGGTGCAATCTCAGCTTACCACAACCTCTGCCTCCTGGGTTCAAGTGATTCTACAGCCTCAGCCTCCCGAGTAGCTGGGATTACAGGCATGTGCCACCACATCCAGCTAATTTAGTATTTTTAGTAGAGACAGTGTTTCTCAATGTGGGCCAGGCTGGTCTCAAACTCCTGACCTCAGCTGATCTGCCTGCCTCAGCCTCCCAAAGTGCTGAGATTATAGGCATGAGCTACGGTGCCCGGCCTAATCATGCCAATTTACTGGTGAACCCACTTAGTTTAGGTCACTTTGCTTATTTTAGAAATGGTCAAAACCTTAAGTTCTCCATTTCCTCTTCATTTTTCATTTCTCTCTTTTCTGAAACCTCCTCACTTCCCCATACCTCTTTTCATACCTCTCGCTAAGGGTTCTAACATCTATCTATTATAATTGGTCCTCACCTTCCATGTTATTGCCTGGAACCCAAATCTAGCTATCTTCTCCCTCTATTTGAGAGACAGATAATAAGAGCTGGAAGGAAATCAGATGGTGACACTGAATGTAATCCACGCTTTCATTTGTGTGCGGCTTTGGGATCTTTGGACATATTTGGTAATGAGGCTTCCCAAAGAATTTACTATTTGCAGAAGCAGAAAATAATTGGCTCAAAGTTCCTCCTGGCCTGGGAATAAATAAACGAACAAACAAAACCTCTGGTAGTGGTATGTGTGTGGTGTTGAGGGTGGTGTGGTGGCTATTCTTCAAACCACAAAGTATAGAATGAAGGTGGTTGTTCTTGTTTGACTGCTTTTCTGCATACTGTGCGGTAAAACCTGTGCAAATGTAGCATAACCACCTATACACCCTGATCCTAGTTAGTGTCTACCTCTGAGCAATGAGCCAGAAGGAGGCTGAGTAGGTGTCTCTGTATTATGCAATATTCATGTCCCGTCTTATATTTTTAGATACAAGTGGCCATGAGATTTCTCCTGTGCTATTGCGTTGTGTTGTGCTATTTTGTATGGCTTTAAAGGGTATGGACATGAGCTCTTTGAAAACACTGGTGCTGTTGTGAGAAGTGGAGTGCTTTCTAAGATACATACATCAATCGGTGTCTGAAGCTACCACAGGTCTAATGTGCCAGAATAGGTGCTCAATATCAATTACTTTCATATGTGATGTTAGAACTCTGAAAAATGTGATTTTTACATTGTCATAGAAAAAAAATAGTGGCCCATGTTTCATAATCTTGCAGGTGTTTTCTGTGCTTCGAAGACTTCTATTTCATTCCTGATGGATATAATTTGAGTTCCCCTGGGAAGTTTCAGGGAGGAATTACTTCCTTATCTCCCCATATGTTATTTTTATAGAGGACCCTTAGGTGTGTATCAATGTGTGCCTAGGGTAAATAAGTATCTCTGAATAATAGGTCATTACATAGTTTGCTTCAGGAATAATAATGTTTTAAAGTTTCAGTTATTACAAGATTTTAAGAAAATCCATGGAAACAAATTCAGCAGATGTTATAAGAATAAATTTGCTAAAATTAAAATATTTTTATTAATGTAGGATTCTACATTTTCTTCACAAGTGTTTTGTGTGACCTTTCTTTAAAAAATGCACAGCTTTACCATAGAACAATTTATTTGAAATTGTTATAAAATAACAATTCATACCTTCAATAAAGGTATTAATATTACTTTTATTAAAGGTAATAACTATTAATAATTTAATTAATATTTAATGTAATTAATCATGAATAAAACTATTAATAATTTTCTAGATGCATAAAAAACTAAATTACTTTTCTATGCCTTCTAATAAAAATAATGGCAATCATTTGATCGCACTTAATATGTGACAGGCACATTAAGTCATCTTGCATTATTTTCTTGACATTTTGAAACATGTTGGATGTAGATATTTATTATTATTTATACAGTGCAGATGTTTAACTCCTATTTGGAGAGTTTGTGTGGCTTTCTAAAGTAACACAGGTAATGAAAGAAAGAGCCAGGTTTCAAACCCAGAGTCATCTAACATCATAGGCCATTTTCTTAATCATTCTACTTGACATGAAACTTCAGCATAATCTGAGTGCAGATTTTACTGTTTTAAAATGTTTTTTTCCCCCATTCTAAAATAAGAAATAGAAAAGTGGGTTGATACTAAGGGTGGCTTTCACAAAATACGGGATAAATAGAACAACATCATAAGTAATAATGGGTGGAGAAAAAGTTTTCTTGTTTCCAACTCTTTGACCACTTTCCTATGTGTTCCAGACTTATAAATGGTGAAGAAGGCAGCATCAAATGTTGGACAAAAGGAACTATGTTGCCAGGATAATGTCATCTCACCAATGTCATGGAAGTCTATTACTCATAAAGCATTAGTACTCAGAAAGAATAGCCAACCAAAAGCAAGCTGTCTGATTGGCCAGGGAATTATAATAGCTTTTAATGTGATTAAGAACTCTACCTAAAACAAAAATAAAACAAAAAACCACATTATACCAGAGCCAAGGCTGAGCTGTCAGCTTGTGGAGATGGAGCCAACAGTGGGACTATTCATTTGACAATGCACATGACAAGATTCAACTCAGACCATAGGGGGCACATTTTCAAATGAGGCCTCATTGATCCTATTATGTAGTAATGGGATCTGTGAGCATCAAGTCTTGTGCATGAAAAATCTACATTTAGGTGATGAATTTTCCATGTGACAGAGCAATTTATTAAATCCGAAACTGAGCAAAATGGTATAACTGTTCTGGCAACTTTCAGTTCCCTTTTCCCTCATATCTCTGCTTTGCCAAAAAATGATACATTCATTGAATGATAAGCTAAGTGGAATGGTGAACTTACAGTGTATAAATAATGTTATGATACAAAGGGAAATTTAAAACTTATAAGACATTCATGTTTGGTGAAATTCATCTGATTAAAAATAATAATGTAAGTGAAAGGAGCTAGCACAGTTCCTGAAACCTAAGACAGACTTCTTAAATGTTTCTTGAATTTGATAGAACAAGCTCATTTTAAAGAGACTTGGTTTTAATTATTAATCTGCTGCTACCACACTGCTATCACAATGCTCTCTGGGTAGAATTGTATAATTTTGTTTTTCTTAGTGATGCTGAAACCATGTTATAAAATATGCATGTTGTCGTTATTTAGTCTTAGAATTAGTGGCTAAAGACATCTTAATTTCATAACCATGGACTTCTTTATTTCCTTTCCTCCTTTTCTGAATTTGAAGCAAGAGTTTTATTCAGAAGCATGTGTTCTATGATGCCATTTTGCTCACATTAAGTTGAATTTTTGCCAGGTGTTATGTTAGATGCAGTCACCGCTGGGGATTCTGTGGGTGTTACTGAAAATTACTTGGACAGAAAAACAATATGTTGGCTTAGTACAGGCTGAGAAAGTGGTGATGCAGGGGCACGAGGGAGTACTTTGCAATATGTAGCAGTGGCTGGAATTCTTTCTGCACCATTTCCAACCAAAACATCTCCACTCAGAGCTTTGTCACTTTACTCTGACAATACTCAGGCCAAAACTTTGTAGATTAATATCTTAATGTAGACTTTTTCTCCTAACATAGCAAATACATAATTGACTAATTTTTAACACTGTTTAAAAAGTGGATAGTCTCCATTAAAAAAATGAAAATAAGTTTTAAGAATTAAAAAAATTATCCAGAAACACAAAATATTGATAAAAAATTACAAAGAAATAGAAAAGCTTTAGTCAATCATGAAAATAGAAGTTTTCTTTCCTATTCTCTATACTATTTTCTTTTATTCCCCTACCACTTATTCTATGTCTCCCACTTTTCTCTACGTGGCACATAAAGGGACCATCTGTTCTTCAGCTGCCCCATCAACATCAATGACTTTCACACTCTTTCATTTAGTCATTCTCTCTTACCCTCCGTTCTGGCTCCTTAATCCAATCAGTCAAATAGAATTTCCTACTTAGAAAAAATTGTAAATAAACAACCTATTTTTTGTATAATTTTTTAAATTTCAAAGACAAACATATATTCCCCTTATAAGAAGAAGTAAACAACTATCCCAATTAGTCTGAAACTGTCTGGTTTTACTAATGAGTCTCAAGTCCCAAGAAACCCAACAATCCCAGGCAAATCAGGGCAGTGGCTCGTCCTAGGAAGATAATGATAGTTCTAACTATTCTGGCAGGCAAGACAAAGATGAAAAATTGCTGTTTATCTTAACTCATTATTATGAGAAATAAAATATACCAGTTCTCCTGTGGAACTTGGGGTGTGAGGGGTGTGTGTGTGTGTGTGTGTGTGTGCGCGCGCGCACGCGCATGTATGTGTGTGTTTGCCAACTTTTAAATTTGAAAAAAAAGTTAGTCAGGGTAAGCTTTACTCAAGAGGTACTAAGTAATAAGTAATATGCAGAATTCTGTCCATTTCTCAAAAAACAACAACAGTAACAGAAATAGGACCTAAAGCGCTAGTCCTTACCTTGATCTGTGGAAACAGAAAGACCTAAACCTGGTAAGAGAGAGGATAGGTCAAAGTAATTAAGTAAAAGTAATTTTGTGGTCATCTAAAGAGCTGATAAAACTTTCTAGACAGTTGTATGTCTAAAATAATTGAATAAATAGGTAATATGTCTCTTTAAGATATCATCCTATAACAATGATTTCTTTCTGCTAGATATTTAATAGAACCTGGACAGCAGAGTTAGAGATTGATCATTTGATCAGGGGTTTTACTAAAGACCTTACTTCTTGGTACAGGTAGAGCATCCCTAATCTGAAAATCAGAAATCCAACATATCCCAAGATCTGAAACTTCTTGAGTGCCAAAATGACTTCACAAGTGGAAAATCCTACACCTAACCTCATGCGACAGATCACAGTCCAAATTCAGGCACACAACACACATTTAATTCAGCATCCCCTAGAAAAAAATAGATCCTCTCAGCCCCCTTTAGCTGTCATATATCTTTCCCATGCATGCCCAGATTCCCCCATATAAGCACACCCACAAAGGGTAATAAAATGACATTTGTGCAGGCCAAATGCCCCAATGGCAGGTTCCCCATGATACCTCACATGGGGCCAAGACCTACGTGCATTACTCACTGTTTTTTGTTTGTTTTTTTATTACTTTCATCCCTATGTTGTAAAGATATTGCTGAAAACATTAAAAAGTTTTGCAGATACCTCTGTTGGTAACAGTGATATAAAAAAGGAAGTATTCATGTTTATTTATAGCACAGAAAGTCAAGATGCTGGAAAAACACTGGGCAGCAGTGTAAGTGTGAAACATCTTATAGAAGAGTATGGTGTTGGAATGTCCACCATAGATGACTCAAAGAAACCAAAGGATAAACTATTGATGTTCTATGTTAAAAGTGATGAACAGAAGTTAATGAAAAATAGGAAAGCACTGCAGAACAATAAAAATGAAGATCTCAGTCATGTATTAAAAGAGTAGATCCATCAGCAAACCGGTGAACATATGATATGATAGTATGCTGATCATGAAAAGAACACAGATCTATTACAATCAACTGAAAATTGAAGGGAACTATGAACATTCAACAGGGTGGTTGCAGATATTTAAGAAAAGACGCAGAGTTATATTTTTAAAGACTTGTGACAATAAAACGTCTGTTCATCACAAAGCTGCTGATAAATTCTGACAAGTTTGCCAAGGTTGTGCTGATGAAAATCTGATGCCAGAACAAGGCTATTTGGCTAATAAAATATTGCTGTATTGGGATTATTGTTCCAGAAAGACATGGACTATAGCTGATAAAAGAGTCCATACAGTAATTAAAAATGGGAACAGCCAAATAACTGTGCTAGAATATGTTAATGCAGCACCCATGTATTCGTATTACTATAAACTTGCTGTAATAGGCAAAAGTTTTCATTCTCATTGTTTTCAAGGAGTAAATTTTTTACCAGTCTCTTATTATGCTAACAAAAAGGCATGACTAGCCAGGGACATCTTTCTAAATGGTTTCATGAATATTGTTACCAGTGGTTGATGCTCATGCAGAAAAGCTGGAATAACTGAAAGAGTTTGTTATTCCTTAGCAGCTGTTCTGCTCATCCTACAGCTGAAATTCTCATAAAAAATAATGGTTATGCCATGTAATTTCTCCCAAATGTGACTTCATAATTCATCCATGTGACTAGGGTGTCCTTAGATCAATGAAGAGCAAATATAAAAACACTTTCTTGAACAGCAACCTAGCACCAGTGAACAGGGTGAGTGTGTGGAAGGTTTTCAAAAGGAGTTTAGCAAGAAAGATGCCATCTATGCTGTTGCCAATACTTGGAACACAGTGAATAAAGACAGTTGTACATGCCTGGCACAACCTCTGGCTTGTGACTATGTTCAGTGGTAATGATAAACAAGGTCGTGACTTCAAAGGATTTTGTATGTCAAGTGAGAAAAAAAAAATGATGTCTGACCTCCTCATATATGTAAAAGATACACCTGTAGAGCAAGTT
This sequence comes from Macaca thibetana thibetana, assembly GCF_024542745.1. Lineage (NCBI taxonomy): Eukaryota > Metazoa > Chordata > Mammalia > Primates > Cercopithecidae > Macaca > Macaca thibetana. Next base: position 51,927,202 of record NC_065582.1, on the reverse strand, counting down.
TGTGCAATCTGCAGCCCACAGGCCCAGGATGGCTTTGAATGCAGCCCAACACAAATTATAAACTGGCTTTAAACATTATGAGTTTTTCTGCAATTTTTTTAAGCTCATCAGCTGTCATTATTGTTAGTGTATATTATGCACGGCCCAAGACAATTCATCTTGCAATGTGGCCCAGGGAAGCCAAAAGATTGGACATCCCTGCTTTAGACTCTATTGGTAATCTGAAAGAAGTGTGTATTCAAGTTTCTAACATGGATTATGAGGCTCCAATTATTCATTCATTGACTGATGGTGAAATGGCTGAAATGGCTTTGAATCAAGGTGATGGTGACAACAGTGATGATAATGGTGATGTTGTTAACACTGCAGAAAAAGTGTCTATAAGCAACATGGCAAAAATGTGTTGTGGGCTTATTGAAGGACTAGAGCCGCATGCATTTATAGCAGAACAACAAATCATGTGTGTAAAATCGAAGAGAGACTCTTGAGACTCAAACCATTGTTAATAAGGCAGATAACTCTGGAGGAAACATTTAAAAATGTTATCCGAAAGAACTTCTGTTCATCCCCAGTGAGATCACTTGGACACAGGAATGGGAACATCACACACCGGGGCCTATTGTGGGGAGGGGGAAGGGGGGAGGGATAACATTAGGAGATATACGTAATGTAAATGACGAGTTAATGGGTGCAGCACACCAACATGGCACATGGATACATATGTAACAAACCTGCATGTTGTGCACATGTACCCTAGAACTTAAAGTATAATAATAATAATAATAAAAAGAACTTCTGTTCATCCCTTGAGGACCCACGTCCTGGTCTCTCAACTGCTTCTGATGTTTCTTCTCACCTGAAAACATACAGGGTACATTAACCTTTCAATCAAAACACAGCATCATAGGTGGAGATCCTGCTGTTGTTTGTTGCTGCTGTTGTTTAACAGCTGGTATAGTCATCTGGTGTTGTGACTGTGCTGCTTACTTACCCTGAACACATTATTTTTTCACTGTATTTAATGGTATATCATATATTTTACTGTTAAGTACTTATTTATGTGTGTGTAAGTATATAAAAATGATTACTTATCAGCAGCATATAAATTCAGAGTCAGGAATGATGGTGATGCTAAAGAACCACAGATTGTCCCCATGGGGGGCTGAGATAGGGATACCTTTGCCTTATGATGATTCAATATACACATGCTCAAAATCAGTAAAATTTTGTTAAAATTATTTGTTTTAACAAATATTTTTGTTTCATGCTCATAACATTGTCTCATGCTCAAGATTATTTAAAATATTGTATAAAACTATATCCTCACTATTTACATAACATATATATGAGACATAAGTGAGTTTTGTGTTTAAACTTGAGTTTCATCCCCATATCCCATTATATATATGCAAATATTCCAAAATCCAAAAATTCCTAAATCGAAAATAATTATTGTCCCAAGCAAATCCAATAAGGAATAGTCAACCTATATTCCAAAGTCTTCAGGACAGAGCAGTCAAGTGATAACTTTATGTTACCTAAATCAGTGAGTCTAAAATCCTACACTACCCAATTCTTGTAACCACTTGAATTTTTTCCTTATTACTATAATAAATAGATACTTCCCAGTTTTACCCAGGGAGATGTCTACATTTTTGCTATGACAATGTACAATCCATATTCTGATTCTCAGTTTCTTTATTTTTTTAATAATGGAAAATAGCAAGGAGCATTTTATAGCAACTTCTAGTTCTGGAATAATGTAATCTGAGATTCTGGAATTAAAGTATACTAATCTAAATTATCACTCTGCTTTGGAGAAAAGTAATATTTCTTATAATCTGTCATTCAGAAATTTATTATCCTAATAATTTAATAAAGTCAATGGTGGGGAAGAAAACCCTAGAAAGGGTGTGTCCTTCAGTGTGAGACAGAAAATCCCAGTGAAGTAAAATCTCTCTTTTAACAGTTACAGTAGGCAGAATTCTAAAAGGATCCACAATGACCCAAGCCCTTTTATAATCTCTTCTCTTTAAGTGTGAGTAGAATCTAAGAATATGAATCATGGGCAGAATCATGGGATATAATTCCCATGATAGTTACTTTATATGGTAAAGTTTAAATATTGTAATTAAGAACCTTAATCTGGGGTGGGTCTGACGTATAATCAGGTGAACCATTTAAAAGCAAGTTTAGGCTTTCTCTGAGTTCAGAGAAGCCTTAAAAAAGCAATCTCCAAAAATTAAAGTGAAAAAAAAAAAAAAAGAGAAGCAAGCTCCCATGAGTTCTACGTCGGCAAGAAAACTAATTCTACCAACAATCAAATAAGCTTAGAAGTGGATTCTTCCCCAGTCAAGTCCTCACATTAGCCATTAGCCCTCAATGATGACTGATACCTTTATTGTGGTCTGTGAGATCCTGAGTAGAGGACCCAGTTCGACTGTGTCCAGACTCCTGACTCATGGAAACTGTGAGATACCACATGAGTTGTTTTAAGCTATTAAGTTTGTGGTAATTTGTTATATAGTAATAAAAAACTCTTTTAAGAGTTTTCCATCCAATTAAAATAATTAACAAACATTATAGACCAAAATATTTACTCTTACAACATAGATAAGATACATTGCTCCTACATTAATGACCAAAATATTTACTCTTAAAATATAGATGACATAGATAATGCTTTAGTGAATTTTCTTCTGGGATATTTCTAAGAGTAATTGCTTTAGTTGGTAGATTTCTTATACCAAGCACAAACATGCCAACCATGCTGCCACCTGATGGCATCCGTTCTAGCTGCAGAGATCAGTGGGCATATGGGCTTTGGCAGATTTGAAGTTTTATTACAGTCAGACAAACTCCACTTCCCCTCTCCAACACCCAGTTTTGAGATTACTGGTCAGCTCTGTCATTGGCACCTGTTTCCTACCGTATTATTCTAAGTTTGGGTGGAAGTAACACATTTCTAACTCCCAGGACAAAAGTGAGGCACCCAGACTGAAACCTTGTGACATCCCACTCACACTGCAACTTTCACTTCCTTAAGACTTTTAGTGATTTCTCTAAGTCCCCACATTTATGCATTAAATCTTCTGTTCAAATTACCTAGCATGGTTTCTATTTTCCTAACTGATGCATAACTGGTTATGACTGAAATATAACAATAATTTAATGAACATCATTTTAATTAATTAGATAATTAATTAGATGACAGCTGTTATTTTATTAGATTTGATAATCATAAGTGAAATCATACAATTTCCAGTTTTTAACACTTAAAGGTTTGAATCCACATTGACACTCTTCCTGATTTCATGATACACTTATAGAGTCTCTAACTCTATTATAGCTTATTTATGCCTTTGGTCTCTGCACGAATGCTTTGGAAAGGAAAATGTAGTGAAGCAAATTCTGAGATGTGTTTAAAAAGTTAAAGTAGCTCAATTTATAATTCTTGTTGCAACTTCCTTCTCACACCCCCTTCACTTTGGACAGAATCACCATTGTAGGTGAATTGTTCGTGACTAAAATAAACATCTCACTAGTCTTAGGTATTCCTTTGTCAAACAAGGCAGTTTAGTGCTGAGCGCATATTAGCTTATTTTAGTTTTTGGTTATTCTTTTCTTGGTGTAGTTTACAGATTTATGAGTAATAATGCATCACTTAATGTGGTATATAGAGAATTTACAAGTAAATGTAAGAACTTTTTAAAGTTGTATAAAGAGATAGAGAAGCATACCTTGAGATTTCTAAAATCACAATATGTGTGTGCTTAGCCTCTCTCCTGCTCTTTCAGACTTCCAAGCCTGTCACACAGTTTTCATGTAACCAATGCTATAAAAGCAGTGATTCAAAACTTTACCCTCAAGTCAGTTACGTGAACAAATATTCAATATACATTTCCAATTGGACTTAATTTCTCTACTCTCACAGAATGAGAGGTATGGGTATGTATATTAACAGTCTCACAACTTCCAAGGACTTTCCTAGCCTGTGTGAGATAAGCTATCTCACTGCAACAGGCACACGAAATGAAGACTTTTGAAAGACCGTCTCATGGTACTGAATATGAAGTCTGGTGTCTCACAGTGCAAAGCATAACCACTTAGCTATTTCTTTTAAGCTCCATTTGTCCCAACAAAAGGCTATTCTTTAGCTCCGTAGTTCAGTTCACAACAGTATAATGAGAATCTTTGATGTCTAAAGCAGGCTTAAATACAGCACAGAAACACAAAGTTCATATCGCTGTATGTGTATATGCGTTTGGTCAAACAATAAATTCTAGGCCTTGAATAGGGATCAACCAATTTAATAGAGACATCTTATCCATCATGTCTAAAGTATAATTTCTAAGAAAACCTGAAAGTTTTTACATCAAAACTTCTGGGAACAAAATGTTAAGTAGAGTTTGCAGTGACAGATTAAGAGGAGTTTTACATTTATGATGCTTTTCATTACTTTCAATTACATATCACTTACTGAAAAAGGGTATTTAAAAGAACATACAAGGGAAATTTATCCATGTATTGGAACTATTATTAAGAGTTAACCACATTTTAGTATCTCTTAACTAATACTTGTTCTTGAAAAATTAATGTACTATAATTTCCGCTCTGCAAAAAACAATGTCAAGAGAACAACAACAACAACAAAAACAAACAACAAAAAAACAAAAAACAAAAAACAACCCAAAGTCTTGGAGGAAATATTTGCAAAAGACATATTTGATAAAGAACTGTTATCCAAAATCTGCAAAGATTCTTAAAATTCAATAATTAAAAAATAAATAGCCAGAATAAAAAATGGACCAAAGACCTTCACAGACACCTCATCCAAGAAGATGGGAAATAGGCATTTTAAATAATTATCCACATTATATGTCATCAGGGAAATGTAAATTAAAATAACTATTAGAATGGCTGAAATCCAAAACACTGACAACACCAAATGCTAGCAAGGATGTGGAGCAATAGGAACTCCCATTCATTACTGGCGGAAATACAAAATGGTATGGCAATTTTGAAAGGAAGTTGGGTGGCTTTTTATAAAACTAAACATAATCTCACTATATGATCCAGCAATTGTGCTCCTTGGTATTTACCTAAAGGAAGTGAAAACATGTCCACACAAAAGTCTGCACATAGATGTTTGAAGCAGTTTTATTTATAATTGCCAAAAGTTGGAAACAACCACAATGTCCTAGAGTTTATTCATTCAATGAATACCATATAATTCCAACTAAATGACATTCTGGAAATGGCAAAATGATGGGAACACTAAAATGATCAGGGGTGGATGAGGTTGAGTGGGGGATGGGTTGAATAGATGCAATACAGAGGATTTTCAGAGCAATGAAAATATTCTGTATGATACTACATTGATGCGTACATATCGCTATACATTTGGCCAAACCCATAGAATGTATGCCAAGAATGTCCCCTAAAGTAAACTGTGGACTTGGGGCGATTATGATGTGTCAGTGTGAGTTCACCAATTGTAACAAATGTACTACCCTTGTGGGGAACGTTGATAATGGGGGAGGCTAACTATTTGTGAGGGCAGGAGGAATTTGGGAAAACTCTGTATCTTCCTCTTAATGTTGTTGTGAACCTAAAGCTTAAAAAATATTTAAAATCTCTAAATAAAGACATAAAAAATAAAAATAAATTAATGCAATAGAGGAAAGTATTATGTATAATGGTTCACATTTCACTTTGTCATATAAAGAAGTTTCAGACTTAACAAATAAAAAACATGGGTCTCTTTACGGAACAAAAGAAAGAAATTTAAAAAATAATGTTAAGGCTGTAGTTAGAGGCTACTAGCTAGACATTAAGTAGAGATTATGTATTGGATTCTAGTAAAGCTTGCAGTTTTCCAAACAATCACAAATTAGCTCTGACTGGATATTTTAAAAAATACAAACCCTAAGCATCATATGATAGCAATCAAGAAGAAGCCTGTGGAGGTCAGGCATGTTGGCTCTCACCTATAATTTTGACATTTTTGGAGGCCACATAAAGCAAATGGCTTAGGCTCAGGAGTTCAAGACCAGCCTGGGCAACATGGTAAGACCCTCTCTTTACTAAAAAAGAGAGAGAGAGCGGCGGGCATGGTGGTGCACGCCTGTGGTTTCAGCTATTCAGGAGGCTGAGGTGGCAGGATTGCTTGAGTCAGGAGGGCAGAGGTTGCAGTGAGCTGTGATCGCACCATTGCACTACAGCTTGGATGTTAGAGTAAGATCCTGCCCCACCCCCCCAAAAAAAGCCCATTGAGCTGGGCAATTCTGCTACCTCCACTAGAGAAACAACTACATGGTTATAATTTACTGAAGATAAGTAATAGAATGCTTGGTTTTTAAACTAAACAGAAGTTTACAAGTAATCCAGCTCAATTTATTCATTTTAATTTATATTTTTATACGCATAATACAAGCATATGATAAAAAACATCCAAATGAATTCAAACACACATGTACATATATAATTTCCATTGTATGTGTGTTTGTATGTGTATTCACATGGACATATCAATGTGACAACAGTAAAAAAAATTAACAGTTTTTATTTCCTACTAAAATAAGGACAGAATATATACTATGGAGGGGCTATGTTTTAAAAGTATAAATTCAAATTTTACAAGTCTACATAGATTCTACCAATCTGTTGAATGATACAAACGTTATCACTTATACCAGTGTTTTGCAATACATGGTTTGCAAAACATTAGTGAATTGTGAGATCAATATAGTAGGTCATAAAGACCCCCTTTAAAAAAAAACAAAAACAAAAACAAATAGAATAGAATATAAAAATAACAGAGTGCATTACTTATGCTTAGGGTAAGTTTTGTTTTGTAAAGCTATTTCTTAACTTTCATTTAACTTGTATGTTTAACTTTATTTAATTTAAGCATATATCTGCAAATCCAATTGTAATGTAAAATATAACTTTTACTATAGTCATAGTAAAATGAAACTAAAAAAGTTTCAAAGTCACTTACCACTGATTTCTCTAAGAAATGTATCCTATGTGAGGTGGAACAAAAATAAGAAAACAAAGTGTGATGATAAGTTGAAAGAAATACAATGACAGTAAAATACAATATATATTCATAGAAAATGTCTTTGGAAATGGAATGATAGACTATTTTGCTAATTAAATGCATCATGGCAAGCCATCTCAAAGAGTTTTACATTACAGAGATAGTTTGTGTTTTAGAGACAAGATCTCTGTCTCCCCAACAGTTTTTTAATAGTAATTATGCCTTTTTGAGGCTGTTTGTTCACAACTCACCTCGAGTATCCACAAACTGAGCCAAAAGAAAATTTATAAAAGCATGAAGTGTATGAAAAAACATACCACCACCACCCTCCCATTGGTTCCTGATGATAATGTCAATAATGAGAGACTAGTTTTTGGCACTTCTTCATGCTAGTGTTGAAAGAGTGAAGAAGATGATTTTATTTTATATTATTCTCAGCTGCAAGCATTGGATTACAAGCCTTTTAATAGGAGCTTTTCAAATAGATGAACTGGATCTATCTTGAAATGAAAAATGAATGCTGGCTCTATTCCTTGATGCAAATGACAGCCATTGCTCAGCCTACTGATGTTCCTCTTCTCTTTCATACACTGAGGAGATGGGATTAAAAGAGGACACATGTATTCTAATGCAGGTCCTCCACTAATGCTGTAGCTAGTACACAATAACGATCAACTGTCTCCAACAGAGGAGAGTATATGAAGGGTTAAAAATCAAAATTTGGGGCTAAGACTTCTGATAATCAATAACAGTAATGGTAAAACTAACACGCAAAATAATATTGGGGGCACAAACGCAATAGATGATGGAGTAAATTTTTAACATACAAAAGGCAATGGCATCCCCACAAGTTCTGATTAAGTTGTTTTCAGCTAAGTAGTGTTAAGTGTAAGTAGCAAGCCTAAGGGTTGCATTTCAGGCAGTCTACTGATCTCAATAATAAATCCTGGATTTATTTGAGAGTTGAGGTTGCAAACTGCAAATCCTGATCACCAGTGCTCAGAAGCAAAATCCGAATCCAAATTCCAAACTCTGAGCTAGTGTACATTCTCTTTTGAATTAGAAAAACATTACAGATTAAGCTCCCTGACCAAAGTTAGCCTCCCAGTTCTAGGCACAGAAGAGACTATATAATTTGGGGATTATAAAAACCATAACATGAATATTGCTTTGGATTTTGATCACACATAAAATTGAGTTAATTTCAGAGACATATGCTCTTAGTCAATAAGACATAGAAAATAAAACCTCTTTCTGAAAATAGCTTCTAGATTTATCTGTGGTCACTTTTCTGAGTTCCATTTATATATCGAAATTAAGTTTCTTAATTTTCTTCCCTGTAGAAAAAAAAAATGGTGTGCCAAGTTTTATGATGCCATTAACAGAATCTTTGATTGCTGAAGTTGCAACAGCATAAATTGTCATGTCTGTGACAATAAAAACTGACCCTTGGAGATTATATATTTCTAAATGTGCTATTATCTACACACACAGAGTGAAAATAGAATTGAGACAAGACATGTGACTGGATAAATCAGTCTAAATAACATGCTTGCTATTTGAATCAAGGGCAGTCTCAAATTTTCTAGATCATGTCTAAATTTTCAAATTTTTCGTTTTATTTATAAACAAAGCTTCTGTGCATTAGCCCAGAGTTTTACTTCTTGAATATGGTATCATTCCTTAAATCTCGAGAGAAAATAAAGCCAGAATCATTTATTATTTAATAGTTAACACTCATTCAATAATTTCTACCAAACATAAACTGCTCACTAGCCTTTACCTAAACTTTCCTGTTTAATTATCAAAACAACACCTGAATATCCATACGATGGAATAATTATATCACACAAAACAACAAGGGTAGATTCTAAATGCTTTCTAAGTGAAGAAAGCTGGACACCAATGTGTATGTCATAGATGATTGCCTTCATATGAATTTTTTTTTTTTTTTTTTTTTTTTTTTTTTTTTTTTTTTTGAGACAGAGTCTTGCTCTGTGGCCAGGCTGGAGTGCAGGGGCATGATCTCAGCTCACTGCAACCTCCACCTCCCGGTTCAAGCGATTTTTCTGCCTCAGTATCCCAAGTAGCTGGGATTACAGGCACATACCACCACACCCAGCTAATTATTAGTAGAGATGGGGTTCCACCATGTTGGCCAGGATGCTCTCAATCTCCTGACCTCCTGATCCACCCGCCTCAGCCTCCCAAAGTTCTGGGATTACAGGCGTGAGCCACTGTGCCTGGCCCATATGAATTCTTAAAGGATGAAACTACAGTGACAAGAAGATCAGTGGTTGCCAGGGACTGGGCTTCAGGGAGGAAATGACTACAAAGTGGCAACTGGGAACTTTTCAGGGAAATCCAAATATTCTGTATCATGTTTGTGTTGGCAGTCATGCTACTATATACATTTATCAAAAGTCATCACAAAGAGACCAACATTATATTGTATAAAAAGAATATACCAATAAAGTTGATTTTGAGAATTAAAAAAATCACTTGAGATGAATGTCATACATCTATCTTTTTTTTTTTTAAAGAACAGACTGAGGTTGAACTTGAATAACTTGCACAAGGTCACAGTGAGTGTACTAAACCCCCACTTGATCGGCCCCGAGACCATGAACTCTACACAATTGGGTAAGCTTTCCCCATTACCTCTTCTGCATCTACGACTTGTGTCTTGTATAGAGTAGACACTCGACACACACTCATAAGGCATATATAAATAGGTGCCTGGAAACCCAAGTTCTGTCTCCTCTATTGCAAAATCTTTCATCATAGTAGGTTGTCTCTTCTCATGGTATTCTATTTCTTTAGGAAAATATGGATTAAAAAAGCCAAACTTCTTCAAATGATAAATACGGTATATCAATATAATAAATGTCTCATAAACTATTAAGTGATATGCTACAAGATTTACCTCTCAAATCAGAAGTAATCTATTCCGGAGGATTGGAAGTGTGACTTTCTCATTGGTGGTGAATATCTTCCATAAAATTCCTTTGCTTTCTTAGGCATTTCTGAATAAGGATTTTAGGCATTTATATTAATATTTTCTTTTTAGGATGGTATACGTGGGCCTTTCTCTCTATAGATCTCTATAATGAGTTTCATCCAAGATTTGCACACATTGAACATGGTGTAAATATTCAATGTTTGTTCAAGAGGCCTGGCCTTGACCTGTCTGATTTTCATTCTGTTTATAAATGACCTTGCATCCTACTGCACACTCTGAGCATACCCAATGTTTTTGGTTTTCTTTCTCAGATTTCAGATGCCGCAATCTCTCCTTGCATCTAAAACACCCATGTTTACCAGACAGAGTTTCTTATAAACAATTTAAATGTGGTTGTCAAAAATCCATGCCAGCTGCTTCAGCTTCCTTTACAATATTCGGGGTAATTAACATCTGCAAACTGCAAGGAAATAAAATTTCTCTCTTTCTCTTGCTCTGTGTCTCTCTCTTTTAAAAGACTTTCAGACTTACTACTTGTGTTTATTTCAGGTTGATGAAAAGTATAATTTAAAGAATAGCCTTTTTTCTCCTTTCCTGCAAAATCAGCACCTTTGAATAGGGATAAAGATTGCTTCTGTATGAAGATCATTCAAGATTCCATTTTAAAACAGAAAATAGAATCAGACATAAAAATGCAGAAGTGGGTTTGGATTAGAAGCATTTCTTTTCAAGAATTGTAAGTCTCGTGCTGTTTACTAGCTGGAAATATCTTCAAATGGTCTATTGTATTTGCATTTAAAGTAAGGAAGAAAAATATTCAAAGCAATACCAAGAGCAATGGAACAATAATCATGTGTACATGAGTGAAGAAAACTCACTGCATCCCAATTATTTAAGAACATACACTTAGTATTTCATGCCTTGCAGGAGGTGTATGATGTGGACACAGAATCCAAGAAGAAAGAGAATGTATTATTCCAAGTGCTAGCTTGGTCAAACTACTAATAAATTTGTCTTTAAAAAGAATTAAGGATGCCCTTCCTTGTAGCACTTGACTTACAGGCTTCAGATGCATCAATTCATATGCACCATTGTACCTGTCACTGACACGAGTTAGAAGTTAAGATGCTTCCACTCCAGTAAATACACTGCAGTGTTTGTTTTTGTTTTTGTTATTGTTTTTGTTTTTGGTTTTTTTGGCGGACTCTTGCTCTGTTGCCAGGCTGGAGTGCAGTGGCATGATGTCAGCTCATAGCAACCTCCACTTCCCAGGTTCAAGCGATTCTCCTGCCTCAGCCTCCCTAGTAACTGGGATTATAGGTGCACACCACCACACCCAGCTAATTTTTGTATTTTTAGTAGAGACGGGATTTCACCATGTTGTCCAGGATGGTCTCGATCTCCTGACCTCGTGAGGAGGCACTTGGCCTCCCAAAATGTTGGGATTTCAGGCGTGAGCCACCGTGTCCGGGCACTGCAATGCTTTTTAAAGTAGAAAATGCTGATAAGGAAACTGAGATTGGTTGAGGAATGAGGATAATAATCTTTTTAGGAGTCTAAAAATTGTAGTGTACATATATACTCTTGGTGACAGTACAGATACATTTTGACAGTAAGCAATTCAGAGTAAACCACAAAGGAAAATGCACATAAGAGCTTCTTGAAATAACTTAGGTTAGGATAGTCATATTTGGCAAGTAAAAATACAGAACACAGTTAAATTTCAATTCTGTGTAAATTACAAAAGTTTTAAAATACAAGTACTTCTATGACTATTTGGAAATGCACTTACAGTACTAAACTGTCATTTGTCTGAAATTTAACTGGATGTTCCATATATTATCTGTCAACCCTAATTTTGGTATAAAAAATAGTATAAAAGCAATGCTATTAGTAACTCTGCAAGTACTAAATTGACTTCAAAACTAATATACCAAGTATTAGGAACCAAGTAATCAGTGTTTGGAGGCAAGAAGATGAAGCTTCTATTTGTCCAATGAACAGCAAGAAAAATAAAAATAATGGATTAAATTTGTAATAAAAGGAGAACAATTCAATTAAATAAATGAACTTTAGAAGTAATAACATCTTCTTATTGTTTTAAAATATCCTTAGTTGATGAAATAAAAAAAGACATTAAAACATTGGTCCTTCTTTTTCAGGTCTGTAAAATCAAGACGTGTTAGTACTACTCAGTACTACTGATGTTTTTTCATCATCTGAAATCGTATTGTTCTGTGTCTGGTTAGCGTTAAAATAAGAAAAATTTGATGAACATACACACACACATTCTTTATATTTTATAGCAGTTTAAGATTCACAGAAAAATTGAGCGGCAGGTACAGAGATTTCTCATATGACTTCTGCCCTACACATGTACTGATGTTCTTCGACTTAGGATAGGGCTACATCCAGATAAACCTGTCCTAAGTTGAAAACAGTAAGTCCAACGTGCATTTTCAACTTCTCATATTTTAAATTTAGCCTGGGTTTATCAGGATTTAACCCCACCACAAATCGAGGACAGTACTAAATGTATATTACTTTCACACCATATTAAAGTTGCAAAATCGTAAATCAAGCAATTGTAAGGTGGAAAATGTTCGCATAGCCTCTCCCATTATCAACATCCCCACCAATGCTTTACTTGATAATCCATGTCCAAAAGACTATAGTTCTTTTTCTGCTTCGGCCCAATCACCACCACATTGAAGTAAGAAAAACTACTCTGCTATTATTTGCAATAAAATCTATGCCCGCCCCCCCAAAATAGGCTTGTGCTCTCAATTTACTACTGATTATAATGGCCATCTTGACTTTAACAACTTAGGCCCTTGATAGCTACCACCTTATTCCAATTTACTGTCTCCAACGCAGCTCTAACAGCCTCTTAACTAATTCTTCTCCTTTAACTGTTGTTCCACTTCTGTTTACACAAAGTAGCTCTGATATTTTAAAAATACAATCGGATAGTATCACTTCCTTATTCAAAACCTTCTAGTGAACTCTCATCACCCTTAGAATAAAAATTCCAATTAATGACCAAGCCCTAGTGATTTAGACTTCTCCCCACACTGTCTCTGGTTTCTCTAATGTGCCTATGGTTCATCCCCTCTGCAGGTCATTATCCTTCCCTTCCCCTCCCCTTCCCCTCCCCTTCCCCTTCCTTCCCCTCCCTTCCCCTCCCTTCCCCTCCCTTCCCCTCCCTTCCCCTCCCTTCCCCTCCCTTCCCCTCCCTTCCCCTCCCTTCCCCTCCCTTCCCCTCCCTTCCCCTCCCTTCCCCTCCCTTCCCCTCCCTTCCCCTCCCTTCCCCTCCCCCTTCCCCTCCCTTCCCCCTTCCCTTTCCCCTTCCCTTTCCCCTTCTCTTTCCTTTCTTTCTTTTCTTTTTTTTTTTTTTTTCCGAGACAGGGTCTCATTCGGTCACCCAAGCTGGAGTGCAGTGGTGCAATCTCTGCTCACTGAAACCTCTGCCTTCCAGGTTCAAGCAATTTGTTTTATTTAAAGGACCAGAACAACTAAAACACGATACCAAATTAGTTAGGAAAGTGGCACCCTTTAATTGCAAATATGCACACACTCTCAGGGGAAGTTCTCCGACTACAAGCATGGGGCCGGAGAAGTCGCACCGGCTCCTTCCGGCTGCAGACTTTTATGCATCCGCACCAGAAAGGGGAGGGCAGTGGGCGGGATAGGGGCGTCTCCATGGGCGTGGTCAGGTAAGTTTCGGTTTCTTCAGATTGATGTCACGTGGGCATGCTCAGTTGATCCACACGTTCCGGGAGCCGGCAAGTTGGTGATGAAGAACCCGGAAGCAACAGGGACTGGGCCATTTTGTTCACCTTCTTCTATCTTGTCCCTTTTCCCTCACCCAAACACAGTTCTCCTGCCTCAGCCTCCCAAGTAGCTGGAAGACATGTACCACCATGCCTGGAAAATTTTTGTATTTTTAGTAGAGATGGACTGTCACCATGTTGGCCAGGCTGGGCTGTTTATTCTCTATGGAACATTTTTCTGCAGATTGTTTTTTCATTGCTCATTTGCTGTCTTCATTCAACTCCAGGCTCTGCTATTACTGCTTCAGAGATTATTTTGCTAACCACACTGTATATGTAATAAGTCATCACCTAGCCCCATATACACTTTATACACTTTACTTTTATCTCCTTATCTTTCTTTATTTTTCTTAATGTTCGTTCTAAATACCCCAAAGTAGTTATTTGTTGTATAACTCTACACATTAGAAAAATGAGGGTCATTGGCCCGGCACAGTGGCTTATGCTTGTAATCCCAACACTTTGGGAGGCTGAGGTGGGCGGATCACCTGAGGTCGGGAGTTCAAGACTAGCCTGACCAAAATGGAGAAACCCTGTCTCTACTAAAATACAAAATTAGCCAGGCGTGGGTGGTGCATGCCTGTAATCCCAGCTACTCAGGAGGCTGAGGCAGGAGAATCCCTTGAACCCAGGAGACAGAGGTTGCAGTGAGCCGAGATCACCCTATTGCACTCCAGCCTGGTCAGCAAGAGCAAAACTCCATCTCAAAATAAATAAATAAATAAATAAATAAATAAATAAATAAGAAAATGAGGGCCGTTAAAAAATAAGCTTGTGTCTCCAAGCCACTTCTTTAGCCTCATTACCTAGCATCTGGTAGATGCTCAATAAATAGTTGTGGAATGAGTAGATAAATTGAACATTCTTTGGTGTAGAAGCCCAGCCTAAGTCTCTTAAGAGTCTGGACCAAAAGACAAAGTGAGTAAAATCATCTTGGTTTTATTTAAAATTACCCTTCCTTATGATAACACACTGTGTCTTCTTATTCATTCCTTTTCAAAAGAATTTTAGTGTCTCTTGAGAACACTGACCTGGAGGTTAAGAAGCATCTATTGCATAGAGGTATTTGTTCCATCAGTTAAAGGAATATTCATGCAAATTGAGCTTTGCTTCTTGTGCTACTAGTCTGTCATATTTTACCAAACCAAAAAAGGAGATTATAAAAGACATACAGCAAAGTCCCTATTCTAAAATTCTTACTCTAACTGTACAAATAAAAATGAAAACTTTCTCACAAGCCAGAGCAATTGTACTTCCAACTAATTTAACAGGAATTTAATAAAGATACTTAAGTATTGTTTTCCCAACTGAGGCCAAAATACATTCCAAAAATATAAATCACCTAAGATCATTTTGTATGAGGGTTTATTTCACTGAATGATCCAAAGAGATCACAGCATCATTGAATAGCATGGAAGGGAGGATTTATACACATGTTAGACAAAAACATGCAGGAAAACTCAAGGATGAGGGAGATTGTCCAAGGGGTTGGTCATATGCAACATGAAAAGCATCGATAGAATATGCCTAGCATAGAGTAGCTGTTCAACAAATATTTGTTGAATAAATAAAAGAATAAAAAATACTTTAACTCACTTTTCCTCTTTGAAACATTTGAAAAGCTGTAGTTTATTGAAAATACTGAGTCTGGAAGCTCACAAAAATTTTTTTTCACAAAATCCAAGAGTCTATTTTAATTCTCCACCATTTCAACCTAATAGATGACTCTTTGAAATAATCTCTTCATTTGTTATTCTGACACTGCACAAACCTGAGTCCCTTTTCAGTGTTTATGTTTTCGTCCTACTCTATCCCTTTTGATTTATTCTCTCCCTCCTACTATCCCATATGTCTAAGATTCTCTATGGTCATGTATTTACCCACGACCCTTTAAGTTCACTTTCCCAGAGAGTTCATACATTTTCATAGCTTTAAATATTTCCTCTATGCTGATGACTCAAATAGCATTTCCAGTCCTCACTATTCAATGATGCTTCAGTTCCAAGACTCAAAAATCCTGCTGCCAAATTTCTGATTCCAAAGAAGAATGTTTTTCAAGAATTTGCAGTGAGTCCACTTTGCCCCCTAAGTGATATTTACGCAAGGACGCTTAGAATTTACAGCGTGTTTCTTTACTTGTTTTTCCCAGTATGAAGCCTGACTTATCACTACTTTCAACGCCTTCTCCACAGCCATGTCCATGGTTTCATAAGGCTATTTTTCCTTCTCAGAAAACCTCCCAGTCTTCACTAAATACACAAATCCAGCAGGCTTTTAAAAAGCCAGGTCCAGTGGATGATATGCTGTTTAAGCCAGGGAAAAAGAAAACCAAAAAAAACAAAACATGGGGCATGGAAGGAGGAGAATTGGCTTTCTATTTCAGTGGGTGACCCCAGAAAAAACTTCTCCCTAGGCCTTAGTTTTAACAGCACAAGGTATTGTGGGAGTTAATTACGTGGCCATATTCAGTTTTATTAGCTAATTTTTATCTGAATATAAATATTCAGTTAGAATAATTTGCCTTTTTCCCCCCATTACACTCTATGTACAATCTTACTATTTTCCAAGTTTAGCAATTCACCTGTTCTCCATAGGTTTTACTAGTGGAGATGAAAATACTCACAATAAAAGTCTACATGATTATGACATTCTTACTTATAAGAACTCACCTACAACTGCTCAAATTAAATTAAAAAAATGTTTATATGTTATCAAAAATAAAAATAAAAATCTATCCATCACATGAAAAAACTAAAATACGTGTTTTAGATAATTATTGGCTTAGTACATTTAAATCATCTAGAAATGAAGTGTTATTTTCTTCTAGCAAAAGAATTAAAATAACAAATGCTGTTTTGACATTTTTGTCATCTAAACCAAAACAAAGATTTGAGGCTAAGCTTTGTTGGCCCACATCTGTAGCCACTGCTGTGATGAGTGTGTGATCACTTTCCTCAAATTTGATTGATCATTACACAATCTTAAATATTCTAGTTGTTTCTAAGAAAAAATATCTCCTAGGGATGAAAAATTACCTAATTTTATAAAACTTGGCTCAGATAGAAAAAGCCCTCTTCTCAGTAAGGAAGCAGTGGCTGTTACTCTTCTTATGGTAGGGTTTTCTCTTAGTAGAAAAAGCACACGTAATGTCAGGCTAGGCCACTGCTCCTTGTGGTTAGGTTACACGATACCACATATATGGACCCCCTTGTACTATAAGGACTACATCACTCTAGGGGAAAGCTGGAATTAAAACTGTGTGTCTGCATGTGAGAGAAGGGAATAAAGAGAGTATGTGTGCATTCGTGTAGATCTGTGTATACATGCTATTCTATTCAAATGCAAATGGAACTAAAAATAAATTCATAGGTGGCAGAGTGAGTGGAGTATGAGGTCTTAACTGTCAATAAACTCAAAGGCTTTGAGAGTTCTGAACATGTTAGTGAGAGAGGTGGAAGGGAGAAACTGGTCAAGCAGGCAGTTAGGGTGGGTCCTTGGTAAAACTCCTTCAAACCAAGAATAGCCTGAAAGTCAAACTGTGAGCTTGTGTCTTTGAATGGAAACGCTTCCTCTGTGAACACAGACGAACAAATTCCACTTCTTTTTTAGACACATTTCTGTCTCCTTGACCTGCCTTAGTCTACTGCTTTTCACCTATTTTAAATACACCTACCTTTCTGTGATTGGCTGCTGAGAGAATCTTCATTTACATAGAGTGAATCATCACTCCAGCTCCTGACTGGTCCTGGGCCAAGGTCCCAGTCAAGCCTTCATTAGAGCCCCTGATTGGTCCTAGACCAAAGTCTTGGGCCAAGCCTTTACCTCTGCTTCCAACTGGTTGTTTTCACTATCATACCTCTTTCTCAGAGGTGCTTTCTCCAAGATGGGCTTCAGACCAGTCAGCACATTCCTCCCTCTTCCCAGTCCATAAAAATCCCTGGACTCAGCTTCATAGCTTGGAACCCTCTTTCGAGTCCCCTCTCTTTACTGAGAGCTTCTCTGTTGCCTAATGAATCTAACTCTGCCTTGCTCACTGTCAGTTGTCTGCATGCCTTAGTCTTCCTTGCCATGGGACAAGAACCCAGAGCTCCTTAGTGGTAGGAGTAAAAGAGTTATAATGTGCCCTTCCACTCACCAGACAACAGGAGTGAAAAAGCTGCAACACTGACACTGAGAAATGCAGCACAATTAATTTTAAGAGATAATATCCATATTGATTTTCGCAAAAAATTCAGGAAATATCTAGACATAGAAAAGCATTACCTATCTGGGACTAAAGAATTCATTATTTTCAATGTCAATAAATAGAAAACAAAAAAATAAGATACCATAAGGAGTTTCAACCACTGCTTCCAAAACTGAGATGTCTTATGTAATGAATTTGCTTAACAATCTCAAATCACTGGTTATAAACACAAAACTGCTTTTGTTTTCAGTAACTGTCCACATCTATGCAATATTGAAGCTCATATTATTGGTGGATAAAAATTGTATTTGTTAATAATTCTTTGGCCCAATCTCCTTATTTTCATACACTTTCAATTATTCAGTCTCATCTTAGTTTGTACTCATCTCTATTCATTTTAAAACTTTTTTTCATATTTTAAAATATATTATTTTTCCTTCAGTTAAGTATTAGCTGAAGTTCAAATGGCTGCAAGATAGGATGAGTTTGATGTGGCTCTCACACTTCTTCCTATCTTCTTTTCTTGGTACCAGCTTCTCAGTTATTGATGAGGGGAGAAGGAGAAGGAAAACACAGATCCTTTCTTATCTGACAGCAGCAACACACCACCCACTGCCCATCCCCACTGTTCTAGTATTTTGTTTACAGGTTCAATGTGGAGATATGGCAACTCACTCTGAGCAGTGGACTTGGGCATTGGTAGTTTCTTGAGAGTTTACATATGTTCTTCCAGC
This sequence comes from Macaca thibetana thibetana, assembly GCF_024542745.1. Classification (NCBI taxonomy): domain Eukaryota; kingdom Metazoa; phylum Chordata; class Mammalia; order Primates; family Cercopithecidae; genus Macaca; species Macaca thibetana. Next base: position 51,908,442 of record NC_065582.1, on the reverse strand, counting down.
AGAACTCCAGGATGTGTATGGTCTCAAGTAGCAAATCCTCTCTGCAGCAGTCTCAGCAAAACTGGATCCTGACTGCATCCATCCTAGGGTTAATTCTAGGGTGGGCACCCGCAGGATCCTATCCCACACTGCTTGGAAAGTGAGAGTGTAGCCTCTGCCCCCGGCCCCTCTGCTGGGCCTCACCCAGCATGCTCTCCCACAGTTTGCTTCTCTACTGTTTCATTAGCACAAGGCGTGCTTACAAGCAGAGTTCCAAAAATGTAACACAGTAAGTTTTACTTTCCTGAGTCTTCCCTCCAATTACTTAGCTTGGAAAAAATAAAGCAGCTACTAGATTTCAAGAGACTAGGGTTACATCTTTGTATTGGGTATCACGGCATAAATTAGGTAATGTTTTGTTTTCATTCATAAAGACAGAGTTTTCAAGCTGACAAAAATGTCTTTCTCTTCTTTTTTATCTACTTTGTCCTGTGAAGTTTCCATGACTTATTATATAAGACAATTTATAACTCTTGGCATCTTAGCATTTTTACAGCCAAGAAAGGCAGAACTGTGCACTTTGTGCAAGACAATAGATTTGAAGCTCAGCAAGCATGTGATTTTGTAATAATGTCAAAGGAACAAATAGTTTTCAACTCTTCATGTTTATGGTGATGATTCCAGGCAGTTGTATTAGTTGATTTTTTTACTCTGTTTTTGAAAAGTTTAGTCTTGAGGTTTGATTCCGGAGAGAGAAAAAAGTACTTCATGCATCTTGAAGCAGGATGGCATTAAATTTCCGACTTCCTTCTCATTGTTTAGTTTAGCTGGTCAACACTCAGGGCTAACTGTGAATTGCCTTGGGAGTTTTAGGGAGGTTAACTATTGGGTTTCATCTCTAGCTTCATGCAGAGCATCTGCAAATAATCAAGATACAGAAAGAAGCTCAGAATGGAGGCAGCCTTCGGGATTTGATTTAGCTAAACCTTCCTGTGAGCCACATTTCTTTGTTTACATACATTCCTGCTCTGAAAGCCAACTTCCTGTCATAAAGCTGCATACCAAATTTGAGTATTTAGAAAACAGTGTGGCTCAAACCATTATAACTCTGGAAACAGACTTCAAATAATTATTATTTTTAAATGATATGCTATAAAATGCAGCACCTCATTCTAACATTCACAATTTAAATTCTTTTCATATAACTGCACACATGTTTAGCACACACACACACAGAGAGACAGAGAAAGTGAGAGAGAGAGAGAGAGAGAGAGAGAGAATCAGTGCTATTCTCTGCACAAAAAATATCTCTCAGGATAGACCTTGTTTGGAGACACCAAAGAGATAGTACAAAGACTGAAAAGGAATTTATTTTTCAAAAGTGATAAATCCTTGAGAGAAGACACAGTGTATGACCAATCCCATATGGTATAAATTTCAGCAGTACAAGTGTCTCAGATAATTCAGATGTCATGGTTCCTTTGGCTCCTTCAGTGTATCATCCTTTTACCAGTTATTTGCCACTTTCTAGATCTTCTATATCTCTCTTCTTTTTCAAAATATGACTCAATACTTCCTTACCTGCTTTATCCTGTTATTCATTCTCTCTCCCAACAAATCTCTTCTTTTTCTTCCATGATACCTGTTTTTACCATATATAGTTACACACTTTCTATTCTAGCCTGCCACTCTAGACCTAATACCATAAAAACCCTAAAAGAAAACCTAGGTAATACCATTCAGGACATAGGCATGGGCAAGGACTTCATGTCTAAAACATCAAAAGCAATGGCAAAAAAAAAGCCAAAATTGACAAATGGGATCTCATTAAACTAAAGAGCTTCTGCAAGGCAAAAGAAATTACCATCAGAGTGAACAGGCAACCTACAGAATGGGAGAAAATTTTTGCAATCTACTCATCTGACAAAGGGCAAATATCCAGAACCTACAAAGAACCCAAACAAACTTACAAGAAAAAAACAAGCAACCCCATCAAAAAGTGGACAAAGGATATGAACAGACATTTCTCAAAAGAAGACATGCATACATCCAACAGACACATGAAAAAATGCTCGCCATCACTGGCCATCAGAGAAATGCAAATCAAAACCGCAATTAGATACCATCTCACACCAGTTAGAATGGCAATCATTAAAAAGTCAAGAAACAACAGGTGCTGGAGAGGATGTGGAGAAATAGGAACACTTTTACACTGTTGGTGGGATTGTAAACTAGTTCAACCATTATGGAAAACAGTATGGCAATTCCTCAAGGATCTAGAATTAGAAGTACCATATGACCCAGCCATCCCATTACTGGGTATATACCCAAAGGATTATAAATCACGCTGCTATCAAGACACATGCACACATATGTTCATTGCGGCACTATTCACAATAGCAAAGACTTGGAATCAACCCAGATGTCCATCAGTGACAGACTGGATTAAGAAAATGTGTCACATATACACTATGGAATACTATGCAGCCATAAAAAAGGATGAGTTTGTGTCCTTTGTAGGGACATGGATGCAGCTAGAAACCATCATTCTCAGCAAACTATCGCAAGAACAGAAAACCAAACACTGCATGTTCTCACTCATAGGTGGGAACTGAACAATGAGATCACTTGGACTCGGGAAGGGGAACATCACACACTGGCGCCTATTATGGGGAGGGGGGATGGGGGAGGGATTGCATTGGGAGTTATACCTGATATAAATGATGAGTTGATGGGTGCTGACGAGTTGATGGGTGCAGCACACCAACGTGGCACAAGTATACATATGTAACAAACCTGCATGTTGTGCACATGTACCCTAGAACTTAAAGTATAATAGTAAAAAAATAAATAAATAAATAAAAATAAAAATAAAGAATTCATAAGGCTCAGTTTCAAGCCTATGACTAGATCTAATTAGATTTAATTAAATCAAACCTTAACTACCACCCAGAAGTTGTATTTTGCAAGGTCATTGATGAACTGCCTGTTATTAACTCAAAGAACAATGGGCAGTTTTCACCATGTATTTATTATACTTTCTGTAGAATTTGGATCTGTTTGCAGCACTCTCCTTGAAACTTTATCCTTCCTCAGTCTCTATGACATTATTGCTTCTGGGCTAATCATCATTATGGGCTCCACTTCTTCTATCAGACTTTAAATCTTGGGGTTTTCTAGTATACAATTTTTAGATATTGTTTTCTTTCTAAGCTGCACATGTTCTCTATTTCTCTTCCCTGTTTTTAGCAATAAGGTAGATGTTGATGATTCCAAAATCTACACATATAGCCTGTGGTTTTCTCTCACTTTTTGTATCCTTTTAGTGACCGATTCCTACCAATTTTACTGACAAATCTCACTTGGATCTATGATTTATCTCTATCCTCTATCAGAGAAACAGTATAATATAAAGGGCTCTGGACTCAAGCTCCCTCTGTGCAAGTCCTGGCTCTGCTTCTTGCTACCTGCATAATGGTGGGTAAGTTATTTAACCTCTCTATCTCTCACCTTCCACATCAGTAAAATGAAGATGGGAAGAGTAACTTAATCACAGGATCTGCTGATGTTATTGCCATTACTATAGTTCATTTCACCATCTTTTTTTTCAATTTTTTTTTTTTAGGCCTTGCTTTGTCATCCAGGCTGGACTGTAGTGGTGCTATCACAGCTTATTGCAGCCTCAAACTCCTGAGCTCAAGCGATCTTCCCACCTCAGCCTCCCAAGTAGCTGGGACTACAGGCACGTCCCACCACATCCAGAAAATTTTTATTTTATTTTATTTTATTTTATTTTATTTTATTTTATTTTATTTTATTTTATTTTTGTAGAGACAGTGTCTTGCTATGTTGCTCAGACTGTTTTACAACTCCTGACATCAAGCAATCCTCCCATGTTGGCCTCCCAAAGTGTTGGGATTGTGGGCATGAGCCACCATGCCTGGCCTCACCATCATTTTAAAATCTCTGTTGTAATAGTCCCCTAACAGGTTTCTGTGCCATCTTGGCTGTTGTATAATTAATCTGCAAAACAGTCAGATTGATCTTCCTAAAGTGTCATATAATCTTTTTGATGCATAAAATTCTGGGAATGCTCCCATTGATTTCACAATATAATCTTGATGGGCCACATTCTACATGATATGATTCTTGCCAAACTCTTGAATCTAATCTATTGATGCAGAAGAGAATGGAATACATCACATTCTCCCTCAAATTTCAACCTGCAGTTATGGTCCCATATATCCAACTTCTTCATAATAGAATTATTTTCCCATTAACAAAAATTTCTACATAACTATTTCTTTAGCTGCACTGTAAACAAATAGGCAAGATCAAAACAAGATCTAGTAATTTTTGTAGGGGTAGCCAAGTCATATATTGAAGCAAAAAACTTAAAATGCAAATATCATCACACAGCATCTATGCATGACCACCTATCATTTACATTCTTTATTTGTCGGGCCTCCTTTACATGTTGTTCCTAGTGTTTCATTTTACACTGTCATGCTTCACTGTACAGCAACAATAACCACGGATGTGAAATAAATTGTGCTCAACAGAGATAGAGTAGATAGTGGAGGTAAGTAAGTATAGAGAGAAATCTTCCTACAAAACCAAAATTGAAATTTTTTTCCCTATCATCTTAAAACATTTGTTACTCCACTTAGAAAATGATGTTTGCTTAAAAAAAAAAAAAAAAAAAGACAGCTGAGTATGTATTACAGTAATGTGGGTTCTAAAATTAGGCACTCAGGATAATCATGAATTAGTGTCCTGAGAGCCATTGTAGTTGTGGAAAAAAATAATAAAGTTAATTAAAACAGTCTTTAAGAATATACGTGTGTACCATACTACAGTGAATATTCCAAAGGATGTGGAAATAATATTTTTTTCTGTTCATTTTGGGCACTTTATATAGTGTATTTTTTTAAATCTAAAGTAACAAGTTCAAAGTTTAAAGTTCAAAATAGTGTTGAGTATTCCCAAAGATGTTATATGTAATAAACAGAAACACAGAAGACACAATTACTACATAGAAACAAATCATATGAAGAGTACACAACTATATCAATTTCTATATCGCTTTTAAAAAGAATACTGATTTTTTTTTTGAGATGGGATCTTGCTCTATTGCCCAGGCTGGAGTGCAGTGGCACCATCTCAGCTCACTGCAACCTCCACCCCCAGGTTCAAGTGATTCTCATGCCTCAGTCTCTCAAGTAGCTGGAATTACAAGCATGTATTTGCAGTAAAGTCGGCATTTTGCCGTGTTGCCCAGGATGGTCTTGAACTCCTAGCCTCAAGTGATTTCCTGATTCTACATCCCAAAGTCCTGGGATTGCAGGCATGAGCCTTTGCACCTGGCCAACTTTCTTCCTGTTAGTAGACTTGACGTGAAATGTTTGGGGGCAATTTTACCAAATAAAATAATATAATCTATAACCTATAATTTTCAACCTCTATTCCAATGTTTCAGATGAATTACAGTAATGTTGTTTAGTTACTATCAGTATTTTTAGGCATTGAAGCAAAAATATTGTGTAAACTTACTTTTTCAACAGAATTAATTATATGAGTTTATTTTAAAATGTTACTTAAAGTACATTATCAAGAAATCATCATTTCTGAGAGATGGTTAGCATTGCACTTTTTTTCCTAGTAATGGAATGGATTGATTATTGGCAAATTTTTGTATTATGTGCTTTGAATTTTTTAGAAATAACTAATTTAAAGCTTCTCTAAGAAATAACATATTTTAATACGTAATATGTAATATATTTATTGCATGTCAATATTTGCAGATGCATGAGGATAATATTTTCACACCATTTTTCAAAAACAAAACTAACTTTTCTTTGTTTACAACTGCTATTTAAGCAGCAGTGCGTGTCTCCGCATATTTGAGAATATTGATTGGGTCTTGAAGACAGAGTAACAGAAGTGCCAGAACTCAAGCATTTTGCCAGGAGTGGTGTTGCCTCATCAGTCCCTCAGATCTAGGCAGGGAAACTGTCAGCAGAACTGTTTCAATGTTTGCTTTGTGAAATGCAGATAAGTGATACTCCAGGTAAGCAAGACTCAGACAATAAAACTTTACAGATTGCAAGCAGCACCTTAAGCAGCGTTTGAATATGAACTGGAAGTTGATGCAGTTCTTTGCTGTAAAATAAAATTTAGATTATTAAGTAACCATGTGCTTTATTCTGTACCCTTAGAAACTTCAGCATAGATGCCAGCATCATGTTAATATTTGATAATCTTTAATATTTAAAAAGTTTTAATTTTGAAACAAGATGCACATGATACATATTATCTCATTATGTATTCAGTATATTTTTATACATGTACTTGGCCAGATGTAAATAAATATATTGTGTATGAGGAGAATAACTACATATCAAAATATTCTATGTCACTCTAATACACACCATCCAGTTTCTTTCCTTTGCTGTGTTTTCTACTATGTTACATTATGACACTATTTACAGTGCTTTTTAAAACTTGTTAATGAAGATCTTTCTTATCACTTAGACTGTAAGTTCTTTGAAGTCAGGGTCCATGTCTGCTTTGGTTTATTACTAAATCTAATTAAGAACCACTTCACTCTCTGCAATTGGAGTAACAGAAAAACTACCAGTTTAATGAATTAATATGATTTCAATATTGCTTTCAAAGTAGAAGGAGACAGTTTGATTAAATCATATAGCATACTGTACAACCATGAAAAACACCAAATACATGTTTGCTTTTAATATCTAGAAATGTTAAACCAAGGATTTCTTTAAAAAAATTCTTATATTCTTATTAGGAAAAGTAAAAAAAAAAAAACAAAAAACAAAAAACAAAACAAAACAAAACAACAACAACAACAACAAAAAACAAGCTATTTGTACCACAGAAAATAGTGTATATAATACTAAAAAATATTTTAAAATTACATTTAGAAGTTCAGATATTAGCAATATTTTTCCAGAATCTATCCTGATACCTTTTGATAAAAAAGTAAGATAGAAAAATAATATGATTTTGCCTTGTGTATAAAATAATAAAACTGCTGACACATCATTATTCTAGGTTTACATACCTTTACTTGCCTTGTCCCTATTGTGTAACAAATAGTATGAGTTTGTAAAATGACTGGCTAGGGAAAGGGACAAAATTTGTATCCATGAAGTACATAAAAATTAACAGACCCCCACAGGCATGAAACTCTGGCTTTCGCTGTGTTAGTTCAAGGCCTATCCCAGTGGAGCAAAGCAGCAAGGATTTGGGGTCTGTTTCTTTTCTCACACGTCTTTTACAGCTCATCATTTCACTCTGCTTTTTCATGCGACTGCAACGTGGAAATTCTTCAACTTTCTTGTTGAATAATATATAAACTCTAAATCACATCCAATTTATTAGTATAAGCATATGTTCAAGACCATTTCCTAATATAGAATAGATACGCCTTCTGTTTTGATTACATTCTGCTTCACTTGGTTATTTTCCTTTGGACCACCCTGGAACCTCATTTTAACAGCTCTCCAATATTTACATAGAAATTCTTTTATAAATCTATTGCTACTGTTACTACTGACTCTTCCACTCTCACTTTCCATTTTTCTTATTTGATTGCAACCAAAATTCTGATTTTAGGACTGGTCTTTTTTTCTCATGCATACATCATTTAATTTTGTGTTTCCTTAAAGATCAATTTCCCCAACTCAGTTTCATGTTTCCTTTGTTGACATTCCGTACCTCAAACAACACCTGTATATACTAATTGCTTAAGAATTGTCCTATAACTATATGGTGAATACATAATCTTAGAAGTTCAATTCACTTACTTTCTGAAAAATTGTATTTATATACATGTATGTAAGTATAAAGATACATATATATATTATATATATGTTATTCAAAATCACCATAGTAGAGGTCTTATGAAAGTTATGTGTGTGCTATAGTTTGTTTATATACACTATATTAGCCTCTCATTTTTCCAGGTAGTCTTATGAATCTAGATCTAAATACTGAAATGAGAGTGTCAAATAATATTCGAAGACGGTGTATGTCATAAGCTTAGAACTACCACAGGGTTTTAGAAAATGGTCAATATATAACATTAAGCTTCAATTTCAGTGCAGGAGAATGCAAGGTTGAAAGTCACTCGCCCTCTATTTTGACATAAACCATTAATGAATTGTAATCAGACAGAAAGTATACATTGGTATAATAAGATTTTACTTGTCATAATACTTTGTTAAAAAAGAAAAGGCTAGAGACATCACATAATATACCTCTTACAATATACCCATTTTTCCTTAATTTTAATTAAGGGGGTACATGTGCAGTGGTAACAGACCTGTACATGTACCCGTGAATCTTACATTAAGAAAAAAAGAAGGCTAGAAAAATAGGATGTGAAGATGGAGGGCAGATGAACAGAGAAATATTTCTGAGAAGAATTTTGTATTTTAGTTTTCAGTTTTTTTATAGCATTATCATTCCACATGGAAATTTTATTTTTATCTTTATTGAGATTCTTACAAATACACTATGTTTAAAAAGAAAAATAATAAACAGACTAGAAAGAATAAAAAGAAAAGGAATTTTGAGATTTCAGTAAAACTCTATAGTCTTCTTTACATTCTTTTTTTTTTTTTTTTTTTTTTTGACGGAGTATGGCTCTGTCACCCAGGCTGGAGTGCAGTGGAGCAATCAGGCTCACTGTAAGCTCTGCCTCCTGGGTTCGCGCCAGTCTCCTGTATCAGCCTACCCAGTAGCTAGGACTACAGTAGCCACCACGCCCAGCTAATTTTTTTGTATTTTTGGTAGAGACGGGGTTTCACCGTGTTAGCCAGGATGTTCTCGATCTCCTGACCTCATGAGTTGCCTGCCTCAGCCTCCTAAAGTGCTGGGATTACAGGCGTGAGCCACCGCGCTCAGCCTACATTCCCTTTTTATATTAAGAAAAATGATCCTCAGAAAACACGCTATTTTATTTCAGAAATTAAGATAGTAACTTTGGATATAAATGTTTCATTTAGGTTGTTTAGGTAATGTAAGACGACATTTTCGAACGATGGACTGTGTTAAAAATTGGGATATTTCTTAGATCTCATATCAGAAAGTTCAATGTAGTTTAACCTTACAAGGGAAATTCGAGAATTAAATTTCTGTTTACAATCTTCTAAAAATTTATTTCAGATAGTCATCTTTTTCTTGGTATCATGACAATCCATCTATTCTAATTTAATTCCTTGTACTTTGCTGGAATGTCACACATCTTCTTTTGGTTAGCGTCCATTGTTCTTATTTTCCAAACTAAAAATGGCTAAAGATACAATTCTTGCTCAGTTGCTACTCTTCCTAACAACGTTGTATATTTGTTGTTTTAATTTGCTTGACTCTTAAAATATACATATATGTAATATATATGTATTTTATATATAAAGAGAACCTTGCTCAGTTATTATTTTGTAACGTTCCTTTAATCTTTAGAAATTGGAAGAAAGTTCTTTGCAGTTTATGAAAATGAGAAAATTCAACAGTAAGTTTGGGAGAATTACTACTCTCTACCTTATCTAAGGTTGAAATTGCTTCTCTCTCACTCTCTCTGAGGTCACTTCGCATCCCAGAGCAAAAGCCTATTCTGGCCCTGTTGTGCCAGTCTTATAGTGATCACACTCTCTCAACTTTCTTCCTTTTCTTGCTCAAGACTGTTAGGAAATTTCAACAATTTCATCAGTTTTCATGCTGCATGCAATATATTTCTCAATCAATATTAACAAATACTGAGTTTGCTCTTGGAATGCAAAACCATCAGATCTATCTTACTGTCCAAAGTAGGCACTGGCTGGATAAAGTGTTATTTAATGGGAATTACCTCTAACCCCAAGAGACAGAGTTTGGGTTGTGCCCTCAGTGATATAGGGTGATATAAGGCAAGATTTCTCAGGATGGGTACACAGCATTCCCTTCCAACAGAATGTTAATAGGTGCCATGTAGAAAAGAAAATATTCTCATTGTGTGTGTGTGTGTGTGTGTGTGTGTGTGTGTGTGTGTAAGGGATGGTTTGAAAAAGGAAAGTGATACCTTTACTACAAGGATCTTGGAGTCTTTATTACATGAATGTGCAGCATCAGTCTGCAAAATGTATTTAACTGTGTGGAAAGTCCAAGTTTTATGTATTTAACATAAGCCCCAATCCTATGAGTCAGTGTAAAGACAACTGTCTTCATGCTGAAGGATGCCATATGGACTTGTCCACATTATCTAAGAGCATAGTCTCTATCCTCTGTCTTCCTCCTATAAAATCTATAAAGCCTCCTTTTAGATGTTTACCATTAGGTGGTGAGCAGTAATCCTGAATAAGACGAATTATTCCAAGAATGATTTTTCCCACCTGAAAGGGCATAGTATATTCAGGTCGAAGGAACTCCAACAAGAAAATGACTCCTCTTTCTTTCTTTATACAGACGGGTGCGATTACCTCTGATATTTGATTCTGGACTCTATTTGGCCCAATCTAGCTTACTCAAGTTTTTCATTAGGATTTCAGAAAACACTCTAGCTAATAACAATTTACTATTTTGTCTCCTTCCTGCGTATATCTATCTTAGAGGTTTGTGAGTAAAAGTTGTTTAGAATGAGGGCAGAATTAAAATATTGTGGGTACCACTGGCTAAATGTGTCTTAAAATTATTTTAGATCACAACTTAAATACATAATGTGTCTTAAAATTATTTTAGATCACTACTTAAATACATTCTTTATTCAACATTTAACAGAATATAGCAATTCTAAACTAGCCTAATTACATTTTTTGTTTGTTTTAAATTTGAACCTGTGAAATTTAGTAAGGTTGGAATATTGGCTCTACTACCTACTAGCTAGATGGTCTTTATTTACATTTCTAATCTCTTTGAGCCTCAATTTCCTAGAATATAAGTGGGGATAATTAACATCTACCTCATAGTATTATTTCAAGTAATGATTAAAATGATACATGTAAAGTTTGTGAAAGAAAAACAGAATCTCAGGACCCCAAACTAACTATGCCAAAGAGAAGGTTAAGCTTGGGAAGTGAATCATGCAAAAACTGACATTCTTTTGTCCTGAAACAGCTTTAGGCCGGGCACGGTGGCTCAAGCCTGTAATCCCAGCACTTTGGGAGGCCGAGACGGGCGGATCACGAGGTCAGGAGATCGAGACCATCCTGGCTAACACGGTGAAACCCCGTCTCTACTAAAAAAATACAAAAAACTAGCCGGGCGTGGTGATGGGCGCCTGTAGTCCCAGCTACTCGGGAGGCTGAGGCGGGAGAATGGCGTAAACCCGGGAGGCGGAGCTTGCAGCGAGCTGAGATCCGGCCACTGCACTCCAGCCTGGGCAACAGAGCGAGAGTCTGTCTCAAAAAAAAAAAAAAAAAAAAAAAAAAGAAACAGCTTTAATTTCACATGCTTACTTTATCTTATGTAAAATGTGGATTTACTGGGCAAAACAAAATGAATCCTCCCACTCTCTTCTTCTCACATGTAAAATGTAGATTTGCTGAGCACTAATCAGAGCCTCACAGGAATGTAATTACTTATATCATTGCCTACCCACTCTCCTTTTTTATTGTTCCCCTCCTGCTTACTCTTTCCTCTTTAAATATTGAAGTTCCCAAAAACCCCATCGGAAAAAGCACAGGTCACAGATCCTACTGTGACTTGTGTTTCTTTTTGTTAGGTGCATCCTCAGCCTTGGTAAAAATAAACCTTCAATCAATAGACATGTGCCTCAGTCCCTTCTTGATTTACAAGTTTTTAAGAGAACAGACAGTATAAGTGATAGGTAAATTATAATAGCTACAAATTTGCGCACTTATAATTTCCTCACCATGCAGCAGCCAGCTCAAATTAGATCATACTCTGTTTAATACCATCCACTGGTTCCCAACCACCCTTAGAATAGATTTCAAAGTTCCACATATGCAGTTGCCCTATCTTACTTTACTGCCTCACTTTTGGGCCACTTTACATATTTCTTTATTTCTCTGGTCACAATGTCTCTTCATATATTTCTTTCACACACCAAGCTTGCTTCTGCCTCAAGGTATTTGTACTTGCTCTTCTTATTTCCCAAAATTCTCATCTGTAAGATTTTCATTTGGTTGAAATCTCCTGTCACTTCCATCTCTTTAGAAATCACCTTTCCTGAACATCTAAATACCCGCATTGCCTTATCTTTTCATGATATTTCCCATTAGTTGAAAGTCTCTTACATGTTTCTTTGTTTACTTGTTTGCTGCCTGCCTTCACCATAAGAATGTCATTTCTGTGGGTATAGAGGCCCACTATTCTGTTGTTTTCTGCACTGTATTCACAGTGCTTAGAATAGGGTTTGTCACATGGTAAATGCTCAATCAATTTTTGTTCAATAAAATAAATGGTGTAGACTGTGGCCATTCTTTTGTGGGTTTGGCCAACACTAGAAGTTGTGAATATTCTGGTGTCTGGCGCCAGAGAGAAGTGCCTGGGCAATAGCTGAGAGAGTGAGTCTTTAGTCAGCAATCTTAGCCCTTCATTCTTCTAATCAGTCTTACCTTTCACAATCCATGTTCTGATTCAGAAAGGGAAGACGACAAAGTTAGGACATGATACATATATGACTCACCAGTATATATTCATGGCTAGCAGTGTCAGGAGATCATAAAACCACCGTCACACTCTTGAGGACTGTTATCCTGTATTTGCACAAACCTGGAAACCTTCATCAGAGGGAGACTCTTGGGACTTAATCAAAGATACACATGGGATAAAGGTTTCAAGAATTTCTGCCTGTAGGACAGACTTAGATACCAAAAATACTCCAGGGTACCTACACCCTAGCTCTTGGTTTCTAATATTATTTTCCAATTAAGTGTTCCAGGGTTGCTTGAAGAAATGGCAGAGTCTAGGGCTGAGGCAGAGAATAGACAAGATGAGCTGGAGCATCTCGTAGCATGCAAAAGTAAGAAAGTGTTCAAACAACAAAAATATCTCACAATTATGGAAATATGTCAAAGGTACACAGGAGCCAGCTGAAAAGAGTTCTTAAGGGTCAGAGAACAATTTGAGCAACAAAATAAAATAGTACTGGATTATAATACAAAGTATAAAATATCCATGAATTCATACTAATATGAAGAGATAATTGAATAAATAAATGAATGGTGCAGAAGAGACAAATCTCTCTTGAATAATTCCAAATAATTTATATAGCTATTCTACTCTCAAAGAGGTAGAACATAAGTCTCATTCCTTAACAGTGGGATACTCAGGGTGACTTCCTTTGAAAGAGTATGGTATGGAAAGGGAAAGAAAAGAACAACTTTACACTGGAGAAACCTGACACTTGAACAAGTGATCAAGATTAACATCAGCCGTGGTAAATGACATTATAGTGTACATTATTTTATCACTGACGTGATGTGATAAAAATGACACTTTGCCTCTGTGGACTCCCTGCCTTCCCCAAACCCTCAACTCCAGTCTGATCATGAGAAAAGTATGAGACAAATAGCAACCGATAGACATTCTACAAAATACCTGACTGGTACTCATCAAAACTGTTAAGGTTACCAGAACTAAGAACTGTCTAAGAAATTGTCTCAGTTAAGAAGAGCCCAATAAGATAAGGTGACTAAAAGTATAGTGGAAACTTGGGTGGGATCTTGGAACAGAGAAAGGACACTAGACAAAAACCGAATCAATCTAAATGCAGTATGAACTTCAGTCAATTATTTATCAACATTGGTTTATTAGTTGTTATAAATATACCATACTAATGTAAATTATTAACAATAGGAGAGATTGGGTGTTGGTAATGCAGAATTTTTGCTCCTTAGTTCAGCTAAATCCTGGTTCTTGTGTCATGACTAGGAGAAATTAGGCACACAGACACACTGAATGGTAAAGAGAACAGAATTTATTGGGTGAAAAGGAAAAAGGAAAGAAAGCACTCAGCAAAGTGAGAGGGAGTCCTGCCAACGGGTTCCCACCACCTCACACTTTGAATACCAGGCCACCACACAAGAGCTGAAGAGGCCAGGCTCCTCTCCCCTGCACAAGGTGTGATCCTCCCATGGCTCCACTCCATCATCCCAGTGCACAGGCAGGTCGCCAATCCACGATGGACATGTGCATACAAGACTCTGGGTGGTTCCCTCATCTGCACAAATGGATCTGATGTAAACATTTGTGGGGTGGGTCAGCGATTCTCTGGGTACCCCCTTTATCTGCCTCCTGCATCTGTCATTGGATATATGGGAACTCTCTGTGTTGTTTTTGCAACTATTCTGTTAAGATAAAACTATACTAAAATTAACAAGTTAGTTAAAAAGAAAACTTCAGGACAACCATACACACTACACTATATAGATAGACAAATGATGAGTTTGCTGAGAGTGAAGATTTAAACACACTTCAGAAACATTTATCATAAATGTTAAATAAATGTATCTGAAGTGTATTTAAATGTATTTATGTTTTAGGTATGGAATAAATGCTTAATATACAAATAAATAAATTGATTAAAAAGGTAATATTTTATTGTAGCCTTGTTTACTAATTTTAAAAATTACTTTTTACTATTTTTATACTTTTGAGAGGAGAACAAATAAAAAATAAGTTGGGCTTATTAATTTCATATCAAACAGAGGAACAAATCCCTATGTAATATTTCTTTTTAGCTAAATTTAAAACAAAATAATAATAGCATAGTTTTTGTGATTATTTCCATCATAAATCAAAAGCTTTTTAGAGACATTATCTCATCCCTTCCAACATCATTTTTTAGATTAAGGCTGAAAAAATGTCAAGCACATCTTTTTTATATAAAGGATAGTACTTTAGTAATTCAGGCTGTGACTAACATTGTTCAGTTTAGTCATTTCTAGGCCTGAATTGACCAATTTCCTTTGGGATGTATAACTATTTTTAGCCCACGGCAGATATTTATATAAAATTCCCCAAGGAAACCATCTACTCTTGTCTCTGTTCCCAGAATCCTGATGAAAACCAAACCAAACAAAAAAAAAACAAAAAAACTCATGAAAATAATATTAAAGAGCAGGAACTTATCTAATATAAAGTTTATCATACTTAAAGGGGCTTTTTTCAAAATAGGTAAAACTTCAAAAAATGGTAATCATATATCGGTAAGATAGGGAAATCTATATTCTTCTATATTACTGGTGATAATGTTGATTAATTTTTTGGAAGAAAACTAGAAAGTATGTATCATTCCCCCTCAAATAATCTTATGTATTAAAATGTATCATAAGTAAAGAATAAAAAATGTCTTCAAAGGAAAAAAAAAAAAAACCTCAATGCCTGCAGATGAGATTTAACATAGCATACCTTTTGACATTTTAAAAGAAAACTAAAAAAAAAAAAAAAAAAAAAAAAAGCAAATCATAACATGTACAAGAGTAAAGAGCTGGATAAGAAAATAATATGCTATTGAAGAGATTTATGTGGTCATTAAACTACTTGCAAAGAATATGAAACAATACAATGATGCCTTTATTAAAAACTCACTATAAAAGTATATAGTAAGAAAATTAAGCTTAATATTGATTATTCTAAATAATTGCATGTCTGATTTTGACAGCTATATTTTTCTAAAGCTCAATTGATCTGTATATTGTATAAAGCAGACTTATGTATGTCATATAACAACATTCAATTTGGTGAGCATATAGAAAGTCATGTTACCCCGAATTGACCATTCTTGAAAGTATCATGAATGCTCTTCTAGGGTTGTAATGATTAACCAGAAAGAAGACATTAAATTTCTTTTCAGGCACAAGCAAAATGAGTCATGCACCACAGAGTAAAATTTGAGGAACTCAAGTAATTATTCATAGGTCGAATTGGACACACACTCACATACACATACAAAAGTCTTGAAAAAGAAAACCTAGCTTTGCTTTCAGGCATTCTATTAGCTACAGACTTGTAAAGGAAACCAGATTAAACTTTTTAATTTTCTCTGAACGTTTATAAACTCATCTCCTACCTGTCTGGTTCCTAAAGCCTATGCTCTATCATTAAGCCAACAAAACGAGATTAGTGTATAATATGATTTGGCTGTGTCCCCACCCAAATCTCAACTTGAATTGTGTCTCCCAGAATTCCTCTTGTGTTGTGGGAGGGACTCAGGGGGAGGTAAATAAATCATGGGGGCTGGTCTTTCCTGTGCTGTTCTCATGATAGTGAATAAGTCTCACGAGATCTGATGGGTTTATCACGGGTTTCTGCTTTTGCTTCTTCCTCACTTTTCTCTTGCCGCCACTGTGTAAGAAGTGCCTTTCACCTCCCGCCATGATTCTGAGGCCTCCCCAGCCAGGTGAAACTGTAAGTCTAATTAAATTTCTCTTTCTTCCCAGTCTGAGGTATGTCTTTATCAGCAGCCTGAAAACAGACTAATACAGTATAATAGCCAGGATTTTCTTCCAGATGATCTTTATCTCCCAGTATTATACTTGTGAATGTGTTACCTTACCTGACAAGGGGAGTTTGCATATGGAATTAAAGCTGCTTATCAGCTGACTTTAAATTAGGGACATTATCCTGAGCTGTCAGAGGACCCCAATGTAATCACAAGTGCCTTTATAAATGGAAGTGGTTTACATACATTTTAAACATTTGTTCCTTACAGTAATTACTTAAAGGAGATAATATTGTATGCTAGATGTCTTCCATTTGTTCCTCTAGACCCACTTTCCATCCTTCTCCCTTCTGAGGAAGGGGTGGTTAAAAAAAAAGACGGCATAAGAGTAGATGAGAGAGATATGGCAAAAGAAGAGGCAGGAGAGAAGAGGCAAGAGAAGGACTCTCCCACCCACTGCTGTCTTTAGAGATACAGGCTATGAACCAAAAAGCACAGGCAGCTCCGGAAGCTGAAGACAAACCACACTGCCCACATTCCTGCAACTGCCCAGACTGAATTTTGCCAATTACCTGCATAAATCAGAAAATGGATGCTCACTAGAGTCTCCAGAAGGGAGCATGGCTCGCTGACACCTAGATTTTTGTATTGTGAGACTAATCACAGGAATTAGCCTGCGCACTTGACTCCTGAAATTGGGATATATCTATGCCTGCAGAAACTCATGACATGCAGAAACTATGAGTTAATAAATGAATGTTATTTTAAGCCATCAAGTGTATGGTAATTTGTCACAGCAGCCCTAGAAAATGAATAGACTCTCTAACTAACATTGATGTTTCAAATACCATAGGCACTGTGTATATAATCTCCCTCATACATGTTTCCACTGATATTCAACAAAAAAAAAAAAAAAAAGAAAAAAAAGAAAAAGAAAAGGGAGGAGGAGAAAGTGAAGGGTCGTGGAAAGCAGTGGCTCAAAGGAAGAAGAAGAACTAACAAGAGGAAGAATAAGAGGAGAAAGGA
Organism: Macaca thibetana thibetana; assembly: GCF_024542745.1. Lineage (NCBI taxonomy): Eukaryota > Metazoa > Chordata > Mammalia > Primates > Cercopithecidae > Macaca > Macaca thibetana. Next base: position 51,891,029 of record NC_065582.1, on the reverse strand, counting down.
AGAAAAAAATACCATTTTACAAAGAAGAGAATGCAAAGCAACTCATAGACATTTAGTTGTGAGCTATTGCTTAATTACCGAATCAAGATTTTTTACTTCAGCTACTGAATTCAGGTGAAAGAAATGATCTCTGTTCTATTTATAACATGAAAGAATTCTAAAGCACATATGCTGAACAGATTGCATTTGCACTTCATCATCTCAATACTCTTTCACTAGAATGAACAGATAAGCCCACTTCCTCCAAAACGACTGGTGTGGAATTGTACCTGTGGTCCACCTGTCTTACACTATGTGTTTAAAGGACTGGATCATAGGTTGTCTATGAAGGGAAATTCTAATATCATGTTTGCTAAGGTTTACACCAGCCAAAGTGCATTGAATTCTAATCTTAGACTCAATTAGAAGCACAATTATCACACCTCCTTTCTTCCCACAGAAATATCTTCATTACTAACACAGCTCTTGGCCAGCAGGGCAGTGGTTAAGACTAAACGCTCAACCCTCAAAATCCCAGGTTATATTGAAGCACATTTTCATGTATTAAAATGAAACAGTCTATCCTGGGATTGGCTCAGAAGCAAGTTAATTCTTGTTAATGGAGTTCTTGTTGTTGTTGTTCTAGAGGAAAATCCCCTTAAAAGCTCCCCGGTGTAGCTTTCTATTGAAGCTGGACTGCAGACAGAAATTTCCTAGAATGAGAAGGTTTTTTGCACTGCGGAAATGTTTAAACATAGCCATTGATTCTGCTGGCCAAATACATAACAGAGATCAACGTTGCAAGAAGCAACTGTTACTGGAGCTTAATAATATCTAACACTTTCCCATACTGAGGGTTATTCATTCTAAATATTAGTCTGGAAGTCTATTATGATGCTGTCCCTATCCACTCCTAACTCTCCACATTTCCTCCTCGTACATGTAACTTTTTCCAGGTGTACAACAAAAGCCTCTTTCCTTCAACAAACAGCCTGCAGATAATTATGTTTTTCCTCATGTAGAGAGGAAAGAGGGCATACATACAGCACAAAATAGATACAAATACATAGTCTCAAAGAAAAACTAGAAAAATAATATCTGTGGACGTTTACTCGAGCACTAACCTTTCTCTCTTTTTGCTTTCTAAGAAGGATCATCCATTGTCAATGGTAACTCTGAGACTTAGGATGAAGCTTGGCTAGCTAAGTTTCTACCATCATCCCTACCCAACCAATTGTGAGTGAATAATTTATTAACCTGAATAACAATGGTCCACTATACTAGAGTACACTCAAAACTGTTTATGATGACTCCGGTGAAACTACAATTTTAACATAGGCAGGTAGATAGATACAATATGCATTTGCTCTCCAGCCTGGGAGAAGTGGGGTGGAATGTTTTATATGCATGCTATATGTCTACTTGGTGTTATTCTTTATGGTTCACTCATAAATCATTTTCAGAGACACATGCACATATGTAGACATATACACTAAATTCCTCATTCACAGGATTCATATGAAATTTTATTCTATAATAAAGCTACTTCTCTTATAGTACTATTGGCATTTTACCTCTATGTTTCTCATCCATGGATGCTATGAAAATTATATAATGAAATATACCGTACTGTTGCCTAAAGCACATGTGAAGATTAATCATTTTCATTTTTGTACATAGAGAGAATATAGAGAATTCAAGATCAATTGGAAAAAGGTACTTTCAAGTGGAGGTTCTGTTGGACCCCAACAATAACATTAACTTTTTCATGTGTTGCCAACAATGTGATCCCTTAGCCTCTTAGGTTATATGAATCATGTTGCATTATTAACATTATTTCAAAATCAATGTAATTTAATACCATATAATTTGTATATTTGTGAGTTAAGAGGTGCAGGGCATCCACTTCTCCTTTACCAGATTAAAAAAGTGGGAGAGGATTACACCAATAACTATTTGATTTGTTCAATCATAGGGTAAAAGTAAATCAGAATGAAGTGATGAAGATCAACAGTACACAGATTGGACAATTCAGTAATTCTAATGCAGAGATCTTTTATCAAAGGTTGTCTTTTATTTGTTCAGAATGTAAGCATAAATATTGTCTGCTTTGCAATGAGATGCAATGACAGCATAGAGTTGCCAAGAGGCTTGAGCTGTTCTTTTCTCATCAACATGAATGGGGTCTTGCCTTAATGTTTAGGGGAAGAGATAAGATGCAAGCAGCTGTTTTCCCCCTTGTACCCTTACAACTATAGCTATTCCAAAAGTTTTTGTTTCTCCTTTAGGCTATAAGAAGTTTAAGTCTCTACTTGAAATATATTACAAATAGGAAACAGAAAACTTTATAACAAAAAATGTAGAAGAGAGTAGTAGAGGTGAAAAAATAAATAAAAAAAAAAAGCTTTCCTACAGTTCTTGGCTGCCCTATTAATATGCTTATTGATCACATCGAGGGTCTTCTAAGAATGGACAGATTTGAAAATAGCTATAACAAATGTACAAGTCATTCCATCTATCAATATTTGACTTCTGTATAATAAACCTTTCATTGACATTTGACAGATATTTATGATTTTCAAGCGAAGCACTGTTGTTTATTTTGATTTTGATTTGTAATTTGAAATAATCTTCCCAGAAGAATATTAAATATTGTGCTTGACACATCAGTTGAAGTTATGTCATCATCTATTACTAAAATATACCAACATAAAATATTAGATGGTTTTCTGTCAGCCTAAAATATTTCTGACAGTGAGTCTTAAATAGATCATTAATGTTCATACTTCGGTTGCATGACGAAAGATTCGGTTCATGATTGAAGAGCCTTTTCAACTTTCAGAGTTGTGCTGAGTTTTACAGATCATAGAATAACATAGCTGGAGAAATCTTAGTTATTCTTTAGTTTTAGAACAGCTAAAAGTTTAAAGAGGTTAAGTGATTGTTAATAACCTACACGTGAAATTTGTATTAAGTAAAATAGTCCTTTAGTTATAAAAACTAAGCAAAAATTCAATATATCAGAAAATACGCAGAAAACATTTCTAGTCTTGTGCATGGTATTGTGTCTGATCCTTTCAAATGAGTTAGTCCTTTAGATATTGAAGAAGTTAGAGAAGCATGTTTTATCACAATGCCAGAATGTGGTATCATTAGATGGTTGAAACACTTTTAAACTCTATTCCTAGAACAGGTTAGTACCATTTGGATAACGAATGTTTGATTCTGTCAATAGTGAAAAGTCGGTGAAATGTTCTAATAAAGTTTTTTAAATTATTATTTTATTTATTTATTTATTTTGAGACAGAGTTTTGCTCTGTCACCCAGGCTGGAGTGTGGTAGTGCAATTTGGGCTCACTGCAGCCTCTACATCCAGGCCTCAAGTGATTCTCCTGCCTCATCCTCCCAGAGTAGCTGGGATTACAGGCATGAGCCACCACACCCAGCTAATTTTTTGTATTTTTAGGAGAGACAGGGTTTTACTGTGTTGGCCAGTCTGGTTTTGAACTCCTGACCTCAAGCGATCCGCCCGCCTCAGCCTCCCAAAGTGCTGAGATTATAAGTGTGAGCCACAATGCCTGGCCCTAATAAAGTTTAGATAGTTGGATTTTGATAAATATTCATTCATCCAGTTTAACAAAGTGTCATACAAACAGTAAGCATATTAATATGTTTTGTTATGCTGATGAAACTGTGCAAATGGAAAAAACCCATACCACACAAATGAGAATTCATTTGCCTTCCAGCAATTTATTTTCACTTCCTGGCCTCCAAATTAATAGAAATTATAACAAAGTGTGTTTGGAAAGAAGGTTTGATCATTATATTTCTCCTTTTCCAGACTATGCAAACTAATAAATCATAATTAACACTAGGGATATTTTAAGCAGGATCCATTTTACCATTATTTTTATAATATATAATTGCAGCTACAAATGTATGCTCCTGAATAGCTACTTAATTTTTTTTTTTTTTTTTAGAAAAACACATTTGGTTAAAATTGTAAATATTTATAAGACAGGGAGATTAGGGAACTTCTAACCTTTATAAACATACTCTCCTTTCTTATTCACATGGTTCATTTCTTAAATACAGTAAACATTCTATTTTCAAAACGGCACATAATTTCTCCTTACCTATCCATAATGTCATTTAGTTGATCAGCAGATGCAGTTTATTATCATTTTGTCACTAACTTAAGAGTTGATGCAAATTCCTACACTGAACAAGTTGATACATTCCCACTTAAGAAAATAAGATATATGCAATTGTGATATATGTTAGGTAATAAGTTTCAGTGTTAATGAATGCCACCTTATTGGTGCTAGCTACATTTCATTCATTACAACAGATAATATAAATGGACCTTAAGCGTAATGCTTTGTACAAAAAGTTAAGAATTCAAATTAACTGAGCCTTCTGTAGTATTAAAAACCTACTTTGAACTTCCAATGAAGAAGATAAAAAGGTGTAATTTTCAACTTCAGATTGCGATTAAAAAGGTCAATTCAGCATGTATATTTGTTATCTCTAGTTCAATATGATGTATTTAAGAGACAGCCTATGATTTTCATAAAGCTCACTGGAGTTGGAAATGCCAAATCTCATTAGTCTTAATCAGTTGATATAAAAGTTACCTACCTGCCTGTATGCTTAATGCAAGATTACTCAATTTCTTCGTTAAATGATTCTTTTAAAACTCCATGCTTCTTGAAACATGTTTTGTTCTAGGAAGAGAACTTTTTAAAAACTACTGCACTGTATGTTTAATTTAAAGTTAAAAATATTTCTGTTCTGCCAGCTTAAACACTGTCTTATTTGAGCTACTTTCTCTATACATTTGACTATAACTAGAAGATTAGAAGTTTGTAGAAATAAATGTATGCAAAGAATGTAGCACGTCTCAAGTTTTTACAAGGAATTCATTTAAAAAAATTCATGAACTTAAACAGAAAGTTGAACATTTGTGCATATGGTCACACTGCAGAGAGGGTAATTGGGACCAGCTGTTACACTTTGTAGTTTCTGAAAGCCTGTGTATTGCCTTCTAGCTACACTGACTTTGTGCAGGCCTTAATAAAAGAAATTAAAGAATGTGCAAGCCTGAATGACTTCCACATCCCTCTTCAGAAGAGCGTTAATTCAGACAAGACATAGAAGGCATAGCTTTTCCATTGCCATTCATCTCTGAGCCACATGCAGATGAAATGATTTTTCATGGAAATTATTTAGTGACTTGCAAACTTTAATCATTCTGCTCGTTTCATTTAAATCTATCTTCTTATAGTAAAGTATCTTAACCACATCAGAGTCAAAAAGTTTGTAAACACACACAAACACACATAACAACAATACTTAGCATCTCGCTTTTCATATCCTTGCTTAAAATATTTTCAGATGTGAGATATGATAAAATAGCATATATTACATCAGACAAAAATGTATATTTAAGGGAAGCATGATAGAATTGTGATATTCAAAATTCTTCTTCTTTCAGAATTTCAGTGTACATCAGGATTCAGTTATAGTGAAAAAAATAAATAGTAGTTCAGGCAAGGATTTTGGGAAGATAGTGGCAGCAACTTTTAAAAATCTTACTGAATACCCACTGTGGTAGACAGAACAATGGCCCCCCCACAGATGCTCATGACCTAATCCCTAAAACCTGTGAATATGTTAAATTATGTGGCAAAGGGGATTTTGCAGATATGATTAAATTAAAGATACTGAGATGGGGGATTATCCTGGATTATCCAGTGGGCTCAATGTAATCACGAGGAAAGAGAGAGACAGGAATGTCAGAGTCAAAGTGAACAATGAAGACACTACGCTACTGCCTTTGAAGGATGAAGAAAAAGTCCAGGAGGTAAGGAACTCTGGCAGCCTGGCAACTGGAAAAGGCAGTACTATGAGCAACACAGCTTTGCAGATACCTTGATTTTACCCCAGTAAGACTGATTCTGGACTTCTGATCTCCACATCTCTAAGACAATAAAGTGTTGTTTCAAGTGGTTAAATTTGTTGTAAATTGTTATGGCAGCCACAGGAAACTAACATAACAGTAGAAAACTCAACAGTAAAATCAAAATCACTGGGCAACATTTACAACAAAATTAGGCCGCAAGATATGCCTAGGAGCACCAAAATCTTGACTGGAAGAAACAAAACCTACAAAGTACTCGCAACTATATGGGAAGCAAAAAAGGGATCAACAGGGTAGCGTCCAAGGCACCCAAAAAGACAAAGACATAAACTTGGTGTAAAGTGTGCAGAGATGAAACTAGGATGGACGGGGCAGCCCTTTACAGCAGGTGAGTTCAGCGAGCTGATAGTAGAAGGACCAAAGGGGCTGGAGAAGCTCCGCCTCTATGAACCCTAAAGAGTGACCTATCAGGATTCTTTTCTAAGAAAGGGACAATGCCATGAGCAAAATCAAAATGGAACAAGGCACAGATATCAGAAATAAGGTAAAATGTTCCATCAAAGTGTTGGAGCCATCAGAGCCAGGAAATCACAGAAAACAAGCTGTCATGTAATTTTATGTCACCATGAGAGAGCAGGAGAGAGAGAGAGAACAGAACCCCTGTGAAGTTAGAATGTTTCCTAATTCTAAAATTCCGAGAAAATTTTACACAAAAATAGACAGGAGAAAAGTTTGAGGTCAAACCCTATACAAAATTACAGAAAGAAAAAAGAGAATAAGATCCCTACAGACAATTACAGCATACTCTGAAGATGTACTCAATAAAGCAGATCAAACTATCAAAAGTTATTAAGAAAATAATGATAAAAACTAACCAGCATAGCATAAGAATAGTTGGGGTCCCTAAGAAGAAAACTAAAATGGGAGAACAGGCCAACCACAAAATTAATTAATCCACATGAACAAGAAACTTTTCCTGAAATGAAAGATTTTAATCTACATGTTGAGGAAGCACACTAGACTCCAACATCAAGACATAGTCTAGTAAAATTTTGGTCTTTCTAAAAAAGAGAGAAATATTTCAGGTATTAAAAATATAAATGTACAATTTATCATTAGGCTTTTTTTTTTTTTTTTTTTTTTTTTTTTTTTTTTTTTTTTGAGACAGAGTCTTGCTCTGTGGCCTAGACTGGAGCGCAGAGGTGTTATCTTGGCTCACTGCAACCTCCACCTCCTCAACTCAAGTGATTCTCCTGCCTCAGCCTCCCTAGTAGCTGGGATTACCGGCATGCACACCACACCCTGTTAATTTTTGTATTTTTAGTAGAGACGGGGTTTCACCATGTTGGCCAGGCTGATCTCAAACTCCTGACCTCAGGAGATCTGCCCTCCTCAGCCTCCCAAAGTGCTGGGATTACAGGCTTGAGCCACTGTGACCAGCCCTATCATTGGACATTTTAACAATGGTTTATGCTGAATAAAATGAGAAATTTATTAAAGAAAACCAAGAAAAGAAAGTGTGAGAAAATAATTTTATATTCAGAAAAACTGACTTTCAAGTATTAAGAACACAGAAAAACTGCTGTTATTATTAATAACACGAAAGAATTAGAAAATGTTGTTCCTTGAGGACTTCCTAAGTGATTGACCAGAACATATACTTGATATAACCATAACAACTAGAGAGATATCAATACATAAGCTACTGCAAAGATCTGAAATGAAAACTAAATGCGGTTCAAGAAGGAGTGAGTATAGTAGGCCCTGGTCATGCACTCTTATAAATATAGGATAATTGTTTTTAAATGATGAAAGAATAGGGAAAATAAATGCAAAAGTTATTCATACTTTTATAATTATATTAGTAATAGCATTAATATTATCATTTTGCAATTTCCATATGTACTATAGGCTTAAAACAAGAAAGCAGTTATGTGTGTCCTTGAGAACCAGGATTCTTGCTATGAAAGGAAGGATGCTTAGATGTCATTGAGAAAAGGTAAAATAAAGGCTCTCTAGTCCTGACTTTGAATTGGAATCAATACAATCTTATAAGGTATGTTATCTTTGCATATATGTGCATTTATTTCCTTGTTCAGTCCACTGAAAGGGCCTAGAAACTATGACCAAATGATTAGCAGTAAGTATCTCTTGTATCCAGTTCAAAAGTCTTACATAGCGTTTCCACTAAAATAAAACAGTATTTACTGGGGGAAAAAAAAAAATGGCTAATTCCAGTTCTGGAGCAGGACATGTTCAATATGAGCCACATCTTATACCAGATAACAAAGAAACTATCAAAGATTTAATATGGTTATGCCAAAGGAACTCAGGTGCCAACTTCAAGAGGTTTCCATTGACTGTGGATGGAATAATTTGAGCTTACATGTTGATAACAATTGCAAAGGACTTAAACCCATCAAACACGTGTAAAGCCATGTGTTCATAATTTTATTTTAAAACAAACCAGTCCCCTTTAGGTTCACTAAAAAAAATAAACATTCACCCTGCCTTCCCATATCAACTACAGAATTACCAGATAATTGATGCTGGAATGTGTCTCTGTATAACAACATCTCAGATAATAAATAAAAAAGAGAAGTGATAGCATTAGAATATTTTCATATTGTGACCTCCAATGAATTAATAGATACAAGTAGTAGCATTAATGGCTACTAAAATCAGAAAAAGATAGAAAAACAGATAGCATTTTTTTTATAGATCTTTCCAAATATCGTCTATAATCATGCCAAAGGAATGAAGATCTCCAAATCCAACACCCATTTGGCAGAAAGTAAAGAGAAAAATGAACACAGCAAACTGGACCATGAGTATGCAATCAACAAAGCTCAGCTTCTTTAGTGGACAAATTACCAGGAAAATAAAGGGTTTGAGGTATTACTTATAAACTAAGACATATTGCTATAGTCTTATAAATGTATAAACTAATAAGATTTGCTAAATGTAACGGCTGTAAAGTTAATTCTTACTACATACCTGATGTTGTACTAAAGTTTTACTTTTCTTTGATCCTCACAATTCTTTGAGTTAAGTGCTGAGGCAGGAGAATCACTTGAGCCGGGGAGGTGGAGGTTGCAGTGAGCCGAGATACCGTCACTGCACTCCAGCCTGGGCCACAGAGCAAGACTCTGTCTCAAAAAAAAAAAAAAAAAAAAGAGAATGCCTAATGATAAATTGTACATTTATATTTTTAATGCCCAAAATATTTCTTTCTTTTTTAGAAAGACCAATAATTTTGCTAGACTATGTCTTGATGTTGGAGTCTAGTGTGCTTCCTCAACATGTAGATTAAAATCTTTCATTTCAAGGAAAGTTTCTTGTTCTGTAATGTTTACATGGATTAATTAATTTTTGTGGTTGGCCTGTTCTCCCATTTTAGTTTTCTTCTTAGGGACCCCATCTATTCTTATGCTGGTTAGTTTTTATTATTATTTTCTTAATAACTTTTGATAGTTTGATCTGCTTTATTGAGTACATCTTCAGAGTATGCTGTAATTGTCTATAGAGATCTTTTTCTCTTTTTAATTTCTGTAATTTTGTATAGGGTTTGACCTCAAACTTTTCTCCTGTCTATTTTTGTGTAAAATTTTCTCGGAATTTTAGAATTGGGAAACATTCTAACTTCACAGGGGTTCTGTTCTCTCTCTCTCTCCTGCTCTCTCATGGTGACATAAAATTGCATGACAACTTGTTTTCTGTGATTTCCTGGCTCTGATGGCTCCAGTTTACAGTGAAGAAAGCTTAGATACATAAAATTTACGCGTTTAGTCAAGGTCAGAATGCCCACAGATCATGATTCTAAGATTTTAATCTTCACCAATTGTAATAAAAGCCTATAGTTTTAATACTATAGTATATTTAGTGCTATACATTATATATTATACAATTTTAATAATTCTTTTCTGTAATAAATTGTAAATATGATAAATGTATATAGAAATTTAAACTACATATTACAATATAATATTATAATTAAAAATTTCTTACACTCAAAGTAAAGCACCTTGAATTTCAGTAATACGTCACAGTCAAGGACTTGAATCATGTTGTAAAAGCAACGTAATGCTTTGTCAGTGAGATCATTTGATTCATAGATAAAATGAGGGATATAAAACTTCCAGAATGCCTGGGAATTCATTAGAAGGTTGTGTGCAGACAGAAGTTAGGGAGTCCCAGGCAGCACATAGCATGTGCAAAGGCACAGAGGCATAGTGTGTTCTGGAAACATATTTGTTTGGTATGATAAGAACAAAGTATGGTTCAGCAGGAGACCTGCAGTATGTACAAATGCAGTCATATTGTAGAGGGCCTTGCAGTTTAGAAAGGCTGTTAATATTTATAATTTGGAATGGTATAATCACTGTTGTATTGTAGCTAATTAGCTTTGGATACTTTGTATAGGAACAGAATTCACAATCAGCTGTGTAGATACTAAGAGGATCTGTAGAGAGGCCTTGGAATTTCTGGAAACTTGAAAAATTGAGCACACTAAATGTTGAATATGTATGTTTTTGCATCTTTCCTGGGAGACATCTGATAACTTTTAGCTGATTATCAAAGCATTCCATAGAATCATAATGTTAGAAGATGTTATGAATACCACTTAGGAAATGTATTAGTGTCCCAGAATTTCTGTAAGACCAAGTACCACAAACTGAGTGGTTTAAAAGAACAGAAATTTATTCTCTGTCATTAGTGAAGGCTAGAATCAAGGTTTCAGAAGAAACATGCTCCTTCCAAATCTTCCAGGGAAAATCCTGCCTTGACTCTTCCATCTCCTGGTAGCTCCAAGCACTCCTTGACTTGTGACAGCGTAACTCCAAATTCTGTGTGTCTTCATATGACCTTCTTCTCTCTGTTTGCTTGTGTGTGTACCCTCTCTTTTTATAAAGACATCAGTCCTTGAACTTAGTGTACATAATAATGTACACTAATAATATAGTGACTTCATTTTGAGATCACTAATTAATTTCATCTGCATACCCTATTTCCAAATAAGGTCACATTCTGAGGTTTCAGGACATGATTTTTTAGGGGACACTATTCAACACCCTGCAAGAAACTAATATTTTAGTCCGGGAGAGATATGATGACAAAGAAGGAGTACACAAATGAAAGAGTATTCAGAACATCAATTTTTGTGTATGATTGGATTTAATAATTAGAGGTAGGAAAGAATTAAAGATGGATCCAAGGTCTCTACTTTGGGAGAGGGAGAGATTGTTCTCTCATCAACTGAAATAGGAAATAAAGATGTAGGTGTGAGATGTAGATCTGCATGGTGTGTTTGATTTGGACATATTAACACGAATATGCCTTTCTGCTCTCTTAGGGAGAGATGTCTCAGAAGCCATAGAAATAAACCTTAATCTCAGCCTGTGTTGAAAGAGAAGTTTTGATGGAAGAACAAAATTGAAGAGATAGGAAGAGGATTATATTCAGAAAGAGGAATACTTACATGTGAGAATCTTTGAAAATGAAATAGCTCTGAATGTTCAGTTGTTTCACTGAAGATTTCAAGGAGGAAATCCACACAGCAGAAGAATCAAAATTCAGTGGGATGAGAAAAACATGACAGAAAATTATGACAACCTTTCCAGAAGCGTAAGTGAAAAGAAAGGGAAAGGTAGTTAGAGGAGACTGCAGGATCAAGTCAGGGGTTTGACTTCTGAGGTAAAGAAATTTGTTTATGTTCCAAAGGAAAGAAATCACTGAAAAGGAAAGGGTTAAAGAGAAATAGGAAGATAAAAATTTGTTGGGCAAGACATATGAGGATAAACAGGGATGGAATGTTTAGCACATGAAGTTTTAGCCACAGTTATACCTCCCTGATGGGCAGAGTAGGTTGTATGCAAAGTCCAGAGGCAGAAGCAGGGAAGAGAAGGTCATCCTCAATGTCATAATTTATCTGGGGAGAAGTAGGGCATATCAATTCCTGATGTTGAGGTTAGTAATGGCTTAAGGAGTGTGATGATAGTTTAGAAGAGCCCCTGGATTGCAAAGAACATGAACAGAAACTAGAAGGTTGTTGCCGAACCTCGGATTATACTTATGGTAACCTCATCACTGAGAATTTCCCAGATTGCTGCTTTTCTTACAATACTTCTGGTGTGTGCTGAAAGACTCTTTGAGGTTATTTACCTCTGAGTTTGTAGATGACATTGCTTTCAGTGTTTGTCTATAAATACCAAAGAAAAGTTAATTCTGTTGTTCATTATTTTCTAAAAGTCTTTTGGAAATTTATTCAAGATATCATCTTCCACAAAACCTAAAGATTGTATTTATGTCCTTGCTGACATCAAGCAATGTATGAAGCTAAATAGAAAGATCAATCTTAGAAACAGGTCATAATATTTCCCTGAAGCTATCACCCAAGTAAAGTGAAACATGTTAAAGAACTCATTATAAAGAAACTTACCATACACTAGGTCTTGAAAATGAACTCTGACAACTTGCCAACTACTTTTGAGATTAAAACAATTTCTGAGCAGCATTTGGTCCTAACTTTAATCTGTAATAACAGAAGAAAAGTGGAATTTAATTCATTTTACTACTTTTCAGAGTAAACTACCAGATCAAATAACTGGTTGATGATTAAGGGAACAGGCACTGGAGCCAGACACCTGGGTTTGAACTTGCCCTTTACTACCTCTATGACCTCATATAAATTGCTTTATCTTTCTGTGCTTCAGTTTCATGGTTGGTAAAATGAAGATGAGGATAGAAAGTATCTTACGCTTTGTTATAAAATTAAATGAATTAATGTTTGTAAGCATACAGCACCTAAAATAGTATTATATGAGTATTTGCTAAATATGTTTATTTTAATACACAAAGGTATCTGGCTGATGTTGGGGCTGTTTAATGGCTTGAGGAGTGCTCCCCAAAGAGCACTTACACTCGAGTGCTCTTAAGTGCTCTTACACTTAATACAAAGGTGTATTTAAAGGTCATGGGGAGGGGGGAGGGAGGAGGGATTGCATTGGGAGTTATACCTGATATAAATGACGAGTTGATGGGCGTTGACGAGTTGATGGGTGCAGCACACCAACATGGCACAACTATACATATGTAACAAACCTGCACGTTATGCACATGTACTCTAGAACTTAAAGTATAATAATAATAATAATAAAGAAATAAAATAAATAAATAAAAATAAAAAAATAAAGGTTTAGCACACCTTTAATACAACAGTGTATTAAAATAAAATAGCTTATTATTAGAAAAAAGGTTTAATTTGGCATATTCTACTGAACACCAATTCCATATAATCCCTACTCGGGAAGCTTTAAAGAAAACTCAGGTTTCACAGGTGCACACACACATGCCCACAGAGGCACACACTCTATAATTTTATTAGTGTTAGACAGTTGATGATAAAAAGTATTTTTTAAGACCACTAGGGTATGATTTAACCCTGTCACAAAATAGGACAGATAAGGTTAGCCAATTATTTTTTCATAAATATATAGGTGAGCTTCTTGACATTTATGAGGAATGCATGTTTATGTTTTCTCTTCCTCTCAAAGGCAATTATCAAATAAATAATTATAATATAAATATTGGAAAGTAGGTTAAGTGTGTACTATTCAAATTCTTCCAATTCTTTCTTAGATAGGTTATATACAGTACATCTGTAATCAATAAATCAACCTTTAACTTTATTTAATCAATAAAATAACATATGCTTCTATGGTAGAATACCCTCATTACATATAAAATTTCATGAACTGTTAAGTCATTTGTGACTTAACAATTGTGAATATTAAAATTAAATATGCCTAAATCAACTTTTTATGTATAAATTATAGATTGTATGTACATACTCTTTTTTACATATAAACATAGAGAATTATATATGTCTTCACATGTGTATACTAAAAGTCCATATGCAATCTGAAATATTCTCCAACGCTTTCATTGATTTGATGAAATTTTATATTTCTTTCCAAACTGGCATATTTCACTTAGCAACATATTTGCATGATTTTCCACTGCATTTTCAGCAGTGTAAAATAGTTTGCAATTATCAAGGTACAGCTCTATACATATACTAAGACCATTTGGGGGCTAATTTTATAAATAAGTAACTAATTAGTGAATAAGTTTGTCTTATGAGTACTTATGCTTCTTTTTGTAGCCTCACAGTTTTAGAAATTCAGATATTCAACTCTTGCTAGTTTAATCTGTCTTGGAGTTTCTGTGAGTCACGAGACCAAAAACTGACCTAAAGAGATACAATATTGTGTAGGAAAGCATACTCATTAAAAATATATGAATAGCACAATATTTAGCATTAGTGCCAAATTCTAAAGGAACCCAGGTTTTACAACTTTATATGCTGAAGCATCAATGCAATTTAATAGTATATATTATCTCATAATGCTTTGTAATTGATTTGATTATGATTCTTTCATACTTAAGAGATATTCTAAAATAAATTCTCTGAAGTCCCTAAGAAGAGATATTAATGAGATATTCCTACCATAGACTGCCAACTCATTCCCTTATCTACCTAGACTTCCTCTACCATCTAACTTTTAGAGTATAACTCAAATTCCCCACCATCCACTGCCATTCACATTAATCTATTTTCCTCTCCTGAATTTCAACAGCAATACCCTATTTCCAGCAGGATTTTTTTTCAAGTATTTACACACTACTCTGTGCTCTTATTTGGAAATATCATGCACTTAAAATTTGTTTCACCAGTTCAAGTGCAAGCACATTGGCATGCTTTGTGTTTCTCTTGGCTGGGCCACAGTGCTTTCTTCATGTAGCATGAAACAACAAATACTTGGAGAATCCAAATTAATACAACTTAATCTCATCAAATGCAGCATCTATGTCTAATACTTCTTTCTATCTTTTATATGATCTAAAGTAGCTGAGAGGCCATAGTATTGCTTTCAAAAACACATACATGGTGGCTATCATCCAATTGATAGTTTTATAAAATATCTGTCAAGACATTTGACTGGTTTTACAAAATGTAGCAGAGCATAGGAAAAACAAATTACTAATTTCAAAGTCATGGTAAAATTCTCTTTACTGATCATAAGTGATATGTATTTATAAAGCAAGATATGCATTTGTAGGGAAAGATAGCTGTCATGTGGAAGAATAAACATGAAGTTACAGTCTGATTGGCGTTTTATTACTGTCCCTGTCTATCAATAACTGCGTGACTTAACAGGTTTTTAAAACATTTTTGAGCCTCATTTTTTTATGTAGGTTAATAACATTTGTTCCACAGAGTTTCGTTTTAAATAATAGATGAAAAAACAATGACAAAGTACTTTCAAGCTATATAAAGTTAGGATTTTCAGAATTATTTTGATATCAAAATGTTATGGTGACACAATTTAAATTTCTGATTAAGAAAATTAATAACTATCTCACCTGAATTATATGAAAGAATACACACGTATTCTATACATATACAAGATAGAAAGCTAAGAATAAGAAGTAAACAAAAACCATCTTGTATTTCTAAAATACTTTCTTTAAAACAACCTATAATTCAGCCAGAATTTACTGGTTACAAGGCATATAGTTATCTACAAATACAAAGAAGCCCTCGAGGAATGAAATATTGAATCATCTTTTTATGCTGCTACTCATACATTTTTATTAAAAATTTCAAAACCAACACTTGAAATGAAACTGAGACATTGTAAAATATCTGTTTTACAACTCTCCATTTCTGTCTAACCCAAGTCCAAGAAATGTTTGATAAATTTTGAAGATATTATATCCTGAGTTATTTCTAATTGCTCATTTACTCATTTATGCATCCATCCAGTCAATATTGATGTAATCAGTATTTTTTTCTGACATGCTGATAGATTGTAGGTGTATGGTTATAAACTACACACACATGTTCTCTGCCTTCATGAAGTTTATAGCTGAGTGGGGAATTCAAAATATATGTAGGTAAGCAATTTAACATACATTCCAGTTCATTCTATGCTAAGTGAAAAGGGGGATAAAATAGTGCAGATTTTGAGATCAGCATTATAGGATCTACTTTAGAAGAGTAGTGTAAAATCTTCAACTAAGTGACTTCTAAGTTGACTCATGAAGGATAAGAAGTCAGTGTTACAAAGAGCAGAGAAAAAAGTCTCTGCAAAGGCTGTTGGGGAGAGAAGGTCTTGATTCACCAGAAGAACATCAGGAAGAACTTGAAGAAGCTGGTGTCGCTGGAGCTGAGAAAGCAGCAGAGGTGCAGACATGAGTGGATGGTGAATAGGAAGTCAGGACTGAAACCAAGCAAGTCCTTGGGAACTATGACAAGAATTTTCATTTTATTTGGATTACAAAAGCTATTGAAGGCTCTTAAACAGAGGGCAAATTAACAGATTCATGCCTTTTGAAACAGAATTTTTTTTTAAGCTGAAAGAGAGTAAAAGGAGAAGCAGGGAAATAATAAAAAGCCTACATCAGCACGCCACTGCACTCCAGCCTGGGCGACAAAGCAAGACTCCGTCTCAATAAATAAATAAATAAATAAATAAATAAAAGCATACCTCAGGAGCCTGCATTGTCTAGGTGACAGGTGATACTGGCATGGACTAATGAGCTAACAGAAAGTAACAGCATCTGTCTTTAATGTATTTTCCTTTAAAAAATGCAACTGTCAGTGGAAGAAATTGAACTGGGGGTTCACTTAAAATCCTTGATTTATTTTAGGGAAAGGGGAAAAAAGAGATTTTTATTAACTTCACTGCTACCAGCAGAAATATATTCATAGAAAACATATCTCTGGTCTACCTAGTTCTAAAAAACCTTATCTTAGGAACATTCTATTATTCCAAGGAAGTTATGCTCTAAAGATTGTCAAACATTACTTTTTACACTTGTATTTAAGATTTTCTATGTTCCACACACAGTGATTTATGTGTGTGTGTGTGTGTGTGTGTGTGTGTATGCATCTAATTTCCATAACAATACTATCTCCCTTTTTGAGGTAAAGAATGAGAAAAAAATAAGAAACATGTCTAAGGTCCAAGGTGACACCACTCATTAAATTGAAAACTTAAATCCGGGTGCGGTGGCTCATGCCTGTAATCCCAGCACTTTGGGAGGCCAAGGCGGGTGGATCACGAGGTCAGGAGATCGAGACCATCGTGGCGAACATGGTGAAACCCCGTCTCTACTAAAAATACAAAAAATTGGGCAGGCCTGGTGGTGGGCGCCTGAAGTCCCAGCTACTCAGGGGCTGAGGCAGGAGAATGGCGTGAACCCGGGAGGCGGACCTTGCAGTGAGCCCAGATCACGCCACTACACTCCAGCCTGGGCGACAGAACGAGACTCCGTCTCAAATAAATAGATTAATGGATTAATTAATTCAGAACTTAAACCTAGTCTTGCCTCTACCTGACTCCAGACCTCATGGTTTCTGTCCCGATTCACCAGTTGTTTTCTTCCTTCCTTTCTCTCCTTTTTTCTTCTTTCCTTCCTTCCTTCCTTTTTGCCTGTCCCAATTTACCAATTCTTTTTTGTTTCTTTCAAAAAAAAGTATTGGTTTTTTCCTATTTTATTTTTTTTGCACTAGTTATTTATATTATTCTATTTTAAAAAATTATTTTCTATGTTCCACAAATAATTCTTAATTTTATTCTATTATTCTGAACTCCAAGATATAGAAGGGAAGTATTAACTCTTAATTTGCCTTAGTTCATTTTCCATTACTGTAACAGAGTACCTGAGACTGGACAATTTCTTTATCTTTTTAACTTTTACTTTTATTTTTATTCTTTGATTCAGAGGCTCGCTCTGTTGCCCACGCTGGAGTGCAGTGGCATGATCTTGGCTCACTGCAGCCTCCGCCTCCCAGGTTCAAGCAATTCTCCTGTCGCAGCCTTCTGAGTAGCTGGGATTACAGGCATGCACCACCATCCCTGGCTAATTGTTTTGTATTTTTAGTAGAGACGGGGTTTCACCATGTTGGCCAGGCTGGTCTCAAACTCCTGACCTCAGGTGATCTGCCCACCTCAGCCTCCCAAAGTGCTGGGATTACAGGCATGAGCCACCATGCCCGGCCGAGACTGGACAATTTATAAAGAAAGGTACTTATTTGGCTCATGATGCTGGAGTCTGTGTAGTGCCAGATCAGGTGGCTGCAGCTGGTTGGCTTCTGGTGAGGGCCTTGAGGTGTCATAACATGGTAGAAGATGTCACAGGTCAAGAGGGCCAAGCCTGCTACTCAGAACTCTCTCCTCTTAGAAAGTCACTATTGCCTCTCACTCCCGTGACTGCTTTTAATCCTAATCATCTCCAAAAGGTGCCACCTCTCAAATACCATAGTCAGATTTCTCACCTTCTTTCTATCTTTACAGTGGGGTTTAGGTTTCAACATGAATTTTGGAGGAGACCTTCAAATCATAACATAATCTATCCTGAAATAATTCTAAATTGGTATGTTCATCCCAAAACTCCAAGTCTGTGCAGAAGCAGACCTGCTGTGCCCCAGCATGATGATGGAAACTTGGATGAATTTACTAGTTGTGAGTAGGACATACTGTCAAATATCTCTCTGTCTCCTTGTCAATATGCTCCTTGTCAAATATTCCTCTGCCTCCCCTACAACTATTTCATGAGCTCCATTAAAATCTCTTATTACTCTGATCTTTTTAAGATAAATGTGTTGTCAGAACTGGTTAGTATAAAAAGAAATGGGTAAAGAGTTAAGCAGTATGAAAACTATATAAAACCACGTTAATACAATGAGAAATCAGAGAAGAGAGTGCTTATAGTACAAGCTAATTTTATGGAAAGAAACGTCTTAGAGCAGTCTAAATCATGGCTTCTTAATTTCGGCACTACTAATATTTTGGGTCGATAATTCTTTGTTGTGGAAGATGGTCCAGTGCATTGTAAAATGTTTAGAAGCACCCCAAGCGCTACGTACTTAGTCAGTAGCAACACACCCATTCTCCTCCTGTTATAACAACCAATAATATTTTGGGACATTGCCTAATTTCCTGTGGGGAGGGGGGCAAACTCAACTCTGGTTGAAAACCACTGGTCTAGAGCATAGAATTCTAGTCAGAGAACACATTCCAGCTGTAAAAAAAATACATAGTATTCCTAGGATGTCCTCAAAATGCTAGTACTAGCTGGTAATACAGAAATGCCCAAGAGTTTCACAAAGCATAAGGGAAGGTGAGTGATCAAATGTAGGTTCTATGTTATCAGGGGGGAAAAAAAGGAGAAGAGTAAGAAGAAGGAGGAAGAGGAGGAGGAGGAACAGGAAGAGAAGAAGAGAAGGAGGAGGAGGAAGAGGAGGAACAAAAAACTCTGGAGTTTGAGCTGCTTCAAATATGGCAGAGTTGGCCAGGAATGGTGGCTTACGCCTGTGATCCAGGCACTTTGGGAGGCTGAGGTGGCAGATCGCCTGAGTTCCGAAGTTTGAGGCCAGCCTGGGCAACATGGCAAAACCTCATCTCTACAAAAAATAAAATTAAAAAATTAGCCCATCATGGTAGTGTATGCCTGTGATCCCAGCTACTTGGGAGGCTGAGGTCAGAGGATCACTTGAACCTGGAGGAGGAGGTTGCAGTGAGCCAAGATAGTGCCATTGCAGAGAGACCCTGTTTCAAAAAAAAAAAAAAAAAAAAATGCAGAGTCTAGGTGGTTGCTTTCCGGGTAGATAGGCAGAAGCAGTGATGGGAATGAGAGAGAGATTCCAGACAGAAAATAAATACTCCGGAGAAAGCATGGATTATGAAGATACTTGTGTTTTTTTGTTTTTTTGTTTTTTTTTTTTTTTTTTGGAAAAATGAATATTGTTTGCAGAGTAGGAAAGAAGTTTCCTGACTCAATATAAAAAGCCTTCTGTGCCTAGGAGTTTATGCCATATTCTACAGGTAATAGAAAATCATCAAAAAATTGCAAGAGGAGATTTACTTATAAAAATGGATGAATGTGAAGGCCGGGCGCGGTGGCTCACGCCTGTAATCCCAGCACTTTGGGAGGCCGAGGTGGGCGGATCACGAGGTCAGGAGATCGAGACCATCCTGGCTAACACGGTGAAACCCCGTCTCTACTAAAAATACAAAAAACTAGCCGGGGGCGTGGTGGCAGCGCCTGTAGTCCCAGCTACTCGGGAGGCTGAGGCAGGAGAATGGCGTGAACCCGGGAGGCGGAGCTTGCAGTGAGCTGAGATCACGCCACTGCACTCCAGCCTGGGCGACAGAGCGAGACTCCGTCTCAAAAAAAAAAAAAAAAAAAAAAAAAAAAAAAAAAAAAAAAAAAATGGATGAATGTGTAGGTGGGTAAGAAAGTTTTAGAATTGTGTATCAGTGTCAGCAAAGCCATAGTCTGTAGGGGAAATCTAGCTCACTGCCTCATTTTGGGAATAAAGTTTTATTGGAATACAGCACACTTATTTATGCAACAATGGCAGAGTTAAGTAGTTGTAACAGAGACCATATAGTTTGCAGAATATGAAATATTTTCTATCTGTCCCCTTATTTAAAAAGTTATCCAACTTTTTAAATGTAAAAAGTTGCCCATTAAATTTAAATTAAACATTTAATTTAAAAAGTTGCCCATTGCACTGTGATGTTCCTACCCACCTTCTGCTACCCCAATTCATATGTTGAAGCCCCAGTATGACTATATTTGGCTATACGGCATATAAGGAGAAAATTTATTTAACAGAGGGTCGAAACAATGGGTCCCTAATTCAATAGGATGGGTGTCCTTGAAGAAGAGGAAGAGACACAAGGGACCTAGTGCTCTCTCTCTTTCCTCCTTGCTCTCTTTCTCTTCCTTTTACTCTTTGTGTACATACAGAGGAAAAATCATATGAGGACACAGCCAGAAAACAGCTATGTACAATCCAAAGAAAAGACCTTGTCAAAAACCAATTCTGCAGGCAACTTAATTTTGAACTTTCAGCCTCTAGAACTGACAAATTATACTTCTGTTGTTTAAGTCACTGAGTCTGTGGTATTTTGTCACACAGCCAGAGTAGACTAATATGACAATCCTTGGCCTAGATCATTTATTTATTCAATAACATTATGCACAGTAATTTTATAGAGCACTAGAATTACTAATATGTGAAAACCATGGCTTCTACCCTATCAAAGCTCATAGCCTAGTAGAGGGAGACAGATGTGTATTTGTCTGACAGTCTACATGTGCAGTTTCCAAACAATTTTAATGTGTAGATTCACTTGATTCTTTTTTTTTTTTTAATAACACAAGATGATAAAAGGAAAAAACTCTTCTCATCTGCTTGGAGATTTCGATAGTGACAGGAGACAGACAAATTCATAGGCAGACAGGGATGGGTCCCTAGTGAAACCCCACCTTCAAGCCAATGACAGTCTAAAGGCTGAAAGCCAAGCTACCAGTTCCAGTTAAAGTCCACGACCAGACTGAGAACTTCCATCCTTGTCTTACCCACTCTTTCTTGATTGCTTCCTTCTGAATGATGCTTTTTAACCAATTGAATGGTGCTTTTTCCAAGACCACCCATGGACCAATCAGCATGCATTCCCCCATTATAAGCCCACAGAAACCCCATACTCAGCCTCACAGATGGCAACTTGCTTTCAGGTCCCCTCTCGCTGATGAACAAAATTCTACTCTGCCTTACTCACTCTCTGGTGTCCACATACATCATTCCTCTTGGTCATGAGACAAGAACTCAGAATTTGCGGAACTGTGGGGAACAAAAGAGTTGTAATTCCCCTGCTCACCAAGTTGTGGTGGCAGAAGTAAAAGAGCTGTGACACTTCCTCCCACTCGCCAAACAATGGGAGTGAAGAAGCCACTAGACGCAACTCTCTCCTGCTTGCCAAACAATGGGAGAGAAGTTGCTGCCGCTCACTGAACTACAGGAATGGAAAAGCCACAACACTTTTACCATTTGACCTTCTCTTGCTTTAAAAAACAGATAAACAGAATTTTTGTGCAACTACTTTGATATTTGATTATAATGTTTTTGAAAGCATGTTGTCAAAAATAAGATGAGTTGGAAAAAGCAAAATGGCTTGAAGATGCAAGAAAAGTGTTTACAACAGCCAGAAACAGATCTCCCAGGCTAGGGAAGGGCTGGAACAATATGTCTTGTTCTAGGACCTGAGCAACCTGGGCCCTCTTCCCTGGCAGCACCTCAAATACAGCCTTCTGTGTGTGGGCATGCATTGTCAACAGGGGTGATATCACTCCAGGGAACAAAAATTGGTTCATGAGTGGTGAAAAAAATCTTTTACAATAGTCCGTAGTCTCTTAAAGGGCCACAATAACATATTAACAGGTAGAAAACATAGCTGTATAGAGGGACAAAAAGTTGAGAAATACTGGCCTACAGAAATGGACCAATTCTGTGTGTATAATACTAGCACAGAAGCAGCAGAGTGGTCACACCAGTAGACCATGTGGACACTGAAAAAGGATTTTAGCAAGAAACTAAAATGACAGATGACTAACAGGTCTTACTATACCTTAGCAACGCATTATAGTGCTCCAGAAACTTGGCAACAATCTTGTGACAAAAAAGGCTGCAAGAATAATGGAGGCTGAATTCCCCACCAGGGGGTTTCAGATGTATATTCCCACAGAGCGAGGGGTCAAGTTGAAAATGTAGGAAATAGATTGACATCAGTTTCTTATACTGAGTTTGTAGAATGAGATTCAGACCTGCTGCTATGGAAACAATAATATGGAATACAGGGTAAGTAGACATACTTAAAGAATGAAGAAGAAGGTGCTGGGAAAATAAAGATATAATAGTCCATTCTGCCTAAGATGGGAAATAGAGGAGGGTAACCTATTATAAGAAAAAGATCAATAGATGAGATTCCAATAAAAGAATGATGAGACCTTGACTGAAAACAATGGCCAGGGAAGTGGAGAGGACATTGCAGATGGAAGAGATATTTAGAAGGATAAATGATGGGATTAGGCTACCTATTGAATCCCAGTCGAAAGGGTCAGTGTGAAGGAGATATTGAAGATAATTCCTAGAAAGAATGTACAAAGGAGAAGCAGAGATCACAGGAGAAAAAAATTGTCCATCTCCTTAGGAAAAGTGCAGATTTTTAAATGTTTGTTAGAGTAAATTCTAGTAAGGATTGTTTATCTCAGAGCAAAGCCTGTAAATTGATGGTCATTAGGCTAAGTGTGGCCTTACGAGGGCTTTGTTTGAAGTTTTGTATTGGCAACACTTTTAAGAATAACAGGATTCTTTTAAAAATAGAAAAAAAAATTGTGTTTGTGAATGTTTAAAAATCATACAATGACTCATAATAATCCAGATTTCTGAGTCTCCAGGTTTACATTTCCGTCTAACTACAACAAAAACTTAGCTGAAGATGACTACTGGAAGCTTCCTTTACATGGCATATGGTTTTCAGTTAACCATAATCATCCCCACTCCCTGGAGTATCTCCCCTCTGCTTTATTCATTGCCTGACTATCTCTACAGGACCCCAACAAACTCATCACTATAGAAATTAAACTGCCAAAGACATCATGAGAACAAAATATGTCTCCAACCCAGAGAATAAAGGATGTTGCAATATGCAAATGGAGGTTTGACTGAAGTCCTTCTTTTGCATGCCACTGCATATAAGCAATGTTTCAAGAAAAGAACAAGACTAGCTGGGAAATATTCACAAAAAAATAAAAATAAATAAGCGTGAAAGAAAATATGCATGTAGAATAGAAGCAATAAATACTATTGTAGGGAGAAAACATTAAGTAGACTTTCTAATTCTGATGAAGTAGGCTTTCTAGTTCTGGAGTTAGAACCTAAATTTTAAAATAATTATTAGTAATTATTATCAGTTATGCCTATCTTTCCCCAAGACAATTTGCAATTACCAAATTATCATATAATTTACTTCATCAGAAGTATTGCCATTTCTGCCCACCCATTTTTGCAACATTTATACTTATTTAAAAACTATTCTTCTCTTGAGCTAATTTTCTCCAGCACTGGAAAGAAAAAGTACTAAAAAGCAAGATCGTTTTATCATGGAAAGTTCACTCTCGTGACATTATTCTCCAATTTCTAAAAATCCTAAACCATTTTGCACCCAGCTTGACCCAACAGCTGTAGCTTTTCTGCTCTCAGTCCCTAATTTGTTTGCATTTGGCTTATATTTCTAGCTCTTTGGAGTGCTGATAATTATACTTGTCTGGGAGGCTTAGAAGCTGTAAAAAATCTGGACCTTCTCACATTTCAGCACAAGCAGACAAGGCTCAGGCTCCAATTTGGAACTGCATGACTTAAATGGAGCATGTGAGCCCAGAGACATCAACAGCAGTCTGCCAGCTTGAAGACTGTTCTCCAAAGCCACTCACCATATGTTGGCTACAAATTGAAGACCAAACAGGCCAAGGTGGTACATGGGATTCAAATGGACCTCTGTTAACATATGTGTTTGGCATGGGGCAGGTGAAATGTTGATAGAACCTGATAATCTCAGTCACATTGTTACCGGGATATTCTTCCCAATCTAGAGACATCATAACAGTTTCACTAATTTAAATATCACAAAATAGAGTGATTATATAGTATTTTGAGAGGAAAGTGAGAATAATAAAATCTGAAAATGAAGTCAGTGTTTAAGACATGTGGACAAGAAACAATGTTAGAAATGTTTAAATAATGGTGCATATATTCATTTGCAAAATTATTAAAGTCATAGAAAAATATTCAGATATATCAGGAAAATATTATTATCACTTATTGATAGCTAATAATAAATTTCATGTTAGGGCTGAGCACTTAGAGAAATTTAAAATCTATTTCTTTCTAGATTTGTGATTTAAATTAAAAACCTGAAATTTTAAATTCATGTTCAAACATTAAGAACTTTAAGTTGGCACTAGAATCTGAATGTTTGTGTCCCCTCAAAATCCATATGTGAAAATCTAATCATCAGTGTACTGATCATCAGTGTATTAGGAAGTAGGGCCATTCAGAGATGATTTTTTCACTTTTACATTTTATAATGGATTAGTAGCCTTATAAAAGAGACACCAGTGAACTAGCTTGCTTCTTCTACCATGTGAAGAAACATCTATGAAGCAGGAAGCAGACCTTTACTGACATCAAATCTGCTACTACTTTGATCTTGGACTTTCCAGCCTCCAGAACTATGACAAGTAAATCTCTGTTGTTTATAAGCTATTTTCAATTTACAGTATTTTGTTATACCAGTCTGACTGGGCTAAGGCAGCTGTCAACCCATTTGTTGGGATTTGGAAGTGTGTTAAAAACCACTTAAATTCGGTTTCTTCTATTTCACACTGACTTAGTCTACATTGAGTGAAACATAGCTCTAGGCAGTACGTCCACTATCCATATTAAGATTATTTCTTTTCAGTTTTTGGAGAAGAAGCAGTCATATTGTTGGCAAACTCACTTATGTTAAACAGTTGTCCTTATTTAAAAATAAATTAAAGCCATTAAAAAAATCAGTGAAGAATTTGAGACTTAAAAACAAACAAACAAACAAAAAACCAGAAATTTCTTTTGACTTGCTTGGATTTGAGATTGACTACCTAAACAAAAAGAGAACATTTCATTATTTCTCCATATTTTCCAACCTCTCTCTTAATAAAACTATGACCTTATACTTCTGAGATGGTAACTACTTCAGAACTATTACTTGCTTTCTTAAAGTTTGTTCTTTCCAAAAACTTCAAAAATAACTTACCTAAGAGTTGTTCATTACGTTAAACAGTGAACACAGACATTGTTAGAGGGTTTCTCAAAGTTGTGTCATGATTCCCAAGAACAAGAGGAATTAGAGTTACATCAAGCATGAAACATGTGTTTTGAAAAGTGACTTGATTCACAGGACTAGAACTTCGCATGGGAGCTGAAAAGACACTTTGTTTAGTTTTAGCAATAAATTAGATAAAGTTCCTGGTTTTAATATGTGGCTGCCTTGGAAAATAACATTTGGAGAATGTATATGAATCTGTAAAAACAAACACATACTATAGATATCTTTTCAGCATGACTGGAACTGACAAAAATCCAGATGTTCTCTTTTTATATTGTTGGATCACCACCAAAGAGCAAAAAATAGCACTGATCTCTGCTGATCGGTATCATTTGAAGAGGAAGTACTAGCCCTACGACAGCAGGAATTACTCAACATTCTTCAACAGAGGCCCGGAGATCCTCAAAATTTAACACACTCATGTGCACATATGAGTCCCAGTTACACTTGAAGTAATAAAAGTATTTGCTTAACTGCGTAAATTATCAAGGTTGGCCATCATCTACCATCTATACGAACTCAAAGTAGCTAAATTATCAATTTTATTGAAGCTTCACCTTTTATAAAAAATGCTGAACAGGTAAGGACTTTTATTCTTCTTCTAAAAAAAATAACAAAAACAAAAACAAAACAGACCATAAGATAAGCATATTTAAAAAGCCAAATACTTGCCCATCAGTAGCATGACAAACTATAATGTAAATTTGTAAATTTGTAACACAAATTTGTAATTTTGAACACAAATTTGAATGTAATTTTTCATTATGTAATGTAATGTAAATGTGAACACAATATGTAAATCTATGTAAATTTGAACACAAATTTTAACCTTGCCATTCTCCACCCTCTTTTGTTGTGGCTCCTCCAAAGGGCATATGTAATTTTGAACACAAATTTTAACCCTGCCATTCTCCACCCTCTTTTGTTGTGGCTCCTCCAAAGGGCATAGTTGGACAAACCTACCCTTCTATGGAAACATAATTTCCTCTCTCTTTTCATTTTCCATTTTGAAAAAGTAGAATTAAATAAAGTCTTAATTTAAAAAATAAAATATCCTAATAGTTGTAATAATTGAGAATCACTGTAAAACAAAAAGGGTGTTTCATACCCAATAACTGAGTGTGTGTATCTGTGTGTTTGTGTGTGTTTGTGTGTGTGTGCATGCATGTGTTGGACATACGCAATTTTCTGAAGTCTACTGAGGCAAATGCAGAGCAAGTGTGGGGTATGTAGTGTAGGTGGAGGAGACTCAGGGGTCAAGAAAAATATAAAGGGTGGGAAAAAAGAAACAATCTACAAGCTATGGGAAATCAACTACCTTTGCCTTCACAGAGAAATAAATATGTCTATAGGAAGAAAAAGAGAAAAAAAAATTGAGAACTCTTTCCAAAGTAAAAATAAACCAACTGAGGATTAAAAGAATCAATAAAGGTTAAATCAGTGAGAAGGCAAATCTTTGAGAATTAAGAACACAAGCAATCAAAACAATGAGTTCAAAGTCAGATGAAAAGTAAATCTTCATTAGGCTTGATTTTGCCTTAAAATATAAACATATGAAAAATTTTATCACAAAAAATTTAGATGTATTAACTTTATCTGTTTATTCCAAAAGATATATTAAGAGCATTTTGAAAAAAGGATATGGGCTGATTTTATAATATTTCTTTAATTTTAAGCTCATAGTTATCTACTCTATTATATATATTACATATACATAAAATTTAAAGTCATGTATAAAGAAATTAAACTATTTAGAAAATAGAATACTGCTACAATTCCAGTTAAGCTAACTTGTTACCTGGCTATTTATTATAATAAGAAATGTAGTTGTCTCAATAAGCTAATTATTATTTACTTTCCTTAATATCATTCCACTTCTGCACTGTGGAGAACATGGTTTTGGCTAAAGTCATATGATTTTAAAAAACCAACTTTTTAGTAGTAAATTAAGATGGCAACTCTAGGAAAGTGAGTGAAAAGTTTTAAATATACCTTAAAGGTAATTTTATTTCTAGATACACCATAAATACAGTTTGAATACAAAAGAATAAATCAAACAATGCAATTCATCACAATCCATAAAGAGAATTTTTAATACATGGCAGTCTCTTTAGAGTTAATGAGTTGTCTGATTCTTAGGATGATGGCTTCCATCTGGATCAGCTCTAGGCAAGTTGATAGACAGGCATTTAACTGGATCTCTAAAACTTGATCCTGTCAGCTAATGACAACAACAACAAAAGATAGTATGCAATTATTTCAATCCATCAATCAACAAGGATTTTTGTGCACACATCATTTTGTCATCATTGTGCTAGATATAATGAAAGTTTGCAAAAATAAAGGG
The DNA here is from genome assembly GCF_024542745.1 of Macaca thibetana thibetana. Lineage (NCBI taxonomy): Eukaryota > Metazoa > Chordata > Mammalia > Primates > Cercopithecidae > Macaca > Macaca thibetana. The sequence continues at coordinate 51,862,996 of NC_065582.1, read as the reverse complement.
TATGTAAGACATATATCAGTCTTAAAAAGTATGTAAATTAGGCTTGAAGAGGTTAAAAACAATGCGCATGAAATAATGAGCCAAGTTAATAGCATATTCTTAAAGAGTGGTTTATAGAGATGGGTGAAGATGCTGTAGAATATTGGAGAAGTTCAGATGAATAAATGTCAGAAAGATCAGAGGCACTTTCAGTGATGCAAAATTTGGAAGGATACATAGAAAGATTAAATGAGTAAAGAGGGAAGAAACCGTTTTCTCCTTAAATGAATGGAACCGCATAAAATAAACATGGGAAACAAAGGGCAGTAAGTACAAATTTGGGCAAAGAATGTGAGATGGATCACCTGACCAATACAAGTGGATGTGTCAGGGAGCAAAACAAGGTACAAACTGACAACACACAGAATGGATATAAAGAGACTTGAAAACAAAGCAGAATTTGAGTCTGGTGTCAAAAGTAACTAGGAGTCCATGGTAATGTTTAATTGATACACAAGATATTACATATTTATGGGTTATATGCTATAATTTCTTACTTCCGTAGAATGTGTAATTATCAAGTCAGGGTATTTGGGGTGCCCATCACCTTTGGTATTTATTATTTCTATGTTGGGAACATTTCAAGTTCCTTCTTCTAGATACTTTAAAATATACAAGACATTGTTGCAAACTCTGGTCTTCTTACTCTGCTATCAAACATTAGAACTTATGCCTTCTAAATTACTGTATGTTTGTACGTATTGACCGCCTCTCTTCATCCCCTCTCCCATCCACATACCCTTCCCAGCCAATGATAGCTATTATTCTACTCTCTACCTCTATGAGATCAACGTTTTTAGCTCCCACATGTGAGTGAGAACAAAATTTGTCTTTTGGTGTCTGACTTATTTCACTTCACATGACCTCCAGCTCCATCCATGTTGCTGCAAATGACACAATTACATTATTTTTATGGCCAAATAGTATTCCACTGTGTATATAGGAGAATGCAGGTATCCCTTTGATATACTGATTTCTTTTCCTTTGGATAAATAGTAGTAGTTAGATTGCTGGATTGCATAATAGTTCTATTTTTAGTGTTTTGAAAAATCTCCATATTGTTTTTTCAAATTAGCTATACTAATTTAGATTCCCACCAACAGTGTATACGAGTTCTCTTTTCTATTCATACTACCAGCATCTTTTGTTTGTTGTCTTTTTAATAATAGTTGTTCTAATGAAATTAAGATGGTACCCCGTTGTGGTTCTGATTTGCATTTCTCTGATGACTTGTGATGCTGAGCATTTTTCATATACTTATTAACCATTGGTATATCTTCTCTTGAAAAATATCTATTCATATCCTTTGCCCACATTTTAATGAGATTATTTGTGTTTTTCTCCTCCTACTTTTGAATTTTTCCTTTTATATTCTGCATATGAATTCCCTGTTTGATGAATAGTTTTCAAATATTTTCTCCTATTCAGCAGGTAATTTTACTTTTCACTCTTAATTATTTCCTTTGCTGTGCAGGAGATTTGTAGTTTAATATAGTCTTATTTCTCTATTTTCATTTTTGTTGTCTGTGTTTTTGACGTCTTAGCAATAAACTCTTTGCCTAGACTGATATCCAGAAGCATTTTCCCTATGTTTCCTTATAGTAATTTCATAGCTTTGGGTCTTATGTTTCAGTCTTTAATCCATCTTGATTTGATTTTTGTATGTGGTGATATGGGTTCAGTTTCATTTTTCCGCATATGGATATTCAATTTTCCCAGTGCCATTTATTCAAGAGGGCGTTTTTCCCCAATGTGTGTTTTTGGTACATTTGTAGAAATCAGTTGGCTATAAATATGTGGATTTATTTCTGAATTCTCTATTCTGTTATTGTGTTCCATTGTTCTCTGTGTTTGTTTTTATACCTATACCATGCTGGGTTATTTGTTTGTATTTTGTTTTGTTGTTTACTATGACCTTTTAATAGATTTTAAAATAAGTTCAGGTAGTGTGATGCCTTTAGCTTTGTTCTTATTGCTCAGGACTTCTTTGGCTATGCAAGCTCTTTAGTGGTTCCATGAAAATGTAAGATTATTTTTCTATTTCTATGAAAACTGACATTGATATTTTGATAGGAATCGGGTTGAATCTGTCTGTTGTTTTTGGTAGTATGGTCATTTCAATGCTATTAAATCATGTGATCAATGATCACAGTATGTCCTTCCATTTGTTTTGTCTCCTTCAATTTCTTTCATCAGAGTTTTGTAGTTTTCCTTGTAGAGGAAAACTTTCACCTCTTTGGTTAAACTTATTTCCAGTTTTTTTTTTTTTTTTGGAGCTATTGCAAATGGAATTGCCTTCTTGATTTCCTTCCCAGCTATTTTGTTATTGGTGTATAGAAATGCTACCAATTTTTACATGTTGATATTTTATCCTGTAGCCTTACTGCATTTATTAATCATATATAAGGGTTTTTTGGCAGAGTCTTTAGGTTTTTCTACATGTATTATCTTATCATCAGCAAAGAAGTACAATTTGATTTCTTATTTTCCAAATTAGATGCCTTTTATTTCTTTCCTTTGTTTGATTGCTGTGGCTAGGACTTCCAGTACCATGTTAAATAGGAGTGATAAAAGCAAACATCTTTGTCCTGTTCCAGTTCTTAGGGGAGAATTTCATCTTTTTCCTGTTCAGTATATGGCTTTGTCACATGAAGCTTTATTACCATGAGATACGTTCTTTCTGTAAGTAGGTTGTTGTTTTTTATCATGATGAGTTGTTGAACTTTATCAATTGCTTTTTCTGTGTCTATTGAGATGATCATTTGATTTTTGTCACTCATTCTGTTCACATGATGTATCACATTTATTGATTTGCATATGTTGAATCATTCTTGCGTTTATGGGATAAACATTTGATCACATATTTTTTAATGTGCTGTTGAATTTGGTTCACTAGTATTTCATTGAAAATTTTTGCATGTGTATTTATTAGAGATATTGGCCTGTAGTTTTATTTTTTGTTGTGCCCTTGTTTGGTTTTTGTGTCAGGGTACTGCTTGCCTAGTACCATGAGTTAGGAAGAATTCCCTCCTCTTCAATTTTTTTAGAATAGCTTGTAAAGAATTGGTAGTAGTTCTTCTTTGGAAATATGGGGGAAGTTTTTGAATTTGCCTTTACAGGGAGGGATTTTTTTCCTAAAATCTATGTATGTGTTGGTTGGGTAGGCCTCTGGCTTTGATTCTGGATGTGTGCAGTAGTGTAGCTTCTATATGATTTCTTTGGCTATAAACAGTACTAGTAGTGTTTGTGCTTTCCTCGATTTCCTAGGGTGCAGTTGTGAGTGAAAGTGTTGTGAAGTTTTGCTGAGGACTGGAATGCCAGGTGGGCCAGGCTTTGGGCCTTAATAGGGGCAGCTGTGGCAGATGCTGGCTCTGGTATTAGTGGGGAAAGTGTGGCTGGTTCTTGGGCATCCAGGTGGCTTTTTCATGTACTGGGAATGGCAGCAATGGTTCAGGTAGGTGGGCAGGTTCTTGAGCCCCCGGGCAGTGGGTGTGGCATGGGTGATAGCAATAGCAGTGCTGGGACAACCTTCTGGGATCCAAGCTTTTGTATTTGTGTTGATGTTGGCTACAATGGGCTTGGTAGGCCAGTCCCCAGACCCACAACAGGCATGGATGGGTGCCACTTGTGGTGGTAGCAGCATGTTTAGTGGGCCTGACCTCAGACCTCACAAGAAGTGCTCAGGTGCCAACAGTGGTTTATTGGGTTGGGCAATCCTCAGGGCCCTGGACTGAGTGCTCAGGTAATGGGGTGAGAGTGTCACCGAGCTAGTCACACCTACCCTGTGGCCTCCCAGTGATGTATACCATCGGTGGTTGTGGTAGGCAGGGGCTAGGTGATCCCCAGACCATCTGAAAAATGCTCCTATGAGGGCTGCTGTGATTGCATTGTGACCCTGCTACAGTGGAGGGTCGGGTTGCTTTCAATGGGAGCAGCCATATACAGGCAGCCAGGGGCGTGAGCTTCACTTCCACCTCAGTCCCACAGCAGCCCACTGTGGCAGCAGCTGCAGGTAGTTGCATTTGTCCTCGGGGCATTTGAGTATGCGGGGCTGCCCCTCTGCTGAGGGGTGCAACGTCAATGCTCATGGTTCCTGCAGTGGCTCTGGTGGCAGCATCTGTGGGAAAGGAACGTTACAGAAGCTCCAGGGATGTTAAGATGCAGAGGCTATTGATCTGCACGACAGGACACAGTCCTGTGGAGGCTGGGCTCTCAAAATGGCACCATGCTGCAGCCGCTTGGGAGTAAGGTGTTTGTAGAAACCAGCATGAGCTCTTTCTCTGGATCGATTCCATTGCACGGTCTCCAGGCAACTCTCTATGTTACTCTTAGAGGCTGCAATTGTGAAGAAGCTCTATTATAACTAGGACTGTAGCAGTTTGTGGACAGGAATGTGGACCACTGTGGGTGTCTCACTTATTGTGTCCCAAAATTAAGGAACTTCTTTTCTTCAGATTCCCAGCTGATCCCGGTCTGGAGTCAGTAGTAATTTTAATTCAGGAAGTAATATGACAAAAATTTTAATCTGACAGAAGATGTAGATGAAATGAAGAGGAGAAAAAAGGCAATTAAGAAGATCATAGTAATTTTAATAAAAAATGTATACATTATTACTATTTACAATTTTCTAAATAAACATGTTTTTTGATATCAGTCTTGTTGTGGTATAAGAAGTCCATTGATTATTGACTTGATGTCAGAGACCATTATATGCTTATTTGCAGGATTAGGATGACAGTGGTTCCACCGGAGCTCAGGGGATGGTGGTAAAAGCATTAGTCCAAAGAAACACTAATATGGTAGAAAATGAGAAACATGGGGCCACAGTCATATTTAGGTCACTGTTAATTTTGCTGCTACTCTTAAATGAGGCTTGTGTGAAGTTTTCTTTTGTGTGCTTTTGTTTTTGATTTTTGGTAAACTATTTTCCAACACCAAAAATGGGAAACAGTTGCAGTTTTCTCTATCGGCTCAATACATTCTTCCTAGCTTTTCCCCATTCCATGACAACACAGCAGGTCTCTTTTTATGAAGATATGGCATGCAATTATTTCAATCAATTTCATTGATTTTTTTTTATGTGGGCCCATATTAATGAGATATATCACTAGTTTGAAAACCTACTTGGTAGAATATTCGGATTCATTGTTTTGATTATTTCTGCCCCTTTGTTCCTTTGAATGTTCCTGCCCAGTTGTGACAGTAAGAAGTGGTCACTAAAATGAAATTCTATACAGGTTCCTTGTATTGTTATTAAGGGGTTGTATTAAAATAAATGTTTTTGAATGTGGCTGATTGTTCTTTTATAGCATGCACATTTATGACCACCTTGGGAACCAGTAGCACTGCAACATATGTTTGCAGGGTCCTAAAAGCTTTCAGAAGGCCAGAATGACAGTAATTCAATGAAAGTCCATTATCAACATTTCAGAGCTTGTCATGTTGCCTTAATGAGAAAAGAATGATTAATTTTACTTTCCTTTTTCTTCAATAGATGAAATGAGGAATCAGACATCCAACTGATCAGCTCATGTGTACTTACATGTAGTGGTGACATACAAACTTATTTATATAAAAGAATAGCAATTATTTCATTGATATGTATTATGATTGTATATTGATATAGGTTTATTACTTCAACTCAAATGTAAATGAATATTCTACTAAAAATTAATATCTAAATACATCAAGGGAGAATATAGTAATAATATGTATTAAAATGATACAAGAGACAGAATATAAATATGGGAGTGAAGGTATCTTGTTTCTGATAGTCACTATCCTTAAATATGCATATTTTGGGAAATTATTCAAGTTCCTAGAACAATGTAATTCTCAACTGTCAACAGGTGTGATTAAATAGGTCAACATGTTAAAATTATGTTACAGCAAATTAAATAATTAGGCTGAATTTAAATATTTATTAAGGAACAAATACAACTACTTATTGTATTTGACAACTGTTACGTTAGTTGTCAATCTGTGTTTTAAATAAAAACATTAAAAATATTTCTTTACTGCAGAAATTCCCAGTGAGTTTAATATATTTAGATACTTCAAAAGTATTTGTTTATTGTGAATACCAAATAGGGTGGTTTTTATTTTTTAATTATTTATTATTATTATTATTGTTATTATTATTATTTTTTAAGACAAAGTCTTGCTCTATTGCCCAGGATGGAGTGCAGGGGTGCGATCTTGGCTCCTTACAACCTCCGCCTCCTGGGTTCAAGAGATTCTTCTGCCTCAGTCTCCTGACTAGCTGGGATTACAGGCTAATTTTTGTATTTTTAGTAGAGATAGGGTTTCACCACATTGGCCAGGCTGGTCTAGAACTCCTGACCTCAGGTGATCTGCCCACCTTGGCCTCCCAAAGTGCTGGGATTATAGGCATGAGCCACTGCGCCTGGCCAGGGTGATTTTTACATGGGTTATAACATCAGTATAACTTCACAAACTTATTTGATTATTCTACAATGTGTAACCTGTTTTGGTGTACACTCTAGAAAATATCAGACTAGACCATACTCTTACATTTTACATTTAAACAATACTATAAAATCTTTAATACTGTTTTCTGTCTGCCCAATAAAGAAGGCTTTCAAGTGATATGCATTTCTCAAGGGGATCGGTCTAGTCTCTGAGTATTTCAAAGTATTTTTTTCCAGCAAGTTATGAGTGAAGATCAGGTTGACTAATCAAAGCTTAATGTATTTAAACAGCAACAAAAAAAGAAAATAAAATGAAACAAAAAAAAAAAAACAGAATGTTAAAGTAAGTGTACTACATCATTTATTATAATAATACCACTTAAGAGCTTCCAGTAATGATTTTGAGAATATTCTTTATATTACTTTAATTTGACTTTAGTTTCTCTTTTCATTTTATTGACAATTTGTGTCCTTGTTTCTCTATATTTCTTGTTAACTTAATTTCAGTGTTCTATGATTAAAACTGACCTTATGGTTCAATATTAGTGTGTTACAGTGGGTAGCCAGTCAGACATGAGCAGGGCAGGAGAAGGTCCCCAGAGCCCACAAGGAAAGTCAGGTGACTATCAGGTGATGTTCAGGAAGTTGTTACACTGCCTTTCTAAATAGTAATTGGTTGTAGCCAACACCAGAGAAACGCAGTCTCTCATTAGATAGAAAAAACCTGAAACTGGTGATCTCAGGGAGTAGGTGAGTGGGTTCACACATGTGCACTAAGAGGCTAAATGGTGTATTTTTACTGGCATATGACCTTTCAGGGGCATTCCACTCGGAAAGGGAAGAACGTCTCAGGTGAGCTTGCATACACCTCCAGTAAACACAGTGCGCATGCTCCCCTCCCAAGCATTAGCAGGCCATTGTAAATGCAAACAACCCAACCCAAGGGAAGAATCAGGGAGAAGGGATGCAAGAGGTCAAAAGCAGGTCAGCTAATAAAACCCAAAGTCGAAGGCCAAACGGGGCACTTGACCTCCAAGATGCCCACTTGGTCTTCTCTTCCGAGTGTACTTTACTTTCTTTCCATTCCTGCTCTAAAACCTTTTAATAAATTTCCACTCCTGCTCTAAAACTTGCCTTCGTATCTTTTTCTGCCTTATGTCCCTCAGTCAAATTCTTTCTTCCAAGGAGGCAAGAATTGAGGTTGCTGCAGACCCGTATGGATGTGCCACCAGTAACTTGAATAACTTCCACTGCTAACAAGTGAGAATCTAATTCTACAACTTTAGATGACACACTCACAGATACCTTCCCTGTCACAGCAGATTAGGTAAGGCCCTCTGCTTATATGACCCTATATCACCCTCATTGGTCATCACATACAAATACGTACACACGTAAAGTTTATGTGTGTGTGTTTGTGATCACTTAGTTAATTTTGGTTATTTGATTAATTTATTCCCCTTACCCTGATCTCAGATTATAAACCATATGAGGGCAAACTTTAGTCTGCTTGACTCAATACTATTTTTGTGAGGTCTAGCACCATGCCTTACCCATAGTAATTGCTAAACAAACAGAAGTTGAATGCTGAATTTCAAAGACACTTAGGTAGTAGACTTCAATAAATACAGCTTCACTCTTGGAAAGAATTGCTCAAATTTATCATATAGATAGAAGCTATCCATCTCTTACTTATTTTAATGAATAAATTTAGTTTAAAAATGTTGATCTTTATGCAAATAAAGTCGTTCCTTCAAAAATAATGTTTTAAAACATAATTAACCATTCTTACCTCAGATGAGAAATAAGTATATGAGAAGAGTATGGAATTAGAGAGACTAGGGACAGGAGGCAGGAGGCAGGAAAATGATAAATAATGGATATTTATCCTTAAACTCTACCACCAATTTTTTGTGTCTGAATCTGGCTCTGGGTTCATAATTCTCTAACAATTATCTATTTTAAAAAACCTCAAATATATTTTCTTGTTATTTTATTTTAAAAGTGGGCAACGTCATCATTACTTTTAATGACAGTATGTTTTCTAAGAGCAGCTAAGTCACTTTCTTGATGATGGCAAATCAATAGGAAACAGGAAGTCAACTAAGGTCTCAGAACACCTTCATTCAATTAGTGAGGATTCTACCCAGATTCATTATAAAAGAAATGGCCAAAATATACACAGGAAAAATGTATCCTCATCTCTGTAGAACATAGTTTGTTTTTAAAGTGTAACCATTTTCATTAAATAAAACAAAAAATATAAGATAATTATGTTCCAAACCTTACCTCAGAGCAGTGTAAATGTTGAGCAGTTAAATGTATATTGTGAATCTGAAATTATAGTCCCCACAGTGACCATAACCCAGTTGTCAGGTGAATATGTAGGAGTTTGCGATATTTTATACAATGCAATGCTGTGTGCCATAAAACAAAATAATGTTGCTTACCAGTGGCTTTCAGAGTTATTTTAGTTTGCAAGTTTAAAGTTTATACCACCATTGTCTGAAATAATTTGTTTTTAGTAATAAATTCAGTTATATTTTGTTGTATGATCATAATTTTTTGCCATTAAACTGCCCAATGAGAAGGATAAGATAAACAAGTAGAATAGGTCATATGTTCCTACTAATTTTTTATTGAAATTAATGTTTTATTACTCTCTAGCTTACTGCCAAAACAAAACCCGAGTTTAATTTCATATGGTGCACCTATAATGTGCAAGCCATTGTGCTACTTACTATAGGAAATGAAAAGATGAATGCATCACAAATGTGGCTGTCTTAGGAACTCATGCTCTGGGAATTATAATCAAGTAGCCAAATAAGATGGTTACACATCTAAAACAAGGGAATCTTGGATAAGGGTCTTAAGAAAGCTATAAAGGAAGCCATGATCACATCTACTTAGGGGCTCAGAAAAAGCTAGATTTAGAGGGTAGGTTGATCTGAGTATATAGGGATTAGTAAAATTTCATCTAAATGCTTAACAGATACATTACCTCACTCTAGCACTGCAGCAACATGTGCATAGATCTGGAAAACAGTGTTTAACAATGGAGTGGCTCTTGTCAGGAGTGTTTGTGTATCATTCTGACTTCTATGGAATAAGATTTTAACAGGTTTCTAGAAAAAAATATGAAGCAATTTTGTGAGGGGTGAATATGCAAAAAGGATAGAATTGCTGGTACACTATAATTTTTTTTTGTTTTTGTGTATATAATACACATATATATGATATATGTGAGTATTATTTTTATGTACATGTATGTTTATATAAGATATATCTATCTAGTTTGTGTTATATATTTTGTACATAATATATTTTTGTATAGGAATATATGATTGAAATTACTTTCATAAATCAAAACATATTTAAAGCCTAATTTAACTTCAGTATTTCTTCAAAAATCTTCTTTATAAAACAAATTATTGTAAACAACCTCTTTCCCACAGAAACATTATTAAAATTAGAGGCTGATTCCAAAGACTTTGTATAAAATATCAATATAAAAAGCTAGATATTTAAAGAAAAAATGGATGTTTTTATAAAATTGAAGGTAATGAATGATGTCCTGGGTTCCAGAACATTGGTGTGAGTGTGTTCCTTTATAAGGAATTTCAACTTACGAGAAGAAGAGTGACTATAAAAGTCTACTGAAGGAACATGCTCTCAAGAGAGTAACACTGAAGCACTGTATACGGGATGGCTTATACAACAGATATTTATTCTCACTATTCTGAAGCCCTGGTAGTCCAAGATTAAGGTGCTGGCCTACTGGGGTCTTCCCAGTGAAGGCTTGCTTCCTGGCTTTCAGAGTCCTACCTTTTGGCTCACGTGACAGAGCAGATTTCTCTCTTTCTCTTCAAATAAAGCCATGACTTTCTCCATGAGGGCCCTACCCTCATAACTTCAGCTAACCCTAAACTTCCCCAAGGCTTCATCACCACATACCATCATATTGGAGGTCAGGGCTTTGTGTTAGGCCATTCTTGAGTTGCCATAAAGAAATATCTGAGACTGGGTAATTTATAGACCAAAGAGGTTTAATTGGATCATAATTCTGCAGACTTTACAGGAAGCATGGTGCTAGCATCCGCTCAGCTTCTGGGGAACCCTCAGGAAGCTTACCATCATGCCAGAAGTTGAAGGAGAAGCAGGTGTCTTACATGGAAGGAGCAGGAGCAAGAGAAAGAGTCCCGGGGGTAGTGGGAAGTGCCTCACACTTTTAAATGACTAGATCTTGTGAGCACTCACTGTCAGAAAGATGGCACCCAGTAATGAAGGATCTGCCTCTGTCATCCAGACCCCTACCACCAGGCCTCACCTCCAGCACTGGAGATTATAATTCAACATGAGATTTGGGTAGGGACAAATATCCAAACTGTATTAGGCTTCACATATAAATTTTGGAGTTCTATAACTTAGTCCATAGTAGAGGTAAAAGGTAGAAATTTTCTTCAAGTATCAGGACCTTTCCTAAAATATCTGGAGTGTTAAAAAGTTCACCTTATAAGAAAACTTGAGTAACAAAAGACAAAATTAAAGCATTTTTTTCTAGAGTCTAGAACAATAGCTATGATGACTGCTCTTAACTTTCTATTGGCCTTAATGTATCAAAATGTGACTAGGAAGTCCATTTTTAGCTGCTCTGCCCTTATATACAAAATCTGTATATTTAACATTTAAAAAATAGTATCTCCAGTTGATTGCTGCAGGCAATTTAGATTAGCTTGCATCAAACTAAACCTCCAGTTGAGAATAGCTATGAAAGCTAGCTTTTTTTTTTGCTAGTGAGGGCATTGGAAAACAACAATCTCATCCAGGAAGGAAAGAACTTGAGGGATCAGTATCCCTGGGAAAAAAGAAATCAAAGAGAAGTGAGTCTAACTTTCTGCATGCAAATATCTCTCTAGGCATTGGCCATATGCTGTGTATGTGAAGGAGAAGAGCATAAAAGCAAGAAGAAACCACTTAATAAGGGGCTAAGAAGCTAAATAGAGTTGTTATTGATGCTGTTGTACTTTTTAAATTTATTTTTTAATAATTGCATACTCCTAGACAGACAACACCTGAAATTCAGGGCTCAACAACAAAGAAGGGACTTTGCAAATATCACCAGTTCTCAGTGAGATACTTGACATGTCTATGGCTAAGGCATAATCCACTTAGAGACTTTGAAAATGTTTTCTGTGTTCTATTTCCTAAGTATGTGTATATCTAGAACATTAGAGCACTAGCAGTTCTATTCATATTACACTAAGAGTAATTTTTAAACTGTTTTCTAACAATTTAACCATTAGAACTCTGTTTACAAATGTCCCACTTCTCCATTAACACATTCAAGGAAAGCTCATACTTAACATAATTTATCACAACCACGTATATATTGCTGCTAGAATCTTCAAAATAATATGATTTGAGTACCAACAATATGTCAAAATACTTTAAATAATTGATAAAACTTTTATTCAACAAATATTCATGGCTGCCATAGTTTTCAATGGACTTCTAGATAGATTTTATCTATATGAATTCAGCAAATATAACTTTTGCAAATATAAGTGTTTGAATCTTTAAACTAAATAGTAAGTTTTAGTTACTTTTCAAACATGTATTCTGAAAAGAACAATTTATCAATGGTGACACAGTGGTTGTTTAGTTCTTTTAATAAAAAGTAGATTTTTAAAGAATATTAGCAATTATTTCCTCGGATCATAATACTATGACCAGATTCATGGCAATATGAACCCTTCTTTAGATAATATAAAATGTCCAATTGTAGCACTAGAATCTAGTAGATATGATATAGTTTGGATTTGTGTCCTCATCCAAATCTCATGTTCAATTATAATCCCCAGTGTTGAAGGAGGGGCCTAGTGGGAGGTGATTGGATCATGGGGGTGAATTTCCCCCTTGCTGTTCTTATCATAGTGAGTGCTCTCAAGATCTGGTTGTTTAACAGTGTATAGCACCTCACTCCTCTCTCTTTTCTTCCTTCTTGGGCCATGTGAAATTGCCTGCTTTCCCTTGACATGCCTGCCTTCTGTCATGATTGTAAGTTTCCTAAAGCCTCCCCAGCCATGCTTCCTGTGCAGCCTGTGGAACCGTGAGCCAACTAAACCTCTCTGCTTTATAAATTACCCAGTCTGAAGTAGTTATTTGTAACGATAAAAGAATGAAGTAATACAAGATATCAGGCAATTTTTGTTCTATTATTTACCTGTATAAATGCTTATTAAATATCTATAACACAAAAAATATGCTTGGCATTATGAGGATACAAAATATATACATAACCCTCTTCTTCCAGCATGATTTATTGGTGTAAAATTTGTTCTCAGAATGACTCCAGAGATTTTTAAAAAATTATAATAAAACAGGACAAGAAGCTATTAAAAGATAAGTTGTTTATATTAAATCCTCACAAAATGCTTGTGAGATAGGTATTTTGCATGCCAATTTGAAAAAAAAAAATGTGTATCCTGAGACTTTATAGTAAGTAACAAAAACATTCACAAAGCTATTTGGTTGGAACACACCTAACTGTAACAACCTTACAACCTGATAAAGCAAATACAATAATATCAAAAATAAGATCATGATTTTATAAGGGTGAATATTTCTATTTGGTGCCTGTTGGATTTCTGCTAATACATTAAAGATTATTCCAATCTTCACTTCCATAATCAACCACACTCAGACAACCTAGGCTACAGAAATCTTAGCAAAGATCTGATCATCTTGAAAAAGCAGATAAACAGCTAGGCTGTCTTCATGACTGTCCCCATGTATGCAGATGCATTCAACAATGTACTTGTTAATTTAAATGAGAGAACCCTTCACTTAAATTAGAGTAACCCAGGAATATTATATGTGAGATATTATTGTAATTCATAGCAACACACACACACACACACACACACACACACATATCATTGTGAAATTGAGTGAGTCTTAATGCCAGATTCGAGCTCTAAGTTCAAGTGTTTAATCAGTGATTATTTTCTTATTCTTATAATAAAATTAAAACTATGTAGAACAAAAGTTTCACTGCTTCATTGTAGCAAATCACAATGCAGAATCATAGGCTTAACCCAGTGTTGCATGAGAACGTCCCTCCTTTTCAAAATCAGATGGTCTGTGACTCTCTTTGGAGGGTGAGAGACACAGTCACCAAGAGTAAGCTGGCTAACACACATTTATTGTACCATTCATTGACATTTTTAAATAAATTAGTTCAGGGGTAATGACTCCCACTTAAAAATAATCTCTGTGCTATAGAGAAATTTTCAAAAACAAATCAGTTATATCTGCCTTTTGTATTCTTATTAGAATCTTCAAATATGTATTCAAACTGTTTAGTGGTGATTTTTTTTCAGTTGCTTTCTCTGTGTAGAAAAATCCTCTCCTAAGTGTTTCAAAAACATAAAGACAGTAGATATAAGAAACAGAAAAATGCAGAAAATGAATAAATTGGAACCAGAGTAAATTTTGGCAAGCATCTGACCAGAAAGGTCTTGACAGATAGAAAGTTTACTGTATTTGACATTTAAACAACCAGTCAATATTTAAAGAGAATTATTTTCCTTGTTTTTGAAAAACTGATTTCAAGAGAAAATAAATTGTTAAGAAGAACTCCAGCTACCTGAAGTTCAAATCTATGTGCATTTCAAAGCCTTCTCAAGGAACACAGGTATCAGTTACCCTCATACAGATAAAAAGTGTAACTACAGTAGAAATGAAAAATAATTATCTTGACTTTTAGGTGCAATGTAAATGTGAAAAAGTTTTGTTCTTATGGATAATTCTCAGAACGAAACTAATGCCAACGTTGTGAATTACTGTAGAATGTATCTAGGTATCAGCAAAACAAAACAAACAAAATAAAAAACATTGATTCTTTTCTCACTAATAAAATAATCATTGACATGTGTGCAGTCGATATGGTTTATTGATAAGAAGCTATTATGTATACAATATTCTCCTTAAGAAAATTTTCTTGTTTAGATTTTACAGCAAAAGGAAAAACATTTTCTACTTTGTGATCCTAATGCTCAAGATGCATGGTGTTTCAAGGTAGCACTAAAAGAATCAGTAAAGACCAACTCAGAGAATTTTTTCCCCTCAACTACCTGAGTAACTTTTTGAGCTTCTAGGATATTCCAAATGATTTAAATAATGGAGACCTAATCTCTAAGAACTTTATGCACTTTAAAAATCACATTTTTTATGGAACAGTTGCTACACCTGTGCATAATCAGGTTTTTCACTTTCCTTTTTAGAAGTTCTCTCTACCTTTCCTCAAATATGCAAGTTCACCAGGTGTTTGGAATGTGAGTTTGGTAGCAGAGTTATGAAATCTTAATGGTGCTTTTCCCCTCTGTCGCTTTAAACTAACTTCATCTGTGTTATAACAGACTTGAGGGTAGTGCATTTGTCAGGTTCACAGTAAACTAAAATGTCATTCATTTACTTTAAACATCTCTATATTTTGTTTGAGCAAAAAGAAATGAAAAGACATAATTGTCCCTCAGCCACATGGTTTTAATTTTCATCTTAAAAAAAAAAAACTGTAGTCTGTTTGCTGTACTTTTATTTCCCCCATCATTGGCTCTCTCTGATTTTCCTTTTTATGTTCAATAGGGACATTTTAAAAACATTTTAAGAAGCAACAGATTTAAAATGTATTTAAAAATATATCAAGTTCATAAACCAAAATTGGAGTGAACTTTTTAAGAGTGGTCCTAAAAAAGAAAGTAACATTATCTATAAGGAATAGCCTTTTTTTGTTCAGATACCAATTTCCCTGTATCCCTTAGTCGACCAGCTAGAAATCATTAAAGAAGATGAATGGTACAGATAAGAAAGAACATGATCTACATATTTGTTCCAGTAATGGGAAAGACAGACAACACAAAAGGTGATTTAATGATACCTGAACGTTAATCTGTGTAAATTTTGTAAAAATATCTATGGTGAAAATACAATTAATAGAGAACTGAAGAAGAACATGCTACCACTAGTTACGTCCTTTGTCACCATTTAGTAGGAGTTTTGAATATTTATTCATTTCTTCCTTTATAAATGTCTGTTTAAAATATGCATCATCACATAAAAATATTTGAAGTAAGAAAATCTGGGGAAGGTAGGCAATGGTAGTTTACAGAAGGAAACCATGAAGAATAGATAAGTGTAGTGATACAGGAAGGTTTTGAAAAATCTTTGAGAGGAATTATGAGAAGCAAGGAGTTAAAATATTTATTCCAAAAGGATTTTCTGAGCATTGGTCAAGGTATGGTGTATATCAAGTATATGAAGGGATCCAAGTAAAAGTCTCAATCCTAATTATGAAGAAGCTGCTAACCCATTTGTGGTATAAGATAACAATAGCTTCAGAAAGCCCTAATGATGTGGATAAATCTCCCCGATACAATATCGAATGAGAGAAGCCAGATACAAAGAAATGACTTAGATAGCCGTGGTTTAATTAACATAAAAGCTTAAAATAGGCAAAATCAATCTTTCTTTAAGAAAGCCGGAAGAGTGGTTACCCTTGAAGGAGGTTGTTACAGAAGATGGCACAAGGAGGGTCCTGGGGTATTAGCTGTATTCTGTTTCTTGATCTGGGTATTGGGTTCAGAGTTATGTGTATTTTGAGAGAAATGATCAAGGTATATATTTATTATGTGCTAGGAGATTTTTGTTCTGTATATTGCATTTTTTAAAATGTATTGAGAAAATCAAAATTAGTTTGGGATTAAGCATCTCATTTAAAGGAATTTTTTAAAAGAACATTTTGAGCAAAGTATTAAAGTACTAAATGGTGAGGAAAGGCTGAAAGTTATTTTTGGTTGAAAAAGTAGAGAATTATTCCCTTAGAGGCAGGATATATGCACGAAACTTGAGTAATAAAAACCATAAACATTGTAATAATGATAGTAACAGAAATGACTATTATTATTGTTATTTTTACTATTAGACACATCTAAGCAGTTTACCTCAATGAATTTAACCCTTACAATTATACTCTGCTATAGGTATTATATTTATGTATATTTTAAAAATACAAAAATTGAGATTCAGAGTGAAGTAACTTGCCTTGGTAAAATAGGGTGGAAAAAATAACCATATACATTTAACAGAATAAACATAGATACTGTGAAATTATACAAGGTAGGATAAAAACCTGGAATGGTCAGGAGGCTATGTTCATATTTAAATAAGCATATCTTGAGATATGCTCTGATATGTCTCAGCTATATCGTGAGGCACTGAGTAACTTGTGTGGAAAACGGCTTCAAATTGTGTCTCTGGAGGCTGGAGGCTGGCATTCCTATCATCCATTGGGTGAGTTTTGTCCTGGTGAGCTAGAAAGTCTTCAGCTAGAAAAGACAAAGGAAAATGCTTAATGTGGGAAGCTTTGAGGGTGTGAGGGGCTGTGCACAGCATCCTATTAACTCAAGTGGACCTAACTGTTAGGGTGAACTTTCAAGAGTGTCTGCTACAGTACCTCCCACCAATCCAGAGAGATCTCAGCACACATATTCTGTCCAATAGCATCATCCTTTCCTGGATTGAAAAGCCCAGGAAATTGAAAGTAATTTCAGCCTGACCTGTTTCACCCAAATGCTACTTAGGTCCTGCCCCTCCTTCCAAAATTCATCCCCGCAAATCGCTCAAGTTTCAACCATTTCTTATCCTTATGAAAAACAATGAAATACAAAAACAAACAAAAGCTTTCTAAACTCTCCTTTATGATATGTTATTTAAAACTCTGTTCTCAGTATTTCTTTCCCCTGCCAGGCAACAATATGAATAAATCCAGCTTGTTTATTTGACACAGATTTTCCAGGTGATATTTGTGGCAGAGTGAATGAGCCCAGGCCTTCCTCTCTCTCCTCTCTCTCTCTCTGAAATATATTCCATTCTTTAAATTTGCTCTTTTTTTTTTTTCATTTGACCAACTGTAATTGTTGCAATTATTGTCTGTTATTGCCACTAACAATTTTATCATATGATCTCCTTATTCTTGTGTTCTTACCAGTTGGATTCCTAATATTTTATTATTCCTGTGTACAAATTCTTCATTTTAAGTAATGCTACCATTTTATAATGCATTCAGCCTAGGTATACTTACTGTTTGCTTTTCATTTTTTTTCTTTACTATCTGATATAGAAAATTATTACTTTAATTTTGTTTTAGCTATCCATATGTCCTTTTGTTGTTTTGTTATGTCTAATGTTTTTCTAAAATTTAGAAACTTCTCTTTTCTTTTTTTTGCATATATGTAGTTTATTGTAGACTTTCACAGTTTTGTCAGTTTTTCATCAAACGTTTGACTATCTTTGATTTATAAAAATTGTATGAAATACTTAAATGCATTCTATCTTAAAAAATAGGTAACTATAGTGAGTTAAATGTTCAATTTTCCAGTACCACTATCCTTAATGTTTCTGAAATATTACTATTTTCATAGGCAATCACAAAATTTTAATGTTTATTGTTTTCTAACATGTTATGAAATAATAGACATACAGAGAGTTCTGCTTTTTGTTTATTTACCATAAATAAGCATATGTCTTACAGATTGTTCTCTCACTAGTTTTCTTACTTACAAAAAATACTTTGAAACTTATTCTGTGTCAATATACAGAAATCTACCTTGTTTTTTGGCTTTCTGCAATTGTACAGATGCACCATAATTTATTAAACCCCATACTGATGATGGAAGCATAGTTTTTAATAATTATTTTTACCTTTCTCAATAATTAAATTTTTAATGTATATTTCCATAGAACATAAATTTTGTAGGATAGATGTTTAGAAATTGAATTGCTAGGTCAACATATTTGAATATATGTAATTGAGTTTACTAGATACTGCTAAATTGTTCACTAAAACGGTGACTGGTATTATAAAATGTTATAACAATTTATAATATCATTAGCAATGCAGAAGCATGTTTACTTCTTATGATTAATTTGTTAATATCTGGGTGAGAAATAATTGGCATCTCAATGTTGCTTTATTCAAATTTCCCTGAATAATTATGTTAGGTTATACTTTAACAAATGTAGTGGCCTATTTCATTTTTTACTCTGAGAGTAAGCTGTTTATCTTTTTTAAAAATGTTAATTGATTTGTAGGAGACTTTTCAACATTGAATATCATAGCACATAGAGAATTATTTATGTACCCACATGAATTATCTTTTCTGAAATTTTTGCATTTTGTATTTACATAGAAAGACTTCACACAACACTCTCTTTCTAAATTATATTTCTTTGATTGAATATGTTTGGATATATCCTTTAATGTCTATATACATTTATGTATATTAAACCATACAGATAATTCTAAATGAATTGAAGGTAATTGTGAATCCATCTGGAATATTCTAAACAGCTTGAATAACTAATAGGACATTAATTGAATAACTTACAGTTTTCCTACTGGTTTGCAATTATACTTTTTTTTTTTTTTTTTTGGAGACGGAGTTTTGATGTAGTGTAATGGCACGGGTCTGGGCTCACTGCAACCTCTGCCTCCTGGGTTCAAGTGATTCTCCTGCCTCAGCCTCCCGAGTAGCTGGGATTACAGGCATGCGCCAGCACACCTGGCAAATTTTTTGTGTTTTTAGTAGAGACGGGGTTTCTCCATGTTGGTCAGGCTGGTCTCAAACTCCCAACCTCAGATGATCCAGCTGCCTCGGCTTCCCAAAATGCTGAGATTACAGGCATGAGCCACTGCACCTGGCCTGTAGTTCTACCATTAGCATTAAGCAAAATATCAGACATAGAGAAGTTGGTTTGTAGGATTTTATTCTAGGTTCCTTTGTTTATTACAATTATTTGCACTTTAAATTCCTATATATAATTTCACAAAAATCTCTATTTAATTTTTAAATTTAATTCTGAGTACATAATAGTTGTATATACTTATTAGGCATATGTATGATGCTGGCATACATTGTGTAATGACAAATCAGGGTAACTGGAGTATCCATCACCTCCAGCTTTTATCATTTCTTTGTGTTAGAAATATTCCAGTTCTACTCTTTTAGTTATTTTAAAATATACAATAAATTATTGTTATTACAGTTATCCTATTGTGCTACTGAATACTTGATATTCATTCTATTTAACTCTATTTTGCACCCATTAGTACAAGAGTACCCATTGTACTCCTTATCCCTACCCCTCCCTATTATACTTCCCAGACCCTGGTAACCATCACTCTACTCTCTGTCTCCAAGATATATATATATATATATATATTTATATATATAACTCCCACATATAAGGGAGAACACAAAATATTTGTCTTTCTGTCTCTGGCTTATTTAACTTAAAATAATGTCCTTCAGGGTCATCCATGCTGTTGCAAAAGGCAAGGTTTCATTTTTTTACGGCTGAATAATTGTATATATGTACCACATTTTTTTTTTATCTATTGATGAACACTTATGTTGCTTTCAAATATCTTGGCTATTGTAAATAGTGCTGCAATAAACATAAGAGTGCAGATATCTCTTTGACATTGTTTCCTTTATTTTGGTTATATACCCAGTGATGGGATTAATGGATAATATGTTAGTTCTATTTTAAGTTTTTTGAGGAATATCCATACTGTTTTCCATGGTGGTTGTACTAATGTACATTTCTACCAACAATGTAGGAGTCTGTCTCCATATCCTTGCTGGCATTCATTATTATCTGTCTTTTTGACAAAAGCCACTTCAGTTGAAATGCGGTATCTCTTTGTAGTTTTGATTTCTGTTCCTATGATGATTAGTGATGTTGAGAATTTTTTTATATACCTCTTGGCTATTTGTATATCTTCTTTTGATAAATGTCTATTTAGATCTTTTATTCATTTTTAAATTATTTGCTTTTTTCCTATTTAGTTGTTTGTTTGCCTTATATATTCTAGTTATTAATCCCTTGTCAGATAAGCAATTTGCAAATATTTTCTCCCATTCTGGGGGTTGTCACCTCACTTTGTTAATTGCTTCCTTTGCCATACAGAAGCGTTTCCAAATAATGTGAGCTCATGTGTCCATTTTTGCTTTGGTTGCCTGTGCTTTTGGGGGTCTTACTCAGGAAATATTTGCCAAGATCAATGTCCTGGAGTGTTTCCCCAAAATTTTCTAATGGTAATTTTATAGTTTCAAGTCTTAAATTTTTAATCAATTTTTATTTGGTTTTCATACACAGGGAGAGATAGGAGTCTAGTTTCATTCTTCTGCATATGGATATCCAGTTTTCCCAGCACCATTTACTGAAGAGATTGTTCTTTTCTCAGTGTATGTTCTTGGCAGCTTTGTTGAAAATGAGCTGATTACAAATCAATCTTGTCCAACCTGTGGCCTGCGAGCTATGTGTAGCCCAGGACAGCTTTGAAAGCAGCCCAACACAAATTCATAAACTTTCTTAAAACATTATGAGATTTCTTTTTTTAGCTAATCAGCTATCATTAATGTTAGTGTATTTCATGTGTGCGGCCCGAGACAATTCTTCCAATGTGGCCTGGGGAAGCTGAAAGATTAGACACCTCTGTAATGCATAAATTTATTTCTGGGTTCTCTATTCTGTTCCATTGGCCTATCTGTCTGTGTTAAGGCCAGTAGCATACTGTTTTGGTTACTACAGTTTTGTAGTATAATTTATAATAAAGTTATGTCATGTTTCCAGTTTGGTTCCTTTTGCACAGTATGGCTTTAACTATTCTAGGACTTTGTGGTTCCATATAAATTTTAGGATTATTTGTTATATTTCTAGCAAGAATGTCACCAGTATTTTGACAGGGATTGCAATCAGTGTATAGATTGCATTGGGTAATATTGACATCTTAACAATGTTGATTCTCCCAACCCAGAATATGGAATACCTGGAATTCCAGTGGAATGACTTTTAATTTTTTTGGTGTGTCATCTTCAAATTTTTCATCACTGTTTTATAGTTTTTATGGTAGGGATCTTTCAGATTCACTTTGGTTAAATTTGTTCCTAGGTATTAATTTTATTTGTAGCCATTGTAAATGAGATTACTTTCTTGGTTCCCTTTTTAGATTGTTTACTATTGGCATATAAAAATGCTACTGATTTTTGTATGTTGATTTTGTAACCTGCAATCTTACTGAATTCGCTTATCAGTTCTAATGGTTTTTTTGTGGAAACTTAAGGTTTTTATAAATATGAGAACATAGTGCCTGCAAACAACCATAATTTGATTTCTTCCCTTCCAACTTGGTTGCACTTTATTCTACTCTCTTGTCAAATTGCTCTGGCTAGGACTTCCAGCAGTTAGTTGAATAAAAGCAGTAAAAGTAGTCTCCTTTTTCTTGTTCCAGATCTTAGAGGAAAGGTTTTCCAATTTTTCCCATTCAGCTGTGGGTTGGTCATATTTGGCTTTTATTGTGTTGAGGTATGTTTCTTCTACACCCAGTACTTTGAGCATTTTTGTCATGAAGAGATATTGAATTTTTTCAAAGACTTTTTGGCACTAATTGAAATGATCATATAGTTTTTGTCTTTCATTTTGTTGATATGATGTATCCCATTTATTGATGTATGTGTGTTGAACCCTCCTTGTGTTCCTGAAATGAATCCCACTTGATGATCATAAATGATCTTTTTAGTGTGTTAAATTTGGTTTGCTAGTATTTTATTGAGGATTTTTGCATCTACTTTCATCAGAGATATTGCCCTGTAGTTTTCTTTTAAGTTGTGTCTTCTACTGGTTTTGGTATCAAGGTAATACTGACCTCAGAATGAGTTTGGATGTATTATCTCCTCCTGTGTTTTTGGAATAGTTTGAGTAGGATTAGTATTAGTTCTTCCTTAAATGTTTCATAGAATTCAGCAGTAAAGTTCCTAGGTTTTTCTTTGATGGGAGACATTTTGTTATTGCTTCTATCTCATTACAATCTTGGTAGGTTGTATGTGTCAAGTTTTTCCCTTTTTTCTAAGTTTTCCAACTTATTTGCAAAATGTTGACTATAATATTCTCTAATAATCCTTTGCATTTCTGAGGTGTCAATTATAATGACTTTTTTTCATCTCAGATTTTATTGATCTGAGTGGTCTATTTTCATCTAGCTAATCGTTTGTTCATTTTGTTTTTTTTGTTTTTTTTTTAAGTCAACTTTTTATTTCATTTACATTTTGAATTTTTAAGCCTCAATCACAATTATTTCTGCTCTGATCTTTATTATTACTTTTTATTCTTCTATTTTTTGGTTGGTTTGCTCTTGCTTTTCCAGTTCATTGAGATGTATTATTAGGTTGTTTATTTGACCTTTTTCTCCTTTGTTGATATAGGCACTTAGTGCTATAAAATTCCCTCTTATCAGTACTTTTACTGTACCGCATAGGCCCATAGGCTTGATATGTTGTGTTTCCATTTTCACTCCTTTCAGAAAATCTTTAGTTTTCTTACTCTTCTTTCTCTCTCTCCTTTTCTTTTCTTTTTCTTTTTTTTTTTTTTTTTTTTTTTTTTTTTTTTTTTTTTGATGATATAGAGAACAGGGTTTCACCCCCATCATCCAAGCTGGATTGTAATGGCACGATCTCAGCTCAAAGCAACCTCTGCCTCCCAGGCTCAAGTGATTTTCCTGCCTCAGCCTCCCAAGTAGCTAGAACTACAGACACGTGCCACACCAACTAATTTTTGTACTTCCTGTAGAGATGAAGTTTTGCCATGTTGCCCAGGCTGGTCTCAAACTCCTGAGCTCAAGTGATCAACTTCAGCCTCCCGAAGTGCATATTGTTTAATTTCCATGTGTTTGTGTAGTTTCCCAAGTTTTTCTTGTTATTCACTTTTTAGTTTTGCTCCATTGTGGTTAGAAAAGAATTATTTAAGACATATTTTGTGACCTAACGTGGTCTGTAATTAAGAATGTTCCATGTCCTGAGAAGAATGTGTATTCTGCAGCCATTGGATAAAATGCTCTGTAAATATTTATGAGGTTCATTTGGTCCATATTGCAGATAAAGTCAGATTTTTTGTTGTTGATTTTCTGTCTGGATGATCTATCCAATGCAGAAAGTGAGGTGCTGAAGTTCCTAGCTATGATTATATTGGGGTCTATTTCTCCCTTTAGCTGTAATCATATTTCCTTTATATATTTTAGTGCTACTGTGTTGGGTGCATATATATTTACTCAGTGAGAGGGTATAATTATTATACCCTCTTACTGAATTGATTGCTTTATCATTACTAATGATCTTGTCTCTTTTTACAGTTTTTATCTTGGAATCTATTTTATTTGATACAAGTACAGCTATGCCTGCTCTTTTTTGGTTTCTATTTTCATGAAGCATCTTTTTTGATCCTTCCACTTTTAGTCTTTCTATGTTTTCACTTATAATGATGAAATAAATTTATTGTAAACAGCATATAGGCAAGTCTTGTTTTTTAATTCATTCAGCCACTTTACATCTTCTGGTTTGAGAATTTAGTCTATTTGCATTTAAAGCCATTATTGATAGGTAAAATTTATTACTGCCATTTTGTTATTTGTTTTCTAGTTTTTTCATTGTTTCTCTTTGTCTTCCTTCCTTTGTTGCTTCCTTTCTTCTTTCGTTGCTTCCTTCCTGTCTTCCTTTTTATAGAAGTGATTTTCTGTAACAGTATGTTTTAATGTCTTCTTTGTTGTATATTGTGTATCTGTTACAGGTTTTTGTTTTATGGTTACCATGAGGCTTGCAAAAAATATATTATAACAAATTACTTCAAACAGATGATAACTTAACTCTGATTACAAAGAAAGGAAAACAAGCAAAGAAGCAAAGAGAACACTAAAAAAAAAGTCCACTCTTTAATTCCATTCACCCTTCCTTTTGACATTTGATTGTTTCTATTTGTATCTTTTTATACTCTCTACATCTTAAAACGTTGTAATTATTATTTTTGAAAGGTTTGTATTTTATTTATTTTTTTAAGTAACAATATAAGTGATTTACACACCACAATTACAGTGTAAGGACAGTCTGTCTTTTTTGTATACTTACTACTACCAGGGAGATTTCTATATTCATATGATTTCTTTTTGTTAATTAGCATCATTTTCTTTCGGATTTAAGAACTCCCTTTAGCATTTCTTATAAGACAGGTCTGGTGTTGAAATCCCTCAGCTTTTATTTGTCGGGGAAAGCCTATTTCTCCCTCATGTTTTAAGGATAATTTTGCTGGACATAATGTTCTAGATTGGATTTTATTTCCCCTGCACTTTTAATATACATCCCACTCTCTCTTCACCTGTAAAGTTTGCACTGGTAACACTACTACCAGACATATAGGAGCTCTTCTATATGGCATTTGCTTATTTTCTTTTAAAGCTTTCACTGTCCATTCTTTAACCTTGACCTTTGAGAGTTTTATTATTTTATGGCTCGAGGAGGTTTTATCTCGGTTGAACCTGCCTGATGTTCTATAAACTTACGGGACACAAATATTTATATCTCTCTCTTGGCTTGGAAAGTTCTCTGTTATTATTTCTTTGAATAAACTTTTTACTTTAATATCTCTCACTCTCTCTCTCCAACCACTATAAGGCCAATAACTCTTAGATTTTCCCCTTTGAGGCTTTTTTTCTAGATCTTATAGGTGTGTGTATTTATTTTTTTCTTCTCTGTCTGTGTATTTTCATATTGTCTGTCTTCAAGTTTGCTAATTATTTCTTACGTTTAATCAATTCTGCTTTTAGGAGACTGATGTATTTTTCAGTTTGTCAATTGAATTTTTTAGTTCCAGAATTTCTGCTTGATTTTTAAAAATTATTATTCCAGTCTTTTTATTGTGTTTCTCTGATAGAATTCTCAATTCCCTGTGTTATCTTCAAGTTCGTTGACCTTCCTATAGACAGCATTTTGAATTCTCTGTCTGAAAGGTCACATATCTCCAACACTGTAAGATTGGTCAGTGGTGCTTTTATTTAGATCATTTGGAGATGTCATGTTTCCTTTCATGTTCTTAATGCTTATGGACATTTGTCAATGTCTAGGCATTGAAGAGATAGGTATTTATTTTGACCTTCAGAGTCTGGGCTTGTTTGTACTGGTCCTTGAGAAGGCTTTCCATGTATTTAGAAGGGATTGAGTGCTGTGATCTAAGCCCGTGGTCACTTCATCTATATCAGCACTAGGGGGATCCCTAAGCTCAGCAATGCTGCCCCCTTTATGGACTCCTAGAGGGAGCGGCAGGCTTGAGTATGGTAAGACAGAAAACCAAACACTGCATGTTACCGCTCATAGGTGGGAATTGAACAATGAGAACATTTGGACACAGGGTGGGAAACGTCGCACACTGGGACCTGTCATGGGGTGAGGGGAGGAATAGCATTAGGAGAAATACCTAATGTAAATGATGAGTTAATGGGTGCAGCACACCAACATGGCACATGTATACATATGTAACAAACCTTCAGGTTGTACACATGTACCCTAGAACTTAAAGTATAATAAAAATAAATAAATAAATAATAAAAAGTTTAAAAAAAAAAAAAAAAAAAAGAAAGCAAATTCATGAAGCCTTCTATGTTTTTTGGAAACCATCATCCTCAGCAAACTAACACAGGAAGAGAAAACCAAACATCGCATGTTCTCAGTCATAAGTGGGAGTTGAACAACAAGAACACATGGACACAAGGAGGGGAGCATTACACACCAGGGCCTGTCAGGGAGTTGGGGGAAAGGGAAGGGAGGGCATTAGGACAAATACCTAAGGCATGCTGTGTTTAAAACCTAGATGACGGGTTGATAGGTGCAGCAAACCACCATGGCACATGTACACCTATGTAACAAACCGCACGTTCAGCACATGTATCCCAGAACTTAAAGTAAAATTTTAAAAAGAAGAAGAAAAAAGAAAGAATTCCCTGAGTTACTAGGGGAATTACTAAGCAAGTCTCTCACTCTCTTCCCTCTCTCTGCCCTAATCGAAAGGAATTTCTCTTCATGTTAGGCTGCCTGGAGTTGGGGGAGGGATGATGCTAGCACTTCTGTGGCCACCACAGCTGGGAGTGTGCTGGGTCATCCCCAAGGGCAGCACAGTACTGGGTCCAAGGCCCATGATGACTCCTACCTGGCTACTGCTGATGTTTACTCAAGGACCAGGGGCTCTTTTGTCAGTAGATGGCAAATCCAGCCAGAAATGGACCCTTCCCTTCAGGATAGCAGATTCCCTTCTGGCCCAGGGTGCCTCTAAAAATGTCATTCAGGAGCTCAGACCTGGAATTAGGGGCTTCAGAAATCTGCTTATTGCTTTATTTTACTGTAGCTGAGCTGGAAACCAAGTTGCATGACAATGTTTCTGTACTCTTCCCTTCTCCAAGTGAAGAGTCTCCTCCTGAGCTGTACTGTCTGGAGTAGGGGGAGGGATGAGATAAGCACTCCTTGGTTGCCAGGGCTGGTGTTGCAATGGGTCATGCACACCCAAGTCTGTTGCCTCTGAGACCAGCGCAGCTGGGACCAGCGCTTGCCCAATAACTGTAATTCTATGGCCGACGGCCTCCCAAATTTATTCTGGGCCTCAGGCCACTTTAGTCAGTCAGTGATGAAACTGCGTTTTCTCCCACTGGGGCACGGCATTCCCTTCTGGCCCAGGGCTGGTCTAGATGCTTCCTCTGTGGCACCAGCAGAATTCTGCCCCGCTGTGTTTCACTGTGACAGAGCAGTACCGAGTTCCAAAGCAAAATTCCTCACTCATGTGGCTCTCTCCCCCAACCACACAGTTCTCTCTCTGCAGGACACTGCCAGGGGAGATGGGAGAGGGCTGGTGTAGGCATTGCGAGACTCTCTTTCCTACCCTTTTCAGTGCCTTTTTCCTTGGTATTATGTTAAAACAAGATTCTGTGATCACTCACCTGATTTTTGCTTCTTATGAAAGTGCTCTTTTGTGTGGACAGGTATTTAATTTGGTGTTCCCACAGGGAGATACTCACAGGAGGTTTCTATTTAGCCATCTTTTTATACATTTCTCTCTCTTACAATAGTCTTTGAATCTTGGAAAATATGTTTCACTCATTGCTTCTCTTTTGAACAAAAATATGATATTTATTTTCATTTTTTCTTTCAAATATAATTAGTTTTACACAAATTCCCATTGTTCAGAAGTACATTGAATATGTTTATTTATTTAGGTAAATTGGCATCTTTAGAATTTTTGGTCTTTTTATCCAGGGTTTTGACATGTCTCTGTCTCTTAGATCTTTTAGGGACTTCGATCAAGTGTTACTACTTTTATCTTCCCGATTTTACATAATTGTGCTAGTTTTATCCTTAAGTATTTTATATATTTTTGTCGCCCGAGTGAGATGTATTTTATAATTATTTACATATTACAATTATTTTACAGTAACACACAGAAATGTTATTGTATTTTATAATTTCTGTATATATTACAATTATTTAACAGTAACATACAGAAATGCTATTTAATTGTCTTCAGTGTTTTCTTCCAAATTCCTTAGTAAAACAAGTTTTAAAATAGCTAACCAAGAGTGTCAGCACCACTAAAAAACATAATTTTTCATTTTCCAATTAATTTTGATGCCTACTTAATCATAGGTATTAACAGTATTAATCCTGCATCATAAATTATTCATTTATTATTGTATCTTTACAATGTACTGTGGGATTATGGCTCCTTCATTTTATTTTTATGTATTTAATTTCTTTTAGAGGAATATAAAATCACTTTTCCAAATTTGTAAAATAAAATAAAAAATTTTGTTTCAGATCGGAATTACATTATTTTTTAAGGACTTACATGGCAAATGTTCAAACTTTCTGTTCTGTAATATGCTAAACATTTAATTTCTTTCTTTTATTATATTTAATATTTGATAGTTTTTTCTTCATATACAACCCATACTTTTCTGTTTGTTTATTTCAATTATTTATGGCTATATTTACTGCTGTTAATGAGGGGTTTATGATTATATATTTTGAACTAATCTTTGCAGCAAATAAAATTATTAATTTTCATGTTCATTATTTTTCTTATACTCGCCTATTACACTAAGCTTTCTTTGTAAATCTATTTTACATTTAAATGCCATGTGTAATTATATATAAAATAGTTTCTCTATTATTTGATTGTTTTTTCTAGTTTTTTTTTTGCTTTCATACAATAGCTGTATTTTTTAGAAAAACATAAATAATAGAGGCAATGTTGGGTATCATCTATTTTTTCATAAATTAGGCTGAAAAGTCTCCAATATGGTGGTTATTAATGTGCTAGGGTTATAGAATTGTTTAAAAACCTTACAGGAGCTAGAATCCCTAATATTTACTATGACATTAAAAAACTTGACTGTATTCAGAAAATTCAAATGTGTGTTGAAAACTTTCAAAGAGCATTTACCCTAATTTAGTAGACATAGTCTTTTCTCATATCTGAGATTTATGTAATACTATTTTTATTTGAACTTAGAAATATGTAACATAATGAAGGAGATTCATTGTATTATTATCAGAATATACACATATTCTGTGTAGACATTCTAGAGGAAATAACATTGAAGATATTAAAATCTAATGAAAAATATACTGTGGGAGTTCTTGAATTAGAAAGTGCTTATGCATCTGTTAATACAGCTTTTAAGTCACTGCTTCATTTGCCAATGTTAATACAGTATTCAAGTTTGATCAAATAACTTTGAAGTAACACTATTCAAAGTGAATGAAAATAATTTTATTAGAATATTAATAATATCTAAAACTCTGTATTACCTCAATTGGTGCTAATTTAGTATGTAAATAAGCATAATTATATTGACAGTCCTAACAAGGGAAAAGTCAATTCAATAGGCACCTTTATGCAGAAATGCATTATGGAGGTCCTACACTAAGGGAATATACAACATAGAGATTTTTTTAATGGGAAATTTTCTGCTCAACTTCCTGA
This sequence comes from Macaca thibetana thibetana, assembly GCF_024542745.1. Lineage (NCBI taxonomy): Eukaryota > Metazoa > Chordata > Mammalia > Primates > Cercopithecidae > Macaca > Macaca thibetana. Next base: position 51,833,612 of record NC_065582.1, on the reverse strand, counting down.
ATTCTGCTGTGGATATGATATTGCATACAGTCCTGAAGCTCTGCCATGATTTATCTACATGCGAAGTCTCTAATCTTTTTGAAATTATCATCCTAGTTTTCCTTTCAGATATTTAGCAAATATTATATTTGTACCAGCATCTTGAGAAGAAATACCTATGTCTTTTGGGTACTTATAATCTGGCTCAAATACAGCTGTGAAAGCAGAATAGATGACATTTAACCGATGCTGTGTTTTCGTATTTATATGATCCATGACTTGGGAACATGTTTATTATGCCTGTCTGAGAAATGCACTTCATTTCTGTCATCTCTCCTATCTAGCTGTGCTTTCTATCTCCAAATCAATAAACCTTAAAAGTGTGTTGTAATGGTTACAGTATGTTTCTCCAGGGATAAATTGTTGTGTTAGGGTTTTGCTGTTTTTTGACACTATACCAATTTCATTTGACAATGAATTGAAAGTTGAACAGTGCACTGAGCCATGCTAGTAAGTTAATACTATCCTTGAAATACTGTCTTTCAACCTTGACCAGCAAGCTATTATTTGTGAAAGCTGAAGTATGTTCCTTCTCATGTCATCAGCTTGTTTTCTTCATGACAGTGAGATTAAGAATGCATAGTTTACTATGAAGATATTAGGGTCTTGCTATTGTTACTGTCTATAAGGTTTTTCACACTGAATGTCTAAGACAGCAGAGTGAACAATAATTATTCATTAATAATATTGACCATACTTCCACCTCTCCCACAACTGCTTCAATTATCTGGCTAAAAACAGTCAGAAGACATTTTCTCAAATCTGGGCTCTTCACTATAGTCTCTGGGGAACTTCTATAAACTAAGATGAATGTTCTTCAACTGTGATGAAAAACACTGACAAAACTTCAGTTGTTGCCAAATTTAAATTGTTGTACAAATTTCATTGCCTTGGTTTTATTGCCCCAAACAGTGAAGATTTTTTACTATAGCATCTCATAAGGGAAACGATGGAATCTGTTCTCATCTTTCAAGATTATATTTCTAAAGACTTCATCTCTGTATCAGAAAGTTCAATAAAGTAATCCTGTAACTTGAGAAATTTGATGTAAATGTAGTGCGTGGCTGAAATGATCTAATTGGAGGAGCTGATAAACAATTTCTTAATTCTCAAATGAAAATTTCATAACAATTATGAAAATGACAACAATTATTATGAAAACTCAAAAATGCCAGGGACCCATCCAAAAGTAAGTAATGCCCCTGGAAATATGAAAATGGCAACTGGTGGATGTAGAATGAGAAATCTGTAAGTATTTCTTCCTTAAGAGCTTTCCTTTAGGCCTTAGATCTCTGCTGAAAGAGGCAAGAATGCAGGAAACACAGTGTGACCTGTGAGGAATGTTTACAATGCAGAATGCTTTTCATGGCCAAATAATTGATGAGAATTTATCTGTCTGATAAAAAAATATAAGGTGGAAATTTAAAGTCGTTATAGTGGTATTCACTAAGCACTATAGGTGATTTGAGGAAGTAATAATTTGGATTTAACTCCTACTAATTTTACATGTGTTGGGAATTTATCAGAAAATAAGCTAGGTGAAGTCCAGATTTGGTGCCTGTCTGATACATTTATATCTGCTTCAGTTTACTAGTATAAGAATATTATGGTGTAAAATGCAAACCAAACAGCAAACAAACACAAAACAATGCCACTCTTCGTATGCTTGAAGGTTTGTTGTCCTCACCTTTGTTTAACTATGTTTTGCTTAATAAAGTGAATAATTAAATAGTTTGAACATCTTTTTTACTGTTTGGAGTAAATTTTTAGAAATTTAGAATCCAAAATACAGGACTTGAAATAACTATTCCAACAGGTTAAACTCTGATAGGGGAAAGAAAAGATCAAGGGAATGTTCTTACTTATTTCAAAAGATAAGAATATATAAATATTTCCATTCTTAAACTGATAAGGAGAAATATTGGGTGCATGCATAATTGCTAGTGTGCAGAAATTGTGTGTTTCTCCATAAACACATTAAGAAGAATGAAGTATGACCGGGAAATACTTGAGCAAGAAGAGTACTTCATGAACTACTTTAAGATTAGAGGAATCATTTGGAAAATTGTGAATGCCTAAATATAGTCATGCAGAAAAATGTTACTCTTTTGAAAGAAGTGGTTTAGTCTAGCTCTGTCATTATGCTGAAACCAATGAGAGTGAAGAGTAAACAACCTAAATATCTTAGAAGGAAAATCTTAGGCAAAACGGGAACACACACATATGTACATTTTTAAGTATTCAGAGAGTTCAAAGTATCCGTTATTTTTATTGTGCTAAGGAAATGAGAGGTAACCAGGGACAAAAATGGTAAAAGCATTCAGATCTAGAGAGACACAGACTTTTCTAAATATCCAGATCTTTCATTTCTCAATGTACTTGAGAACTCTGTTGACTTGTATAATGTGCATGCAGAATAGATACATATCCACCAAAAAATTCTGTATAAATATACAATCAATTTACAACAGGACTGCCATAATAAATGGAATTTCATGATGATGATGTTTAAGAGTTCCAAGTGTAGTACTGAAAAATAAATGAGTTTTTAACGTTTGGAGAAGATAAGGTGCTGTTTTGAGAAATTCCCTGTGTGATTCTCGTATGTATATTGATTGATGGGTATTCACATCTTTTATGGGTTGAATTGTATATTCCCTAAAAGTTCACATACTAAAGTGTTAATGTCATTGTGTTTGGATATAGGGTCTGTAAAGAGGCAAAAGTTAAAATGAGATCATTAGGGTGGGCCCTAATCCAATAGGACTGGTGTCCTTATAAGAAAACATTTGGACAGAGATATGCACAAAGCTAAGCTGATGTGAAGATACAGGAGGAAGGTGGCATTCTACAAGCCGAAAAAACACATGTTTCAGAAGAAACCAACCCAACACCTTGATAAAGGATTCTAGTTTCCATATGTGTGAAAAACATTAATTTATGTTGCTTAAGTCACCCAGTCTGTGGTACTTTATTATGGCCAACTTAGCAAACGAATAGAGCTTCCTCAAAGAAGAAAAGATAAGCTCTTTGGGAACTTCGGGAATTTTATTTGTCTTCTATATTTTATCACAGACCGAAATAAATGTAATAAGTTGGACAAGGGATATTTTTCCAAAATATGAAATAATTTTCCTCACTAAAACAGTAGGCCATAAGGAAGGAAAATTATCCTGTGCTGAAATGTTGTATTTAGTGAAGGGGACAAAGCTTTCAGTGAAGATCATAGCAACCACGAGGATTCTAAACAGCAATGTTTGCATGAACTTTTGATAGTCCTTTTGGTTCACTGAAGAAAACAATGTTTGGGATAAACTGTTTCATAAACTTCTAAAGAGCACTAGCTTTACTTTGGAAGTTACCAGCACAAATACTGATTCATTACTGCCTATAACTTTGTTTATTCAAGCCGTTGCTTAGTAGAGCACCGAGGGCCTAAGCAAGGACTGTCTGTCATATGGAAGGTTCTCAATACATGTTGGTGGAATACACTTGCACAATGAACAATGCTAACTTTTCCACACACATTTTACTACTTAGATTTTCTTGAAAATATTATGTTCTATGGAAAACATGACCAAGAAAATTAATTTGCAAATTGGCTATGTTGTTCTCTTTTGAGTGTTCACCAAAATAATTATGTGCTCCTGGTATTAGCTCTGTAATTCTAGGCATCCTATTAAATGATACATTTAGAAATTTCTGGCCTTATATTTATTTAGAGGAAACTATATTTATTCGGATGACAAGTTTGTTCAAATAGACTATTATAGCAATCATATAAATTATAGCATCATAAATAATGAAGAAGTAAAAATGTATGAGCAATTACACTCATTGACAGCTGATATCAGTTATTATAAATACTATTATGTTTTCATGTCTTGATAGCCTATGTTCTGAAAAGTCTCAAAGAAGCCTAGAAGATTAGCACTTACTAGACTGGGAACTCATGCCTAGAATTGCATTTTGTAATTTTTATTATAAATTGAAGTACCTAGGTTTATTTACTATAAATCTAAGATATTAGGCAAATATCTCAAAAACAGAATTTTGGTGTCTTAGGGGAAATGGGTAAGAGGTCTTAAGAATCTACTTGAATTGTGATTATTCCAGACTAATTCTGCTTACATTTATAAAAATCTATTGCACTATTTAAAAAAAAATATTCTTCACCGTTATTTAAGATTTTTTATTAAAACACTGAAGAGTTATGCATGATTTTGTGATGATAATTAATAGAAAGAGTACTATGATCTTTCAGCTGCTCTTTTAACTTCTCTCAGTCTGAGTCCTGATCTATGAAATGGGAATAACTATAACTGACACGCTTTGCTCACAAGATTTTGTAAAGGTAAAATAAAATGATGTATGTATAAGGTGTTTACATAAAAACACCATAATGGTACAGGTAAAATTATTATTAATTCAGCTGTCACAATTATTTGTAAATTTCTCAGTAGAATCAAGGTTTTCCTGGACAAAATCTAACACAAAAATCCTTTCAGTTCCATCTCATCATTTACCCAAACAGGGAATATTAATATACCATATGCTAGGGAGCTTAAATAATTTCTTTATAACATCATAGTAGGTAGCTCAGTAGTGAAAATTAACAGGAAAAAATGGATGAAAATCAAAAGAAAAGCCTGGCAGCAATGGGAGAGTGAATGATACAGAGGTGAAAAAAGAAGCAAGCACTTCAAATGAAAATGTGTCTTTTGCCAGAATTGTTTCCCATGTAAGTTTATAATAACCCTGGAAATGACTGAATTGTATGAACCAAACTAGATAATTGGAGCAGGTGTCTGGCATTAGAAGAGATGAAAATGGTTTTCTCTTCTCTCCTATAAAGATGAAGAAGACATAATAGGAATACATATCGATTCCAAGGAGAGCACCATGCCAACTCTATTGCAGATGGAATTGTGTGAGGCATCCCAATGATTAAGAATGAAAAATAGTCAAAACTAGGATGCATGATTCACCAAAGAAAAATAACTCTTAGTTTTCTTCTTGAATGTCCATTATGTTTCACAGATGTTGAAACCAGAAAGTGGCTATGTTTCCAATGTTAATAAAAATATGTGATAAATTGAGGCTTAGTATGAATATTTTTGAATAGGCAGTACATAAAATGCATGCTGCTAATCAGAAGGATAGCTTTTCACATGATGTTTTTCCCATCAAATTATGGGTGTGAGAATCTGGAGACGTTGCCCAATGTAATAAAAAACAAGAGTCAACTTATGGTCAGGTCTAAAAATTCATTATTTTAAAATCTCCTGAAGTTTTTACAGTTTGCTGGTAATTAAACACATCAAGACACTATGTATGTATCTCCTAATGTAACAAAAGGCATTGCAATAACTATTCAAATTCCTCATTGATGTTAGAATAGCCAAAGTCAAACTTTACTATTAAGCATAAGACACAAGAAATAATGTTGGATATTATTCCCAGGATATTAATTTATTTCTATTTAACAAAATGGAATATGTACATATATTTATCAAGTATTCTGTAAGGTACTGATATATTGTTTGTGTTTTTAAAATACTGTCTTTCCCCAGTTTTAGAGCCTTTGCTAGAAGTCCACCACCTTCATTTTGAGCAGATGATCAAGTCCACACCCCAACTTTATCAAATTCTCATTCTCAGGGCTGCCATGCATCTGCTATAATCACCCCAGGCCAGGTACCAGAAAATTAAAGAGAACTCATGTTTCCAAGAGACTATAAAATTATTCAAAATAGCTTATCCCCAGGGAGCATTTAAAACCTAGCTAACCCCATCCCACTTGCTGCACATAAGCTGCTCCCTACAGCTCCAGTTTGTTGTTACCCAGCCCCCAGATGCAAGCCCCTACATGGCTATGCATGACTGTGTTCTCTTGTTTGAAGCTGTAACAAGAGCTCTGTCTTTTATTCTGTCATTTTGTTGTGCTCACTCTCAAAAGAGTCTTTAAATCTTATAAAATGGGCATTGTTGATACAAAGATGAAGAAAAATGCACATTATCTTTAAGCACCTCTTGGTCCACACTTGGTAATCAAATGTAGGAAGATAATGATGACAATGACAATAATGAATACCACTTATTAAACACTATTATAGGCCAGAAATACTACATAGGTCATCTTTATTCCTTAAAATTAACTTGGAATTTTGACACTACGATGATTCTATCTTATAGATCAATTACAAGTCCTTTGAAATTGTTCAGGAAAGAAAGAGAGATGGGGAGGGGAAAGAAAGAGAGACACAAACATAGATGAAAACATGATAAAGACATTTGGAAATGGGCTGGTGAGATTTTGAAGAAGAATCTATGCTAATGGAGTACATACTTGTATGTATTAACCAAAACACATTTCTTTTTCCCTTCTGGACAAACAGCCTAAAGTTTTCAACTGCCATGCAGTTGTGTATAGCCATACATAGATATCTGGTCAATAAGATTATGGCAAAATAGATACAAGACTTTGTACTTGGTGCATAAAAGCCTCCGACAGGATTTATTCATTTTGCCTCTTTTGACTACTAGACAGAGATGAACTTCGCAGTGACTTTGAGAGTCAAATGTTAAAGTAGGACATGAGATGGAAGAAATCTGCCTTTCTGAGTCAATTCTTGCAGGAGAGCTACTGGCCAGAAATACCTACCTTTGACTGCGGTAGGAGTGAGAAATAAATTGTATTGAATTAAGCCATTAAGACTGAGGGTTTTATTAGTTATGGCAACTAATTTATGAGCTGACATCCCTACTAAGCTAAATGATTTTCAATAGTTTGACTTCTTGATCAGAGATTGTGATCGAGCTGCAAATCAAAATGAGAAATGTTGGAAAAAAAAAACCAGACGTTTAGTAATGGGTAGAGTAATGGGTTTACTTTTGCACAGATGGAAATTAAAAAGTATTTGAGATATCTAAAAAAAGGTGTTATAAGTCAATTGAATGTATGCCAATGAAGAAAAATTAAGACACATCTGAGTCATGTGTCTTAATGGGCATGTCGATTTAGTGTCAATAACATAGTCCACAGCTCAGCAAAAGACAAGTAGAATATTAGATTACCTAAAGAGGAAAATGTGAAATAAAGGCCAAGAAAAAGATCTGAGGTAACACCAAGAGGAGTGGTAGCAAACTATTAAGTTAACTTACTCTAAAAATAATCCCTACCTTGATTATATTTAAACAACAAAATAAACAAAAAAGCAGTGCAACCTCAAAGCTGCAGAGAATGAAATTGAATGGAGAATGGAAATAAAGCCTTCATATTTCTATTATAACAACATAATTCATTCCATTACATAACAGCTAACCATGTTGGGAGGAATAGTAACAATGAATATTGTGCACATTAGAATTTTAAACATCTATGATGGGAGATTGCATTCTGGTCAGAGAAATTAATACATTTAAAACTCTTTTTTTGTTTTTTTTTGTGGTGCCTACTTCTGGTAACTGGCTCATGTGCTATTTAAAAAACCAGGAAGGTACAATGACATTCTGTTCATATATACTCATTCATGTTACCCAAGTGGAAACTGTTCTTTTAAATATATTATCCTGGGTTGATTCTCAGAGCAAATATGATTTTAATTGTATGAAAAAATAGATTTTTTAAAAGTCATCCTGATAAGAATTTCATGGCAAATTTATCACAGGGTCTTTACTTTTTCTAATAGGCTATATTTTTTTAGCAGTTTTAGTTCAGAGCAAAATTCAATAGAAGGTACAGAGATTTCCCCTAAATCTCCTGCCCTCACACATGCATAGCCTTCACCATTATCAAATTCTCCCACCAAAGTAGTATATTTATTATAATTGATTAACTCTCATTAACACAACATTATCATCAGAGTCTAAAGTTTATATTAAGATTCCTCTGGATGTTGTACATTCTATGGGTTTGAATAAATGCAGGATGACACGCCCTCAATATCCATTGTGCTCTTCCTCTACACCCTTCCCTTCCCTCCTAGTTGGTGGAAACCACTGATCTTTTCAATAACTCTAAGGTTTTGCCTTTTCCAGAATAACATATATTGGAATCATACAGTATGTAGCCTTTCCAGATTGGTTTCTTTCACTAAGTAATATGCATTTAAGTTTCCTCCATGTTTTTTCATGGCTTGATAGCACTTTTGTTTGTTTGTTTGTTTGTTTGTTTTTTTAAGATCTAAGTGATATTCCATTTTCTGTATATACCACGGATTATTTATCTATTCATCTACTGAAGGACATCTTGGCTGCTTCCACCATTTTGTAATTATAGATAATAATTCTATGAATATGTATGTGCAGGTTTTTGTGTAGACATGTTTTCAGTCCCTTTAGGTAAATGCCCAGGAACATGATTGCTGGATTGTATGTTAAAGCTATGTTTAGTTTTGTAAGAAACTTCCTGTCTTCTAAAGTGGCTGTATCATTTTACACTCCCACCAGTAGTGAGTAAGACTTCCAGTTGCTCCACATTGTCACCAACATTTGGTGTCGTCAGTGTTCCAGATTCTGGCTATTTTAATAGGTGTGTAGTGGTATATCACTGTTGTTTAATTTGTATTTCCCTAATGACATATAATTTGGAGCATCTTTTCACATGTTTATTTGCCACCTGTATGTGGTGAGATGTTGGTTAAGGTCTTTGGTATTTTTTTTTTTTTTTTTTTTTTTTTGAGACAGAGTCTCACTGTATCACCCAGGCTGGAATGCAGTGGTGCGATCTTGGCTCACTGCAACCTTCGCCTCTGGGGTTTAAGCAATTCTCCTGTCTCAGTCTCCCTAGAAGGTTAAGTACTGTATTTTTAGTAGAGATGGAATTTCACCATATTGGCCCATTTTTAAAAATTGGATTGTTTGTTTTCCTATCGTTGAGGTTTGAAAATTCTTTGTATACTTTGTGTATTTCAAGTCCTTTATTGGATATGTCTTTTGCAAATATTTTCTGCCAGTCTGTGGCTTGTCTTGACAGTGTCTTTTTCACAGCAAAAATTTTAAATTTTAACGAGGTCCATCTTATCATTTTTTAAATGGATCGTACCTTTGGTGTTGCAACTAAAATGTCATCACCAATTTCAAGGTCATCTAGACTTTCTTCTATGTTATATTCTATGGGTTCTATATCTCTGTGTTTTGCATTTATATTTTAGTTCCAGTTTGAGTTTATTTGTTTGTAGAGGGTTGTAAGGTCTGTGTCCAGATTGACTTTTTGCATGTAGACGTCCAGATGTTCCCACAGCATTTATTAAAAGACTATCTTTTCTCCATTGAATTGTGTAAACTCCTTTGTCAAAGATCAGCTGACTATATATGTATCTAGTTCTGGGCTCTATTATGTTCCATTGCCAATTTTTTTCTGTTTCTATTCTTTCATCAATATCACACTGTCTGGATTACTGTAGCTTTATAGTGTGTCTTGAAATCCAGTAACATCAGTCATCTAACTTGGTTCTATTTTTTCAATTATTATTTTGTAAAAGTAGTAGTATGCCAGTAATGACTGGTAGAGACTACATGATAATACTCAAAATGGAATATGACTTCAGGAAAATAATAAATAATAAATGTTATTCTTTTTTCCCCTTTCTTATGCTCAGTGGAAAGAAAATGTTATTCTTAATTCTTAAGAAATCAAGCAGTAAACTTACAATGAAAACAATTCAATTTTTGAACATATATAGAAAAAATTAATGCTACAATCAAAAATAAATTTTTATGATTTATTACATATGTATTATATAAATCATCTATAAATTTACCAATCAAGATACATTATTATCTTAATTTCATTACAAGAAAATATGTGCCTACACAGTGTCTGAAACCTAGTGAGAGTTCACCAAATGTCTATTAAATTAATATATGACAAAGTATAAGAGAAATATTGTACCTTTCTATCCCAAAATACAATTCTTATTTTCCTTAACCTTCATCTTATTGATCCCCAGAGTTCTCAGTAATCTTTAACAAAGATTACTGCTTCCATAGGTTCTAAAGAAGAACATATCTGAGGAATAACCTTTAGCTTACTTTGATTTCAAAATGTACGTTATTAGCCAATGACAATTCAACCCACAGCACCTCTTCAACTAGGAATTAAAAAACGATGATAGGATGCTACACAGTTTTAAAATAAAATTAGCAACAGAAATGTTGATGCTTTTTTTCAAAAAGAAAGAGCAGAGTTCTTTAAGACAAATATTATTTTTCTTTTTCAAGTGTTGCACTTTAAAAAGGGGGCGAATCAGAAGTTTATTCATAAAATTCATGGGTTTGTTGTATTCTTCATTTGTAAAAATATGCCTCAAAATATAATTAATAAATGCTGACAATGGTGAGTCATAAAAATTGGGAATGTTTTATTTTTAAATACTTGGAAAACACATGGGGTTTGGCAAATAATAGCTAATTCTTTACAGTTTTCATTTTGGTAGCCAAGCATGGCACAGCGAAGACTAAAAAAAGACAAAAAAAGAGGCTGACAAGGATACATGTCCCTTGACAATAGCACACATCCCTATTTCAAGTACTGCATTGTCAAAAAATGAAGCGGCAGAAAATACACATCTGAGCCTCAGTATTAGGCATTTTTCCAGGCAGAGCATTTTTTTCCTAATGTTTGATTCATTTACAAGATTTAAAAATAAATGTCTGCTCACAGTAGAATTTCAATAACATGTTACTTTATATCTTCAATGTAAGGAAAATAATAAAACTATATTCCTCAAAACCAAAGTACTTTTATCCCCTCGTCCTATTCAATGCCTTGTCTCTGTGCATGTTCTGCTATGGCATTACCAGTACTTATAGTTAGATTTGACTGTAGCTCCATTTTACTACCACTTACACCTAGAACTGACGTTGGGCCGCTGCTTCCCTTTTCTGCTCTACTGCCACTCCCATCACTTTTGACTACTCCAAAATCACAGCCAAATAAATGAGAAAAGAACTCGATTTCACTAAATGGCAAAATAAAAATATTTAGATATTTAGATAGGATCATTCTTCATTAGGTTACTTCAGTCTGCATTACATTTAGAATGGAATCATTAAAAGTCTCCCAATAATGACAATACTACTTACATTTATTGAATTCCACCTTCTGAAAGAAAAGCAAGTTCACCCATATAAACTTTAACTGAGACCATTGTAAACCTTATAGTTAAGGTTCCCAATAGCTGAACCTTATATGCAACTTAACTTGATTTTCTAAAACTTATTTTAATAAGGTTTATTATTTAAAATATGTTTATATGATATACAAATCTAAACAATTGCAAAATTTCATTTTTGGACTATTTCAGACTATATTCTGATCAGAATTTTTACATTTTTTCATGGCTTTTCACCACCTTTCATACAAATTAACCTCTGTCATAGTAAAAGCCTTATTTTTCAGAGAAACATCTTTAAAAGAAACCTTAGAAAATCAATCATTATGAATTAAACTTTGTTTTCCTGATCTTCCAACAAAAATTGATTCAAAACATCACAGATACTGACAACAAGAAGTCATACAACTTGAGATGTATAAAAGATCCCAGTAAAGGGAAACATGTGAGTGAAAATATTTCTTGTTCAAAAAATATCATTCCCTAGACATAAAAGGCCCTCGAATTTCTCCAAATGAATGCTAGTTCTAATGCAGTTTATGAGTACCTTCATTGCTATTACGTTCTAAAATATAATAAAATGACATGTTTTAAATGGTATCTTTCAAAACATTTACTGGACTCTCCAGGAAGCTGGATCAGCCCAAAATTGGAAGCACTCCAGGAATGTTTAGTAACCTTGGGAAGATTTATTTAAACAAATTTCATCTGAATAAGGAAATTCATCTTATTTTTAATGATGATTTGAAATAGCATTCTTTCATGTCAGTGTTTTCCTCCGTTGAACCTGTATTAGTCATCCTCTGAAGATGGATTAGGTTCTAGCAACTTCTCTGAACACCTGGGAGGAGTAAGCCATGGCTCTTTGCCACTATTACAGACACAGTTCTCTTCTGTCCACCTATTTAATGAGTTCTTACCCAGAAATCCCAATGTGATATAAGGTGTTAAATAACTATGGACCACCCCATGTGAAATAATGTCTACAATAATTACCATGGGAGCGCAGTATGCAAGTAAAACAGAAGAAAAAATTTGTCTCGTTGAAGAAGCTGTCATCTTAAATTAATATAATGTAAAATGGCAGAGCACAGATGTTTTGGTGTCTTTTAAAATAATTAAACCTGTGAACATAACTCTGGGTCCTCGTGTTCATGTTGCGGCAGCGACTTTCACTCCACAGGAAAAGAGTGCTTGATTAGCATGTTAAGAGTAAAAAGAACCTATCTTTTTTTATTACTATGAAGAATCATTCAAGATTTGACTGTAGCTCCATTTTACTACCACTTACACCTAGAACCGACGTTGGGCCACTGCTTCCCTTTTCTGCTGTACTGCCAGTCCCATCACTTTTGACTACTCCAAAATCACAGCCAAATAAATGAGAAAAGAACTCGATTTCACTAAATGACAAAATAAAAATATTTAGATGTTTAGATAGGCTCATTCTTCATTAGGTTATTTCAGTCTGGATTGCATTTAGAATGGAATCATTAAAAGTCTCCCAATAGTGACAATACTACTTACTTCTATTTATTGAATTCTACCTTCTGAAAGAAAAGCAAGTTCACCCATATAAACTTTAACTGAGACCATTGTAAATGTCTCCTTTACTCTTATGTCCAGAGTGGTAACCCCATGCTGTCCCATATGTCCATATGCCCGTTGTATGTCCAGTCTTGGAGTTCCTAATTTCTCTTTCTTTATTATTGGATTATTTCATGTAACTCTAATCTTCCAACTAGGCTTTGACTTTAGCTACTTTGTCTTTGACTTGTTTGATTCATACTTTTCCAAGATACATTAAAAATGAGAGGCACCTCCCAGCAGCCATGAAGATGCACCACCACTCAGATCTTCTGTTGAGGAGAGTATAATTAACACAGGACCCCAGATGCTGTACTTTGAATCCACCATCAATTCACACAGAGGCCATGCTTCCCATAGGCTAGTCTTAGGCAAAGGCCTGAAAGTGGCAAGGATGATAAGGCAGGTCCATTTTTAGGAGTTATAGAACGCTCTGATAAACAACTTTGGCCCTAGGACTTGCCATCAACTTGACCAAAACTGTTTAAAATTCTTCTTCTGTAAGATAATCTGCTTATCTAACTTTCCTTCCTTCATACTTTTCTTCACAGCTGTCGGACCGTTACTGCCATCTGATAGCTCTCACTGTCTCTTCCAGCTCCTCCTCTGGCTCTCTCCCATATTTTTCTTCACCGGTGTTTTCTCCAACAAATGCTTTCTTTTATTCAACCTCTAACCCCACCTTAGTGTCTACTTCTTAAAGGATTTAAATAAACACGTACCCCCATCATAGCCTTTTACCTTCCACTTGTTTACCAAACCTTCCCCAGCTACTCTGGTTGAAACTGGCCCAATTGTCCCATTGACATTTATGATTTCTTTGTAATAAGCATAGAAATTGACTGCCCCAGTCTTAAAACTTGAGAAAGTTACTTTTGTCTTGTCTGAGTTCCTTTCTCAGAAAACCAACCAACAGGCTTTCCAGATAGTATCAAGGAACTGAATTTACCAGATCACTGTGTTTAGACAATGAGACGTTAGACCAACCCCTCACCCTGCATGATTGCCTAACCCACCACCTACTACACCCATCTTCTTTATCTCTCTCCAATTCCTGTCTTGCCATACATTGTTATATTTCTTCCTTGCGATATAAACTAATTTTAGTTGGCTGAAGAGATGGTTTTGAGACTGATCTCTCATCTCCTCATCTGCCCGACTAAAGCCTCTTCTCTGGCAACATTCATTGTGTCAGTTATTGGCTTTCTGGGTAGCGAGCAGCAGGACCTAGACTGAGCCCTTGGTGTTTTGGTTACATGGCTTTCTTTGTTTCATCTGTGTAACAATGAAAGAGTCACACCAGGTGATTTTATGAGCCTATTTTATCATCAGGAACAATACTCTACTTACTCTACATTTTTGAATAGGAAAATAGTCAGTGTGACTCAATTGGTAAAGATAAATAGGTAAGATGACCAACATGTCTGGAAGATTTAAAGTAGTAAGAACTTATTGCTATCAAGTCACACTGACAAATAGCAATTATTGGGCTGGGCATGGTGGCTCACACCTGTAATCCCAGAGCTTTGGGAGGTGAAGGCGGGCAGATCACCTGAGGTCAGGAGTTCAAGACCAGCATGATAGTAAGCACTCTTTTTCCTGTGGAGTGGAAATCACTGCCACAACATGAACATGAGGACCCAGAGTTATGTAAGATTAAGTGATAGGCTATTTTAGATTATCTTTTTGCTTTACAACTTTTAAAAATCAATGCTACCTGGATATTACTCATATATTGAAAAAATGTTTAAACTTCTAAACATAATCTGATAGCAATAGCAGAAATATAAAAATTTCTGTATTTTCCCTCTCAAATTCTATTGTACAAAAATATTCAAATTTCAAAATTCTAGTGTATATCCAAACTTCTACAGTTTCTTTTTTTTTCAATCAATGTTATATTGTTAAAAGTTACTGTAGAGAAATTGGGAAAGGGGAATATAGAGCACAATTAGACCTACTTGGGAGATCTTGGAAATGTTATAATTCACTTTCTGTGCAATATATGAAGAGATGTAATATATGAAGAGATACTTGGTTATAAGGAAATAAAATGTATATTAACTGGGGTTTTTTGTTAATAAAAATATGAATTGCCTACATTTTTGAATAGGAAAATAGTATGACTTGATTGGTAAAGATAAATAGGTAAGATGATCAACATGTCTGGAAGATTTAAAGATACTTCTTGGTAGAGACTTGAATGACAGAACCATGATAGACCTCAGCAGAAAAGTAATCCTTAGAATGTGAGCTATTAGAATACAAAGGGCAATGGAGAAGTATAAATGGATAGTAGGGTGGTGAAGAATAGTTAGAGTTTTCCAAAGGGCCCAGCAATCTGATGATAAGGGGAAGGTTGGAGGACAAACGAAGAGGCAGTGTGTGACACAAACAGGAGAAAGCTGGAAGGCAGTAACATTTCAATGAAGGCAGAGGGCAGCCCCAGCATCTGCCTGTTGCAAATGATTTTCACAGAACTCCAATAGACGGTGAAAACTATGCTTCTCTTCAGGTTCTATGACGCAATTCAAGGAATTAAATAGTTACTTTTCTTTAATTAATTTGAAGATGCAGTTCTTCAAGAGTGGCTTAGCTAGTTCCAGTTTAGAGTGCTTTGTGTTTGTATACTTGGGACCCAATACCTTCTTAAGGAAAGATTTCATGCCCAATAAATGTTTGTTTGTTTTTTTAAGAAATGAATGCTAGTCTAACTAACTAATGTCATTTTTTTCTCCTCCATTTTCAGTAGTAAAGGAACAGCAGCACTATATATACCCAGTCAAATTTTATGTCAAAAATCAGGTAGTCAGGATTTCATTTTTAAATAAATAGTTTAAAACAATTTTGAAAGTGTAAACTTAGATAACTCATAGAAAAATCATAATATTAAGTAAACACATAAAGATCCCCAGCATTTATAATAATATGGGAAGTATAAATAATTATGTTTGATATATTTATCATGTATCAGATTAGCAAAAGTGAAAAAGAATCCATCATGCAAAGTGATTAGGAGGATATGTAGAAGTCAGCCATTTAATACATTTCTGAAGTCATGCAACCTCTTTGGAGAGTATTGGGTTGGTGCAAAAGTAATTGCAGTTTTGTCTACTTTTAGTGGAAAAAAATAGCAATTATTGGGCTGGACATGATGGCTCACACCTGTAATCCCAGCACTTTGGGAGGTCAAGGCAGGCAGATCACCTGAGGTCAGGAGTTTGAGACCAGCGTGATCAACATGGTGAAACCCCATCTCTACTAACACTACAAAAATTAGCTGGTCATGGTGGCAGGCACCTGTAATCCCAGCTACTCGGGAGGTTGAGGCAGGATTGCTTGAACTCGGGCGGTGGAGATTTCAGTGAGCTGAGATCCCGCCACTGCATTCCAGCCTGGGTGACAGAGTGAGACACCATATCAAAAAAAAAAAAAAAAATTTGCAATTACTTTTGGACCAACCTAATGATTTGGCAGTATCAAAACCTGAAATATGCGTTACTTTAAATATAGGGCAATTCTTAACATAAAAATATACATGATTTAAATTGTCACTGATAGCAATTAAATTAAAAATTTATATTTTAGCCATAACATGGAATATAATATATCCTGTTAGAAAATCAGAAAGATAGTCAAGCACAATGTAGAAAACATCGTATGTTGTACATCAGTACACAGTATCTTTTTAATTTTACAAATGGTTATATAAGTGTGTGTGTAATCATGTTTAGTTATGATTTTTCAAAACTATATTTAGAGCATGAATTCATTTTGTTTTTACGCTGATTTCCTCCCACATAACAAAGATGCCACCAGAGATCCACAACTGGGGTAATTGGGTGAATAATTATCTTGCTTGTTTCTATTAACCTTTCTTAAGTGTATGTATAGCTCACATTTATTTCAGTGTTTAATATTAAAAGTGTTTTTGTCTTTATTTAAAAGTTTGATGATATTTTTGTGACCAGATATATGCCATAGGAACTTAACTTTGTTTATATCAATTAGCCTACAGTAAAATTGGTTTCATCATACATTGTTTCACTTCAGATTGCAGTACTTAAGAACCTATCGATGAAGTTAAGTGAGAACTTACTGTACTTGTAGAAGTATAATGTAAATCTTATATACTTTTATCATGGTAGAATTATACTTTTTACCTCATGCTTATATTTGGAGTTCTGGACCCGTTCTGTGAGCTAATTCTCTTATTTCTATTTTAATAATTTTTGGCTCTGTCATTGAGCAGATAATGAAACTGAATTTTTAAAACATAAAAATACTGAATCACACAATCACCTTGGCTACTATCATCTATATATTAATATAGTATGTGTGTGTGCATGTACACATGTATGTATACATAATTCAAATATTTTAACTATTTGGTTTTATAATAGACAGATGGCTTCCTTTGGACACAAAAATATTCTAAAATTTCTGCTGCATGCTTCAATGCTTTTTAAGTAATTCCTTGTCATGAGGAAATAAAAGTTTACTACCATTCTCTTTAGAGCTCTGCCAGCCAGCCTGCCTATGAGCATAGATTTATAGAGTCAAGAGATCTATTGAATTAGCCATTCCTAAGGGTCAATTTTCAATCTTTACTTCCCTTCTAATAATTCAGATGATTTCATTAATACCTAAAGGTTTCTCATTTACACAGGGGTACCTCAGAAAACCTCGAGGGTCCTGTTGACAATCACTCAATCTGAAGGCTGAGATAAATGATCCATTGTGTGTCACTGAAGACTTCTAATGCAGGAACTGACAGGCTGTAGGAATTACTGAGCTATTAGATCATCTCAGAGAAAGGGTGATACTCAGTGTATGTCTCCTTTTTTGCTCTACAAAAGTGATGATTCATACATAATCAAAGAAATGCCATTTCAACAGTATGGCTGGAATTTTGAGAATCTCTAACAGCTTGTGTTTTTTTCAGTAGACTAATACATTTTACTTTTTTTTTTCCTGCAGTGGAAGGGGTATTTTGACTGTTCCTTTGCTCAGCATTCTTAAACAGAACAGCTCTCTACTTCCCATACTAGATGGAGGTGTGGCAGCATACTGAAGTCATTGGCAAAGAAGGAAGACTAATATTGTAAATCATTCCAAAGTGGAGGCACCTCGAGGGAATCCCTGGGGAATTAGCCAAGACTGTGTTGTAGAAGGAAAGGGAACCAGAATATTTACAAGCTGCTCTTAGTCAGAAGATGAAAAGAAAAGCAGATATGTAAGGACAAAAGGAAACGTCAGAAAGTCTGATTTATATTATGAGCAAAAAGAATGGCATTGTGTCTTTCTAATAATAATGAAACCTAGACAAAAAGTGGATACGTTTGAAAATCCCCATGTTGAAACTGGAAATACTGTTGCAGTATACCTCAGTAATTAATGGAAAATGAAGATAGACTTAATTTCTCTCACAAAAGATAAAACAATTTATTGATGGCATTGACAAGGGAAGTGGCTTGCTAGGTATACTGTAATGAAGAAAATATTCTTACCTTATTTTATTTTTGAAGTGATTTCTAATTTAAAGAATAGTATTTTTTTATTATTTGCCAATAAGGCAGCCTTAAACTATTGTTTACACTGTATCAGGAGAGATGATAACATACACTGGGGTTTAGTATCAGTTAATGTGGCCATAAGTACCTTGAGAAGATAATTAACATTAAAGTAGGAGAAAAGAAACTGGTAAGGGTAATTGCCAAAACCCTCATTAGCAAGAATACTAAATATTCAATATAATGAAGAAATAATAAACACAATGCTGGTTCTTATGGAATGGTATATATTTAATTCTATGATGGGAGGGCCATTTTGACTGGCAACGTTATAAAATCCTGTTTCCCACTGTGTCCCTTAGCAGCTGGGAATTTTCATCAAGTCCCCGAAGAAGATAGTGCTTCGGTTCAATTATGACACAGATCATTTGGAAGTGTTAGCTTATTTTTAATTTTGATGATTTTCCTTACTCAATAAGCACACTACATAAGAACAAACCTGATTATTTTGTTTTTGAGGGCACTATTTTCATTTATTAACCACCTATGCAATGAAGAATTGAAGATCTATCTACACTAGGGTGACCAACTGTCCCAATTCACCTAGGACTGAGAGGGTTCCCAGGACATGTGACTTTCAGTGATAAAACTGGAAAAGACCAGGGAAAACTAACAAATTGTTCAGCCTAATCGATAGCCTTGGGTCAGAATAGCAAGGTAACAATTAGGATAAACAACTCTATAAGGTAAATGTAGCAGACAAACTAGCTACTTCAATATGAAAAAAGTTTGCTTTATGACCAAATTGTCAAAGAAAGTCTGATAAGAACTAAGGAACAATGAAAAATTAATCTCTTGTGCCTAGAGAAGAATTGGGAACTTGGACTAAATGCTATTATTGGCAAGAGTTTTGCTTCGCTCTTCACAGTGTGATTCTCATCCAACTCCTTCAAAAGGGTAACCATATTTAATACAATAACTGGAAGTAAAGTGGGTCATAATTATAATCATAATGAGGACACATCTTCTAATGTTCCTCTTGAATGTGTTTAATACAGCCATAAGTTATTTGAAAGAGAGATAAATTCTGTCCTCTACATCTTATGGTACTCTGTGCAGTGTTGTGCAAACTCTTCATCAGACAATCATCATTAAGTCCCCTTTTGTTGAAGACTTGTTTTATGTCAGTCACTGTGCTAAGCACTTCAACTCTATTACATCATTTAATTCTCACGACACTCTTTTGAGGGATGTGGTGGTGCCCTGAAGCCAGCTTGACCCCACTTACGAGAACTGATTGGATATGTCTCTTCCCATCTCCTTTTTTAGAGATGCCATGTTTTTGGCTTGAAATGGGTCATGGTCCAAGAAGTTACACTATAGAAATTGGAAAAATAGGCCAGGCGCGGTGGCTCAAGCCTGTAATCCCAGCACTTTGGGAGGCCGAGACGGGCGGATCACGAGGTCAGGAGATCGAGACCATCCTGGCTAACATGGTGAAACCCCGTCTCTACTAAAATATACAAAAAACTAGCCGGGCGAGGTGGCGGGCGCCTGTAGTCCCAGCTACTCGGGAGGCTGAGGCAGGAGAATGGCGTGAACCCGGGAGGCGGAGCTTGCAGTGAGCCGAGATCCGGCCACTGCACTCCAGCCTGGGCGGCAGAGCAAGACTCTGTCTCAAAAAAAAAAAAAAAAAAAAAAAAAGAAATTGGAAAAATACTGAAAAATAAGGGATTGCTTGTTCGGTTTGATTAGGTGGATTATTAGCACTACTGGAGACAGGTATCATTACCTTCATTTTCAGACGAGCTATATGAGATTCAAAAAAGCTAAGGAATGTGCCCAAATTCAGTCAGCTAATAAATAATACAGCTGTCTGCATGATTCTAATGTCCACATGTTTTATAACCAGGGTACCTTGCTTTTCTCATGAAATTACTAAAATTTATTTTTTTTCTGCAATGTTGTAAAAGTGCTGTCTGTACTATATGACCAAGAAATCACATCACCATTTATGTCCCTCCATATTTTCGGACAATTTTAAATTAGTTTCTCTGACTTCACCTGAAAATAATTACGACTGTATATTCTACTACTTTGTACCAAAATAAATTTAAATTAGCTTAAAAGGTTAAAAAAAAAAAAAAGCCAAAAGTTAAAATGATAGGTTCTGAAGTAAGTGTATTTTACTTTTATTTATTTGTAAAGTTTCTCCTCAATAATACATAATTTAGAAGTGCATTTATACACTAATATATTTATTATGCTGAATTCACTATGCATTAAATTAAGAATATAACAAATATGGGCCAGGCACAGTGGCTCACACCTGTAATCCCAGCACTCTGGAAGGCCAAGGCTGGCGGATCACGAGGTAAGGAGATCGAGACCGTCCTGGCTAACACGGTGAAACCCTGTCTCTCCTAAAAATACAAAAAAAATTAGCCAGGCTTGGTGGCGGGCGACTGTGGTCCCAGCTACTCTGGAGGCTGAGGCAGGAGAATGGCGTGAACCTAGGAGGCGGAGCTTGCAGGGAGCCGAGATCTGGCCACTGTTGCCAGAAGAAGCGATGCTTCCTAGTCTATATAAGAGATACTTGATTTTCTACCTAATTTGCTTATATCCTTTTTTTTGTAATGGAATCATACTCTTATTTCCTCATTACAATTTCTTTGGTCTCTTTTTTATAATTTATATTTCTCTGCTGAGCATTCTTATTCTTTTATTCATACAAGAATATTTTTCTTCAAATCACGAGATATTTTAAAGTCTTTCTGTGCTAATTAAAAACTGTTGTATGTTGACATTGATTACCACTAAATATCTTTTTTAAAGAATGAGTCTTGCTGTTCTGCTTTTTAAAAATTTTTAAATAATTCTGTTTTGTCTTCTAGATATTGTGAATATTACTTTGTGAAGATTATGGATTCTGTCACATTTCCCTGGACAGGATTGATTTTTGTTGTTTTAGTCATCAATTAACTAGGTTGGTATTAAATTGCAAACTATCCTTTGATGGCAGTTCAAATCTCAGTTCGGTGCTTTATTCCTGGCTTGGATGTTTAAAAATGTTCACACAAAATGCATGGTTTAGGAGCCTGCCAGGGATTGGAGCATACTTTATCCATAGAACTTAGGATTCCCTAGGTGTAACTCCCATTTTTCTGGGAGTTTTCCCTTACTTTCCAGCAGTTGTGATTGTCCAAAATGAGAAAGATTGCAGGCTTTTATTAGAGATTTAGTCAGCACATATGGCAGAGTCTAAAAACCCTCAAGCTAGCAACTGCAAAATTGAGCAATTATTCCTTTATCCAAAGGTTGACTTCTCTGCCTAAGTTTTTTCATCTTCCTGTGCCTTCAATAGTTTTTCTTTGTTTCACTTCACTTTTTTGCTTATGTAGGGATACATTTCTATCATTTTAACTTTGTATTTAACTTTGTATTACTTGTATCACTTCTATGGCATATTAGCATTATTCTTGATTTACAAGTAATATAAATACAACTCAGCTTATCTTAAAACAGGGAAATGAATGGCTTACAATACTGAAATATTCCAGGAAAAACCTCAAGAACAGCTGGATTATGATGTTCAAAAAATATCAGCAGGAATTTGTCCTTCATACATATATTATAACCTGTTTCTGATTCTTCATGGGCTTTGTTCTGAAGGACTCTCCTATACGGTTCTCAAAGTTCCAGGCTTATGTGCTACAACATTAAGGACATCAGCAGAATGAGGCTTGCACCAGATGGTTCCAAGAAAAGTTTTAGAACCAACTTTTATTTTTTGGTTGATTGATTGACCCATTCCTAAACTAATCCTTATGACTGTAATCAATCAAAGGTAGATCTACTGTTCGATCTCTGGAACTGAGTGTGAGTTCAGCCCCATGTAAGCCACATAGACTGGGGTTGTCTCTAAAGAAAAACTAAAGTAGCCATACTAAATGAAAGAGAGGTTGGTAGAGTCAAGCAGAATCTCTCTGATGACACAGACAAGGAGAGAAAAGCATGTCAGGTTGAAAGAGGTAGAATGACCAATAACAGATGGTGACAAAAGCAAGCCCTTGTTCATTGTCAGCTTTCTCCTTAGTCCTCTTAAGAGCTGAGCCCAGGGCCTCCTCTTGAGTGCATTTCCATTCTCTGACTCTTTTCATTAGTATTCTCGTCTCTCTTCTCTTACCAACAGGGTCAGGGATTTAGTTCTGTTTCATTTTATCAGCATAATCAAATAATTTTCCTTATGCATGCCAAAACAGCTAGGGACATATATCCAACAAAAACTTCCCTTCCAAAAGATTCTGAAGATGTGCAACACTCTTGTCACCAACAATGAAAATATACCAAGAAAATAAAACAAAAGCAATAAAAGTATACTAAGAACACAAAACAAAATCTCCAAGGCAAAAAAATCATGAATACAAACATTTTGTACACAGGAGTACATAATTTCCAAAAATAATTCTTTCAGTTTACAATATGATTTTTGTTCCTCATATAATTCATACAGATATGTAAAGAGAATATATAATTTTACTAGCTTGTGGTAAGAATAAATTCACATATATTTTCATGTGTGCATTCTAATGGCTCTCAGACCTCCAATCCTAGTCACCAGGGAGTCCATTATTTCACTTAGGTTAAACTTGCCTTGATATTGTGCATTCAGAAAGCATCTGCAATATTTGTTTCCTTTAACATTCAGTGAGCTCACTTCTAATACTATTATTGATTATTTTCTCTCTACTAATAATCTCTACATAAAGAAAACCTTTAATTGTTTTTACTAGTCTTTGAAAGTGTTGTTTTTCTTCTTTTATGTAGATAAAGCCACTTCACAGCTTCAGGTTGATGTCCAGTAGACTGTTCAGTCCCTCATTTTCTAATTTACCACTCATCTGTATACTAGTCCATCATATAGAAAGGCCTGTTAAAAGAAGTAAAAATGCTGGCTTTGTTCTTCCTACTATAGGAAATTGTTTATTAAACAGAAGATTCCCTTGAAATTTTACGTTAGAGAAAATAGGCATTTATTTTCTGCTTCCAGATGCCTCCTTTGTAAATCGAGGCAGAATTCCAAAGGAAGATTTGGGAATTACAATCTATTGTCTCATCCATACATCTTCTGATAGATGTGGTTTCTACTCCTCCCGTAAACAAGACCATCACCCTATACGAGCCACTGGTGCCACACTTCACAATGTCAACTGGCCTTTATTATTTTCTCAAATCATTGAGAAAAAAATAAAAGCCCTAAGTTATGATTGGGGAAGACATATTAAGCCAAAGTATAAACTCCGTTTCAAAAGATAGGCTACTTTAATCATTTAAATAAATAAATATAGAGAATTTTTTTCTACTTGTCCATTTATCACTATATGAGAATTAGCAAAGCTCTACCTAATGGTGTATGTCGGGTGTGTGTGTGTGTGTGTGTGTGTGTGTGTGTGTGTGTGTGTATGTGTACACTTATTCATATAGTCATATAGATAGATTTATATAATACGTATCGTATTACTTTGTACTTAGTGAGAGCATTTACAAAGTCTTGCATCAGCAATGTATTCATCTATCCTGGGAGTAGTGTTAATTGCGCCATTATACTAATTGTTTATGTATAACCCAGCCTTCAAACAGGCTTCATTTAAAATTGGCAGTGCTAACTTACACCTGCAAAAAGGTGAGTATTTTTCTCCTAACTTGGGAATATAGGAGGCTGTTTCTCATCACATAACATATGCCTAAGGAATAATATTTTTGTTCTTCTCTGTGATTATTATGCAAAGCCAGAAGGCACACTTCTGTATTAGAAGAAATTTGCTGAAGAATGTTAGGGAAAATGATGACTCTTACAAAGTAACTACATGCTGGACAGGATGTTTATTTAAAACATTTGTTTGAATATATATGAGGCACAGTAAATAAGATTACAGAATGATCTTGCTTTTAAATTAATCATTTCATTATTTTCATAGCATTCACCAACATGAATATACAATATTCTTATCTTTATTAAAATATTTTATTAATGGAGACTATATGTTCTTTGCATAAAATGAATAGAAAACATTATTTATGGTAATTGCATTCATACAGTTTGTTTAAATGGCATACATTAAGTAATTTAGATATGTGGCGTAATCTAATTCTAGCACACAAAGTGTAATGGCTAATGTATTAAGTAGCATCAATCCCTACTGATCAAAGATGAAGCAGTATTCAATCATTTGGTGGCCTTGAATTTATACCATCACTTTCCATGTGACAGTTTTCCTTCCTATCCCAACACCAAGGTCATGTTAAAGCTCCTCACCAGAACATAAGCTCTGTGAGGGCAGGGACCCATCTCACCTGTTCATGTTTATATCCAGAATACGTTATGAACGTTACCTGGTTTAATGCATATCAGTTTAATAAATAAGTGAGTTTAAAAATTCATTTTTTCTTAGAATTGCAAGTGTGAACGTGTGTATGAATAAAAGAGGAGATACTGTGTATAGGCTGAGACTCCACTTCTTTTAACATTATAAGCCATTGTGACCTCAGATGTTCTGAGAAGTCTGAGTTTCTTATAATAATTTTTGATACGTAAGCAGAATATGTATGAAGAAAAAAAGAATTTTTGAGTTGATAATTTCGAATGATAAATTCTGATGCCTGTTCATCGAATAGCTATGTCTTCCCACAGTTCTCATCAACAGAGTGTTTACTGAACATCTGTTGTGTGCCTGCAGGGATTCCGGGAGGAACTGTGAATGTAAGGGGGGGAAGCTTGCATGGTATCTCATTTTTATATAGTATGATAAATAAAGATTGTCTTAAACTTATGCTTCAGCATGTGGAATAAAATAAGGTTTCTCTTCAAATAATCTGATCAATCTTTTATTCTTTAATTCATAGTACGCCCCCCCTCCATTTTTCTCCCTTTTTCTCCTTTTTTCCTTCTTGCCTAAAAAAAAGTTAGAACAAGCAAGTAGTAACATTTAAAGTCATTTCCTAAGGAGTTAAAAAAAAGTTTGTGAGAATTACCACCATTAGATTTAGGTTTTTCCACTCCATTAGTTAATTTTCTTTTTCAGGCCACTAAATAATTAACAGAATAATAAGTGATATAGAAGGGATGTTGGCATCTTGATCTCATCTCCACCCTTTGTCTTATCAACGCTATCCTCTACTGGTTAGTATTACAGTGGAGGTAAACCTAGCTACAAAGTACTCCCTTTCTGTTCATGAAACTCAATCAGTGCAATAAAGGAAATGAATACTCTTGGGAAGAAACCAAGATATACTTACTGTTCATTGTGATTATGCCTTTAAGATATAGAAATTGCTAAAAAAAAAAAAAAAAAAAACCACCACCACCAACAACAACATAGATGTGTTTTTGCCATCAAGTTGTCTAGATAAGAAAGGGTTCAGACTCAGGAGAGCTTCTGACTATGTTGGTCTGAATGGAGAAAAGAGATGCACAGATCATAAATTAATGCCTGGAAACAGCCTGTGAACTTTTGCCAGCAACAGCTAATTTGCAACAATGGGGTTTCATGAAAATGACAGTTTCAGTCGGCGTGGGGAGGTGAGTAGAGCCATTTGAGAGGATGGAGAGGATGGTGCCTGCCAATAGATGTTGGCAGGAGATTGCCAACCTGCTGAGTACCAGGACTCATCAGCATATTCAATGTTATGAGCACAGACATTCTCTTTAAAAACATAAGCCATGAGAGGGCAATGTGGCTGCAGACTGCAGAGAATGCAGGTGGATTACACATCTACTTAGAATTGTGGTAACTGGGTAATGGGAATACAAAGAAGCCAGATACAAAAAGAAAAAGGTAAAAGGGCAGAAGTAAATTTACAAGAAATACCAGTATAAGATTTTATTTTTTATTTTCTTTTAGTTTTATTTTATTTTAAGTTATGGGATACATGTGCAGAACATGCAGGATTGTTACATAGGTAAACGTGTGCCATGGCGGGTTGCTACAACACTTAGGTATTAAGTCTCACATGCATTAGCTATTTATCTTGATGCTCTTTCTTCCCTCCTGCTCTGACAGGCCCCAGCGTGTGTTGTTCCCCTTCCTCTGTCCATATGTTCTTATTATTCAGCTCCCACTTATAAGTAAGGACATGCGGCATTTGGTTTTCTGTCCCTGTATTAGTTTGCTGAGGATAATGGCTTCCAGCTCCATCCATGTCCCTACAAGGACATGATCTCATTCCTTTTTATGGCTGCATAGTATTCCATGGTGTATATATACTATATTTTCTTTATCCAGTCTATCACTGATGGGCGTTTGGGTTGATTCCATGTCTTTGCTATTATGAATAGTACTGCAACGAACACACATGTGCATGTATTTTTATAATAGAATGATGTCTATTCCTTTGGGCATATACCTAGTAATGGGATTGCTGGGTCAAATGCTAAGCATTTTAAATAATATTTTTTAAATTAGTGAAGTAATGTATTCAGTGCAAAAAAAAGAAAACAACAAATACAGTCCTGTACTACGTAACAACATTTTCGTTAGCAATGAACTCAATATACTATAGTGGTCCCATAAAATTATAATGGACCTAAAAAATTCCTACAGCCAAATGATGTAGTGCGATGCCTTATTCATGTGCTTGTGGTGATGCTGGTATAAACAAACCTACTGAACTGCCAGTCACATAAAATGTTAAAAATTTAAAGATAGAAAAATGTTTATAGGAAAAGAATATAAAGAAAGAGAATATTTTTATGCTGCTCTAAAATGTGTTTCTGTTTAAAGCTAAGAGTTATTACAAAACAGTCAAAAAGCTTTTTAAAAAACCTTTAAATCTGTATAAAGTAAAAAGTTTCAGTAAGCTAAGGTTAATTTATTATTGAAGAAAGAAAAATGTTTTTTATAAATTTAGTGTAACTTAAGTGTACAAAATTTATAAAGTCTACAATGGTGTACAGTAATGTCCTAGGCTTTCACATTTACTCACTACTCACTCATTTAATCATGCAGAGAGTCTTCCAATGCCTTCTCCATTAATGGTAAATGCCCTATACAGGAGTACCATGTTTAACCTTTTATATCCTATTTTTATGAACCTCTTCTACCTTTAGATACCCAAGTACTTACGATTGTGTTATAGTTGCCTATCATTTTGCTATAATTGCCTGTAGTATAATTGCCTACCTGTGCAGGTTTATGGCCAAGGAGAAACAGACTATCCATGTAGGCTAGGTGCATAGTAGTCCATATCACCTAGTTTTGTGTAAGTACATGCTATGACATCTGGGCAATGATGAAATAGCCTAAGGATGCATTACTCAAAACATATTCCCGTCATTAACTGATGTAGGACTGTAATGTTAGAAAATAAAGAAAACCATGAATAGAATAAAAATAACTCTAATCACCCCTAAGTAGTACTGTTAAAACTTCATTATGATTTTTTTTCTGGCATTTTTAGCTAAAGAATGTAAAATAATGTTAAAAAAAAAAAAAAGAAGTAACAAGATTTATGTTGGTCTAATCTATTGTAATGAAAATAATATTAATTTTTCTTACAAGCAACTAATTTATAAATTACACTAATTGCAACAAACTACCAAAAATGTTATGAATGCCTCCTATTAACCTATACTTTTACCTATATAATAGCAAATAGATTATTGAGAATAGTTACCAATGTGTATATATTGACAGAAAATAATGAGGCTATAAACTATTTCTATCCTAATCATATTACATTAAACTCCTCTGCTTCAAAATATAATACTTGTGAAGAGGTGTGATATGTCACAAGAAAACCTTTCAGTTGTTCATTAAATAGTCTGACTGAATCTTACGCTTGTCATACTTCTTGTTCAGTATTAGAATACGAGTAGTAATACATAATAAGTTATAATGGAATAAAATGTTAGTGCAGTAACTGATGAATTTTCCCACTTTGGGCTTTGTGGAATTTCTCCACCTGTGTCAATCTTATCTCTCAGCCTAGGAATTACAGTAATAAATTTCTCCAAAAAGTTTTACTTGTAGAGCTAGTGACACCCACCTGCCTTCCAGTCCTTCCTTTCCCAAACCAAGAATAGTAATGGTACTGTATCTAAGCAGGGATGAAGAAAGGTTAGTGAAAAAGTAAGGGAAGCTAGACTCTGGGGGTTTGCAGAGATAGAATAAAGCTGTGCAGGGGTAACTGCACGGGATGCTGAAAGTGGATGGAAGTGGGAGGTGATCTCTCCACATCCTCTAGGAGTCAGAATGTTTTGGAGAAAACAAAACAAATTCTCCAGTTTTTCCAATAAAGTGTTAGACCTTAGTTGAAAGAAAGAAGCAGTTAAGAAGTTTAAGGATAAGATGAGAGCGAACTACAGAAACAGCAAGGATTTTGAAGCCTGGGAACCCCTACAGATATCAGATTGAAAACGTGTCCTCTACATCTTCAGAGCAGCAGACTCTATGGATTCTCATAAGAGAGGATGACCTCATATCTACCCACCCTGCACCTCAACTGATTTCCTAATGGTGCGTAGACTCCTTTGAACTTATTCAAATTAACCAGAGTAGGTTTTTCTGTAATGCAATAGAATATGACTTAAGATCATTTTAAAACCCAGTTACAAAAAAGAAAACTTTGCTCTTTTAAGTATTCAAACTCAAAAAATATGTACAGCTCTTTCTAGTATATTTTAGTTTGCTACTTATATTTTCAATTAACCTCACAATAACTCCATATTTTAGGTATTATTGGCTTCCACTTTTCATTCATTCACCATAAAAATGCATTAGGTGATATTAGAAGCTCAAATCTGTGCTAGCTTCTAGACACCCCCTGTTGTAACAGACACCTCTTGTGCCTCACCTAATATTTGCTGGACCCAAATTAACTTCACCCATATTTATGGCTACCAAGTTCAAGATGGTGCAACCTGACAAACACTTAAACCTCAGTGATTCTGGATACCTCTCATTTATGCATGTTTAATCTGAAAATGTGGGGAAGTCATCTTTATGCCATGAGGTGACTCCTGACTAAAGGTGCTTGTAAGCTAATGAATAGATATTCTACATTTTGCTCCCTTAAATAGACAATTCAGAAGTACGTGGTTTGTTGTTTCTTAAAATCTCTTGGCATGACTGAGCCTCAATTATCCACAGCAGTTAGCAACTCAATAAAGAACCTCAGCATGGGCTTTCCCATCTTCTCTGTGCCCCTGGTCATTATTTCCCAAACCAACTACCTATGCACAAGTATGAGAATGCCTGTATCCTGGGTGTACAGTACTATGGTACTAATTTAACAGAACAGGTAGAACTCATTGTCTTAGAACTCATGCAGGCTGCCATAATAAAATCCATATACTGAGTGACTTATATACAACAGAAATTTATTTCTCATAGTTCTGCGGGTTGGAAAGTCTAAGATCAAGGTACTGGCAGTGTCGGTGTATAGTGAGGGCCAATTTTTCCACTGTAACTTCACATGGTAGAAAGGATGGGTGTCACTTTTGTGCCTCTTTTTTAAGGGCAGTAGTCCCAATCATGAGGGCTTCATCCACATGCCATTATGACCTCCCAAAGGCACCACCTCTTAATGCCATCATCTTGGGGATTAGAATTTCAGCATATGAATTTTGAGGGAATATAAACATTCGGACTATAGTACTCATGAAAACTAATGATTTGTGTGGGAAAAACACTTGATAGAGAAGATACTATATTGAAGTTGCTTTTTTAAGACTAGATAACTAATGAGAAGTGCAGCTAGCATTGAAATCAGTACTACACATTTTCAAAGTATGTTATTTCTGCTGTAAAATGGAAACCAACAATTTGTAGTGTTATAGTTTATGTTGTAGTGTTAAGAACCATAGAGACTATTTAAACTTGAGTATTTCCCTTATTAAATGCAGTATTGGTTGTTTAAAAATAGGCAATGATATGAAAAGAATGAGAGAAATGAGACATTATATGAAATGATTTAGATTGAGATGTTTAGTAGCAAATTCAAAGAAAGGACATTCAAGCCAAGAACCACAAGAAGAAAGTGTGGGAAAGTAAAAACAAAAATAATAAGTTTTGTTTTATTAGCAGAGAAGATGAAGTGAATGAGAAAGACACAAAATAATTCATGTAAACCACTTGGCTTCTCAAATCCAAATAACTTAATTTATTTCCATTCAAAAATCCAAAATGAAAACATCAGAAAAAAATGAAATTATAAAAATAACTTGTCTGAAGAGCTCTACTACAACTTCAGAATCATGGCTGTCTACTGTATTTTTTCTGTTACACAGTTGCAGACATTTTATTAGAGTCTCTACGGAAATAATATTTTTCAAAAATAATGTAGCTGGTCTTTAGTTATATGCGTTTGAATTTCAACCTCATTAACCTTGTACAGTGCTATTCTTAAATGTGGGCTCTATTTATAATGCACTTTTCTTACAGTCAAGTGTTCATTTTAAGCAGCATTATCATACTTAGAGAAAAACTTTAAACTAGTTATTAATATCTTGTTGCAGGAAATTTAAAATATCTTACACAGAGTTTTAGAGTTTTCTTAAATGCCCTGTGGTCATAATGGAAAACCTAATGAATATGATCAGGCAGTAGCTGGATGGGCTCAAGTGTTCCTACCCAGTTTCAACCCCAGGAGTCATCCTTGAGTATGTTGCCTTGGCTCCCTGGTAAAATATCATTCTTAGATATGTATTTTATTAAAATAATTAAGAAATAGAAAATTAAAGTGATAGTACCAATGGAGATAAATGTAGGCTATGTGAATTTAAAATAATTGACACAAAATTATAAACCTAAGTGTGCTTGAAATTTTAAAACTTTAGCTTGAATCAAAAGTAACCAGACTTAAGGAGGCTCAATATAGGTTCAGTGCTGAAAGAATAAGCACAATTAAATTTAAAAAATGATTTTCTAGAAATATATGGTTGACCATTATATCTAGAAGAGAAGTAGGAAGTAAGATGTTTCATTGTTTTAAGCACTGGGATTTTAGCAAATTTCTTTAACAATTATTTGTCGAGCAGCTGCTTTGTGCCAAGCACTTTCTGATAAATAGGACTATACCAGTGAACAAAATGCCCCTTGGATCATACCTGTCAGTAGAGAATAGGAAGCAACACTAAAAAACAAATTAAATAAGTCAATTATACATTAGGTTGACTCATAATTTCCTATGGCTGTTGTAACAATTTACCACAAATTTGGTGGCTTAAAGGAATAAAGATTTCTTCTCTTATAGTTTGGAAGGCCAGACATCAGACAGAAGACTCTAGGGAACAATCTGCCTCCTTGTCTTTTCTAGTTTATAGAGGTCAGCTGCATTCCTTAACTGGTAACACCCTCCTCACATCATTCCAACCAGTTTCTTTCTTCATCACATCTTCTCCTTTTCTTTATTAAAATATCTTTCTGCCTCCCTGTTATAAGTCCACATGTGATTACATTTGGGGCCCTGCATACATGGATAAACCAGAATAATTTCCCCATCTCAAGAGCCTTTATTTAATTACATCTGCAAAGTACCTTTTGCCATATAAAGTAACATTCACAGATTTAAAGAAGTAGGGCCAGGCCGGGCGCGGTGGCTCAAGCCTGTAATCCCAGCACTTTGGGAGGCTGAGATGGGCGGATCACGAGGTCAGGAGATCGAGACCATCCTGGCTAACCCAGTGAAACCCCGTCTCTACTAAAAAATGCAAAAAACTAGCCAGGCGAGGTGGCGGGCCTCTGTAGTCCCAGCTACTCGGGAGGCTGAGGCAGGAGAATGGTATAAACCCGGGAGGCGGAGCTTGCAGTGAGCTGAGATCCGGCCACTGCACTCCAGCCTGGGTGACAGAGTGAGACTCCTTCTCAAAAAAAAAAAAAAAAAAAAAAAAAAAAAAAAAAAAAAAAAAAAAAAAGAAGTAGGACCTGGTTGTATTCAGAGGCCATTATTCAGTCTATTATTGAGTGATTAATGCAATAGAAAAAAAAAAAAAAAACGTCATGTAGGATGAGAGGCTGAGAAAATCCTTGAGGTGCTACTTTTTAATAGTCATCAGTGTAAACCCCATTGAGTGTGTGATAGTCGACAAACAATTAAGGCAGATACGAAGCTGTGTGAATATCCAAGCCAGAGCACTATAAGCAGAGGCAACAGACATTTAGAAAAGATGTGTCGATGTGGCTAAAGTTCAATCAGGAAATGGAAAAAAAGTGGAAGTTAAGTCAGAGAGTAACAGGAATAGTTAGGTGAGACCTTGCAAGGAAGTAGGCTATTACTTAAGTGAATGGGGGGCTATTTCAGGTTTTGGGGCAGAGAAATGACATGATATAACTTACAGCAGGATCACTCTGGCTGTTGTGTTGAGAGTGTCCTAAAAAGGGTAAGAGGGAGAAGAGGAAGACTGGTTAGATATGCAGAAATCTGAGAAAGAAATTATAGCTGAAACAAGAGGAGCAGCAGTGAAGTGGGAGAAATACTCAGACTCCAAATTTGTTTTGAAGGTAGGGTCAACGTGATTTGTTGGCAGATTTACATGTAGTATAAGGGAGAAACTGAGCAGTAAATATGACTCCAGAATTTGAACTAAGCCTTAGAAGAGACTATTGAAGGGTGAACTTAAGAATAAAGTCAGGAATTCACTTTTGAATGTGTTAGTTTGAAATTTCTAGTAGGCAACCAAGTAGAAATGTAGTCACTACATGATCAGGCTGCAGTGAAAGCAGTATTCTCCGAGGAGAACCATGCTTTCAGGGGTTTCAGAGAAGCAGAGGAGTACATAATAAGGAATTGGGGCAATAATGGTCCATACATTTCAGAGGACATAGTGGATGGGTTTCACAATTTGAGGAGGGATTGAAGAAGAGGAGAAAATTGAGAATATGCTGATCCTTAGATAGCATAAATTCCAGGAGGTTAGGTGTTACCTGGAGGTAACTTTTGAACCCTTATGGGGAAGAAGCCGACTTAAAGGATGCGTTAATGGGGTTTAGGTAGGATAATTGTTCTTAAATACTTTTAGGAGTAAAGAGGGCACTCGTCATAATTCCTGAGACAACAAGCTTAAATGGAGACTGTCTCAAGCAAGTTGAAACCCATGTTCTTCCTAGGTTGAGGATATCTGGGAATGTCAGCTGTTATTATGAATGCATTGGACCCTGGTGATGGGGTAAATGGTCTTAGGAGGAGTGGTCATGGTCCCAGAACGCAAGACACATTTCTTGAAAGTATTTTTTACTTTTAATTATTATGGATTCATAATAGTTGTATATCAAGACACATTCCTATCTCTTGGAGGGTGGGGCAGATTTGTTAGAAGGTTCCTATTTGATCTGTGCCACTTAAACTGAGGAAGGCTGGGGAAGTCTGGTTTTAATCCCCAGTGCATAGTGATAGGTGTTGATCTCTGTCTAACAGGTTCTTGGAGAAAAAATGACTCCCTCTTGAAAATAAGTAATGAAGTTGAGAACATCGAGGGAATCAGATTATAGTCTGCTGAGCTTGAGTCCTCTCTGAATCCCTATAAATATAAGGTGGAAGGTCTGAGGGAAATATGGTCTTAGCTCTAGAGTGCAGGTTCATGAGGAATGAATTTTCTCTGGGAATATTTATCTATCATTAGACTCTTGCATATTAGTACGTGCTGTTTTATGATCTACTTTATTCTAATCTGTTATTCAAAGTATACACTAACTTCTTAATTTCAATGACTACATATCTTATTTCTAGACATTCCACTAGGTACTTTTCCAAATCTTTTTACATTTTCATAATGAGTTTTATTTTCATTATAGCTTATATTTCTTTTTCATATCTTTGCTTTTTTTATTAGTTTTTGGGCACTGTTGGGTTATTCTATTATTCAAATTGTTGGGGTGACTGAGTGCCAATCCTTCTATCTATTTTGTCTCCCACTGACTTTCTTGAGAGTATATTGATCCCATTGTTTTCTTAATTTTTAATTTTGGCTTATTAGCAGCTGATTTTAGTGCAAACGTGTGTTTGGGAGCTAAGGAAGCATATTGGACCTGAGAAAAATTAGTTGTTTCATGTCGTTTTCCTGTGGGATTCACAGGTGACCTGAGATGAGGCATTGTCCTTGAGCAACATTTTACATTTGTTTCTACAGGGCATCTCAGAAGACCTTGGGCTTGGTCCTGTTTCCCTAATGGTGCTACTTTTTAGGCTTAGGATTCCCTCAAGATATTCTAAGTTCTGAATCCACCATACCTTGTAGTTCAGGCTTGTTTTCAGTGGCTTATATCTTCAGCCTAGAATAGAGAAGAAACATTTCCCTGGCACTGTCCTGAACCTGTAAGAAGTGCTTCAGTAGTTCTTTATTCTGTAGTCCCTGCATGGTATTACTTGCAGTGTTCTGGATCAACGTGAGGATTTCAATGCCATTGCTCACCCTTCCAGACCATGGACAAGCCTACAGTCCTTGTGTAGGCATCAAAGTTCTAAGCTCTATATACAAATGTCAACACCAGAGCCACACTTCCTATGGGTTCCTGCACTGCCTATTCTACCCACAGCTTCCCTCTTCATTTCAAGCAATTGGTGCTTCTTTTATTTTATAAACACAGTTACAAATTTACTATTTTATATTTGTAGGTGTGCACAAACACACATACAAATACACATACTTATTTTTTTTTTTCTTTTAACTGAGAAAGTGAAAAGTAGCTCCATTTGCCAACTTGATGAAACTAGAATTTCTCCCCACTTCTTTGTTCATTTTTAATTGTATTTCCCTTTTTGAATGTAGGTGGCAGAGAATGATTTGTTTAAACATATTAAACATAATGAAAGCTTGCCTTTTATTACTTAATGATTTTTTTAACCTACTTTGTGTTTCTTTGATTTCATTAATATTGTTTCAATGATTTCTAACCCCTTAAAGAGTGTTCTTGTATGCAAGTGTTTTCAAGATAATATTTTTGAACAAAGTAAATATTTCTACTATGGGAAATACCAACATAATAGTCTCATTATTTGATAATTATATGAACACTCAATAAATCTCTACATGAAACATAATTAGAACACTTTTTTTCACAAATTCTCAGGAAACATACTTTTTAAGCAATTAGATTATATTAGATTTCTTGGAAAATGAACCATTATTTAAAACTACTCAGAATATTTTTTTCAAAGAGTAAAATTAAAGAAACTCTTGTGGGGAAAATGATTGTATTATTAAGTATAATAGCAAAATACTTAGTCTCTGTTCCTTAATTATATCAATTCAATTTCTTAATGATATTAATATTAGTAGCTTGTATCAAAATACATACAATGCAAAACAATGTTAAATCTTATTGAAAGTAAATGGCCATGATACAAAGCCCTCCTTAAAAAGAGAATTATCTGTGTAATAGCCAGCATGAAAATGATATGCTTTGGGTATTTTTTAAAATTCCCATTAATAATAGATTTGTTAAAGTTGCATTTGATTTTGAAAAGTAGAATACATTTAAATTTTTAACTCACTAATTTGAGTGTATTATAAAAATATTTGACATAGATTTTTACATTTTGAGTCCTCTAACAAATTGTGCAAACCTAAACCAATATAAGCTTTTTTAAAAAACATTATTTGACTACTAAGACCACAGTCAGAAATCAGTGTGATAACGTAGAAAAGAAGAGAACATTGCAAATCAGAATACATGAGGGAAGTCGCATGGGGAGAGGAAAAATATCACAGGACCTTAAAAACTTATTTGAATGTGGCATACAATTTAAAAAGAACACTACAATTTCAGAAAAAAAAAAAAAACCCACATGTGACAATGGAAATGTACAATCAATCAACAAGGCACTCCAATTTGGTAATACTGTGGTATACGTATATCTCTTTATGAAGACTATGGAGATTATAAACTATAACCATCAACACCATCCTTTTCTCACTATTGTATTCATTAGCATTGTCATTCATAAAGGAGCAGGAATTTGGAGTAGAAAGAGCACTGCACACACTCATTTCCCAAAATCCCACTTCAGGTTCTGGTTCTACTCACTTATTAATTAGGTGGTATTGGATTAAGCCCATATAACCTTAGCATTCTTTGCTTTCTAAAAATAAGTGATAATAATGCCTGCCTTGCTAAATTCACAATGTTATAAGAATTTTTAAAATGCATTTTATTATAAAAATGCACTTTGAAGACATGATACGTTTTTATTAAAAAAAAAAAAAAAAAAAAAAAAAAAAAAAAAAACCACAGTAAGAATAGAATTTCCTTAGTATGCCCAAACTGATTTTTATGCTGGAACAACTTCAGAGGATAAAATTTCTTCCTTTTACAATGGATCTAAAATGTAACCCCACTTTTTACTAGTTTAAACACAATCTTGATTCTTTTTGACTATAAATATAAAGCAGGCTCATTTGGCATATGCATTATTTCATCACTATATATAAAGGCATTCTTTGGACAAAGCTATATTATTTGCTTCATTTGTAGCAGCAAACTTTTTATAACTATGCATATTTGGCTGATTTGTCTCCCAGCTGGAGTATTCATTATGCACGTTTTTCAGAAAATGTTCATGAGTGGCATAATTTCTCAGTCTTTGCATAAATAATAATCGAATGCTGGTGGTTTGTCTATGATGTGCAATATTTATGTATATGTATTCATTGAATAAATAAATGATTAATAATTATAAGAAATATAGAAGGATTGTTTCTACTTACTTCCAGTCTTGGTTACTTTAGTTGGATTATTCTTGCTTCCATACCTGTCTCCCATTAAAAGGAACTCTCTAGAGGTATGCTGTCCAATGTATGTGGCTATTAATTAGATTTAGATAACACTAAAAATTTAATTCTTCAATTACATTAATCACATTTTAATTACTCAATAGCCACATGTAGTCATAGGCTACCATACTGGGCAGTGTAAATATATAATATTTGCAGTAATGGAAAGATCCATTGAACAGCATTGCTCTAAAGTGTCTGTTTTTGTCCAAAGATTTTTTTTACAGGCATAAATTTTGAACTTGACCCAGTGGATTTTACTTTTACAAAGTTTACACCCTTTAACTTATTCTAGGCATCCTTTTAAGCCTCTATAATGAAGTGAATATCTTTCTCTAGGTGAATATTAGCTACCCAAGGATTTTTTGATTCTTCAATTGTTCTTCTGATCCATAATTCATTCATTCACCATTCCATTATTTACCAAATACTTACCTCTGGATTCAGGGTACTGGGTAGAAGTAAATTCCTGGGGAATTTCAAGACAATTAGGATAGAAAAAGATACCACCTTAGATCAATCTAAAACTATATAAGATAAATTATAAATTTGTAAGTTCTGATCAGTCAAGTTTCAGATCCATTAAGATTATAAAGCTGCACTGCTTCAATTCACTGTGGTCACATTTATGGTATCTACATCTTGTGGGGTTTTTTTCATGATAAAGTTTAAATTAGTTTGTTCCTGATTTTTTATAGTTTTCTTTGCTTGCAAAATATACTTTCAACTGAGGGTCATTAAATTTCAATTTACTAATATATATATAGGAATTACTGCCAAAATCAATGATATGTTTACCCCCTGGAAGAACCAGAGAGCACATATTGTGATGCTTTGAGTAAAGAATAATTTTCAGCACAATTTAAGAGGACTGCAATATAAAAGCAAATGTACTTTCAACCACAGATGTACACTAAAACTAAATTCCTGCAAAGCCATACAAATAGAATAGAAATAAAAGCTGTAGTCTAGCCAGTTATTTGGCACAATGAAATCAAAACAAAGATTTTTTAACTTGTGTTTTTTCTTTTTTTCTTTTTCTTAATTTTCATGAAGATAGCCTGTTCCATCCTGAAATAAAATGAGAGTAACTGGAAAGCTACCACTTTACTAATTTCATATATTTACCGTACAGAGGAGGTTGTGGTTATAAATTTAGTAAACAACAAATTTCAGTTGTAATGATTTTACCAAAAGAGAAAACCGGGCATGCTGATATATTAACAACAAATATCAGTAAATGTGGACCAGAAAAAAAAGAAAAGAAGAGTTCACTCTTTGAATCGATCAGAAGGACGTTTAAAGTGATATTTAATGTTAGAACAGAGGTCCTGCCGTTTCAGAAAATAAATTGCAAATTATAATGAAAAGAACTAAGTCTGTCTCTCTCTGTCCCTCCCTGTCTCTCCCTCTTGCTCCCTCTCTTCCTCTCTCTCTCTCTCTCTCTCCCCCCCCCCCCCCCCACTGCTCATTCCCTCTTCCTCTCTTCCAAGTTACTTTCTCAGAATCACAGAAGAATGCTTAGAATGGGTAAATTGCCCCAGAACAATTTGAATATTCCCAAATGGCCATAACTAGAGTTACCATTAGATAAAATAGAGTTGTGAACACTAAGTGAAAATGCTATCCATAGAGGTGGTAGGTTCCAACCAATAATGGTTTAGAACTACTGTGTTATCTGAAACACAAAGTTCAAGCATTTGGAAGTATGAGGAAATGCCTGTGAGTTTTATAAATTTATTCTTGTGTTAATGTTTTTATTTCTTGTTGTCTGACAGTTATACTTGGTTTTAACTGTATAAAATAACCATGGAATAAAGATGCAAGTTTATGCACAGGGAAATATACTCTTGGGTTTCAATGTAATAGAGATTTCTAGGGGAACTTCTAAAAAGGGATATTTATATGAATCGTAATCTTGGATCTTTAAGGCAGATCATATATCACTGAAGGATAAAAACTACACTAGAAAAAGTCACACACAGTTTCTCAACAGACATGCCATTGGCATTTAGGGCATAACAGTTCTTTATTTTGCAAGACTCTCACATACATTGCAGGATATTTGACATTCCTGCTACTAAATAGCAGCAGTGTTCCATAGTCATTCAATGACAAAAAAAGTCCCTCTCAACACATACACCATATTTCCATATGTTCCCTGGAGTAGGAAGGTGGGTTGGTTTCACCTCCACTAAAAACAACTAGGAAGAGTTATAGAAGGGGAGAAAGCCCTACCTACCTGAAAGTATTAAGAGGTGTGAGAGAGAAAATACAAAGGTGTTGGTTTATAGGTAATAAACAAGAAGTAGATAACTATTTTACATCAGTGTTGTTTGTTTGTTTGTTTGTTTGTTTTGAAAAGAAGTCTCGCTTTGTCGCCCAGGCTGGAGAGCAGTGAAAATATCTCCACTCACGGCAATCTCTGCTTCCTGGGTTCAAGCGATTCTCATGCCTCAGCCTCCCGAGTGGCTGGGGTTACAGGCATCCGCCACCACGTCCGGCTAATGTTTTATATTTTTAGTTGAGATGGGGTTTGGTGAATCCCACTTGGTCAGGATGGTCTTGAACTCCTGACCTCAAGTGATCCACCCGCCTGAGCCTCCCAAAGTGCTGGGATTACAGGCGTGAGCCACAATACCCAGCTTCGATCAGTATTCTTAAAGCCATTTTTCCTCTATGATTTCTTCACTCACCTGATGTTCCAGTGATTGCTTCTTGGTATTATTTATTTATGTATTTAGTGACTTGGTTAGATATTTACTTACAAAAGCACACTTCTTGCAAGAAAAATAAAGGAGAAGCCAAACACATCGGAGTTTATATGCAGTACAGTTAAAGTCCTCTCGCTTTACTACCTCATTTTTTCTACCCTCAAGCAACATTTTCTTTACTTGATTTTAAATAACCTTTATAAGAATGTATGGGTTTATATTTTAATCTTCAGTTCTCTCTGCAAGGATAAATCTCTGTACATGGAAGTACAAAAGGTGATACTGGTACCATCATTAGATTAGATAGTACTGGGAAAAGGAACATTTCAAGGACGTAATGATCTCATTTGTTATGATGCTTCCTTCTCCTGGGGCTTTCTGATCTCAAACATGACCTCTCCAGTTTGGGGAAATTGTGTTGTGCAGACACAGTCCAAACCAACAAGCATTTTTGTTAGTTCTCTAGATTTGTGGTAGGCATATGCAAGGTGTAAGGTAGTGAGTGACAGCTCTCAAAATGCTCAGTTTCAGGTAAATGGACCAACCTTAATAAAACATGACAGCTATACCTGTATGGTTGCTGCGGCCACCCCCATTCCTAATCAAGTCTACTCTGGCCCAAGTGTCAACCTCTCAGTGCTCTATGACTCAACAGGGTAATCTGATTCAAATCACGAAAGCTCCAAGTATCTCACAGATCAAAAGTTCAGTATCAGTTATTTCATTATCGAGGAAAACATGATCCAGAGTAATGATGACATGCACATTCTCTCAGTAAGCTTATTCATGACAGATGTTTTTGAAAAAGGGTTAAAGGGCATCCAGGCAACATATGTACATTTGGCAATGGATTTCAGAATGCTGTGTATTTGATTTCTGTGTGTGTTTTTTGCATTTTTATTTGTGTACTCATTTATTTTCTATAAAGATGCTGGGTCTTGGTGAGCTAAGGAGAAAATACAGTGCAGAATTACTGGGAGTGAAAGTGAAATAAAACATGATCAGTCAAAGGTGAGAATTTGGACATAGGTTTCTTTAATCACACTGCAAGAGCGTTTCATTCTTGTATGGACCCAGCTCTGGCCTCAGTTTATCTAATTATTTTTTTCCTCTCTAGCATCTTTAACTTAAAATATGATAATTTTCATGTAAATACATTTTATTATGCATTTTCTGAAACCCAATAAGTTTAGATTGTATCATACTGCTATACATCTGATATCCTCACTTCATTACAGATAGTCTGTATAGGATAGTATACTGTTGATATATAAAAAATAATTTAAGTCATTTATACTATTATTATTAACTCACTAATCACATAAATGATTAAGTCTCATACAGATTAATGGACTCCTTTTTCTTCCAAACAGTAGCCTTCTCCTTAAAACACTGAGTAACATACTGTGCACAATAGTGTACTTTTCATTATGATAAAATACTTCCTACTAAAAGGCCCTCTAGTAGAAAATCTGACAACATGACTTGTCTTGCTTCATCTTTATTTTTTAAAATGTCATCAGGAAAAATGGGTAAGTGAATATTTTCATTGAAACACATAACAATATTTAGCAAAATCTCAAAGCTCTATATGGTCTGCTGTTTTATATAGCTTCGGCATCCATTCAACTAAACCACAAATTGGATATATGGAAGTTATTTCTTACATCCTTAAGCATTTATTTTCTTCTTGTTAATGGAATGTCTCGTCTCAGAAGCTCTATAGGGAAAATGGAGCATTTTTTTTTTCAAATAGGATTAAACAATTATATAACTCATTGTTTTGGGGATATAGGAACAGAAGCTTCTCCTGATAGGACTTAGTGCTTATTAAATACAAGTTGATAATGATGATTAATATAGGCTGCAATGGGGACTAAGCTCTATCATTGCCACATTGTTCGCCTATGCACACTGTGGGAAAAGGTTATACACTATGGATATGCCAGAAATGTGAGCAAATGTTGATTTACATGGCACACAAAAAGTATGATGATTTGAAAAATTTCTACTAGTGATCATCACTCAGTGTGGATATACTGTCAGTATGCTAATATTTTGGCCCCAAGATGAAAACTTTACAGTCAAGTGGTAGAGGCAATATATCAGAACTTATATCTGAGTGATAAGTTGTTAATGGTTACTGATGCATATTTCAAGGATTATAAATCTATATTTTTATTGCAGTCATATGCTAAAGTCATATGGAGAAATGCATTATGATTCAGCTTTTAAAAAATCACGTAATCCAAGTGTCAGTTTGGAGATAGTAAGTCTAATAGGCTCTTCGCCCCATTATTTGAGCAAATAACCTTGCTCTTATTTTAATGATGTT
This sequence comes from Macaca thibetana thibetana, assembly GCF_024542745.1. Lineage (NCBI taxonomy): Eukaryota > Metazoa > Chordata > Mammalia > Primates > Cercopithecidae > Macaca > Macaca thibetana. The sequence goes on along the minus strand of NC_065582.1, from coordinate 51,791,541 downwards.
ATTCGAATAATAAAACAGTAACTTGCTTAGTTATTTCCATTATATCTCCAGCTCATTTGCATTTATATACTCTGCCTCCCTCTAATTACAATTGCAGGACATCTTGTCGTTGCTACCAGACGTTAGCCTTTCCTGCTCTGGATTCCATCCACTCCTACTTCTAATGGATTTTGCCCATTGATTAACACCTACCTCCTTTTTTCAAGTGTTATTTAATTTATTTTTTAATATTTTCTTTATTTATGTACTTGTAAATTTCAGTAGCTTTTGGGGCACAAGTGTTGTTTTTTTTTTGTTACATGGATAAATTATATAGTGGTGAATTCTGAGATTTTAGTGCACCCATCACTTGAGTAGTGTACATTGTACCTAATGTGTAGTTTTTTATCCCTGGCCGTGGTCCTTGCTTCCCCCTCTGAGTTTCTAAAATCCGTTATATCTATCTATATGATTTTGCATGCCCATAACTTAGCTCCCACTTCCAAGTGAGAGCATATGATTTTTACTTTTCCACTCCTATGTTACTTTACTTAGAATAATGTCCTACAGCTCCATCTACATTGCTGCAAAACACATTATGTCATTCCTTTTAATGACTGAGTAGTATTCCACGGTGTATATAGACCACATTTTCTTTATCCACTCAGTCCATGGGCACTTAGGTTGGTTCCACAGATTTGCAATTGTAAATTGTGTTGCTATAAACATGCCTGTGCAAATGAGTGTCTTTTTCATATACTGACTTATTTTCCTTTGGGTAGGTACCCAGTAGTGGGATTGCTGGATCAAATGGTGGATCTACTTTTAGCTCTTTAAGAAATCCCCATGCTGTTTTCTATAGAGGTTGTACTAATTTCCATTCCCAGCTGCAGTGTATAAGTGTTCCCTATTCCTTACATCAATGTCAACATCTATTTTTTTAACTTTTTAATAATAGCCATTCTTGCAGGAATAAGGTGGTATGTCATTGTGGTTTTAATTTGCCTTTCTGATGATTAGTGATGGTGAGCATTTTTTCATATTTGTTGACCACGTGTGTATCTTTTTTTGAAAAATACCTGCTCATGTCCATTCCCCACTTTTTAATGGGATTATTTGTGTGTGTGTGTGGCGATTTGTTTTTGTTCCTTTTATATCTGGACACTAGTCTTTTGTCAGATGAGTAGTTTGCAAATATTTTTTCCCATTCTGCGGGTTGCCTGTCTATTGATTATTTATTTTGCTATGCAGAAGCTCTTTAATTTAATTTGGTCCCATTTATTTATTTTTATTTTTGTCACATTTGCTTTTGGCGTTTGACTCATGAATTCTTTGCCTAGACTGGTATCTAGAAAAGTTTTCCAACATTATTTTCTATAAATTTTATGGTTTCGGGTCTTATATTTAAGTCCTTGATCCATCTTGAGTCGATTTTTACATATAGTGAGAAACAGGGATCCAGTTTTATTCTTCTACATGTGACTTGCCAGTTTTGCCAGCATCATTTATTAAACAGGGTGTTTTTGTTAACTCTGTTGAAGATCAACTGGCTTTATGGACTTGACTTTATTTCTGGGTTCTCTACTCTGTTCCATTGGTCTATATGCCTAGTTTTATATCAGTACCATGCTGTTTTGGAAACTATAGCCTTGTAGTATAACTTAAAGTCTGGTAAAGTGATGTCTCCAGGTTTATTTCTCTTGTTTATGATTTCTTTGGCTGCTCGGGCTCTTTTCTGTTTCCTAATAAATTTTAGAATTTTTTTTCTAATTTTCTAAAAACTGGTGTTGGTATTTTATGGGAATTTCATCAAATCTGTAAATTGCTTTGGGCAGCATGGTTATTTTCACTATATTCGTTCTTCAAGTCTATGAGCTGGGATATGTTTCCAATGGTTTGTGTCATCTATTATCTCATTCAGCAGTATTTTGTAGTTCCTCTTGTAGAGATCTTTCAGTTCCTCAGTTAGGTATGTTCCTAGGTTTTTTTGGTTTTGGTTTTGCAGCTGCTGTAAAAGGGATTGAGTTCTTGATTTGATTCTCAGCTTGGTTATTGTTGGTATAGAGCTGTGCTATTGATTTGTGTACATTGATTTTGTAACCTAAGACTTTATTGAATTCATTTTTCAAATCTGAGTGTCCTCGGGGGAGTCCTTAGGATTTTTTAGGTATACAATCATATATCATCTGCAAACAGCAATAGTTTGACTTCCTCTTTTCCTACAACATCAGTTTATCCATTCCTTCTTTAACAGTGTAATAGAGTCATGTATTAAATCTCCAATTAAAAAGTAAATAAAATTCTAAATTCTCACTTTTTATTCCATCTATTGCTGAACTTCTCTGATCCCTTTCCCAGTTAAACCACTTGAAAGAATAATCTACAATCACATCTTCACTTCTTCATCACTTTCGTTTTTTTTCCTAAGATCTTTCCAAAATGACTCCAAATTCCATTCCTTGAGGAAGCTGCCACTATCACAAGAGATTTGCTAAATGTAATAATTAGCAAAACTTGTCTCTTTACTTTCTTGATCCTTCAACACCATTCAGTACAGTTGACACGTGTTGAAACATTATTTTTTCTTGACTTCAGTTCTACCACTTTCCTGTTTTGTTTTTCTTTTGTCTCTTCCATTTTTTATTTTCTTCCATAAACTTCTTTGCTATTTTCTTCCATTTGACATGTAAGTGCCCTAGGGTGCAGTTCTAAGCTCCTGTCTCTTCAAGCAAATTATTTTTCTAGATAATGAATTTCATGTAGAGCAATGTTTTTTTGTTTGTTTTTGTTTGTTTGTTTGTTTGTTTGTTTGAGATGGAGTCTCATTCTGTTTCCCGGGCTGGAGCACAGTGGCGTGATCTCAGTTCACTGCAACCTCTGCCTTCTGGGTTCAAGCGATTCTCCTGCCTCAGTATCCTGAGTAGCTGGGATTACAGTCACATGCCACCAGGCCCAGCTAATTTTTGCATTTTTAGTAAAGACGAGGTTTCACCATGTTGGTCAGGCTGGTCTCCAACTCCTGACCTCATGATCTGCCTACCTCAGCCTCCCAAAGTGCTGGGATTACAGGCGTGAGCCACTGCGCCCAGCTAGAGCAATGGTTTTAAATAATATCTACATGCTTCCAAATCTATATCTCTATAACTGAAGTCCACAGACTAATAAACAGCTGCCTATCTATCCTTTTCCTTGAGGGACAAATGTCCATTATAGATTTAACAGGACCAAACGAAATACTTGATATTATTCCAAAACTGTTCCTCATCCTGTCTTCTTTATCTCAGTAGATTCAAACACTACCTACCCAATTGTTCAAGTTAACACCAAAATGTCATTCTCCACTCCTCTCTTTTCCTCACTGCAACATCCAGCCCACTAGCAAATCCTGTGACGTTCCTTCCAAAATGTATCCTGAAAATATAATTTCCCTTCACTCAATTCTCTCCCCTGCAAATAGAGTGTTCTACTAAAAATGGAAACCACATCATTATCTCCTTACTACACTTTAGCTTAAGTACTTTACTTCAGTAACTTCTAATCACATACAATCTCTACATTATGCTTTAAATCTTTGCATCTTACTTATAATAAACTCCTAATTCTGGTTTTAGAGTCTTCCTAATCTGGTACCTGTGTTTCACCTTGCATAATTTCTTTCTCTATCTCCTTCACTCTCTGCTGTGAACACATTTATCCTCCTTCTGTTTCTTATTCATATATTAGCACATTGTAGAAGCATTCTCCTTTGCATAGAATGTTGTTCTCTCTTCCTGGAATATTCTTCCTCTTCAGCTTAAAATGTCTGCATTCTTGTCATTCAAGCCCAGAACTGCTTTGTTGGTTACACAGGCCATCTATAGAAACCACATTCAGTTCTTAGTTCAAATTTAATCCTTGGAGACAGATCTTCTAATCACTTAATTTAAAACAAAAACAAAACAACCATCAACATAATCAGAGTAATTTAATGACATTAGGGGAGGGAGAAGAAGTAGATGAATGTGTTCAACTTCTACTTGTTAATATATGTTTTTTAAAAACCCATTTATAAACCCATTATAAAATTATTGATATATTTTCCCAACTCTCCTTGAGAATAACCTCTATAGGATCATGGAAATTGACAATAGTGTGATCCACTTTATCAGTCTGTTTTCATCACTCAGTGCCAGACATATAGCAAACACATAAAGGCTTATTTGTTGAATAATAAAAAGTGAATGAATTAAGCTGAAAGAGAATGTAATTTGAAATAAAAGAATTAGAGTTCAAGTCCTAAGTCTTTTGGATACTATAATTTTAAGCAAATATTATTATTAGGTGAAACTTAATCTTATACATTAAACATGAGATCACTCACAAGTTTTGTGTTCCAAAAAAAAAAAAATGACAGAAACTTTTACTATATAAATGAATTAGAGGGAAAATCAAATGGGACTCGGGATGCTTTTTAATTAAATAAAACTTTAATAACTAAACCTGACTCATTTAAATATAATTCCTGAGACCAGCACAGCCTGAGTTGAGAGAACAAAAATACAGCAACAGAAACTCTCATGGCATTCTGTTTGGATAACAGCAGCCATCTAATACACAAGTATGACAAGAGACACTACATAGCTCCACTTATTAGAGCAAAAATACCAAGAAAGGTGGGTAAGACTTTCATGTGTAGATGGCAACTCGAGCACAGCCCACCAAAATGATAGTCAGTTTTGTTTTGTTGTGTTTTGTTTCACTCAGAAAACCACAGGACACATAGAGTATGAAAGATTAGATGGGCCATAGAGGTTTAAAAAATGGAAAGCAAGGGACACTTCCAAGATGGCTGAACAGGAACAGCTCTGGTCTGCAGCTACCAGCGAGATCAACACAGAAGATGGGTGATTTCTGATTTCCAACTGAGGTTCCTGGTTCATCTCATTGGGACACATTGGACACTGGGTGCAGCCCACGGAGGGTGAGCCAAGGCAGGGCGGGGTGTCACCTCACCTGGGAAGTGGAAGGGATTGGGGGATTTCCCTTTCCTAGCCAAGGGAAGCCATGAGTGACTGTACCTGGAGAAGCAGTACACTCTGCCCAAACACTGCACTTTTCCCATGGTCTTCACAACTGGAAGACCAGGAGATCCCCTCCCATGCCTGGCTTGGCAGGTCCCACACACACGGAGCCTTGCTCGCTGCTAGCACAGCACTCTGAGATCAACCTAGGACACAGGAGCTTGGCAGGGGGAGGGGTGTCCACCATTGCTGAGGCTTGAGTAGGTGATTCTATGCTCACAATGTAAATAAAGTGGCAGGGAAGCTCGAACTGCAGCTCAGCTAGGCCTACTAACTCTCTAGATTCCACCTCCGAGGGCAGGGCATATCTGAACAAAAGGCAGCAGACAGCTTCTCCAGACTTAAACTTCCCTGCCTGACAGCTCTGAAGAGAGCAATGGTTCTTCCAACACAACATTCGAGCTCTGATAATGGACAGACTGCCTCCTCAAATGGGCTCCTTACCCTCTTGTAGCCTGACTGGGAGACAACTCCCAGTAGGGGCCAACAGACACCTCATAAAAGCAGGTGCCCCTCCGGAACAAAGCTTTCAGAGGAAGGATCAGGCAGCAATATTTACTGTTCTGCAACCTCCTCTGGTGATACCCAGGAAAACAGGGTCTGGAGTGGGCCTCCAGCAAACTCCAACAGACCTGCAGCTGTGGGTCCTGTCTGTTAGAAGGAAAACTAACAAAAAGAAAGGAATAGCATCAACATCAACAAAAAGGACATCCACACCAAAACCCCATCCACAGGTCACCAACATCAAAGAACAAAGGTAGATAAAACCACAAAGATGGAGAGAAACGACAGCAGAAAGGCTGAAAATTCCAAAAACCAGATCACCTCTTCTCCTCCAAAGGAACAAAACTCCTCTCCAACAAGGGAACAAAACTAGATGAAGAATGAATTTGACAAGTTGACAGAAGTAGGCTTCTGTCAGTAATAACAAACTTCTCCAGGTTAAAGGAGCATGTTCTAACTGATCACAAGGAACCTAAACACCTTGAAAAAAGGTTAGATGAATGGCTAACTAGAATAACAGTGTAGAGAAGAACTTAAATGACATGAAGGAGCTGAAAACCACAGAACAAAACTTCAAGAAGAATACACAAACTTCAATAGTTGATTCGATCAAGCAGAAGAAAGGATATCAGTGATTGAAGCTTGAACTAATGAAATAAAGTGAGAAGACAAGATTAGAGAAAAAAGAGTGAAAAGAGATGAACACAGCCTCCAAGAAATATGGGACTATGTGAAAAAACCAAATCTAGGTTTGATTGGTGTGCCTGAAAGTGACAGGGAGAATGGAACCAAGTTGGGAAACACTCTTCAGGATATTATCCAGGAGAACTTCCTCAACCTAACAAGGCAGGCCAACATTCAAATTCAGGAGATACAGAGAATGCCACAAAGATACTCCTTGAGAAGAGCAACCGCAAGACACATAATTGTCAGATTTACCAAGGTTGAAATGAAGGAAAAAACATTAAAGGCAGCCAGAGAGAAAGGTTGGGTTACCTGCAAAGGGAAGCCCATCAGACTAACAGTGGATCTCTTGGCAGAAACCCTAAAAGCCAGAAGAGAGTGGGGGCCAATATTCAACATTCTTAAAGTAAAGACTTTTCGACCCAGAATTTCATATCCAGCTAAATTACATGAGTAAAGGAGAAATAAAGAAATAAAATGCTTTCCAGATAAGCAAATGCTGAGAGATTTTGTAACCACCAGGCCTGCCTTACAAGAGCTCCTGATGGAAGCACTAAACATGGATAGGAACAACTGGTACCAGCTACTGCAAAAACATGCCAAATTGTAAAGATCATAGATGCCATGAAGAAACTATATCAATTAATGGGTGAAATAACCAGCTAATGTCATAATGACAGGATCAAATTCACACATAAAAATATTAACCTTAAATCTAAATGGGCTAAATGCCCCAATTAAAAGACACAGACTGGCAAACTGGATAAAGAAAGAGTCAAGACCCATTAGGTGCTGTAATCAGGAGACCCATTTCACTTGCAAAGACATGCATAGACTTAAAATAAAGGGATGGAGGAAGATCTACCAAGCAAATGGAAAGAAAAAAAAAAAAAGAAAGAAAAGGAGGTCTTGCAATCCTGGTCTCTGATAAAATAGACTTTAAACCAACAAAGATCAAAAAAGACATAGAAGGCTATTACATAATGGTAAATGGATCAATTCAACAAGAAAGTTAATTATCCTAAATATATGTATGCACCCAATACAGCAGCACCCAAATACATAAAGCAGGTTCTTAGAGACCTACAAAGAGATTTGGACTCCCACACAATAATAAAAGGAGACTTTAACACTCCACTGTCAATATTAGATCAATGAGACAGAAAATTAACAAGGATATCCACAACTTGAACTCAGCTCTGGACCAAGTTCTATACATCTATAGAACCCTCCACCCCAAATGAACAGAATATACATTCTTCTTCGCACCACATCACACTTATTCTAAAAGTGACCACATAATTGGAAATAAAACACTTCTGAGCAAATGTAAAAGAACAGAAATCATGACAAACTGTCTCTCAGACCACAGAGCAATCCAATTAGAACTCAGGATTGAGACTCTCACTCAAAACCATACAACTACATGGAAACTGAGCAACCTGCTCCTGAATGACTACTGGGTACATAACGAAATGAAGGCAGAAGCAAAGATGTTATTTGAAACCAATGAGAACAAAGACACAACACATCACAACCTCTGAGAAACATTTAAAGCAGTGTGTAGAGAGAAATGTATAGCACTAAATGCCCACAAGAGAAAGCAGAAGAAATCTAAAATTGACACCAAAACATCACAATGAAAAGAACTAGAGAAGCAAGAGCAAACAAATTCAAAAACTAGCAGAAGGCAAGAAATAATTACTATCAAAGCAGAACTGAAGGAGATAGAGACCCAAAAAGTCCTTCAAAAAATCAATGAATCCAGGAGCTGGTGTTTTGAAAAGATCAGCAAAACAGATAGACCACTAGCAAGACTAATAAAGAAGAAAAGAGAGAAGAATCATATAGATGCAATAAAAAATGATAAAGGGGGTATCACCACCGATCCCACAGAAATACAAACTACCATCAGAGAATACTATAAACACCTCTACGCAAATAAACTAGAAAATCTAGAAGAAACGGATACATTCATGGACACATACACCCTCCCAAGACTAAACCAGGAAGCAGTTGAGTCCCTGAATAGACCAAAAACAGATTCTGAAATTGAGGCAATAATTAATAGCCTATCAACCAAAAAAAGTTCAGGATCAGACAGTTTCATAGCCGAATTCTACCAGAGGTACAAAGAGGAGCTGGTACCATTCCTTCTGAAACTATTCTGATCAATGGAAAAAGAGGGAATCCTCCCTAACTCATTTTATGAGGCCACCATCATCCTGATACCAAAGCCTGGCAGAGACAGAACAGAAAAAGAGATATTTAGGCCACTGTCCCTGATGAACATCCATGAGAAAATCCTCAACAAAATACTGGCAAACTGAATCCAGCAGCACATCAAAAAGCTTATTCACCGTGATCAAGTCAGCTACATCCCTGGGATGCAAGGTTGGTTCAACATATGTGAATCAATAAACATCATCACATAAACAGAACCAACTACAAAAACCACATGATTGTTTCAATAGATGCAGAAAAGGCCTTCAACAAAATTGAACAGCGTTTCATGCTAAAAATTTTCAATAAACTAGATATTGATGGAACGTATCTCAACATAATAAGAGCTATTTATGATAAACACACAGCCAATTTCATACTGAATGGGCAAAAACTGGAAGCATTCCCTTTGAAAACTGGTACAAGATAAGGATGCCCTCTCTCATCACTCCTATTCAACATAGTATTGGAAGTTCTGGCAAGAGCAATCAGGCAAGAGAAAGCAATAAAGGGTATTCATATAGGAAGAGAGGAAGTCAAATTTTCTCTGTTTGCAGATGACATGATTTTATACTTAGACAACCCCACTGTCTCAGTCCCAAATCTCCTTAAGCTGATAAGTAACTTCAGCAAAACCTCAGCATACAAAATCAATGTGCAAAAGTCACAAGCATTCCTATACATCAATAACAGACAAACAGAGAGCCAAATCATGAGTAAACTACCATTCACAGTTACTACCGGGTGAATAAAATACCTAGGAATCCTACTTACAAGGGATGTGAAGGATCTCTTCAAGGAGAAGTACAAACCACTGCTCAAGGAAATAAGAGAGGGCATAAACAAATAGAAAAGCACTCCATGCTCACGGATAGGAAGGATCAATATCGTGAAAAATAACCTTACTGCCCAAAATAATTTCTAGGTTCAATGCTATCCTCATCAAGCTACCACTGACCTTCTTCACATAATTGGAAAAAACTACTTTAAACTTCATATGAAACCAAAAAAGAGCCCACACAGCCAAGAAAATCCTGGGCAAGAAGAACAAAGCTGGAGGCATCACACTACCTGACTTCAAATTTTACTACAAGGTGACAATAATCAAAACAGCATGGTACTGATACCAAAACACATACATAGACCAATGGAACAGAACAGGGGCCTCAGAAATAACACCACACATCTACAACCATCGGATCTTTTACAAACCTGACACAATCAAGCAATGGGGAAAAGATTTGCTATGTAATGAATGGTGTTGGGAAAACTGGCTAGCCATATGCAGAAAACTGAAACTGGACACCTTCCTTACACCTTATAGAAAAATCAACTCGAGATGGATCAAAGACTTAAACGTAAGACCTAGGACCATAAAAATCCTAGAAGAAAACGTAGGCAATACCATTCAGGACATAGGCATGGTGAAGACTTCATGTCTAAAACACCAAAAGCAATGGCAACAAAAGCCGAAATTGACAAATCGGATCTAATTAAACTAAAGAGCTTCTGCACAGCAAAAAAAGCTACCATCAGAGTGAACAGAATGGGTGGAATTTTTTGCAATCTACCCATCTGATAAATGGCAAATATCCTGAATCTACAAAGAACTTAAACAAATATACAAGAGAAAAGAAAAAACAACCCCATCAAAAAATGTGCAAAGGATATGAACAGACACTTCTCAAAAGAAGACATTTATGCAGCCAACAGACATATGAAAAATGCTCATCATCACTGGTCATTAGAGAAATGCAAATCAAAACCACAATGAAATACCATCTCACACCAGTTACAATGGCGATCATTACAAAGTCAGGAAACAGCAGATGCTAGAGAAGTTGTGGAAAATTAGGTGCACTTTTATACTATTGGTGGGAGTGTAAATTGTTCAACCATTGTGGAAGACAGTGTGGTGATTCCTCAAGGATCTAGAACTACAAATACCATATTTGACCCAGTCATCCCATTACTGGGCATGTACTCAAAGGATTATAAATACACATGCACACGTATGGTTACTACAGCACTATTCACAATAGCAAAGCCTTAGAACCAACCCAAATGTCCATCAGTGATAGACTGAATTAAGAAAATATGGCACATATACACCATGGAATACTATGCGGCCATAAAAAAGGATGAGTTTGTGTTCTTTGTAGGGACATGGATGAAGCTGGAAACCATCATTCTCAGCAAATTATCACAAGATCAGAAAACCATACACCACATGTTCTCACTCAAAAGTGAGAGTTGAATAATGAGAACACCTGGACACAGGGAGGGGAATATCACACACCAGGGCCTGTGGGGGGTTGGGGGTTAGGGGAGGGATAACATTAGGAGAAATACCTAATACAGGTGGTGGTTTGACAGGTGCAGCAAACCACCATGGCACATGTACATCTATGTAACAGAACTGCAGGTTCTGCACATGTATCCCAGAACTTAAAGTATAATTAAAAAAAAAAAAAAAAACAGAAAAGGAAATGCTGACTTCAGAGAAACAGACTTGGGGAAACAAAACAAAACCAAACAAGCAAATCAATTAGGATACTTTCTGCTGTAAGAAACAGGAAACTCTGCTTGAACTGACTTAAATAAAAAAGGAAATTTCACCCCTCCACCCACAAAAAAAAAAACAAACAAACATGGAAAGCAAATATAGTGAAAACCTTAAGGGACATGAAAAAGTTAAATTATAACTTTAGGAAAAAGTTATAATTTATATATAACTTTTATATAACTTGGGGAAAACCAAGCACTAATCAGGTTAACAATTCGGATTCCCTAAATGATTCAAATATTAATAGCACCAATACCTCAGAAAATGGTTACGGAGAGAAGAGGAAGGTACAATGAAGGGGACAAAGTTAGTGTAAGAATAAACTAGGTTGTTTCCAGATTCCATTCAAGTAGCACCTGCCCTACCATTCTAGAAGAAGACTGACCAGCTGTTAAAGGATCTCTGGATTCGAGAAAGTATTACACTACAAACAGGTGGATTTAGTGACTGTAAGCACAGTAGTGCCTGAGACAACAGCCCATGCCCAGGGCTCTTTCATATGTTTATCATATCTCTAAGGCTCGTATCTCTAGAACCCCAGAGACCAGAACTTTACTCTCTGGGGAATCTGACCAGCCCAGGATAAAAGATTTGAAGATTCTGACTGGACAAATCCTATCTGAATTTCCCAGGCACATCATTCTGCAGTTAAGCTTGCAGTTGATAAGATCTAGTGAGGCATTAATACATTCCAATCTACTTTTTAATTTCCCAGACTAAGGTAAGGGTAATTTTGTAAAGATTGTCAGAGGTATGAAAGATGGAATACAAAACAAACAAAAGTCATTGGAATATGGAAGAAAAGACTATGCTGAAAGGTTAAACTTAACAAGAAAAACAATATACTCAGATAAGAGAAGATATTGAATCCAAAAGGAAAAAAAACCAGGGTATTATTTTTTAAAAGTGGGGGGAGTTTTTGAAAATTTAAACTATAAGGAAAGAAATGGAAGGAAAGGAGAAAATTAATACAAAGTTTGTGAGATAAATTAGAGAAACTCTCACAGTAAGAAAAAGAAAAAAAATAGAGCATTATGCTCAGGTTATTGGCTTGATGTTTTAATAGAGATAAAAGTAAGAATGGCTTAAATGAGTTAGGTTTCTGTCAGTCTCTCTCTGTCACATACACACACACACACACAAACACACACACACACATGTCCAAACTGATCAACAATACAGTAGGGAATCTGTTATCTATTATGAACAAAATTTCCTGAGGCCCATATTCCTTACACTTTATTGCTACTCCATCCCCTAGAAGTTTCCCTTGGTTGGTCACCACCACATACATATTCCAACTATCTTCAAAGGGCAAAAATGGAAGAATGCAGCTTCCTTTTAAGGACAGTGTTATGCATAAAGGGAGATTTTACATAACTTTTGCTCACATTTCCATTAGCCAGAACTTGGTCCCATGGCAATACTTAATGATAAAGAGGGCTGAAAAGTTTAGAAAGTAGCTGGATGTTCATGAGCAAAGCTAAAAACCGGGAGATTCCATAAATTCAAGGAGGAAGGGAAGATCGTATAATGGAGATCAACATTCTTTGTCAGAAAGAGAGAAAAGAAAAAATTCAATTAGGTGGCTATACCAAGAGTTCTAACAACCAGACAATAGAAATTCCCTGAAAGAGCAGGAAAAAAAAAAAAAAAAAAAAAAACCAGAATGGAGAAAATCATTGTTAAATATTTTAAAGAAAATGTGTCCATCTGTCAGGAAACTAAATGAAAATAGACCCACATCAATGCACTTTATTATGAAACACTGGAACCTTAATCACAGGGAAAATAATCCATGAAATTTCAAATGATTAGAGAACAGGACATATACAAATGATTAGGAAGCAGAATGTCTTCGAAATTGTCAGAGGCAGGTTGGAAGTTGGAAAAGAAAGAAGCGATGCATTGACAAATTCTAAATGTAAGCACAATTGCCAAATTAGAATTATTTTATTCACTCAATCTAAAAATCAGAAGCACGTTTGTAATATATTCATCTACCAGGGGCCTTTGTTGAGAAGGATACTACAGAATATGCTCTTTCAAAATAGTAATTAAACCTAAGAGAAAGACAGAGGAAAATAGAATCAAGAGATCAACAAATAGAAATGAGAGGGGCCGGGCGCAGTGGCTCAAGCCTGTAATCCCAGCACTTTGGGAGGCCGAGATGGGCGGATCACGAGGTCAGGAGATCGAGACCATGCTGGCTAACACGGTGAAACCCCGTCTCTACTAAAAAATACAAAAAATTAGCCGGGCGAGGTGGCGGGCGCCTGTAATCCCAGCTACTCGGGAGGCTGAGGCAGGAGAATGGCGTGAACCCAGGAGGCGGAGCTTGCAGTGAGCCGAGATCCGGCCACTGCACTGCAGCCTGGGCGACAGAGCGAGACTCCGTCTCAAAAAAAAAAAAAAAAAAAAAAAAAAAAAAGAAATGAGAGGAATTCCCAGAGTGGTGGTGAGGGTAAATACCAGGGTAACAACTCAGTGCAGACTTAGAGGCAAATTAGTCCAGATTGAAGAAAGTTAATAGGTTTAGCAAAGACTTCTTAAGCAAGTTGCAATGGAAGCATCTTTCCATGCATCTGCACATCTTAGGTGAAAATTTATGCAATTGTTGTAGAGTTTTTACTTAAATTAATAAGTACTAATAAAAGCAAACATGCCAAAAATAAATGAAGTAAGGGGTGCTAGGAAGGATGCTTATAATTGGATGGTGTAGAAAAGAAAAACTCTATATTCTCATCAGATGAGAGGATACATAATAAAGCTTAAGATAGAACATTATCAAGGAGTAACAATATTTTTAAGTAGCAATTTAAACATATAACCATGAGACATAAATTAATTACCAACATAATCACCTGAAATAAAAGTGGCCACCTTATGGGAAAGATAAAACAGTGGAAGGGGCAGAGAGCATTGGCTCTTTAGAACGGTTTTTATTATTTAGTGGCTACAAATTGTGGTGAAGTATAAAGAGCACTCTGCTACCAAGTTTAATAAACGGAATATTATCATGAACTTTAAATGCCCAGCCCTCCCCAACTTAGAATGTATTCCCCTGCCCACGCTCTTTTCTTAGGCTTCAGAAGTATCATGGCTGCCGAATGGTGTTTCTGAGGAATGTATGTATATGTGTGTGTGTGTATGTGTATGTGTGTGTGTGTGTGTGTGTGTCCACTCTGTATCGCTATAATTTATTTTGAAAAGATGTTTATGTTGCTCACGGTTCTGCAGACTGTACCAGAAGCATGGCACCAGCGTCTGCTTCTGGTGAGGGCCTCAGGAAGTTTCAATCATGCCAGAAGGTAAAGAGAGAACAGGTGCATCACATGGCAAGGACAGGAGCAAGAGAAAGAAAAGGGAGGTCCCAGACTCCTTTTAACAAACAGCTCTCATGGTAACTCATTACCATGGGAAGGGCCCCAAGCCGTGCATGAGGGATTCACCCTCATAACCCAAACACCTCCCACTAGGCCCACTTCCAACATTGGGAATCACATTTCAGCATGAGATTTGGAGGGGACCAACATCCAAACCATATCTGTGTGTGAGTGTGTATTTAAATATCCATGAACAATATGTTATTTAATTTTGCATGGGTTTTATCTATTTATACGTAAATTAAATTATGAAGATTAAGAAAGGAAAGGCAATTAAAAGAAAAATGAAAGGAGAGGAAAGAAAAGAAGAAAGGAGGCAGGAAGAGAGAGAACAAAAGAGGATATCTGATATGTTCGAATGTATCACAGGGAGATCTATATTTATAAAGAAGGATTGGGGAATAATTTGATTACAGAAAACAAAGAAAAAAATGGAGCAATTATTAACTTTAGGAAAATCAATAGGCTTATAGGAAACATCATAACATTTGACACAGCTTAGGCATAAAGTATATTATGATAATATTTGTGAAATCATAATAAGGCAAACATTGATCAAACTGAAAATTATCACACAGCTGGGAATTGGAGAGGGGTATAGGTATTGTGGGTGGGCCAAGGGCACATATAAAAGGATAAATCCTCATCTGCCACAGAGAAAGGAAGTATGTCTGACATAAAGAATCAAAAAGTAACCGTCTGAAAGTAAATTCCAAACAAAACAGCTAAGAAAGTTTAAAATGGTTGCATCTGGAGGTAAGAGTAAGTAGGGTTAGGTAGGAATTTTTGTAAGAAAGGGGAAAGGGGTATTGCTGCTTTTTAAAAATTCTGTAGGATTATCTGAATTTTAAAGGATGTACATTTATAACTTTTATAATTTTAGTTTCTCTTTAATATATAATACTAAATTTAAAAAGAAAATTACAGCATGTGTGTATGTGTATACACATATATCACAATCCACGGATTTCTAAAAATATTTTAATTGACCAAATCATTGTATATTTCATATTAAACTTCTAATAACTGAATAGTTAAGATGAAGCTTTAGAGTTGTTTAATGAAGACTTTGGGCTGTTTTCAGAATACATAATTTAGAGTGAACTACGTGCTTTTCAGCTTGCTCCAGAAGAATGGAATCTGACCAGGTAAGATGAATGGCTGTGACTCTTGTAGTCTCAAGTACTACAGAGTGTGCCAGCCAGGTGCAGTGGCTCATGCCTGTAATCCCAGCACTTTGAGGGGCCGAGGCAGGCAGATCACCTGAGGTCAGGAGTTCAAAACCAGCCTGGCCAACCTGGTGAAACCCTGTCTATACTAAAAATACAAAAATTAGCTGGGTGTGTTGTTGTGCTGCTGTAATCCCAGCTACTTGGGAGGCTGAGTCAGGAGAATTTCTTGAACTCAGGAGGTGGAAGCTGCAGTGAACTGAGATTGCACTACTATACTCCAGCCTGTGTAACATGGTGAGACTCCATCTCAAAAAAAAAAAAAAAAAAAAAAGTGTGTCATCTCCTGGGTAATAGAAAGAGTTTTCATGGAGGTGAGCTCCATTCAGACTGCTCAGAAATCCCACGAGACATTTCTTACCCTTAGCCCATCACAGTAGGATCCTTACTTTATTCTCTCTTTATTCTCTTTTCCACACACACACAAACATACAATAGAAAAGTCAATCAGCTGTGACTTGAAATTATCCACACTCAAATCACTGAGACCCACTTAGCCTGAGTTTGTCTTTGTCTTTCAAAGAAAGAACAGAAAAAAAAACAAAACAGGGGGAGTGAGTAGGATATATGCCAATGAAACAAATGCAAAGCCTCCCAAATAATCTCCCTACATGCTTGTTTCCCTGCTCTCCTATGTCTAATTGGAAGCTGTGAATATCCACCACCCCACTGTTTCTCAGAAGTCTCATTAGAAGCCAACGTGGTTCTGAATTAGAATAAGTGCAACATCTGCCAATGACGTCTGTGTTTTGCAGGTGCCACTGCCAAGTGCCAATGCTATACAATATTTGCTCACCACTGCCCACGTGGGACCAAACCCACACTTAATAAGACAGAGACTGCATTGTCATGACATATGTGCTATAATATTCCCTGCATTTAAGCCCCAGAAGCAAGGTTATTTAGCTAACGTAGACTTCTGCTATAATCATAGCAGTTTTTCTTCCAGCAGTAAAAGTCTCACCAACTACAGTTCGGCATTTTCTGCTTTCCAATTACTTGCTGATGCTATGCCAAGTACAGAGTAATATTTTCATATATCATTAAACAAATGCAGTTGTGCTCCCCAAACAGGTTTCAGTTTGGGCTAAACTATATCCATTAAAGCTTTCATAAATGGAACACCCTTCAGCTTGTAGTTTCTTTTTACTCATAAATATTTAAACTGCACAGATAATACCTCAACTTCCCAGCAAGTGCTGCATTAGCTGGGCAATCATTAAAGCATAAAACTTTGTAGCAAGACAAAACTAGGAAGAGAGAAATAAGTTGTACTACTAGCAAAAAGCATACCAGATTAATATTTCCTTATTTCTAAGAAATAGTCTATTTCTCTTTTACATATATAATACACATATATATGTAATTTTCTGAGATATTTGTACATCAATGATAAAGTTTACAAGGTACTACAGATTTATATTGAAAGAAAAATAATCTTATTTCCAGAGACTTGATTTTTTTTAAGTGGAAAAAATTAAACCTGAGACTAGGAGTATGAACGTAGTGATTATCAGACTGAAGTGAAAGGGTAAGTCTAATGCTATATTCTCATCAAAGAAAGTTTGAGGTGATTCAAGGACTGTTTTACACAGTGGGTAAACTTTTTTTGTTGACTTAGGGAACGTTTGGTTGGTAAGAACCAAAACCCATCCCAGCTGACATAAGTGAAGGGAGGTTTATGTTAAGAATGCAAGGATAGCCTGCAGAATCTAGCTGAAGAAGTCATGGACCAGTAATTATCTTTTCTTTCCTCTGGGCAAGAGCCTTAAGGTGGCTGGACTCTACTTACTCTCTCTGTCTCCCTCTCTTTGCTCTTTTCCATTCTCTCTAGGAGACCTTCTATAAGGTGCTTAGTTATAGTTTCCTCATAGTTTCAGTATCCCAAAGGTTTAGAGTCAGCACTGGGACCAGTTCCCACCACAACTTTATATAATCCTGTAATTTGTGGGACATCATCAGAAAAATACATCGTGTAACTCAATTCAAATTCTTGAGAGGAAGAGTTTCTTAGTCTTAGTCAGACTGGGTCAGGTGCACAATCCAGTCCAGTTGGTTGAAACAAACACGGAATTCTAGGTTTACTTTCATCAGAGACTGAAACAATTTAAAGGAGGAGAAAGATATTCAACATGTGTCTACTAAATAGTCCTCAAGAAAACCTAAACGGAAGTTGAGATTTTCAATGCAAAATGGGATTTCTTCCAAAACAATTATGTATTTCACATTGAAATTTATATTGCATTCACATATCATCATATATGTTCTTTATGATATCCTAATGACATATTGAAGGAAGATGATACCATTTTAAAAAGTAGAATAGTAAAGATCAGAAAGGTGGAAAAGGATGATTTTTAGGTGAGTAATTTGGACACAATCTCTTGGGGCACTTCCAATTGTACCATACTTTTTAAACAGTTTAGGAACCTTAACCCAGGCTCTTAAAATTTAAAAAGAGCTGTATTGATATGGGTATTGACAAAGAAAGAAGTAGCCCCAGCTATTTATCCCCTCATTCTTCCCTACTAGTCTACCCAAATAATTCTTTCAAGAATTAGCTGTTTGTCTATTGATTTGAATGTGGCTTAAGGTTAGCATGACCATATAATTATACATTAAACTAGTAACATTGTAAAATAAAAGAGACACTATTAGTTACTTTTAATCAGCATGACAGACATAAACCTGGATTGTCTTGTATCAACCAGGCTGCATGACTCTTCCTGGAATAGAATTCAAATTATGGATCCAGTCTTTCACATCCTGGGACAACTGAAACACTGTGGTAAATTTGGATTTCAGGGTTTGAAACAGGATGAGCATTATTACAATAGGAAATACCTTGATATGTGTCTAGGCCCAGAATTTTTAGTGCTTTCCACTTATGTCTTGTATGCTAAAGACAAGCATGGTTCTTTGTACCAACAGTGATGAGAAACAAGAGCTCATTATCTTAGAGATACTTGATAATAAGAGTTCCCTAGCAAATGTAAAAGCCCTTTATTAGAAACATGTTTTACAAATATTTTCTCCCATACTGTGGCTTGCTTTTTGCAATTTATTAATAGTGGTTTTTGAAGAGAAGAGTTTGAAATTTTTATCGGTTCAAAGTATCAGTTTTTATTTTATATTCCATTTTTTTTGTTTTATCTAATAAATCTTTGCTTAAAACAAGCCCATAAAGATTTTTCTCTTATACTTTATTCTAAAAGGTTTATAGTTTTAGATTTTACAGATATGTTCATGATCCACTTTAATTTTTGTGTATGCCGTGAGACAAGAGCTGTTGATCAGTTCTATTATTTATTAATTTGCATGTAGATATCCACCTGCTCCACTCTAATTGATTGAAAAAATACTTATGCTGGTTATCCATTCATCACTTGATGGATATTAGGGTTGTTTTACCTATTATGAATAATGTTGTTGTAAACATTTGTGAACAACTTTTTTGTGGAGATCTGGGTTTTTAATTACCTTGTATTATACTTAAGTGTGGAATTGCTAGGTCACATGGCAACTCTGTTTAACTTCTTGAGAAACTGTTGTGTGTGGTTTTGTTTATTTATTTATTTTGATCAAACTGCTGCACCATTTATATTCCCACTAGTCCATAAGTGTTCCATTTCTCTACATCCCTGCCAACACTTGTTATTGTCTGTCTTTTTGACACTAGTAATCCTAGTGAGTATGAAACAGTAGGCATCTCATTGTTGTGGTTGTTGTTTGTATTTCCCTAGTGACTAATTATATTGAATACTTTGTCATGTGCTTATTAGCCACTTGCATATATGCTTTTGACCATTTTTAGTTGGGGTATTTGTCTTTTTATTATCAAGTTGTAAAATTTCTGTATATATTTTGGATTCTAAACCCTTAACAGATAGATGACTTGCAAATATTTCCTCCTTTAGTGTGGGATTTCCTTCACTTTTTAATAGTGTCTTTTGGTGCACAAAAGTTTCTAATTTTGATGAAGTCCAACTTACCAATTTTTTTTTTTTGGTTGTTTGTGGTTTAGTTTTTATATCTAAGAAACTATAGCCTAATCCAAGGTCACAAAAACTGGATAATCTCAATTGCTGCAGTTTCAAGTTTACTGGCTTTTCCAGTAAATGTTTTATTTCAATTATTATACGTTTCAGCTTCAGAATATCTATTTGATACCATTTTAAAATTTCTATCCCTTTATTGACATTCTTTTTTTTGGTGACACAACATTCTAATACTTTCCTTTAGTTTTTAGACATGTTCAGTTCTTTAAAAAAATCAAAGAGTTAGGTCTTTCTCTAATAAATACAACATCTGTATTTTCCAGGGACAGTTGGTTGGTTTTTTATGTATGGATCATGAATTATTGTTTCTTCACATGTCTTCCAACATGTTGAAAACTTGACATTTGAAGTAATATCGTGTGGAAACTTTGGAAATCAGACATTTACCCTCATCATGGATATCATTTTTGTTGTTTGTTGTTATTGTTTGGTTAGTGACTTCTTTGAACTGATTCTGTGAGATCTGAATTCTTCATTATATTTGACCAGTGAAATATCTGTTTAATTTTATTAGTGGTCAGCTAATGACAGGACAGAGATTTCCTTAAATACCTGGAACCAATAGCCTCTCAATCTTTGCTAAGGGACTCCGTATGTGTTCTGAAGCATGCCTTCAACATTTGTCCAGATAGTTTAAAGCACTGCCTTAACTTTCATTTCTTTCTTGCACAGAGTCTCAAGATTAACCAGAGGTGAGAAGTTAACGCCTTCTCAGGTCTTTCTTGAGCATGCAGACCTCACTTGGTATGTGTGTGTGGCTTTGTACATTCTCAGGAATATACCATAATCTTTCAATGTTCTTTGCAGACATCTCATTCCATAGCTTTTCCCTTTAAGTTTTTTGGTTAGCCTATCATTTGTATCAACTGCTATCTACCTCCTTAATATTCAACAACTGCCTCTGATTGTTTTTGACAACGGATTTTGGGAAAAGGCTATTTGGACAAAACTAAGTTAATGGTTCTACTCTACATAGATGATTATATTTTCTGCATGTACAAACTGTTTTATTACCTTTTCAATCTGTATATCTTATTGCACTGGGTACAACTTCAACTACAGTGTCAAATAGAAGTGATGAGAAAAGTATTCCTTACTTTTTTCCTGATCTTAGGGAGAAGAAATTCAATTTTGCATCATTAAATTTGATGTTATCTATGGAATTTTTAAAGATATCTTTTATTTAATTGAAGATCCCTTCAATATCTATTGCGGGATCTGGCCAGAAGTCCACAATGCAACAGGGCTCTCTCTTTGTTCCTAGGAGGATCGGCAGGTAGAGAAATAATAGACACACACAAGATAGTGAAAGCTGGGTCCATAGGAGTCACCGCCTTCTGGTCCTGCGGTGCCAACAATGCACTGGATATGCCAGCATTTATTATTAAGTTTAGTGAGGGCAGGGGTAGGTTAGTGAGGGATTTAGGATCATTTGATTATGAGGTGAGATGGTCACATGGGGATGAAGTAATTCTTTAACATAACATCTGTATGCAGATATACGGTATACAGAGGTAAGAATTTACAATATAGTGTGCACATCAGTAATTTCTAAAAGAGCCTTAAAACAGAAACACAGTCTTTTCAAAACCTGTGATTAGCAAGATATTAATCCGCAGTAACAGTTGCAGCAAAAGCTGGTTAGAAACAATCCACAGTAACAGGACGTGAAGCTAGACAACCGGTTAGACCAGAAATTATCAGAAGGGAGTATGCCTTAAACCTAAAGAGGCCTAGAAGAGCCACGGCAAGATGAGGGCATTTATAGCCCTATCTTATCCATATGGACAGGCAGCTCCCATGCATCCACTTATAGGCTCTCCACAAGGATTGCATTTCATTCCCAGAGCTATGAACATCTGCTTTTCTGGGATAGGAATCTTGGTGATGTGAAACCTCCCTGACTACACGTCCTTCATAGGCTCTCTACAGGGGGAAGTGCATTATGTGCTGTTGGCTCATTCTGGCAGTCCAACCTGGCATTGTCTTTAAACAATCCTGCATCCAATTTTGTATTTACAATAATCAGGAGCATTTCATCTTTTATTCCATAGCAATAGTTTTAGGGGGTCTCCCTACATCTCCCCCTTTTCTCTGATTTAAATGAACCATAGCAATCAGCTTGGCACTGAGTACGATTGGATTGAAGAATATTTTTCCAATTTTACACATGAACAATAAACCAATAGCACAAATTAAACACAGAACAAAATTAACGATAGTGGATCCTCCCAAAGATTTTATCCATTGAATGGAGTTGAGATTAGATAACCCCTCAGAGACACCGTCTAAAACTTCAGCACTGGGTAAAGAAGTTAAGTGTGCTTGAGAGGTCTCAAAAATCTGTTCTTTTAGCCTGCTTATGTCTATACTTAAATTATCTTCACTTCCTTGTAAATGGCATTTTACTGATTCCCGATTGTGAAAAGACTCATTGAAATGGAGTTATACAAAAATCAGAAGTATTCCAATCACATTGTATTTGTAATCTATGTTCTAAACTCATAATTCTATCTCCCATCCATGTAACAGTTTGTCTTAGATCATTAATTTCATTGGCCAATTTTTGATCAATACCTGACTGAGAATTCCACATCCGAGTAGAATTTTTTTGCCATTTATCCACAAAATGAACAGTTTGAATAGATTGATGTAATGCTCCAGCAGTAGCAGCAGTCACAGTAACAGCAATCAAGCCCATAATTACTGCAATTAATGTAAAAATAAATCGTTTATTTCTTTTAAGAATTTTTTGTAAAATATTGTTAATAACATGGATAGAAGGGGAAGATTCCCAAGGCCTATGTAAGGCTACAGGGAGCCAAGTACCTTCTCTGGCTCTGACTATTAAAATACTATGATATTGATTAAAGAATGAGTCAATACAAGTATACAAGTAACAATTAACACAGGTAATTGTGTTGGGTTTTGAACTAATATGCATCTTTCCTACTAATAACATATATGGTAGTTTAACACAACTTTTAAGTGATATAGTTTTGTTGAATTCCATATACATAGTATATATATTTTGGGATGATACTCTTTTTTGTGAATGTGGGGTGGGAGGAATAGGTTGTATGAGAGGTGGTGGGGGGACATAGCAATGAGGGGGTATAAGTCCTCATAATCTTTACCTTCCCATCTTTGAATTGACCTTTTGACAACTGCCACAGTGATATTTTTGGCTGTGTGGAAATCAATCCGTTGTCTTAGTTTTCGAGGCGACAAGGTAGATTTACTTATAACACTTTCTCCAGCCCACACTCTCATACCAGTCATAGCTACGGTTAATCTCCATAATTCTGAATGTTCAGGTCCTAAGTGGGGAACAATGAGCCTTGGCTTTGGAGCGGCAACCCCAGCGCCCAACGTTATTGTGGGAACGACCCAACACAACATTTTGCTGAGAAATTTTTATGAAAGTGTTGAATTTTGTCAAATGCTTTTTTGTATCTATTGAATAAATCATGATTTTCATATTTTGGAATCTATTTAGAAATATGTTAAATTACATTGATTGATTTTCAAATGTTAAACTATCCTTTCATTCTTGAGCTAAACTTTATACAGATGTAGGCTATATATAAATTAAGACTTTTCCTGTCCATGTTTGTGAAGTATATTTCTTTGTATTTTTGGGGTTTTTTAATTTATTTTTTATGAGATCTTTTTGTCTTTTATTTCAGTATCAGAGTAGAGAAGGTCTTATAAGTTGGAAGGTGTTTTTGTTTTTTTTATTTTTTTGAGAACTTGTATAGGATTTCTATTCTTTTTTAAACATTAGAATTGAACAGTGATGCCGTCTGAGCCTGGAGCCTATTATTTAAGGGAAGATTTTTAACTATGAATTTGATGTCTCTAATAGAGATAGAGCTATTTTGGGTACCTACTTTTCTTTAACTCAGCTTTGGTACTTAGTCACTTTAAAGACTGTGTCTATTTTATTTAGATTGTTGAAATTCTGATCATGAAGTTCCTTAAATTATGGAGTACTACAAAGGGATTTTTTTTTCTTCTGTGGATTATCCATTCTTTTGTCAAGAGCAATGATGTGATCTCACAGACTTCTTTGTAAATGACCTCTGGGACATCCAGGGTTTACCAAATCATGATCTGAGTGCCAATAATACAATCTTTTCTAGTAATTGTCATCACTATTTACTAAGTTGCTTAGACAAGAAACATTGGAGAAACCCTACCTTCATTTGATTCCCCTCAAAACTCACATCCAATTCATCAGTAATAAGTCATTGAAATACAGGTATAAAAGCATTCAGTTGGCTTAGTTGGACTTCAGTTCAAAGTGAGTTAGTTGTAATATGCTTACCATATTCTCACCTCTGACCACTACTATTTTTCCACCTATTATAAGTACGTTCACAGTTTTAAAAGGTTTTTCTTATCTCGTCTATTCATTATCTTTTTTCCTATATTTTTTCAGAAAATAATGATCATCTCTAGGAAGGCTACTGTGTGCCAACACCACCACCTGCTCTGTTAGCTTTTTCTCCCTCAACTAGTTCTCATACTTCCTTCCCACTTGAAACATTCAAGAGAGAGAATCACGGATCTTCTAGGGCCGTTTGTGACAATTTCCCTATACCCACCTCATTGCTTCCAAACTTACTGCCAATTTTCCTGTTTCTCTAGCTTAGTTCAAACTACTAGATCCATACCCTCGCTGGATTCTACCTCAAATTCCATAGCTAGAGTTTGTGGGTTTTGCTCTTCCTAGCATTTCGTAACAGGTTTTTCCTAAATGAATTTTCACTCCAAATTCTTCAGTTCTGAGTTTCTTTGAAAAGGATACTTTATCTTTGGTTTCAGCCTCTGAAAATCTAACCCTAATTACCTTCCAAAGATTCCACCTCCCAATACCATCACGTTACAGATTATGGTTCCAATATATCAGGTGTTTGCCAAATTATACCTCCATAACTGAGGGTGGGTTCAGACATCTTCATCTTCGGTCCCTTTAACTTCACTTTGTTTATCTTCTCATTAACATATGTGCTAAAAATAACATTTTTATTCTGTCATCCTTCTGTACTTTCTTTGCCCTTCATTTTTCTCTTAGTATAAACTGATAAAATACCACTTATGAAAGTAATAAAGTTGGATACTTTGGAAAAGAGCTTAACGTTCTCTGCTACAATGTAATGTGTATAGATAGCCAACAGATTTTAAATACTATCCAAGGTCTGCCAGCAACATATGGTTTTGTTTAGATACAGTGTTCATATGGAAGTAGAATTTTGCACATCTTTTACAAATCCATCCCCAAATTTCAAATATCATTTTATTAATTGTATACTGAAACTAAGTAACATATTTACTACAACTCCAGGGATCCATTAAATTGAAAGGATATCATCATAACATTACTACAAATGACTCAAAGTCAAAAGGTTATTTTTTAAAAATAACATTTATAATGTTCTTCCCTAATGTGGAAGTAGTTGGAAAATTTAGACATTCAGTGTAGAAATAAAAAATAACAATCTGCAAAATATTGTACATTTTAGGTAATAAGGCCTTTTTCAGATTATATTATGCATCCAATATGGCTATGAGAGAATCAAGAGTCAGACTGGTATATATCAATCTTAGGCAGCATCGCAGGGGAAAAAATTGTCATATTTATTGGTTCTACAACAACAGGGCTGGGAGTTTTGATTCTGTGAGGATTCTAATATTTTACTTGTTGATATTAATAAAGCTATTCTGGTAATATACATGATTATCTTATTACAAAAATTAATCATACTTTATTTATTTGACATACTGGACTAGATAATGAGAATTCCTTTATTTCTCTCCGTTAACTGCCACCCAGATTCTATTTATTTCTCTCTCAACCACTCAGTTTTTTAATGCCTTATTTTCTAGAGTGTAGTGTTGTATGAAATGAGAGTAATAATATTTGTTAGCTAGAGGGTTATAAAGACTAACATGAACATTCATTATGCACTTTGAAATTATATGAGTGATTTTTTTTTTTACATTATAAGCATTGGTATTTCTCAAATAAAAATTATATTATCTCCGTGAGTGGTATTTTCAGATTCCTGTGTATAAAAGCATATATGTGATTCTGATTTAAATCCATGTAATTCATAGTTTTAGTTAATGTATATTTCTAAAACTTATACACGGCATCAAAAGGAAGTAGTTCTTGCTTGGTGCAGTGGCTCACACTTGTAATCCCAGTACTTTGGGAGGCCGAGGCAGGTGGATCACTGAACATCAGGAGTTTGAAACTAACCAGGCTAACACAGCAAAACCCCGTTTCTACTAAAAATACAAAAATCAGCCAGACATGGTAGCGCACACTTGTAGTACCAGCTACTGGAGAGGCTGAGGTGGCAGAATCGTTTGAACTCAGGAGGTGGAGGTTGCAGTGAGCCGAGGTCGTGCCACTGCACTCCAGCCTGGGTGACAGAACGGGACTCCATCTCAAAAAAAAAAAAAAAAAAAAAAAAAAAAAAAAAAAAAAAAAAAAAAAAGGAAAGGAAGTCGTTATAAGGACCCGGCTCCTTTGGGAAAAATAAGAGCCTCACTGAGAGACAACATGTGATCTGGTATGACTTGTGTTTAAAACTATAACATCAGTCTACGTTCTTTTGCCCTTTACAATTTTCTTAGTCTATTTGGGCTCCTGTGGCAAATTATTACAGATGGGGTGGCTTAAACAGCAAATTATTTCTCACACTTGTGAAAGCTGAAAGTCTGAAATGGGGGTGCCCACATTGTGATGTTCTTGGTGAAGGCTTTCCTCCTGGTTGTGCTCTTATGTAGCCTTTCCTTGGTGCGTGGAGAGAAAGATCTCCTCTTCCTTTTTTAAAATCAGAGCACTAATCCCTTCATGGCTGCTCTACCCTCCTGAGCTTATCTAACCCTAATTACCTTCCAAAGATTCCACCTCCCAATACCATCACGTTACAGATTATGGTTCCAATATATCAGTTTTGGAGGGACACAAATATTCAGTCCATAACAACAGTAAATACAGTATCTGCCTTAGTCTATACTGTGCTGCTAAAACAGAATACCTGTGACTGAGTAATTTATAATTTATAATTTATAAATTTATACTTTAAACCGTAGGAAAAATTTATTTCCTATGGTTTTGAAGACTGGGAATTCCAAGACTGAGGGGCCCACATTTCGTGAGGGCCTTCATGCTGTGTCATCACATGGATGGCAGAAGATGGAAAGGAAAAAGAAGATGACAGGGAGACAGAAAGGGGGGCTTTATTCTCTTGTATAACAAACCCACTCTCACATAAAATAACCCATTCCCTTATTAAGCACATTAATTCATTCATGAAGGCAGGATCCTCATAACCTAATCAACTCTCAAAGGTACCACCTCTCAACACTGTTTCCCTGGGGATTAAGTTTCCAGCATATGAACTCAAGGGAACATGTACCAACCATAGCAGCATCCAAAATATTATAATAAAATTCATATCCTTAGGCTGACAACCCCCAATAACTGCTATGTGTTTCCTCATATTAAACATGATTAATTTATGATAGTATCAGAATATCTCATAACTCAAATTCAATATAAAATTAAGTTTTGTTACATTAATCTCCCAGATTAGTTTTTGCCTCCTCTGAACTGTCTGTAAAGAGACAATTAAGATAATCAAAATTAAGTTTAGTGGGAACATTACATTTAAATGAGCAATAGTTGGATTTCATCTGTAAACTTCTCTTTTCAAAATGGTCCTCCATTAAAAACATATCTAGACCATAATGTAGATAGCCCTATAACAATTTTACATAATTTAAAGCTACTCTTGTGATTATTTAATCCATTATTGATAGTACCAACAAAAACTAGCCAAATACTGAGTCCCCCACCTCCAACCACCTCAGGGCTCCAGGTAATTTCTTCCCAAAACACAGATGAGGGGTCATGATTTTACAGTCTCTGCTATTTCTCTGAACTTTTTAATAATAACATTTAATATTTCTTGGGCCCTTGCTATGTATGCTAAGCCCTTTCCACATATTATTGGTAATAGACTTAGTAGCCATAATCCAGGAAGAGATGTCCTTATTATCCCTTATTTATAGATATGGTTTAGAGGAATAAAGTCAATTGCCTAAGAGCAAACACATGAATCTCTAACATTGGCCTTAACAGCTACAGCACAGAGCATATTAATATGGAGCTTATGTATGATGAGAGTTTAATAAGAATTTCAATATTAACTAAGATTCATTTATTTTCAAAGACTTAGAATACTCAGATTTATAGGTTTATGCAATTACATATAATTTTGTGGTATATTAAGTAATCCAAATAGACTAACATAATGTAAGGTGTATAGAGAGTAAAGAATGAATAAATGAGAGAATGCATGGATAGTGAAATCATATTCAGCAGCAGTTCCTATTTTTCTGAGTGAAGATAAGTTAGAGGATTCAAAATACAGTAAGGCTTAAAGAAAAATGCTGAGACAAAAAGCTCTTTAAAATTTAAAGAAACATAGCTCTTTGCTATAAAAACTAATCAATCACTAAATATTTCACCAGCAAACTTGTAATATTTAGACATCAGCATTTGATTAATCAAGTTTGTAATTTTTATTAGTATAACTTCTCTGAAAAGAAAATTCTTCCCTCTACAATTAAGGTTGTTATTCCTTTAATTAAGCTTTATACTGAAATTCATGAAAGTAAAAGAGAAAGCCTAATATGGATAACTGAGTTTTTAAATATGTATATGATTATATGTCATTATAGATGGAAAATATACAGTTAAAATAATTTGTTCAAACGTTTTCTTTCAAATGTAAATATGATGTCCTGAACAACAATAGTTTTAGTTCATGAGTAAATAAAGCATTATATAAGCTTTTTGTTTGTCTGTGTAGGAAAATCTCTCATGTTTTTCTAAATATAATTTTTAAAAACTTTATAGCAACTCACAGACTTCTCTAGGAAAATTGATTATTTAAATATTGGAGAAATAATACCTGATTTTCTTTGGGTAAAATAATTGATTAAAAAATTAAATTCACTACATTACACCTAGGAGTATGGTTAAACACTGGTGTAATTTATACCCCATTTAAGTGTAAGAAGATAAATGAAGTTCAGTGAAATGTCTTTGGTTAACTGCCTTTGCCTCAGTTAAAGTGAACTTTTTGTAAAAGTGTGAAATAAAGCCAGAAACAAGCACATGGTTTAAGGGCATGGGTGGGTAGTATCAGAGCAATCTGTCAGCCCACAAAGATGTCTATTTCCTCCGTGGCATGGCTTTGGTGGAGGTGCGCGGTGGCACTGAAGTGGTGTTAGTTCCAAATCAAACCCGTGTGTGCAGGCACTGATTGTCTGACTTTTCCAGACTGTTAACAGTCACTTTTTATATTGCTTATAAAAATGGTAATTTAACATATTTATTTAGTCAGTCATTCTCAAGGTTGACTGACAAAGATTGTAGAAAATTTATTTACCTTAAATCTATATTTCCTAACTCAGGATGTGGTCAGAATTTTAAAGATGCTATAGAGCTTGCAAACAGGCATCTTATTATTCCTTGGGGCCTACTTGTGGGAAATATGTCTAAATTCTAAGATGAAATTGCACATTTATAAATCACTAAGCAGGATTGTGGGAGCTTGCAATTTTTTCTTTTTGGAAAGAGTTAGTTAGGTTTACTTGCAAGACAAGAAGGTGAGTATATCCTCATTATCCCAGGGTCATCAAAGTGTGGTGGCTTAGAGCTCCAACTCTGATCCAGCTGGGGTTTATGTATAACTCTGCTGATGACTGACTGTGTGAACTTGGGGATGCCTCTTCAGCTCTCCGTGCCTCAGTTTCCTCACCTGCAGTACCGATTTAAATAATGTTTATCTGAAAGGGCTTGTCGCGAAGATATATCTTTCACACATATAAAATGTTTTGACTGGAACCTAACACATATTAAACATTATATAAGTTTAAGTTGTTGTTAAGCAAACTGGCATCTCTCCTCATTTTTTAATGCCTTCTGACAAGGACAGACAGAAAAGAAGTGAATATTCTACCATGGGAGCTGTATGTATAAGAATGCAGTCTTCAGGATAATACCATGAGGAATTGCAATACTTACCTCTGCTTTACAGGTGAAGAGCCTGCCTGGGTTTGACTCATAGTTTGCCATTTAAAAGCGGTACCATCTTGAGAAAGTTACTTTACCACTTTGTAACTCAGTTTCCTCATTGGTAAAGTAAGAATAATACCTGCTTCTCGAGATCATTGCAAAAATTAAATGGATTGACACCTATAAGGAGGGTGGGATATTATCTGACAGATGCAGAGTAAATATTCTATAAATATCAGATGTTTTTATTCAGACAAAGAGAATGAAAGAGATGATTTGGATGGCACTAAGTGGGGAGGAGGAGAAGGAAAGAATTAGTAATAGGATAAAATAATTAATCAACAATAAGCAGAAAGGCACAGGATTTTACATAATGGCAGAAAAGAGGATGAGATTAAGTGACAGTGGTCAGGAGCTTAAATTATAAAAATCTTAATTATTAATAGTCCTAATATTGACTGGCAAACTTGTAAGATTTTATTTTTTTCTGGAACAAATCTCTAGATTTAAACTCTTAATAAAGCTTAGGTTACTCTCTTAACTTTTCCAAAATTAGTATTTAACCATGGTTTATATTTTTTTCACCACATATTCACACAGCTACAGACGTTTCTAAGATGTCGTAAATCCTTTGATATCTTAGAGATCTCTAATAGTTGAAAGAACAGAAAAGATTTGAGGTACATGGTAAGACTGAGGTATGTAAGAAAATGAAACAGATTAGTCTGGTGTTTACCAGCATAAGCCACAGAACAATAATGTTCTCTTGGTGCTGTTACTGAGATATGAAAAGGCTACGCAAACATAGCTCAAATATGAAATAAAGTCCTACCTAGCTCCATCACACACACACACACCCTTGCACAATTGAATGCCTTCATACTTAGAGATTAATCAAATCAAGTAATCAAATCAACCATATTGTATGTTTTAGTTTTAGAAATATACTGAAATTTTGAAAGGTGGGGGAAAAAGTGAATGAGAATTAGTCGACATGACAATTTACAACAAATTATGGAGAGAAATGACATTGCCAGTTGACCACGGGTAAAGTGTCTCCTGAAATATTTTACTACGGCCCCCAAACCACCACCGGGTATTTGTGGAAGCAATATCTCTTTCAGAATTATTTTAAAGTTAATTATAATCATATAATCAAGTAATTAACTACTTTCATTTATACTATTGCTACTCAAAGTATGGTTGCTAGATCAGTATTATTGACATCACATAGAAGCTTGTTAAAAAATCTGGACTCTCAGGCTCCACCCTAGACTTACTGAATCGGAATCTACAGTCTGATTAAATCCACAGGTGACTTTTATGCACACTTGAGTATGAGGGCACTAATAGAGGACAGTGTTTCTCAATATGTGCTTCACATTAAATCTATCTAAAAATATATAAAAATAGTAATGTCGGTGTTTACCCAAAGAGATTTCATTTCATTGGTTTTTGTTTTGTTTTGTTTTGTTTTGTTTGAGACAGAGTCTTGCTCTGTCACCCAGGCTGAAATGCAGTGGCAAGATCTCAGGTCACTGCAGCTTCCACATCCCAGGTTTAAGTGATTCTCGTGCCTCAGCCTCCCGTGTAGTTGGGATTACAGACGTGCACCATCTTTTCTTGTGTGTTTTTAATGGAGATGGGATCTCGCCAAGTTGGCCAGGCTGGTCTTGATCTCCTAGCCTCATGTGATCTGCATACCTCTGCCTCCCAAAGTGTGGGGATTACAGGTATAAGCCCTCGCGCCAGGCCTGTTTAATTAATCTTGAATGGAACACAGCAACACTTTTTAGTTTCTCAGGTGATTCTCTTGTTCAGCCCCCACTGAAATCCAGATCAGGAACACCAAGCAACACTTAGTGCCTAAATATGAATACACAGGTTTCAAGATGAGTTCCTTGAGTCAATGATCAAAGTAGATAAAGACAGAGTTTGGAAATATTTAAGCATTTTAAGGGCAGAGAACATGTAATTACTTTGATCCTAAAAAAAAAAAAAAAAGAGAGAGATACTATAAGATTCAAAGGAAATGAATATCAGAAAGCTAAAACAGTTGGTCAAACACAAAACAAAAAATATTCAGGAACCAAAATATGAGACATACATTATCTGATTAATTTTCAGTCTCGACAAAGCATTTTAATTGGTTTATTGTGAATGCATATTTGCTTGTCTTCTAGTTCCTGCATGTACAATGATCAGTTCTAGTTGTAATAATCTTGGAATTCATAGATATGGACATAGAAGTAATTGTATCGATTTGCAGCAGAGACAGGCAGGACAGAAACACCAAGCAAACTTGCTTCATGTCTTCCCTCATTTTATTAACTGGCTGTAACATGGATGTTTTGCCTCCTGAGGTTGTTAAAGGGCACTCATGATGTTCATCACTGTAATACTAGACATTATATATACAGTTAAATAATGTATCAAAGGTGAAAATGAATGTTTTAGATAAATATTGCCCATTTGGCTACATAGATGTAATTTTATAAATTTCAGAAAGCTTAGGTAATGACTTACAGGTGTGTGCAAGGAGAGAAATGGTTTCAGTATTACTCGTATCATTGATACCTTTACTGAAACCTTTTCTAAATTTGCACTAAGTCACATATTTCCAAAGTGATAATTAAAAGTAAATAAAAATGAACAGTCACATAATCCAATGCAAGCTAAAGTATCTGCATGGTTTACAAATGAATTCCTAGTAAAGTAACAGGTGATTAACACTTCATAGGCTTTTCTTCAAAAAATCAAATTTCCTTTTTCTGTTTTGTTCTTATGCCAATGAAAATTTACAGTGAAGCTCAGCGGGCTGGACACGGTGGCTCAAGCCTGTAATCCCAGCACTTTGGGAGGCCCAGGCAGGCGGATCACCTGAGGTCAGGAGTTTGAGACCAGCCTGACCAACATGGAGAGACCTCCGTCTCTACTAAAAATACAAAAATTAGCCGGAAGTGGTGGCACATGCTTGTAATCTCAGCTACTCGGGAGGGTGAGGCAGGAGATTCACTTGAACCCGGGAGGCAGAGGTTGCAGTGAGCCGAAATCACGCCACTGCACTTCAGCCTGGGCAACAAGAGCAGAACTCCGTCTCGAAAATAACAATGAAAAGCAATGGAGCTCAGTGTATTTATGGGGATGATGTATATGAAGAAGGAAAGACTAGGAGTGGTGAGAAGTTTTCTTTTGTAAATAAAAGCCTGTGATATTTATAACATTTATTAAAAAAAAAAATGTTTGGATGCTGCTCAATTTGTTTTTGCCTAAGATAGAATGTGATGGACCTTTCAAATAATTTCCATTTGAGGTCCAAACCATTGATACAGGTCAATATTGTGTCTGATAGAGCCTCAGGGACAAGTCTGGTGAGGTTAGGATTACAACACATCTAAATATTAAAGAAAATCTTGAAATATTAAAGATTTCTTAGGTAATTCATTCTGAATGAGTTACTGAAAAATGTCTTTCTTTTGTTGTTGTTCTGGAAGCTGGTTTAATACTTACTGGTAAGTTAAAGTTAACATTTCTATAAAGCTTAGAAAATTTTTAAATTTATCTTCTAAAATTATTTTAGCAATCACAATATTAGCAGAAATAAGAATGTTTGTAAATTACTTCTGCAGTGTTTGAAATCCTTAGTAAAATTCCTAAAATTCCTTAGTAAAATTTCCACAAGCAATTATAGTTAGACTTCCCTTTGGAAATTTATTCCTCTGTGATCATTTTACAGCATAGTAAAATGCTGTAATTTTTAGGTCCTACTGAATCATAAATGTCTAATTTGGGAAAGTATGTGTGCTTATAAAAAGGTAAGATATAATTTCTCATTTTTTAATTCTTCTCCACAATCAAACCCATAGTCTCTCTGCCTCATTTGGGATGAGAATAAAACCTTTTCACCCTGCTTTCCCATTCTCTCCTTCCTTCCTCTTATACTTTAAAGCTTTCAGTGAAATTTACTTTAAAATTCACTATGCTTTTAGAGCTTTTCCTCTAGCATGTTTATACCAAGATATTTCTTCTTTTTTATTTAAACTCACAACATCAGCTTTTTTTCCTCCTCTGATGGCAAGCCACAAATGAAATTAGGATGGGGAGGCTATCCTTAGAGTAAGATTGGAATTTCATAGTCTGTTCATTTGGTCATACAACTAACACCTCTGAGACTTTTTGGTTACCTTCAGAATAATAATTTGGAACTTGAATATAAATGTTCTGACCACCTAAGTAAACACTGTAATTGCCATGGGTTGTAAAACACTCTGCTTTTCTAATGAAACACGTTTTAATTTTTTTAGAACCTGGATGGCTAGTCGCCCTCACTTGTTCAATACACTTTTGAACTTGAGTAACTCTGTAGATGTAAGAGTAGATTCAATAGAAAACAAACAAAATAAAAGCAAAACAATAACAAGATTGATAATAGAGAAATATAAACAGTCCTAGAAAAAGATAAAAAGAATATAAGCAATATCATAAGTAAAGATGACTTAGTTAAAACCAACTAACCAAGCAACAAATAAAGAGGATTTCATGCAAGTTAATAGAAAGGGAAAATAGAGGAAAAATCGAGTTGATGAGGTAAGGATATTGAATTATGCGAATGGGAAGGTAATTATTAGATAAATAGCAAAAGGAAATCTACAATTTATGCTGTTCCCAAAGGAGATAATTGGAATTTATCTCAGTGTGGCTTTTGTCTTGAATCTGATTCCCTATTCATCAAAAGCTATATCCCTTCATTTAAATGTTAAATCAATTATTTTAAATCTATTTGATACAAGTGGTTGTCAATTATTTACAAATCTTTCAAAAGGTATTCTCCTTTTGCAAATCATTTCTCATGGGAAAATTCTAATAATATACTAATCACTATGCTGTATTGTTCAAAAGCATCATGTCATTGTTCTAAAGGAAATGACCTTCTTTTTTTCATATTTTTAATTTGGATGTTTTTGAGGTCTTAAAACAGGGTTGCAAAATTTTTCACATTCATTCTAATCAAGAGCAGAGATAAACTGCTAAGCCCTGTGCAAATTGCAGATTTCTGAGCAAAATGAAAGGTTGTTATTGCTTTAAGTCACAGAGTTTTAGGATGGCTCACAATAGATAATTGACACAGATTTTGTTACCTGAAAGATAAGTGATTCCATAACAAAAATTAATATGTATTATTAGTTTGGGGCTGGGCAGCAGGTGAAAACCAGAAGGGCCTTGAAGAGAGTATTAGTGAAAAAGCCCAAAAAACTTTGAGAAAGCTGTTACTGAGGGTTTCCAGGGAAGTGAGGGAAATGTTATTGGGACCAGGAGGAAAGAGGACTCTTATGCAGTGGTGGAAATGTTGTCAATATGTCTCCTGTAAATGTGAAAAACAGGAAATGAATTTAATGATCTAGGAGAATACTGAAAATCCCACATAACTGCTTCTTGCCAGCTATGATAAAATGCAAGAGGAGAGCGCGTACAAGGTGAGAGAATTCAATATTAAGTCTAAAGGAGCCAGAAGTTACTACAGTTTAAAACAAAACAAAACAAAAAACAATCTTTCTTCTTCCAAATCTTTCCATACGATGAAAAATTCTTAAAATAATTAATACTCCAATGCCTAAAATCTAATTCTGGGTGAGATTATAAGATTCCTTGTTGATATCTAAGAAAGAACTGAGGTGGTCCCTTTCAGTCAAACAGGAAGGACTGTAAGAATCAAGAAGGCATGTCTTACAAATCTCCTTAATTAAACAGTGGGGTTTTTGAAAGTCTTAAGGCAAGTTATGTCACAGAAGCTTCACAGGGAACCTATATAGAGAAGGACTTACCTTTACGATGTATGGTTGTGACTTTTGTGTAAAAGAGAACCGTAAGTATATTCGTGGAAAACCCACACAATTTTTAAGATAATTATTTTGGTCGAATTAGCTCCAGCTTAGACTAAAATGAAAAAAAAAAAAAAAAAAAAAAAAGACTTTGGGATACTTAAGCTTTTTTGGGGCAGGAAACTGGCTGTTAAGGATACAGAGGGCAAATCCATGAGCCGTGAGCATGGAAACAAGAACCACAGAGAATAATGCCCAGAGAGCAGAAGTGAGGCCTGATTATCAAAGGCCTAAGTGATCAAAATGGACCCAGTGGATTTCACAATGGACATGTACCAGTGACTGCTGTGTACTTCCTGTTATTCCCTTTTAATGAGAGTGTTTATGGAAATTATCTTATGCCTGTTCCCTGTTCTGTTCTAACTCATAGTCTCTCTCCCTCGTTTGGGATGAGAATAGAACCCTTTCCACCCTGCTCTCCCATTCTCTCCTTCCTTCCTCTTATACTTTAAAGCTTTCAGTGAAATTTACTTTAAAATTCACTATGTTTTTAGAGCTTTTCCTCTGGCATGTTTAAACCAAGGTATTTCTTCTTTTTTATTTAAACTCACGACACCAGCTTTTTTTCCTCCTTCATGTGTGTTGGGGAGAAGATAACTTTTTTCTTTAGTTCCCAGATCTGTAGATTAGGAGAACCATACTCAAGGGGCTGTCCCGTAGGAGCCAAGTTCCAGGAGCTTCACCTGCACATGGACCTGATTTAGGTGATAAAACCCTGGACTTTGAACCTGAGGCAAATTTCATAATGAGATAGGATGTTTTAGGATTTTGAGAAAGGGTAAATTTATTTTACAGGTGAAGAGAATGTGAATAACTTGTGGCAAGAGGTCATACTGCAGCAGTTTAAAAATATGAGCCCCGAATGCTTCACCATTCCTCCCATTGAATAGTAGGGTTTATGTTCTTCCCCGTAAATCCAGGTTCTGTGACAGGTTGACCAGCAGTATATGGCTAAAATGATTCTGTGCCATTTTCTGGGGCCATGGCTTAAAAAGTGGGGACTTCCACTTCCTGTGTCTTGTGGTATTGCTTCTGGGACCAAACCACTACAGTGTGAGTAGAGAAGACGGAGGCACCTCATGGAGAGACCTGTGAAAGGGAAAAACCAAGCCCTCAGCCATTAACACCATTTTGGAAGCCTTGTGAGACAGTCACCTAGCAAGTAAATCCTCCAGTCTGTTGTATGTAACTAAACTTTGCTGCAATCGATAACTGATACATATTTACTGTTGCACACCAAAGTGACCCCGCACAAATTATTTGCCTTTCAAAGAGTTTTCTCAGCTGTAACATAGAGATAATCATGGTTTCTACCTGATAGAATGATAGTAAGGATCAAATGAGGGCGAGATTTGAAATCTCTAGCAAAGTGTTTAGGACATATTAAGCTTTCAATAAGTGCTATCTATAATGATTTTCAATGTAATTTAATTTTTGTTATTTTTTAAATAAATATGAGGAACTATCCTTATTTTGATTTCTCAAAATATTAGGTTCTGTTTTAAAGGAAAGCTTGAAGTCACTTGGAGAGACTCTGGGCTCCTGTAACCACATAACTCCAATACCTGTGTATTTTCAAGTAAAAATGAAAATAAATTTGAGTCCTTAAGTTGTTTTTATACATTTTTGCCATGTGAGATTTAGTCACATGCATTTTACTTTTTATATTTTCATATATAATTTCTGGGTTTTTCTGTTTGGAAATATTAGATCTTATTTTTCCCACTGCTTCTATTCTCTCATTCTCTTTCATTCCTATTCAGGCATCTGTGTTAGGCAGATAACTCTCCATATGTACCAGGTACAAATTGTTCTTCATCAGTAGGTGCCACTTCACAAATTTAGAAAGAGAGGCATAGAGTCATTACACAGGCTATTAAATAAAATAAAGTAGCTTGTTCAGAAACAAATAGATATTAACAGCTTCCTGTAACTAGACAACTTAAATAGTACACGGGATACATATTTTATCCTTACATGGCATCCTTGTTCTAATTCAATCACTCCTGTCAAATATACAGTTACAAACAAATTAGATGACAGGCATTACAATTAGCATGCACGTACACCACACACAAACACACCAGTTATTAAAGATCCTAATCAAACCACGTATTTTTAGATTTGGACCTTTTAGAAACTTGGGCAGTCTGAGTATATCAACAAAGTGTCTTATTTGGAAACAGCATATGTAGGTTTGGATGAGAAGTTAGCAAATGCCATCTTTATCCGGTGACTTGATTTGTAATTATTACAGAGTTCTTACATATTATAAAACCTGGAAAGTTATTTTTAAAATATTGTGGAGATAAAAATCTTTATTTTTTTCCTTTAGGCACCAGAGAGCATGCAACATTTGATGAAATATATGGAAATCACACACAATATATGATTTTTCCCTGAATCAAATTGATGAAATGTGAAGATTTTTAAAAAAGATTCAGAAAGCAAAAATTACTTTACTTTTGTTAACATAATTCTTTTTCTTTTTTTTTTTTTTTTTTTTTTTGAGACGGAGTCTTTGCTCTGTCGCCCAGGCTGGAGTGCAGTGGCGCGAACTCGGCTCACTACAAGCTCCGCCTCCTGGGTTTACGCCATTCTCCTGCCTCAGCCTCCCGAGTAGCTGGGACTACAGGCGCCCACCACCTCACCCGGCTAGTTTTTTTTTTTTTGTACTTTTAGTAGAGACGGGGTTTCACCGTGTTAGCCAGGATGGTCTCGATCTCCTGACCTTGTGATCCGCCCGTCTCAGCCTCCCAAAGTGCTGGGATTACAGGCGTGAGCCACCATGCCCGGCCAACATAATTCTTTTTCATCTCTATGGCCACACAACCATTTCAAAGGAAAGTCTCAACTCAGACTTACCTTTGCCAAATGAAGAGCAACAAAGTCTGTGTCAGCGTAGCCCAGGCTCAACTGGGTCTGCCCTTTTCATCAGGAGCATCATCTGCTTGCTGTGTTAGTCTGCTGGTCATGCTCCCATGAACACGGGGAATGGGAGGGGCTAGAATTCATCAAGTATTGTCCAGGAATCTTTCTGTATTGATGCCTAATACGTGCTGAAACTACAGTAAATACCTTGAAGGTAAAAAGGTCCTACTTTTGATTTCCTTGACTTTTTTTGTACAATTAAGAGAAAAATACATTAATAAGGTACTTGGGATCTTTCTCTGGAATTCAAGTTAGCTTTGCTTGTATGCTCTGCTAAGTTAACATGTGAGTAGATTAAAATACCTTGTGTCATCATGCTAAGTAATAGGAATAAGGTAAGTTCTTAACAAGCAATAAGAATGAGTTTAGTAGCCCTGACCAGGGTTCACAAATAGGTTAGCATCACTATATTTAAACTGGTAATGAAAATTTTGTTCAGAGTTGAATGAGCTCTGTTCTTTTTCCTCTTCTGTGTTTTCAAATAGACTATCTTTGCACTCATGGATTCTTTCTTCTGCTTGATCAATTCTGCTGTTGATGCTCTCTGTTCCATTTTTCAGTTTGTTAATTGTAACTTTCAGCTATTTGATATCTATTTGATTTTTTAATAATTTCAATTACTTTCTTAAATTTTTAAAGTTCTGAATTATTTCTGTGTTTTCTTGGAGTTTACTGAATTTCCTTTAAATGGCTATTTTGAATTCCTAGTCTGAGTGTTCACATATTTCCACCTCTTTATGGTCAGTCATTGGTATCCTGTTTTGTCCATTTGATGATGTCATAGCTTCCTGATTACTCTTGATGCTTATGGATATATATATATCAATGTCTATGGATTTAAAAATTTAAAAAGTATTCATGCCAGTCTTTACTATAGGCTTTGTTTATGTCTGTCTTTTTATTATATTCTATCTAGACATCCTGTGCTGATTGACTGGAGTTTCTTAGCTTGAGATTACTGCCTTTTCTTCAGCACTAGATGGAGCCCTAAACCCAGGTTTGCTGCAAGTCTACTTCGGGCTCTGAGGTTGGCATAGCATTTAACTTGGATAGGCCTGGAGGAGACCCAAGAACGTTACCTGAGCTATGTGGAAACACCAGCCAGGAAATCATGCCCAGACGACCCATGGACCATTCTTCCTGAAACATAGCATTGCTCAACAGCCTCTCTGATTTTGTGTCTCCTCTGGTGAGAATGGAGAGCAGCCATACTCACATTCTGGCTACTGCTAGCCCCGTCCCCATTCTTTGTCTCTATCTGGTCTCAAGTGCTTTAGTCCTGCAGGCACTCACGATGCTTCCTGTAGGTCAAGGCAAAGAGAGTTTCCTGTGAAGAGACCCAGGATAGTGAGGAAGCTGAGTGTATTTTAGTTTTTAATACATAGCTATCTTAACTAAACATTTGTATAAAAGTAATTTATTTTCATCAGAAATAATTTTGTTTTTACCCTAACATGTTTTTCTTTACATTTATGTAATATAAATTCCTATCCTTTGAATTGATGGTGATACAAATGAAATGGGCTTTTTGAAAACTAGTGAATGCATGGTTACCTGTTAAGTCCTGAGGCACAGAGGAAAAAGCACAGTGAAAACTGAAAAATATGTAAGTCATCATGAAGGTGATGATTTAGAAACTAAAAAATATTAGTTTGCTAGAACTGTGCCAAAACAGAGTGGTTTTTAAAAACAAAAATTAGGCCGGGCGCGGTGGCTCACGCCTGTAATCCCAGCACTTTGGGAAGCCAAGGCGGGCGGATCACGAGGTCAGGAGATCGAGGCCATCCTGGCTAACACTGTGAAAGCCCGTCTCTACTAAAAATATATAAAAAAAAAAAAAAAAAAAAAAAAAAAAAAAAACTAGCCGGGCGAGGTGGCAGGTGCCTCTAGTCCCAGCTACTCAGGAGGCTGAGGCAGGAGAATGGCGTGAACCCGGGAGGCAGGGCTTGCAGTGAGCCGAGATCGCGCCACTGCACTCCAGCCTGGGCTACAGAGCGAGACTCCGTCTCATAACATAACATAACATAACATAACATAACATAACATAACATAGCATAACATAACATAACGTAAAATTTAATGCCTTACAGTTCTAAAGACTAATACCTAAAATTGAGGTATCAGCAGGGCCACAATTGCTCTGTGACTGAAAAGAATACTTCCTTACCTCTAGCTTGTGGTTTATCAGCAATCTTGAGAGTTTATCAGCTTGTAGATAGATGTATCACTCCAATCACATGGCTATTTTTTCTCTGTGTCTTCGTATTATCTTTTCCCTGTGCATTTCTGTCTCTAGGTTCAAATTTTCTCTTCGTATAAGGACATTAGTCATATTGGATTAAAACCCACCTTAGTGACCTCATCTTAACTGGGTTAAATCTGCAATGACACTGTTTCCAAATATGGACACATTATCAGGTTCTGGGGTTTAGGACTTCAGCATATCATTTGAAAGGAATACAATTCAATCAATTAGAGTGGGAAATATGACTTCCCATGCTTTATTGTGCCAGGCTCTTAATATTCTGTTTTCCCTTAGCAAAATCATGAAGCAAAGGAAACTGATTCTTGGACTGTACCAAATATTTTTATTGTGCTCATTTTTGTTGATGAGTCTGATCCCTTCTCTCTCCTTCTCATTAGGAACCCTGAGCTCAGTGCCCATGCGTGTACTCTTCCCTCTTACTCTCCTCTCATCGTAATCAAACTGCTCATTGGTCTTATAGTCACCCTTCCTCATAAAATATAGCTTCAGGGAGTATGTACATGTGAGCTGAAATGGATCCTTAAAACAAAGAAACAGAGTATAGAGAGCATAGCAGAAAGCATATCCTTTTATAGAGGCTTTTCCAAAATAGTTTATTCCTAATTTTCTTCAATGTTCATGCTAATGGCTATGATTCATTTTTAGACTCAGACTCAGAATAAATATAGCATTCTAATTATTTTTAAGGAAATACATTTTCTCTAAAAATAAAATGAGTGTGTTACTTTTATCTGTTTGAAGTAATTAAAATGAGAATTTTGATGTTTTAATCTATAAAATTATATTGCAGGCACAAAATCAGAAATATTGAGTTAAAAGAAGAACAGACAAATCATGCCAACTTTCAGTTACATTATAGCAGATTCCTTTTGGCAACCTGTATACATGTATACAACAGATAGACCTAACTGAGTTTTTAAAGAACAATTTCAATATATTCCTAAAGCCATTTTCAAGAATTTCTCTGATTGAGGGAAAATAAAAATAAGAGAAGTTAATTAAAATGATTGAATTCTGTCAGTTTTAGCAAGGTAAGCTATATTCCATCAAAGACAGGGTGAATGCAATATAAAGAAAATAAGTCAAATATGAAGGTATTAAATTATTTAACAATAATTTACATAGTTTTGAATTAATAAGACTAGGCAAGCTTAGTGAATAAAGAAATGTGCATATATTTACTTAAAAACAACACATTAAAAATATGCTTTTAGCAAGTCTGACTTTTTTAAGGGTACATGATACAGTTGATACCAATCTAAAGCAATGGCATTCTGATTTCTCATTATTTTGCATTACCGAATATCAGGTGTATAAATAATTATCATGTGTAAATATAGGCTGGTTGTTCAAAATAACTTTTCACAGTGTTTCATCTATTCTGTATCCTACTAAAATTTAAACCCTATCTTCAGAGGGACAGTAGTATTTTAAACCAAATCAATTAATAGTCTATATCAATCAGACAAAACTATATTTTTCTTAAAATAAATCCTAAAAATAGCTTAATTTTAAGTTAATTCCTGATATTTACATCATTTATTTCATTTAGAAATATATTGCACATGTATTTGAAGATAAAATATTCAAGTTTTGTCTTTCCGAAAACTTGACTATCATCTTATCATGGACACTCAGAATGTAAAAATGAAGACATGTAGCCATTCTTCTGTTCTCATTAGGGAACAAACATCACTCAGGGAGCAGGTGTCCTCTCCGTTCTCTCTGCCAGCTTTCCGCCCGCTGCCAAGCCTGTCGTCCTATCTGGATATGTTAGCTGTGCACCAGAGGTTGATAGTCTCCTGAGCACTTGGTTTGAGTCCTTCCTTATATGACCCTCAGAAAGAAATGTTAAAGATAAGGGGTACCTACCACAACAGTGTATGGGAAAATGGCAAAATGTCTGAATAATCACTGCAGCAAAAAGGCAATGATACTGCCTTCTTCTGATTCAAGGTGGAAGAAAAATTATTTCAGATAAATTCATGACAGGAACCTTCCTATGTCTTTACAATGCTATAACATTAGGTGAAAAAAAGATTAAATACACACACTATCAATGGGACAAGAAAAACATTTTGAAATTGTTTAACCCTGCTATGTGTATGTATAATGTTAAAACATACATGTGGAGTAGTTTAACTATTTTGGAAACTTTTCTCAGACTAACAATAATATTTCAATAGAATAATTATTGAAACTAAATTTGATCCATGAGGATGAGTAATATTTACATAGGTAAGGAAAGAAGACTCATAGAGAGAGGAGTCACAGGATCAAACGAATGGAAGAGGAAATGGGCGTAAGAATTTTCAGAGGGCTGTGAGTAAGGAGATCAATTTGGACAAGTTAATGAAGACTAGGGGCAATAGTAGGTAGCAATGAACCTACTAATATTTAATGGAAATGTAAGTGCTAGAGAATATTAAAAACTGAAGACATGGAGAAAGGACCACATAAAACTTTATCCAGCTAGTAAAAGGATAAAAGTGATATTTAGGAAATGTAGGCGTACAGCAATATATTATTT
Source organism: Macaca thibetana thibetana (assembly GCF_024542745.1). Classification (NCBI taxonomy): domain Eukaryota; kingdom Metazoa; phylum Chordata; class Mammalia; order Primates; family Cercopithecidae; genus Macaca; species Macaca thibetana. The sequence goes on along the minus strand of NC_065582.1, from coordinate 51,748,141 downwards.
TTTTTAAGTTGAAAGTAATAAAAACCACTTAATATTGTCCTCATTGTTGGTGCAATAATAACACTAATAATAATATTATCTTATTTCATTGAATTATAGAAACATCAATTGAAAGATGCACCATTGTATATCAATTATTTTACAATCAGGAGGAAATGAACTCTGTCACATAGTCTATGACATACTATTGACTATAAAACACAGTCTGATTTTTGAGATATGAAAATGTGAAAAAATGTATCATTTATAAAATGAAATACAGTCGTGTCTACTGCTCGGTGAGTGATTTTACTTGTTAGGAATTGTGCTAAGTATTTTATATGTATTAATTAATTATCAAAATATTTCTATAAACTATTATTTATATGACTAGATACTATTATAGTCAATTTCGACAAATTGAGATAACCAAGGCTTAGAGTAGTTAAACAGCTCCCCTTGACTATACAGCTAGACAAGGAGCCAAGATTTTTGTTCAAATCATATATGATTTAAATATAGTAAGTAGAAAATGATAAGTGACTGAATAATTATTAAAGGGCTAAAGAAGCAAACATTAACAATTTTATTATCAATATAAGAAAACCCTAGGAATAATTGAATCTAATCGGTAAAAGAAAAAAAACAGAAATTTATGCATTTCCAAGTTTTCAAGTATAAGAAACTAAAACTAAAGACATTATACTGGCAGTAATGGGTATATTCAGAAGGGTAACTGCTTTCAGAGAATATAGTATTTCCTTAGGAAACATTGAATTTCAAATAATGTCAGGGTGACAAACTCGTATTGCCGTTTAGCAGTTGCACATATGGGACTGAAGCAAAGGTGAGAAGCCGGGGAGTCATGTGCGAAGTGGTACTTGAAACCATGAGGAGAAATGGGCCATATCATGTGAATACTTAAGGAGAAGAGCAGGAGACATAGGACCAATGTTCAAGTGTCAACCACAGTTATGAATCAGGAGGAAATGTACCAGCTGCAGAGAAGGAGAAACCAGCAGGGAAGAGCTGAAGAACAAGAATCATAAAGAGGCTTATCGATCAAAGACTCTAAAGAATTTGAGAGATTTAATAAAACATGAATTGAGAAAAGGTTATTGAATTTGGGTAGGCAGGTGGTGATATTAAGAGAATAATTTCACCAGCCGGGTGGTTTTCAAAGCCAGATTCTCAGAGGATTAAAACGGAAATGAGTAGAAGCTGTGGCACAGGTGTAGGTCACACACGTTAGGAACTGGCGATAAAGGAAGAAGGGAAATTAATACATTAGACTAGGAAAAGGAGACATTTTAAATGTCAGCAAAGGAAGCATGAGTAACACGAAAGAATTGAATGCAGAGCACAATTTGAAAATATGAAGTTCAAGAGGTTCAATACAGAGGCAGTTCATCTACTCACTGCACAATATTTTATTGAGTAACTACTGTGTCATTGCTACATAGTTCCTGCTTTCAAGTTAAAATCTACTGAGAAAAAGCCAGGTGCAGTGGCACACACCTATAGTCACAGCTACTTAGCAAGCTAAGGAGGGGGGAAGATTGCTTGAAGCCAGGAGTTTGAGACAGTAGTGCACCATGACCCAGCCAGTGAATAGCCACTGCACCCCAGCCTGTGCAACATAGTGAGACTCTGTTTGTAAAAAAAACAAAACTAAACTAAGATGTTAAAAGGCAACTAAACTATAGCAAAATAATAGGTGTGTTAAAGATATGTGTAGCAGGCAAAGTAAACAGAAACAAAAGGGCCTCTTAGTTCAGACTGGGGACAAGATTTGCCATGAAAGTGAGGCCCAAATGGAATTTGAAACCTAAATATGTGGAGGGTGGTTGAAAAAATGAGAAACACTTATGAGGAAGCTAAGCTTTTTTAGAACCAAAAAGTAGTTCAGTATGGCTGATATCTTGAGTAAAAGGAGAATAATGATGAGAGATGCAGTTGACGAGGTTAGCAAGGGCTATGCCACGGTGGTTTACATTTAGCTGACATTTAGTTACAGGCTATTTAATAATCAGTTCACATACACTGAAAAGCTTTGCAGAAAATTTACGCTGAATATAATTATAATAATCTTCACCTGACTTAATGGAAAATTTTAGTAGATTTCTCATAAAAGCATGCTTAATATTTTGATTAAATAAATGTTATATTAGTTGTATAAAATCTACATTTGAAAACAGAAGATGTAAATTTATCTTGAGATGTCACCATTACCTAGGGAAAGTTACCTAGGGAAAGACATTATCTTTCATAGAAAAGTAATGCATGTTACCTAGATTGACGTCATGATCGTAATATGAAGGTGCTTTGTAAACTTTACAGTCAATTCATGCTGGTTGTGCTGTTAGTTAAAATTATAGTGATTGGGGTGGGCCTTAATGACTAGATTAAAGAGTTAAGATTAAAATTTATGGAGAATAGAAAGATACTTTTGTTTCTCAATTTGAAAGTAATGTATGAGGTAGAATACACATTTATTATAGAACTAAAGGAATTAAATCAAGGAGTAAAATTTGAAGGTCACCATAGAAATAAAGTAGGGAAAATAAGAGGATCTAGATTGATGAGGAATCATGAACTTCCCAGACAGAATGGCAACTAATGCGTTAGAAAAGCATTCATAAGAACTGGTAATTGATTTGGCAGGGAATAGGAGCAAAAATATGGCCCTACGATTGTGCAGAGGAACAAATAAAACACTTCTTTAAAATACGAATAAAAGATAGTAAAGATGTCCCATTGCTAACAAAACCAGAGTTAAATTATCATTAAATATACGTATGAATTAATCCAGATATATATTATACATATTTAATATTTAAATATGTACTATACGTGTTTAATTAATATGTGTATTTATTATACCAATTGATATTGGTAGATTTCTAAGATCAGTGTCCTACTGGACACTTGTGATCTGAGATGATTTAAAAGAAACTACTTTTTTCTACATTGATTCAAATTGTCTTAGTATCCTCAGAGAAGTTTTGTGTAGACAATTGTCAAGGTGTGCAATAGAATAGATAGGTATGATTTAATATCTATTCACTGTATGATTGAATGATACATATCTAGATAGATTGATATATAGATAGATACAGATAAAAATAGATAATAGCTTTGTTCTGTCAATGTCACTCAAACTGTAGTGATGGCTTGGAGTACTGCTGGTGAAAGAGTTCTGTTCAGGCTTAGCAGTGTTATAATCTGATATTTTTGTCTGCTATGGAAATGGTACCACATACATGTAGACCCAATACATATCATCTTGATATACATACATACATATATATATATATATATGGCTTAGGGGTACACTGTATATGTGCCCATGTTCTTTATAGCAATTGTTATAGTCTCTAATTGCATGCTTCTTTGTGTGTCTAAATTTTGATTATATGCTCTTTAAGGATAAGGCCTGTGTCTTTTTGTCTAATACAATCATTGCTTTTCAAAATGCCTTTCATACAGCAGAAATTTAGCAAATGTAGAAATAAATCAATTAATTACTGTGCATTTCAGAATCTGTCTTATAAATTTGGGGGTTTGGGGGAAATAATTATCTGTTCCATAAATTAGCAGAGAACATCTTTCATTATTTTGGCATCACCAATCATTCCTTGCAAAATGCTGTGCAAATTCTTGGCACTCAATAAGTATTTTCTCAATTGAATTGAAGAAAATGTAACATTACAAAAAAAAGAGGCAACAGAATATGTAGACAGACATTTACCAATCATCCAAATTGCAAGATGGGCTTGAAATTTCTTTCTTTCTTTCTTTCTTTTTTTTTTTTTTTAAGACGGAGTTTCGCTCTTGTTGCCCAGGCTGGAGTGCAATGGCATGATCTCAGCTCACTGCAACCTCTGCCTCCCAGGTTCAACTGCTTCTCCTGCCTCAGCCTCCCGAGTTGCTGGGATTACAGATGCCTGTCACTACGCCAGGCTAATTTTTGTATTTTTAGTAGAGATGGGGCTTCGCCTTATTGGCCAGGCTGGTCTCAAACTCCTGACCTCAAGTGATCTGCCCGCCTCGGCCTCCCAAAGTGCTGGCATTACAGGCATGAGCCACCATGCCTGGCTGGAATTTCTTAATAGTGGCATATTTTAGAGGCTGAATATTGAAAGGCCACATACTAGCATTAAAATAATACAATTAAATCCGAAGATCAACTTCACCTAGGGAATATCCTGGCATCTTGGTTGCTATGGGTGGTGCTGTTAACTCTAAAGGTAGATGAAGGGAAGGGGAGACGAGGGGAGGGAAGGGGAGACGAGGGGGGAGGGGAGGGGAGGGGAGGGATGGAAGGGAGGGGAGGGGAGGGGAAGGCAGGGGAGGGTAGAGGAAGGGAGGGGAGGGGAGGGGAGGGGAAGGCAGGGGAGGGGAAGGCAGGGGAGGGGAGGGGAGGGGGGGAAGGCAGAGGAGGGGAGGGGAGGGAGGGGAGGGGAAGGCAGGGGAGGGGAGGGGAGGGGAGGGGAAGGCAGGGGAGGGGAGGGGAGGGGAAGGGAGGGGAGGGGAGGGGAAGGCAGAGGAGGGGAGGGGAGGGAGGGAGGGGAGGGGAAGGCAGAGGAGGGGAGGGGAGGGAGGGAGGGGAGGGGAGGTGAAGGGAAATTCAAGCTAAAAAGCTTTTACTGTTCCCATGGTGTAATAAACAAAATCAATTTCTTAAAATTGTATTTTTATAATTGTCTGCCATAGATAGTTACTGACACTGAATGCACAATATATATACTTTACTTCTTATGGTGCTTTAAGTTATATTGCCCATATGACCTGAAATTAGGCAGTAGTTTAGTTGAATAACGCAACAGACAATTCTTTCTTTTGCTTCTTTAAAAAGTCAGAATAGTGGCTCATGCCTGTAATTCCAGCACTTTGGGAGGCTGAGGCGAGTGGATCAACAGGTCAGGAGATCGAGACCATCCTGGCTAACACGATGAAACCCCATCCCTACTGAAAATACAAAAAATTAGCCGGGTGTGGTTGCGGGCGCCTGTAGTCTCAGCTACTCTGGAAGCTGAGGCAGGAGAATGGCATGAACCTGGGAGGCAGAGCTTGCAGTGAGCCGAGATCATGCCACTGCACTGCAACCTGGGCGACTGAGACTCCATCTCAAAAAAATACAAAACTAGCTGAGAGTGGTGGCACATGCCCAGCTACTTGGGAGGCTGAGGCTGGAGAGTCACTTGAACCCCAGAGGCAGAGGTTGCGGTGAGCCGAGATCAGGGCACTGCACTCCAGCCTGGGCGACAGAGCGAGACTCCGTCTCAAAAAAAAAAAAAAAAAAAAAAAAAAAGTCAGAAGAGCCAAATCCTATCAATGGGGAAATTTGGTTCCCATGTGACTCATTTTCTTTCTACTTATCAGTGAGATGAGCTGCACCTACTAAAAAAGACAAAATGCCCTCCAAAGTCAATGGGACCCTTTCCCATTGGAAATTAAAGCAAACCAAGTATTTGCTTGAGTAAATTTTAAGAAACACTGGTCTTTTTATTTCATTCCATAGGAAATAAATGGAAAATGGTCTTCCTAGGATGTAGTACTCAATAATGACCTCCAGTGGTCATGCCAAATCCCCAGCAAATTGCACAGCTGGCAGAGATGTGCAAAGTAGGAGGCAGTGACAGAATAGGGGGAAAAAGTCACCACTTTTAGTACCTACTACAGTTACTGGAATAGGAGCTTAACTCAAATCAGAATACGAATACATGCAGACAACAGGTACGTTGCTATGCCACAATTCCCATCATGAAATAAACTACATAAATTTTACTTCAATCAGGCCAGTCTTGTAAACATCATAGTTTTCTTTTCTTTTCTTTTCTTTTAAGTCACAGAATTCCAATACCTTACCCTTCTGGCTCCTAGGTGTACCAGTGACTCAGAAAGATTTAAAGCACCTGTTACTGGTTTAGTGCCATCCTTAACAATAAGCTGTTTCTCTCCATCCTTTCTGTGTTTTAGTGATTGTGAAACTCCCATTCTATTATTGAAGAGTGCCTTGAAGAAATGACACTATTCTACACTTCATCACTTCCTTGGCTTCCTTCAGTTTTCTAAGATAATAGCAGTATCATAGCATCTTGCTTGGACACCAACTGATATCGGTAGATTTCTAAGATCAGTGTCGTACTGGACACTTTGATCCGTGATGATTTTTTTAAAAATACTTTTTTTTTCTACATTTATTCAAATTGTCTTAGCACCTTCAGAAAAGTTTTATGTAGGCAATTGTCAAGGTGTGCAATAGAAGAAATTGTTGAGGTTGATGTTTATCTGTAGTTTCCATTGCTTTATGTAGAATTGAGTTAGCATACAATGTAGAAGCACATAAATGACATTATATTGTCAAAAGGTTAACTTTCACAATTTTCACTTTTCTATTACACCATTTCTATTTTTGAGTAAAGTGTAAACAGCTGATTATCTTACTATGATTCTTATGAGGTTCTGTCAGTAAATCAAGATGAAACTGATTTACATACTTAAAGCAAGGGATATCCAATATTAAGCCTATATATATAAATACATGTGTGTATGTGTGTGTATATATATATATATATTATATATATATATATACACGTTGTATCATGATAATTTAAAAAGCTACCTACATAACTTATTTTTATGGAAAAGGTTTACTACTCTGATACCCTTCATACAGTGTTTCCATTAGAGAACTTCCTTCCTTGAGAATACATACTAATTAGTATAATAGATACAGTGTATATACCTAGATACCACGAAAACATGAACCTCACTAACTGATTTGTAAGACCTCTAATATACTTAGAGCACATAGAGCATTTGAAAACTTTAGACCCTTGCTAGTGGAAGTGTGAACTAAATATCAGCAACAGAGGCTCCACATGGGAACTTAGAAAGGTAGAATCTTTGGTCCCATCCTGAATCTACTGAGGATGAATATTTGCATTTTAACAAGATTTCCCAGATGAATCTTATTTCATAGATTCACATCTGAGAAACACTGCTTTGACATTTTATATCAAAGCCTGTTCCACCAGAGGAAATCAGGCATATTCCTTCTTCCTTTAAAATACGTGTTTTTGGCAAGACAAAATATCGGTCTCCAAGTAGGGAGGCTTCCTGACGCCTTGTCATACTGCTTGGAATCAATAGCTTTCTCTGGACCCCAGTCATCATCTGGTGGAAACCATTTATTAGCATTCTCATTTCGTGAATCTCTAGTTTTAGCAGTTTCTCTAAATACACCACTATTTGTTTTCTTCTTCTTTAAGATCTTATTTTGGGACTACCCTCCTAAGACCTTTAGCAGAAAACAGCAGTATGATAGCTCTGAAACAACCTGTGTAAAATCAGCTGGTGAAAATGTTTCTCTTTCTCTTTCTTCTTCAGGTGTCTTTCATTCTGGCTGATCAGTACTCAACTGAATATAGCATGGGGAACTCTCTGCAAATCTTGGCGTTCTCTTTCTCCTCCCTTGTACTGTCTTGTAAATGCCCGTGGCCTTATTCTTCCTGAACTATCAGCTCTGTTCCCTCCTGGCAGAGTCTGCCAGGCTGCAACCAGTATTCTCCTCCCTGAGTCTGGAAACACTCTCCAGGCAGTAAACGAGGTTTATTGGAAGACTCCTCCCCAAACCCCCAAAAGACTATGTTGTTCTCCTCTTTCAAAGAGTATTGGGGTTTTGCTATTTGATGTTTGATGTTCAGTATCTTGAAAAGCATTGCCAATTTGTTTGTTCTGTGTTTCCTATTTTAAGGAGGAGGTAAATGTGGTCCATATTATTTCATTTTGACTCCAAGTGGAAGTCTCAATTTTGCCTTGATTTGAAGATAGCAAGCACCAACCTAATATATTTGCACAGAAAAATCACTTACACCAGCTTTGTAAAACTTCAACTTTTAAGTGAAATCAAGAAGTATTATAGAATTTTGAGGAAAGAAATGACATGAAAACATGTTGATTTTAAAAGGAAACAATTAAGGAATAAGTCAACTTATCTCTGCAGCCTCTGCATAAAATGTGCTCAGTAATGTTTTTTGATAATAGTAATAATGTAATACAGTTAATTATTTGCCTTAGCACCTGGCTACAGGTTACCATTATTTAACACTGATAATATGTTACATTCCATGCTACATTCTTGATTCTTGCTTCCCACTCATTCTTACAAAAATTAGGTAAACATATTACTCTCATTTTGCAGAAGAGAAGAAACGAGGCTTACAAAGTTTAAGCATCTTCACATATTTGGTAATCAAATTCAATCTCAAGCCCATCTGGCTCCTGTACCTGTGCCCTGTGACATTACTCCTACTGTGTACATCACAGGTACTGTATAGCAAGTACCTTGAGAAAATGTAACTTTCTTTTCAGCTTCTTGCTGTAACTGAAGTATGCTCATTCCCCAAATCACTAAAACATCTGGCTCAATGCAACTCTCACTCCTGACATTCATGTTGATGATTTTCATAGGTATGAAGATGTTCCCTATATTTTTCTAATTTATTAATTTCTGCTTTTGAAGTGTATGTATTCATGTCATGCTTCTACTCAAAATTCTACAATGGCTTCTGATTTCAGTTAAAAATCAGCTAAAGTTTTTACAATGATTCTCCAGGGAAACAGAACCAAGAGTTCTCCAGAGAAACAGAATTAGTAGGCTATATATATTGATGTAAACATTAATTTACATTATCATGGGATTGGCTCAGATGGTTATGAAGGCTGAGAAGTTCCATCATTATGAAGGCTGAGAAGCTCCATCATTTGCCATCTACAAGCTGAAGAACAATTAAAAACAGTGGTGTAATTCAGTCTGTGTCTAATGGCCTGAGAGCCCGGGGAGCCAGTGGTGTAACTACCAGTCCTAGCCTGAAGTCTCAAGAACCAAAGTCCAAAAGCAGGAGAAGATGGATGTCCTAGTCTATGAAAAGAGAGATGGAAGGCCAGGTATGATGGCTCATGCTTGTAGTTTCAGCCCTTTGGGAGGCCAAGGTGGGGGGATCACTTGAAGTCAGCAGTTTGAGACCAGCCTGGCCAACATGGCAAAACCATGTCTCTACTAAAAATACAAAAATTAGCCAAATATGGTGGCAGGTGTGTGTAATCCCAGCTACTTGGGAGGCTGAGGCATGAGAATCACTTGAATCTGGGAGTCAGAGGTTGCAGTGAGCTGAGATCGCATCACTGCTTTCCAACCTGGGCAACAGAATGAGGAAGAAAGAAAGTGACATAATGTTCAAAATCATTAATGTTCAAAATCCCCAAAATTACAATGACAGGATACTGGCATCATGTTGGATGGAGCTATTGCCTTGTTATTGTCTTTATATGGAAATTAAGTATGGTTTAAAGAGGTGCATATGGGTGGCAAATTGACAAAGGATGGACATCTGGACTAAAGGAGATTAACATTTAAGTCAGTGGACTGGGAGAGACCAGACCCACCCTCAATCTGGGTGGGCACCATCTAATGAGCTGCCAGTGCACCTAGGATAAAGCAGGCAGAAGAACGTGAAAGGACTAGATTTGCTGAGTCTTCTGGCCTTCATCTTTCTCCTGTGCTGACTGTGATCTTGTGAGTCAATTCTCCTTAATAAACTCCCTTTCATATATACATATATCCTATTACTCCTGTCCCTCTAGAGAACCCTGACTAATACATTATGTTTTATTTATTTTTCTAGAATTATATTGTTGGGATTTTGATCTTTCAAGATTTTCACTTTTGGGATTTTGACATTTGAATTTGTGCCTTTGGGATTTATGATTGATTCCCCCATTTAGCTCGCTCCATCTGAGTTATCTCTGCTTTTCATTATCCTTGACCTATATTACAACACTGTAAGTTGTAGAAAGCTAATAATAATGGAAAAGCTTTCTGTCCTTAAAAATACACATTTTTGTATTCAGTAAATGCAATTGATTATTACCTGTGACTAGACAAATTTAATGTATCTATTTATAAAGTTCATTTTAGCATTTTGTTACTACTTAAAAAGTGTGGCTATTTAAATGCTCCTCTCAATCAGTAATAACATCTTATTAGTTCCCTTATTAATTAAGTTAAATAAAAATTTGACTTGTGTTTATATTTCTTAGAGAACCACGATTTTACATTTTAAAAAACATACTAGAGAGAGGGACCAAGATGGCTGACTGGAGACATCAGACACTCACTCCAGAAAGAAGAACCAAAATGATAAATAAACAGTTATACTCCAATAAAATATCTCAGAGAGAACACTAGAATCTGGCAGAGAACTCACAGGAAACATCTGAGGCACAGAAGGTGAAGGAAGCAAATGGCCAGCCCAGATGTGATTAGCCAGGAGCCTAAAGGGACTCAGAGTTGTGGAGAAAATCTAAGTGGAATAGCTTCAATAGTCCACATTTCTGACCCAGACTGCTGTATTCCAAATTGTGGGACAGCTTCTCTACCCACATGAACCCTGACACCAGGGTGGATGATGATGTGAAGACTCCACAGGGCATTGCAATAGACAGGGAACTCATGTTGGGTCACTCAATTCCCTGATAAGACTGAATGGCTGCAGGAGGGCGCCACTTTGGAAACACAGCTGTCACAGGATTGCACTTGTCCCTGGAAACATTAGCTCCCATATTTCCACATCCCCAAAGCACCCCCTGATATTCCCCAGCATCTACTAAGCAAACAGCAGCAACACAGCACTGGCTGGAGCCAGAGGTGTCGCAAGATCCCCAGTACTTTAGCACACAGGGTGGTGCAGCAAACCAAAAGGCAGTCCTTAGGATAAAGGAAACCAAAGTTCATGCTTTCCAGAGCATGAGAGCTCTCTCTCTGTGGCTATGAGAAGTGGCTTTGCCCCTAGTAGTGAAACAAACTCTGTGCTTGGCTTTGCAAGCAAAGAGTGAATTCCTCTCCCACCAGCAGACAGGCATCTGTGGCTCAAGCTCTTGCATAAAGAATAGGACTGTTCCTACCCCCCTGCACGTTCACTCCTGCTGCTGCAAAAGTGAAGGGCTACCAGTCTGTGGTGATGAGTGCCATCTGCAACCCCACTGGCAGCATAGCCCCCTTATCTGAACTTGTACATAAAAGTGTGCACCCTCTCCTCCTCTATGTGGCATTATAGCATTCCTGCCACATTCTCTGTGGCAGAAGAGCCTGAGAGCAGCTTATCTGGGGCTGCAGGCTCTACCAACACTACCCTGTACCATTTTGGACCTAGAAGGTGGTCCCACCACAACTACTGCCATTGACCACACCATGTCGGCTGGCCATGGACCTGAGAACCCTCTCAACCACTCAGTCCACCACTACCACTACTGGCATCTAAGCAAGGTTCCTGGAGACCCAAGAATTGGCCCACTGGTAACTGCCAACACAGGTACCAGTGTATACCACCCGGGAACGAAAAAACAGGCATATCAGCCCGCTGCTGCCACCACTGGACGTGAAGACTGGCCCATCTGGCTTCTTAGTCCCCCGTACAACTTCACTATAGCCTTCACAAATAACTACCACCTCACTCCCTAATTACTAACCCTGTTTGCAGCCAAAGAAGCCATACAGAGATTACACTACTGTGCACTCCCAAAATGAAAGACAAAGATGACTACTCTCACCACTCATATTCAACATAGTACTTTAAGTCCTAGCCGGTGCAACTAGGCAAGTGTAAGAAAGGACATCTGTGTTGGAAACAAGAAAGTGAAAACACCCCTGTTTGCAGAAGATATAATCTTACATATGAAAAAACCTGGAGATTCCACCACAAACCTTGTAGAAATAATAAAGAAATTCAGTAAATTTGCACAATATAAAATCAATATGCAAAAATGAGTAGCATTTATATACTCCAACAATGAACTAGCTGAAAAAGAATCAGAAAATCAATTCCATTTATAATAGCTACAATAACTAAAATAAAATAAAATAAAATACATAGGATTAAATTTAACCAAGGAGGTGAAAGATATATACAAGGAAAACTGTGGAACATTGATGAAAGAAATTGAAGAAAACCCAAAAAATTAAAAGGTATCCTGGGTTCATGAACAAAAAGAATTTATATTTTGTAAATGACCATACTATCCAAAGAAATCTAGAAATTCAATCCAGACTCTACCAAAATATCAATGACATGCATCACAAAAATATTTTAAAAATCCTAAAATATGTATAAAACCACGAAAGATCCCAAATACTGAAAGCAATCCTGAGCAAAATGAACAAAACTGAGGTCATTACACTAACAGATTTTGGAATATGCTACAAAGGTATAGTAACCAAAACAACATGGTACTGGCATGAAAATGGACACATAGACCAATGGAACAGAATAGAGCTATCAGAAACAAATCCATTTATTTACAGTCAGCTCATTTTCAACAAAAGCACAAAGAACATCTATTGAGGAAAGAATAGACTTCAATAAATGATGCTGGAAAAACTAAATAAGGATATGCAGAAGAATGAAACTAGACCCCTATCTCTCATCATATTAAAAATTCAACTCAAAATCCTTGCAACTTAAATGTAAAACCTGAAACTGTAAAACTACTAGAAGAAAATATAAGGGAAATACGTCAGAACATTGTTCTAGGAAAAGATTCTATGAATGAGACCTCAAAAGCACAGGCAACAAAAGCAAAAATTGACAAAATGGAAATGTATCAATCTAAAAATCTCTGCACAGCAAAGGAAACAATCAATGGAGTGAAAGGACAACCTAAGGAATGGAAGAAAATATTTGCAAACTATTCATCTGACAAGAGAGTAATATCCAAAACATACAAGGAATACAAATAACCTAACAGAAAAAAAAAAAAACTTAACAAATATCAAATTTAAAAATGTATAACTGATCTGAATAAACATTTCTCAAAAAAATATGCAATAAGCCTGTGAGTATGAAAAAAATCCTCAACATCATGAACCATGAAGGAAATGTAAATCAAAACCGCAATCAGATATTCCCTCGCCCCAGATAAAGTGGCCATAATCAAAAAATCAAAAATAACCTGCCAGTGAAGGTGAAGAAAAGGGAACTCATACATTGTTGTAGGGAATGTAATCTAGTGTCATCATCATGGAGAACAGTATTGAGGTTCCTCAAAAAACTAAAAATTAATTACCATATGACTCAGCAATTTCACTATACAGTACATACTCAAAGAAAGGAAATCAGTATATCAAAAAGTATTGACATCCTCACGTTGATTGCAGCCTTCTTCTCAAAAGACAAGATATTCAATCAACTTATGTGTTCATCAGTAGATGACCGGATAAAGAAAATGTTGTATGTATGCACAATGGAATACTATTCAGTTATAAAAAGAATAAAATTATTTGAGGCAACATGGATGAGCGTGGAGGACATTAAGTGAAATAGCCCTGGAAAAGAAAAATAAATATTGCATATTTTCACTTATATGTGGAAACTAAAAAAATTGATCTCATAGAATATAATAGTAGAATAGTGGTTACTAGAACCTGGAAAGGGTAAGGAAGTGGAGAAATGGGGAGGGATTTGTTAAAGGAGGAAAAATTACAACTAGATAGGTGAAATAAGTTATATTGTTCTATAGCATTGTAGTGTGATTATAGTCAACAGCGATTTATTATATATTTTCAAATAGCTAGAGGAGAGACTTTTAAATGTTCTCAACACAAACAAAAGATAAATGTTTGAGGTGATGAATACGCTAATTATCTTTATTTGATCATTATGCATTGTGTGTTTGGAAAACTCACTACTCCACAACTATGCCCAATTATTATGTGTCAACTTTAAAAAATAAAATTAAAATAAGAGATTAACTTTGAGGCTCTAAAACTGAAGTGTTGAATGTTTAGTCAATTTCTTGGCATGGCATCACAACCCAAGAAGAATTTGGATCAAGGCATAATGTTGATGTGTCGCATGAAAATAGAACAAAGCCATGCCACAATAGGCAGATTCTACTCCAAATCCCCTGCAAATTCAGCTGAAATAAGGAATAGATTCTAAATCTCCCAGAAATTGCTCTGATAGTATAATAGTTTTCAGAGGCCTGAGCAGGAGTCTTTAGCAGCTGAGGACAACAAATGCCTTGGTACCATAAGGGAAAGAGGATATTTGGTTGTACGTGAAGGCATGTGGCCTTACGAGAAATTACAATGACCATTTTCAAAGGTGGGTGTTTTCCATGCTGTCATTGTCTCCTGCAAAGTCAGATGAACCCCCCGACTCAAAGTTCGGTTAAATGTTAAAACTGATGACAGCGTGCATATCATAAGTATGAAAAAGTTTATTACTTCATAATTGGGGTCTTTGGGGGAGAGTATGGCAGTTCTCTCACTGTCTAAAATGGCAAGGGAAGGAGACTGGTGTGAATTTTTATTGTGGTTAGGGGTGGGGCCAAGGTGAAGGCTCATATGCAACAAGAGGCTTTAAGGTTTGAATCTCCCACCTGTGCCAAAGAAGGGAGCATCCAAGCTTTATTATCAGCCTATCCAGATGTGGGGAACAGGGGGAAAAGGGAGCATGCCTTAATGGCTGTCAGTAATAAGATACCAAGAAATGGAAGCAGACTCCTCATTACATATACTAATACCCACAATACTATTATCATCATTCAAATAATCCATATGTTAAAATTACAAGCAGATATAAGAAAAAACACACAAAATATATAATAATTCTATCCCTCAAAGACAATTACAACTAATAACTTATTCTTATGTACTATTGGTACATATAGTTCTTTAACAGCATATGATGTAGTATCTGCATGATTCTGAATCAGCATATGATTCTGTATCACATGATTCTGTATGCAAAAAAACTGCATTGCGTATTGGATTAATTTTAGAACCATTGAAGTATTATTGATATTTGTGTCCTACCTCTAGAAAGTCTTGTTGAGGCCAGGCGCAGTGGCTCATGCCTGTAATCCCAGCACTTTGGGAGGCCAAGGTGGGTGGTTCACCTGAGGTCAGGAGTTGGAGACCAGCCTGACCAACATGGTGAAACCCTGTCTCTATTAAAAATACAAAAATTAGCCAGGTGTGGTGGTGCATGCCTGTAATCCTAGCTAGTTGGGAGGCTAAGGCAGGAGAATCACTGGAACCTGGGAGGCGGTGGTCGCAGTGAGCCGAGATCGCGCCAATGCACTCCAGCCTGGGCAACAAGAGCGAAACTCCATCTCAAAAAAAAAAAAAAAAAAATCTTATTGTATTGGTCTGGATTGTGATCTAAGCAATGAGAGTTTTATAATCTCCCCAGTTGACTGTAACATATAGCGAAGTTTAAAAATCCCTGTTTTAGATGGTATGTGTATAGGTGGGAGGTGTAATAAATGTGGGGCCAAACTCTTAATACAGTTAATTTGATAAGTAGTGCTCATTCCATCTGAATAGAACATCTTTCCATGCCCATAAATGCACATCTCCTTCATAATTGTGATGCCTCTCAATTACTTTACTACATGGACATACACTACAATTTCTATTCTAGTAGGCCACTGTTTTGAGATACATACACGATATTCAATTTATTATACTCGTAAAAATCCTTATGAATATTTTTATATATCCCTTCTTGTAAATTTGTCTGATTCCTGGTGAAAATTTTCTAGAAATATAATTGCTGGCTTACAGAGTATGTATGTGTTTAAGGCTCTTGTTCCATCATTCAGCCAGCAGCAAATCAGATTGTCCATTTTCCTATAACTTCACCATTCTGGATATTGTTTATTTTTCTCAAATGTTTGCCGGAAGGTAGAAACAAATACATAATTTACCAATTTTATGAAGCTTTTACATTATGTCTTTTTCTTTGATATCATGCTAAGAGAGGTATTTTCTGCCCATAGTTTATGTAAATAGTTTGCCATGCTTTGAAAGTTTTGTTTTCCTTGTATTTTATACTTAATATATTCATATTTTAGAGCAGGTATTAAAAACAAATCGCTAACTTTATTTCTCTCTGATGGCAAATCAGTTTTCCAAAATCAGTTACTCAATTGTCTTCAATTTACCAGACTCAGAGAACTCATCTCCAAAGTGAGGAAATAATGGCACCTAACTCACATAATTTCAGAGTGGACTAAAGAGTTAATGTATAATAAGCACTTACAGTAGTACATGGCACACAATCAATATTCAGCATACTATTGCTATTATTCTTATGATCATAATGATTATAATCATATTTGTTATATAACTTCAGTCTCTCTCTTGATTTTGTGTTCTACGGCACTGGACACCTTGTTTGACCTTGTCTCAGTTTCTCATTGTTTGAATGAGTATATTTTGACATGCATATCTTTAATAATTAGAAATTCCTTATTTTGTCAAAATTATTCTGACATCTCACTTGTTTATTATATTAGAGAAATGCGAACTCATATTCTCAGATTCAAAAGAAAAAGTCATTCTGATTTTATTTGTGATTGGGTTAAATACATGAGTTAATTAGCCCAAGATGCAAAGTGTTTACAATTGTTTATTCTTTCTACTTACTGGCATGGTGTGCATTTACCTATTGTCAAGTCTCTTTTTACGTCCTCTGTAAATTCATGGAGTTTTCTTCAGAGAGGTCTTGCATATTCTTGTTCAGTTTATTGCTAGAAATTTTACATTTTTATTGGGTTGTCGAAGGGTTAATTTTTTATCATTTTCTAACTGCTTGTATTTAATATACATGGGAGATAGTTTTGTATACTTATTTGTAAGTGACTTACTTCATTGAACTCCCTGTGTTGTTATAATTCAAGGACATTATAACTCGAGGCTTCTAATTTTATCAAGAATGCTGTGTGTTGCAGCTAAATCCCCACTGAAAATTAGAATGGGATTGAGAGAGAATGACTAGGTGGAGAAATAAACATTTCTCCTGTTTCACCTTTAGGATTAAAATGTGTGTCATCACTTTTATTTGTAGCATGCATACTGCAACTTTCACAGAGCCATATATTGAAGTTACTAATTATGAAAGCTTTTAGGTGACAGTTTAGGGCCTCAGTGACTAGCAAAATATATTAAATATGGCCTCAACTCACAAAATTAATCACTGTCATCCTTTTGCCATAGTAGCTATAAATTAATCCCTAAACTTTATTCTTACCAGTATATCTAAGAAGTAAGGAAGTTGTTCCAATGTGTGGTTCAATGGATGCTTAAGGGATCCAAGTTATTTTTAGGGAATCTGTGATATCAAACTTAATATTTTTTAAAACATTAAGATCTTATTTGATATTAGCAATGATAGTAAAAACTAATAGTGTGTAAAACTGGTAGTGCCTTAGCATGAATCAAGGCAGTGGTACAAAATCATCATTGTATTCTTTACCATCATGCACTTGCAGATAAAAAAAAGAAAAAAGAGAATAGTTTAACCTAAGAATGCTCCAATGAAGTACTAAAATTACTAATGTTGCTAAATCTCAGTCCTTGAGTATGTATCTATTCTGTTTGACAAAATGAAAAACACACATAAAGTATTCTGTAGATTAACATGTTGGTTAATCCAAGGAAAAGCATTTGTGTGATTATCTGATTAATAAGACGAACTAGCCACTTTTTTCATAAAGAACCATTTTATTTGAAAGAATAACTCCCAATCTAATGATTAAGACTTTGGTATTTGCAGATATTTTCTGGAGATTGAACTCAGTGAGACTGTCACTTCAAGAAAAGTAAGTAACAGTATTTGTTACCAGGGATGAAATCTGAGGCTTTAATTGAAAATTTAAATCCTAGAAAGCTTGAAGCTGCCACTATGACCTTGATAATTTCAGTATTTAAAGGCTCTCTAATGAGATTGGTGATAATAACAAATGTGATTTTTCTTTGCAAATGCCTAAAGAAAGATATCTACATTTGGAATATCTACATAGCATAAGGAATCAATTTTCCAAATGGCAAATTCATAATATTATAACATTATATATGGACAAAAGATCCATTTGAAATGTATAGCCAATGAATGGATTTTAATGTAACAGAGCACTAAAATTCACTGATATTGTTTCAGATGTCACAATGCAGCTAATCTTTATGAAACTGCTGCTTGTCAAAGACAAGTAGCCACAAATATCTGAAAAGTCTATTAAAATATTTCTCTGTTTTTCTTTTCTTTTCTTTTCCTTTTTTTTTTTTTTTTTTTTTCTGAGACAGAGTCTCGCTCTGTCACCCAGGCTGGAGTGCAGTGGCTTGATCTCGGCTCACTGAAAGCTCCGCCTCCCGGGTTCACACCATTCTCCTGCCTCAGCCTTCTGAGTAGCTGGGACTACAGGCGCCCGCCACCACACCTGGCTAATTTTTTTATATTTTTACTAGAGACAGGGTTTCACCATGTTAGCTGGGATGGTCTCGATCTCCTGACCTCGTGATCCTCCCGTCTCGGCCTCCCAAAGTGCTGGGATTACAGGTGTGAGCCACTGCACCTGGCCTTCCTCTGTTTTTCAGTGACATATTACCTGGGTTAGACTAGATTTCCTTTTATATAGCTCAATCAAAGCAACCTAGTCCAACACTTTGAATGCACAAACAGCTCTGGGAATCCAGCTTTCTTTGCTCAAGTTAGCCTTTAAAGAAATTTGCAAAAACATAAAACAATGACATTTCACTTACTAAAAGTAAATTTTTGTTGGGGAAAGTAGAGTTGATTTCATAAAAATATAATTTTTATATTAAGGTAAAATGGGTTTATCATCATTTTAAAGTTTATTAGTATTTTAACCTTCTAAATTTCTTGCTGTGTGACTCATATCTCAAGAAACATTATTTTAAATATTCTTATAAGCACCACCAATGATTAGAAGTATTAAAAATGCAAATAGATCCTAAGGCTCCCTATATTACACAGGCTTCCTATATTACTCAGGCTCTCTTTATGAATATTTGTAACACTGTACTCAAGACAAATACAGTTTCTTCCAGTCCTAATGGAAATCAGGTGACTCTCAATAGGATGATGAATCAAAATTCATCAGAAAACTCATTTCAGATACACTACAACAGTCTTCAGATTAATGCAATCTCAATTTCTGAATGGGCATTAAGATTCCTATAAAAAGTTGAATCAAAGTTATTACGTTTTATGCCAAGTCTGCCATGATGTTACATAGTTCTTAATTTTTCTTATACTAGTTCTTCTCAAATTTTTCATCTCAAACCAACTTATACTCTTAAAAGCTATTAGGAACTTCAAGCCACAAAGAACTTATGTTAAGTTATAGTTACTGATATTTAACAAATTACAAATAATTGAGACAATTTAAAATATTGGTTTTCCAAGTATACAATCATGTCATCTGCAAACAGGGACAATTTGACTTCCTCTTTTCCTAATTGAATACCCTATATTTCTTTCTCTTGCCTGATTGCCCTTGCCAGAACTTCCAATATTGTATTGAATAGGAGTGGTGAGAGAGGGCATCCCTGTCTTGTGCCAGTTTTCAAAGAGAATGCTTCCAGTTTTTGCCCATTCAGTATAATATTGGCTGTGGGTTTGTCATAAATAGCTCTTAATATTTTGAGATATGTCCCATCAATACCTAGTTTATTGAGAATTTTTAGCATGAAGGGCTATTGAATTTTGTTGAAGGACTTTTCTGCATCTATTGAGATAATCATATGGTTTTTATCTTTGGTTCTGTTTATATGATGGATTACGTTTATTGATATGCATATGTTGAACCTGCCTTGAATCCCAGGGATGAAGCCAACTGGATCGTGGTGGATAAGCTTTTTGATATGCTGCTGGATTCAGTTTGCCAGAATTTTATTGAGGATTTTTGTATCAATGTTCATCAGGGATATTAGTCTAAAATTCTTTTTTCTGTTGTGTCTCTGCCAGGCTTTGGTATCACGAGGATGTTGGCCTGATAAAATGAATTAGGGAGGATTCCCTCTTTTTCTATTGATCAGAATAGCTTAAGAAGGAATGGTACCAGCTCCTCTTTGTACCTCTGGTAGAATTTGGCTCTGAATCTGTCTGATCCTGGACTTTTTTTGGTTGGTAGGATATTAATTATTGCCTCAATTTCAGAACCTATTATTGGTCAGTTCATTGATTCAACTTCTTCCTGGTTTAGTCTTGGGAGGGTGTATGTGTCCAGGAATTTATCCACTTCTTCTAGGTTTTCTAGTTTATTTGCACAGACGTGTTTATGGTATTCTCTGATGATAGTTTGTATTTCTGTGGGATCAGTGGTGATATCGCCTTTATCATTTTTTACTGCATCTATTTGATTCTTCTCTCTTTTCTTCTTTATTAGTCTTGCTAGTGGTCTATCAATTTTGTTGATCTTTTCAAAAAACCAGCTCCTGGATTCATTCATTTTTTGAAGGGTTTTTTTGTCTCTGTCTCCTTTAGTTCTGCTCTGATCTTAGTTATTTCTTGCCTTCTGCTAGCTTTCAAATGTGTTTGCTCTTGCTTCTCTAGTTCTTTTAATTGTGATGTTAGGGTGTCAATTTTTAGATCTTTCCTGCTTTCTCTTGTGGGCATTTAGTGCTATAAATTTCCGTCTACACACTGCTTTAAATGTGTCCCAGAGGTTCTGAAATGTTGTGTCTTTTTTCTCATTGGTTTCAAAGAACATCTTTATTTCTGCCTTCATTTCGTTATGTACCCAGTAGTTATTCAGAAGCAGGTTGTTCATTTCCCATGTAGTTGAGCAGTTTTGAGTGAGTTCCTTAATCCTGAGTTCTAGTTTGATGCACTGTGGTCTGAGAGACAGTTTGTTATAATTTCTCTTCTTTTACATTTGCTGAAGAGTGCTTTACTTCCAATTATGTGATCAACTTTGGAATAAGTGTGATGGGGTACTGAGATGAATGTGTATTCTGTTGATTTGGGGTGGAGAGTTTTGTAGATGTCTATTAGATCAGCTTGGTGCAGAGCAGAGTTCAATTCCTGGATCTCCTTTTTAACTTTCTGTATCATTGATCTGTCTAATGTTGAGAATGAGGTGTTAAATTCTCCCATTATTATTGTGTGGGAGTCTAAGGACTTGCACTGTTTGTAGGTCTCTAAGGACTTGCTTTATGAATCTGGATGCTCCTGTATTGGATGCATATATATTTAGGATAGTTAGCTTTTCTTGTTGAATTGATCCCTTTACCATTGTGTAATGACCTTGTCTCTTTTGATCTTTGTTGGTTTAAAGTCTGTTTTATCAAAGACTAGGATTGCAGTCCCTGCTTTTTATTGTTTTCCATTTGCTTGGTAGATCTTCCTCCATCCCTTTATTTTGAGTGTATATGTGTCTCTTCAAGTGATATGGGTCTCCTGAATACAGCACGCTGAGGAGTCTTGACTCTTTATCCAATTTGCCAGTCTGTGTCTTTTAATTGGAGCATTTAGCCCATTTACATTTAAGGTTAATATTGTTATATGTGAATTTGCGCCTGTCATTATGACGTTAGCTGGTTATTTTGCTCATTAGTTGATGCAGTTTCTCCCTAGCATCGATGGTCTTTACATTTTGGCATGTTTTTGCAATGGCTGGTACTGATTGTTCCTTTCCATGTCTAGTGCTTCCTTCAGGAGCTCTTGTAGGGCAGGCCTGGTGGTGACAAAATCTCTCAGCATTAGTTTGTCTGTAAAGGATTTTATTTCTCCTTCACTTAAGAAGCTTAGTTTGGCTGGGTATGAAGTTCTGGGTTGAAAATTCTTTTCTTTAAGAATGTTGAATATTGGCCCCACTCTTCTGGCTTGTAGAGTTTCTGCAGAGAGTTCCGCTGTGAGTCTGATGGGCTTCCCTTTGTGGGTAAGCCAATCTTTCTCTCTGGTTGCCCTTAACATTTTTTTCTTCATTTCAACTTTAGTGAATTTGACAATTACGTGTCTTGGAGTTGCTCTTCTTGAGGGCTATCTTTGTGGTGTTCTCTGTATTTCCTGAATTTGAATGTTGGCCTGCCTCGCTAGGTTGGGGAAATTCTCCCGGATAATATTCTGAAGAGTGTTTCCCAACTTGGTTCCATTCTCCCCGTCACTTTCAGGTACACCAATCAGACATAGATTTGATCTTTTCACATAGTTCCATAATTCTTGGAGGCTTTGTTCATTTCTTTTTACTCTTTTTTCTCTAAACTTCTCTTCCTACTTCATTTCATTCATTTGTTCTTCAATCACTGATACCCTTTCTTCCATTTGATCAAATCATCTACTGAAGCTTGTGAATGTGTCACATAGTTCTCATGCCATGGTTTTCAGCTCCATCAGGTCATTTAAGGACTTCTCTACACTGTTTATTCTGGTTAGCCATTTGTCTAATCTTATTTCAAGGTTTTTAGCTTCTTTGTGACGCGTTCAAACATCCTCCTTTAACTCAGAGAAGTCTGTTATTACCAATTGTCTGAAGCCTTCTTCTCTCAACTCGTCAAAGTCATTCTCCATCCAGCTTTGTTCCATTGCTGGCGAGGAGCTATGTTCCTTTGGAGGAGAAGAGGCGCTCTGATTTTTAGAATTTTCAGCTTTTCTGCTCTGGTTTCTCCCCATCTTTGTGGCTTTATTTACCTTTGATCTTTGATGATGGTGATGTACAAATGGGGTTTTGGTGTGGATGTCCTTCCTGTTTGTTAGTTTTCCTTTTAACAGTCAGGACCTTCAGCTGCAGGTCTGTTGGAGTTTGCTAGAGGTCCACTCCAGGCCCTGTTTGCCTGGGTATCACCAGGAGAGGTTGGAGAACAGCAAACATTGCAGAATGGCAAATGTTGCTGTCTGATCCTTCCTCTGGAAGCTTCATCTCAGAGGGGCACCCAGCTGTATGAGGTGTCAGTTGGCCCCTACTTGGACGTGTCTCCCAGTTAGGCTATTCTTGGGTCCAGGACCCACTTGAGGAGGCAGTCTGTTCGTTCTCAGATCTCAAACTCCATGCTGGGAGAAGCACTACTCTCTTCAAAGCTGTCAGACAAGGATATTTAAGTCTGCAGAAGTTTCTGCTGCCTTTTGTTCAGCTACACCCTGCCCCCAGAGGTGGAGTCTACAGAGGCAGGCAGGCCTCCTTGAGCTGCAGTGGGTTCTGCCCAGTTCAAGCTTCCTGGCCACTTTGTTTACCTACTCAAGCCTCAGCAATGGTGGGCGCCCCTCCCCCTGCCTCGCTGACACCTTGCAGTTCGATCTCAGACTGCTGTGCTACCAGTGAGTGAGGCTCTGGGGGCGTGGTACCCTCCCAGCCAGGTGTAGGATATAATCTCCTGGTGTGCCATTTGCTAAGGCTGTTGGAAAAGCACAGTATTGGGGTGGGAGTGTCCCTTCTTTCCAGGTACCATCTGTCATGGCTTCCTTTTGCTAGGAAAGGGAATTCCCTGACCCCTTGTGCTTCCTGGGTGAGGCGATGCCCCACCCTGCTCCGCTAGCTGCATCATCTAACAAGCCCCAGTGAGATGAACCTGGTACCTCAATTGGAAATGCAAAAATCACCCATCTTCTGTGTTGCTCACTCCAGGAGCTGCAGACTGGAGTTGTTCCTGCTTGGCCATCTTGCAACCTCTCTTTCTTCATGTCTTGAATCTACTTTGCATTTCTTTTTCTAGTTTCTTAAAGTAGAAGTTTAGATAATTAATTAGTGGCTTTTCTTTCTTACTATAAGCCTTTAGTTTCATAAATTACCCTCTATGCACTATTTTAGTTCCAGCCTACAACCTTTGGTATGTTATATTGTATTTTCACTTAATAAAAAATATTTTCTAGCCTTCCTTATTATGTTCTATTTGACCCAGGGGATGCATAGAAGTATGTTGTTTAATTTCTAAACATTTAGGGATTTTCAATATATCTTTCTACTATTGATGTTTAATTTAATTCCAGTATGGTCAAAGTATATAATTTGCACCTCAATTCTTCTAAATGTGTTATAGTTTGTTTTACAGTTCAAAATATGATCTGGTTAACATGTAGCTTATGTACAAGTGGAAAGATTGTCTCTTCTACTGTTGCTGAGTAGAGTGTTCCATAAATGTCAGTTGAATTTTCTAACAAATATAATGATTTTTTGCCTACTTATTTAATCAATTACTAAGAAGAGTTTACATTTCCAAATATAATTATGGACTTACCTGTTTCTTCTTTCTGCTCTTTTTTTATATATTTTTTGCCTTATATATTTTGAAGCTATGCTCTTAGGTGCATTACATTTTAGGATTATTGTGCTTCCTTAATGAATTGACCCCTTTATCATAATATACTGTCCTCTTTTTTCTGCTAATATTCTTTGTTGTGAAGTCTACTTTTTCTGATACTGATATAGACACTAGCTTTTTTTTTAATGAATGTTTACATGGGATTTTTTTAAAATGATTTTTTCCAATTGAATTTAAAATAGCCTACTTGTAGATAGTATCTACTTGGATCTCTGTCTTTTATTTGTGTTTAGACCACTTATATTTAATGTGGTTATTGATATGGCTTTATTAAAATGTCCATCTTAGTAACTGTTTTCTGTTTTACATTTTCTTTGTTTCTTTTTCCCATCTTTCTTTCTTCTTTTGGATTGATGAATTATTATTTTATTTTTTCTACTAATGACTTGTTATTTATACATTTTATTAAAAACAGGTCTTTCCCTAGGGTTTACAATATATATGTTTAATAAATTGAAGGTAGACTGGTAAACTGTCACACAGCAATAGAAACTTAATATTTCACATTGTACTGTAAAGATATTACACAATACATTCCCAATTCCTTTTCTACTCACAATTTTGTTGTTGTATTCATTGCAATAATTTTGTTTTAGACAGTAATAATCCACAGCAATTAAAATTAGAAACTGGGTTTTATAAAAATTATACTGTAAGTTCTGGGGTACATGTGCAGAATGTGCAGGCTTGTTACATAGGTATACGTGGGCCATGGTGGTTTGCTATCGTGGGAACCCACCCTCAATATTTCAACATAGGTTCTTTCTATTTTCCGTAAGTGTTGGCTGGTCTGAAACATAAAGAGAAAGAGCACAAAGAGGGGAATTTTACAGCTGGGCCGCCAAGGGTGACATTACATATTGGTAGGACTGTGATGTCCACCTGAGCCACAAAACCAGCAAGTTTTATTAAGAATTTCAAAAGGGGAGGGGTTGAAGGAAGAGGGAGTAGGTCACAAGATCTACAAGATCACAAGCTTCAAAGGGCAAAAAGGAGAACAAAGATCACATGCTTCGGAGGAAAGAGGACTGCTAATAAGGGTCTATGCTCAGCTGTGCATGTATTGTCTTGATAAACATCTTAACAAAACAGAGTTCAAGAGCAGAGAACCAGTCTGACCTCAAATTTACCAGGGTGCAGTTTTTTTCCCCACCCTAATAAGCCTGAGGGTACTGTAAGAGACCAGGGCATATTTCAGTCCTTATCTCAATCGCATAAGACAGACACTCCCAGAGCGGCCATTTATAGACCTCCCCCCAGGAATGCAATTCTTTTCCTAGGGTCTTAATATTAATATTGCTTGCTAGGAAAAGAATTTAGCGATATCTTTGCTACTTGCATATCCATTTACAGGCTCTCTGCAAGAAGAAAAATATGGTTTTTTGCCCAACCCTGCAGGCAGTCATATCTTACGGTTATCTTCCTTTGTTCCCTAAAATCACTGTTATTCTGTTCTTTTTCAAGGTGCACTGATTTCATATAGTTCAAACACATGTGTTTTACAATCAGTTTGTACAGTTAACACAATTATTACAGGGTCCTGAGGTGACATACATCCTCAGCTAATGAAGATAACAGGATTAAGAAATTAAAGTAAGACAGGCATAAGAAATTATAGGAGTATTATTTGGGAAGTGATAAATATTCATGAAATCTTCACAATTTATGTTCATCTGCAGTGGCTCCAGCCAGTCCCTGCATTCAGGGTCCCTGACTTCCTGCAACAGTTTGCTGCACCCATCAACCCGTCATCTACATTAGGTATTTCTCCTAATGCTATCCCTCCCCTAGTTCCCCGACCCCCTGACAGGCCCCAGTATGTGATGTTCCCCTCCCTGTGTCCATGTGTACTCACTGTTCAACTCCAACTTATGAGTGAGAACATACGGTGTTTGGTTTTCTGTTCTTGTGTTAAGAAATTGAGTTTTACATTTACATTAAGCTATGACCTGTCCAATGCCTCTCATTTATTTGAGTTGATCTATCATCCTTCTAGAAGTGAATATTGGTCCCCAATATCTGTATTAGTTTTCTATTGCTGTGTGACAGGTAGTCAGAAATTTGTGACTTAAAACAACACTTTTTTTTTGTGGTGGGGGAACTAGTTACAGGTGATTATTTTACAATTTTTTGAATGTACCAAATGCCATTAAATTGTATAATTTAAAATAGTTAATTTTATGTTACAAGAATACCTCAAAAAATACCATCTATTGGAGCTATTGGGGCTATAATTGAGTTTTTTATTCCCTTAGGAGCTGATTAGAGTCTGTTAAGCTGGAGAGTATAAAAATAAATATGAAAACAAAACAAAAACCACTCATTTGTTATCTCATAGCTCCTGTGATTAGAAGTCCAGATACAGTATGACTCATTTCCCTACTCAGAATCATCAAGCCACAATTAAGTTGTTGGCCTAGATTGCGATTTTATCTGAGACTCTGGGTTCCATTTCATACTCATTTGGTTTGGTAAAGGAATGCAATTTTTTTATGATTGTAAGACCAAGGTTCTCACTTTCTTGCTGTCTGTCAACTGGGGACCATTCTCAGAGCCTAAAGACACCTGTCATTCATTTCCTGCACTAACATGAAAACTTAAATGGCAGTTTCTCCCTTCAAGGCCGATGTGAAAATGCCTCTTACTTCAGGATATTGGGGCCTTCTTGGGATTCTGCATATCATTCTGTGTTTACCCACAGTGCACTAAAGCTTTCACTTTTCTCTAACGCTATCTTGCGCTTGAGGCTGGGATTTATTTGGTAGAGGTTTCCTTTCAGTGTCTGTTCCATCTAGAGCTTCAAGTCTTTTCCTTCATTCGTCCTTCAGAGTATGTCTCTCTAAATTTTCTATACCTTCTTCCAGCAGTGAATTGCTATTATTTATAGCTCAAAACTTATTAACCTGCTGGCAGAGGGGAGGGAAGTGATTCTTTATTGTTGGGGCTCAGCCTCTAACTTAGATAAGCACTGTGTCCCTGGGTTCTGGTTTTGGTGCCTTTTCAGTGCTCTTGTCCATACCTCTAATTGTGTAGGCCATAAATGTATTCCTGGCCTTCCTCTAAGAATAGAATATTTTTTCTTTTCTTTTTCCCCACCTGGAATGGGTCTTTACCCTTGCCCTAAAAGTGTTATGATTGGCTTCCCTAACCCTACTAGGTTAAAGCTTTGGTATCATAGGGAAGATAGGACCTAGATGCTGCTGTATGTCTTTCCCAGGCAAACTTCAGAAAGGAGTTTTTCTAAGGGTTTTTGTTTCGCTTTTCATCATGAGCTCACAGTGAGGCTTATGGGGAAGAATCTGTGAATCTCTCCAAATTCCCTTTGTGTGTGTGGCTTCTAATACTTCTATATGCTCACATTCTCCTATACTCAACATTGAACAATTTATTAAAATTTTTGACTGAATTCTTACCTGCCTGCCTGGTGTTTTTTGTCTACTGTAAGCAAACAAGAGCTAGCATCGTGTTTCTCCTTGGAGGTGTCTGCCTTTCCTTAGATATTGGCTTTGGTGGTTGCCCTACAACCACAGGTCTCTGCTCAGTTCAAGAAAAGTTGTGATTTTGTAGATTTTCTAGATCGTACTATATTACATTCCGGATAGAAAAACTTCTCTTCTTTGCCTTTCACACCCTAAAGGAAGCCCTATTAACTTCTTGTTTTCATTACTGTTGTGAATCTTCCCTTGAACATTATAATCCCTATAAGGAGAGTGGGAATATCTTTTTTATTAGTAAGTCTGATCCTTATTTGACATAATATTTGTTGAGTAAACCAATGAAGAAATGAACAAATAAAACAAGTAAATGAATGAGCTACATAGAGCTGTGTAGAGTTACATAGTAGGAAGTTAATAGAAAAGTGCAGCAAATATGAGAGCTTGTAGTAATTCAGTGGAATAGTAATGTCAGACATACAACTATGCCATTTAGAAGATTCATGTATGAAAACAATTAAAATAAAACTAACCAGCTCCCAAAATAATGGAGCTTGAAAGATCAAGAGAAAGACCAGGCAACTGCTTGTCAAACAGCCTGGTAAAGAGAATTGAATCCTCCTTATGGTACTCAATAGCTTGTGAGGAAGGTGAAAGAGAAAATTCATACCCTAGATGAAGGAAGGTGGTGGGATGGTTAGCTATTTATATGTTTTCATTAATTGTAGATTATACCTTTGCTAGATGAACAGCATAGTGTTTGCTGCGACGAGCTAACCAGATACAGTTTCAAGTCCAAGCTACCTAGTCCCTAGCTACCAGCATTGTTGGCTGCTGACACCACATAACTGTGCAAAAGGAAGTTGCCTTCCTCAAGATTTTGCTTCACACTCCCCAGTAGCAGCACCAATGAACAACACAAAGGTAAGACCCACATGCATTTCAGCTTCAGAGCTCTCTCTGAGATTGTTTGAGGTCTCTGTTGCATCCCAGTTAAACTTCTGAATAATGCTGTTTCCTTCACTCTCGCAGGTGTTTCTTAGAGCATTCCCCAGTACACCTCACACATACATAGTTCTAAGGTAGTTCCTTAGAGAAGTCAATCTGCAGTAGATAAAAGAAATTATTTCCAAATTCTGATAATTTGTAAATTTAGGTTTACTGATATATTATTTGTCATTAACTTTTCTGCTCATTGGTTCCAGAAGAAATCGTGGTGTGATAGACTGAACGATGACTCCCTCTTCCACAGCAATGTCCATGTCTCAGTCCTCAAAACCTAGGAATATGTTACTTTTACATGGTCAAAGAAATTTTGCAGATGCAATTAATTTGAGGATTTTGTGATGGAGAGATTATCCTGAATTATCCAGGTTGGCCTGGATAATCATAAGGGTCCTTTTAAAAGCAGGACAGGATTGGAATCAGACAGAAGATGAAGTGACGACAGAAGCAAAGGAACAGAAAGAAAGATTAGAACATGCTACACTACTGCTTTAAGGATGAAGGAAGGAGGCATAAGCTGAGGAATGCTGGCATTCTCTAGAATCTAGAAAATGCAAGGAAATGGATTCCCTTCTAAGGCCTCCAGAAGGAATGCAGCCCTGCCAATCTTTTTTAGACTTTAACCTCCGTATATATGAGATAAAACTGTGCTTTCCTGTAAGCCACTCAGTTTGTGGTAACTTGTTACAACTTCAATATGAAATGAACATACACGGTAATCATAAGTTTGTTCAAAAGATGACCAAGTGCTTACAGAGATGTAACCCAAGGCATAAGATTATGAATGTCATTTCACTTCTATATTTTCTCAATGTTTATAATCTAGTTATGTTATTTTATAATAGAAAATGAATTTATAATTAAAAGCATTATCATTTATGTCTGCTTAATCTATTACTCTTTAAATGCTATGGGCAATTCAATTATTTTTAGCACAAATACACATATAAAATTTAACAGGATCAACATGGATGCTGGTTACTTATCCATCACTGTGCTACCTCTACTACCATTTGATAGTTTGACTCATTTCATCCCTTTGGTACTTGAGCAGTTGTCTTCATATTCTGGCTAGTGACAGTATAAAATTGCCTTCTTTGACCTTTGTTCTTGACTTTGTATTCAAACTTGATTTCAAATTCCCTAACCCCAAAGAAAGGAGACAAGAGTGCCCTATGTAAACCACAGCCTTTTCAACAGAAATGCTCACATAAAATTTAGTATCAACATTTTGTGTAGGAATTTTTCTCTCCAAAATGCATAATTTTATTCTTTCTGAAATTTAGTTTATTTACCTAAATAATATGCTGAAAATAAATTACTACAATAATGGCAAATTTGCACTAAATGAAAACTTAGAAATTATAAATATATGTGATAAGATAGTCATATAAGAAACTAACTTTCAAAAAATGCTTCTTATAAATGATATGTCAAGAATTTCTCAAGGAACCATGATTACAACTAGGTCATTTTACATTATTTTCTATACATTTAGATAATTAATCTATGCTCTTATAATGTTAAATTTCTTAGTAATCCAAAATTGTTCAGCTGAAATATTATAATGATCATACCCATGAATGTGATGTATTCTCCCTTTTAAGACTTATCTTTCTAATTTAGAGGCCATATGTCCATTTATTATTTAATAAATCTCATCATATCCTAGCAATATTTCTAGATTAAACTTTCTAGAATTGATCATCCCATGATTCAGATTTAGGATCAACAATTATTATCTTAGTGATGATTAATATTAGGCTTTCTTACATGCATTAGCTTAAAAAGTACATTATTGTAGTGGACATTTTGTAAATGTTCATCATTTGACATGTGTCTGATCTATGAACAGCTGGTAGAAAAAGAGAAAAAAGAAAAAAAAGAAAAAAGTTCTGTGGACATTAAATTAAAATAATTATCAACGTTCAGATTTTTAGATTACATTACTTGAGTTTTTAAATACAGGGACGAGGTCTCTGGTATATCCTGATGTAACAGTTCATTAAAACAACATGAAGCTTCTAGAATACGTATACAGAGAGAGAGGAAGGAATAAGTGTATCTTTTACCTTTTCCCCCTTTGACTTCCCCCCTTTATAAGCCTGTGTGCAGTTTCCAAACTCCTGATAGAGTTCATCTTAGAACAATGAGATGATTTCATTAACACAGTGCTTTGATGAACTGAGCTTATCAACTATAAACATACAAAAATGTGGTGATAGGCTCATACTAGAAGGCCTTTGGTTCTAGGGAAATATAATCTACATTATATTACACTGGAGAAATAGAATCTACATTATTCGTGAAACCTTCCTACAAGCCCTGAGTGAGCATCTGGTTTTAACTGAAATAGAAACAATTTCTCTCAGAATTGCTAGTGTTCCCTCCTTTAGACAGGTTCTCAGTGAGAGAATCTCAAAGCACCTTTATGTTTCCATCTACTTCTTTTTGTCTCTCTAAGCTTCTGTTGGGTATTTTGTCCATTTTTCTAACATATTTTCTTACCACTACTATTGCTTTGCCCATCACTTTTTTCCTCCTTTTGTTTTTCCTTTCCTTTTTTTTTTTTTGGTTTAGAAATAAAGTTTAAAAGCTAATGGAACTATTCAACTGAATGGATCTGAGTTTCAGCAATTGTGAACTCTTTAAAATGAAATAAATATTTCTTTGAGGTTAACATTGTTAATGAAAGGATTCTCCCTTTACTGAGGGAACATCAAGACAAGCTTAACATTTCCAGGGCTCAGTCACCTACAAAAAATAAAACTATGAAGACATTCTAAGGATATGCTGGACCTTCAAATTTAACTTACACTGCAGCAAGCTTTTATGGCCTATTCTAAAAACTTAGTACTAGCTCTCTTGTTTAATGAGCAGCTTAATTTAAAGCTTAAAATTATTAAGTATTCCAAAGGAGTCATAAATAATGCAGCTTATAATATTCTTATCAAGCACATAAAGATACATTTGTCTTCCATTAACAACATACTTTTAAAGTAGCTTGACCTCTTCAGATGTATAAGAGCACTCAATTAGTGCAATTTGTCACAGGTCTTTTACACGTTAATAAGATGTAATTAATTGTCTGTTTTGTCTAATTAACTTTTCAGACACTGGCAGCTCTTGTTCTTTTAATACAAAGCAAGAGTGCCTTATTTGCAATTCTAATATTTGATGCAGAATTCTGACTATAAACTCAAGTCTACCATCCTAAAAAAAAGTTATATGGCAATTAAGAATTCAGGAAAGAAATATTATATATTTTTAGGATGTTAATGTTTTTATGTGCTATCCCAAACCACAAGAGTGAAAGAAATTCAGATTGGAAAATAAATGAGAAAACATACATAATCCTCCCCAAGATATATTAATATGTAAGATTTTATGTAAATAATTTTATATTGGCTCATTCATTCATTTAGCTGTTCTCTCATCTTCTATTAATTCATTCGTTCTTGTAGTGCCAAGTCTCTTGAGGATAGTCTGTTAGTAGCTAAAGATTTGAGGATAACTAAGTAAAAACACTGTCCTTAACAAAATGTATGTTTCCTGGCCATGAAATTAACAGTGAAATTGACTAAATCTTAGAGTAGAAGCATACGCTCTACATATAATATTTTTTATCCTAGTGAAGTGTAGACCAGAGTGACATATTTGTGGCACATTTGTTCAACATATGACAATATACTAACTCTATTTTTCATCTTATTACACTGTAAAATTAACATATTTTAATTACAAGTATTTGAAAAATATAAATATTTTATTGTGTGGCATTATTAAATATTATTTTTAAATATGACTTAAATATAATATTTCTGGCCGGGCACCATGACTCACGTCTGTAATCCCACCACTTTGGGAGGCCTAGGTGGGGGGATCACTTGAGGTGAGGAGTTCGTGACCAGCCTGGCCAAACGGTGAAACCCCGTCTCTACTAAAAATACAAAAATGAGCCAGGTGTGGTGGCGCTTGATTGTAATCCCAGCTACTTGGGAGACTAAGGCAGGAGGATTGCTTGAACCTGGGAAGTGGAGGTTGCAGTGAGCTGAGATTGTGCCACTGCACTCCAGCCTGGGTGACAGAACAAGACTACATCTCAAAAAAAAAAAAAAAGTAATAAAATATAATAAAATTATATATTTCATTATATTTTAATTTTAAAATATAAAATTATATAAATGTATATATTACTAACAGGTACCATAATTTATTTAGCATTAACTCAGACTAATTACCTGTGAGTCTTTTTACAAATGCTGAGTTTATAATTTTGGTAGAATCTCTGCAGAAGATTGTGATGAACAGTCAAGGCTGATAAATGTTTCCCCATTCTAATACATTTAGTTATTCCCAAATTCCAAGTTGTATAACAAATAATGCAATATTTTGGATCCTTCATTGCTGTTTTCTTAGGGCACCCAACATATTTTCTTAGGGCACCCAACAGATTCAAAATTCCTGGACCAAAGGCCAAATCTAAAAGTGTTGTAAAGTTTCTGATGCATGTAGTCAAATTGCTTTCTAGAAAATACTCAGAAATCTGATATTTTATATGAAAACAACTGTCTTCCCTAGGATGAATTAATTATTTTTAAGGTTTACATTTGATTTTTTAAATGGGATCTCTATATTTTGGGGATTTTTGTTGTTATTGTTGTTGTTTTCTTTTTTGAGACAGAATCTCACTCTTTTGCCCAGGCTGGAGTGCAGTGTTACAATCTCGGCTCACTGCAACCTCCGCCTCCAGGGTTCAAACAATTATCCTCCCTCAGCCTTCCTAGTAGCTGGGATTACAGGCATCCACCACCACGCCCAGCTAATTTTTGTATTTTTCGTAGAAACAGGGTTTCTCCAAGTTGACCAGGCTAGTTTTGAACTCCTGACCTCAAGTGATCCACCCGCCTCGGACTCCCAAAGTGCTGGGGTTCGGGTGTGAGCCACTGCACTGGCCTTATATTTTGTATTTTTAATGATGTTTCTCCTATATGTATTTAATAATTGTGTACATAATAATATAAAATGTGTATCATATTAGTAGCAAAGTTTTTTCTTCCTTTTTCACTTTTATTATTATGATGAAATACTAGGTAACAGAACATGCTCTGGAGTCAGACCAGCTGGGTTTTAATTCTGACTCTGCCCTTATTGGCTATGTTACCCTCTGTAAATACCTTGAACTGTGTTTCTTAGTTTCTTTATCCATAACAGGGGGACAATAACAGCACCTATTTCACCAAGTAATCATAAAAATTAAATATGTTAATAAATGTAAAACTTTTAGAAAATCTCCCATTTCTTGTTCGTTGCCTTCCTGCAGGAACTGTAATGTTAGATTAGATTACCATTCTCTGTTCTTCAATGTCCAAATCAACTCTTTCATTGAAATCAATTTCAATCTTCTCCCACTGCATTATTGGTAAGCCTTTTATGTTTATGACTCAAATAATTGATCAAATTTTCCATAAATTTCAGATATGGCCTTTGTCACTAGGATATTTTGATTTTTAAGCTTTTTTATTTTTTAACATCAGTTTATTTTCTTTGCATTTTTGTCTTCATCCCAATTTTTCTTTTCTATTATGGGTTCCAGATCTTGTTTCTCAGAGACCATTTCTTCTTTGATATATTTGATAACACCAAACATATAATATAATACTTTCATGTTTTAATTTTAGAAATTATTTGTACAGATATGCTTAGTGTCTGCTTTTCTCCTAATTGTTTTTCTTGGAGGAGGTTATGCTTTAAAAAATATTTTTATCTTACTCATATTTGAATAGAAAAGTATTTATCTAGGCCTACTGTTTTGCCAGTAAGCAGGGTAGACGGTGTACTTTTGGTCCCTCTAATAGCTCATATGGACTCTAGCAAAGCGTTGCTCCCACCCCAAAATTGACCTATGCCAATTGGAAATATCCTGCATCTTCTCATTTAATGCTGGTACAATTCACTGTGATTGAAATTTATTTCAACATATTTACAGACCATGAGGGCTAAGAAACATTGCCTGATGACATATATAAAGAATTACATTATTAAAAATCATGCCAGACATATTGATTGTAATGATTATCATAAAACGTGTATTATTATCAAAGTAAACTAAACACATCCAATTCATCAGTGATATAGTCAGTGACAACTAGAATTAGAGAATATTAAGAGTATAATGAAACATTACCATCCCGTTCAAGTTCAGAATTTTGTACATATATGTACATATATAAGCCCAGAAACCCAAAGATGTGAAGAAATGGCTAGAATGAGGCAGAAACTGGAGTTTGACTCAGATTCCTATATTGCAGTGATTTTTCCATGATGCTCCATTAGCCCTTTAGTTTCAAGAATCAGGATAATTGTCCAGGAAAACACAGAATTTTCACTATTTTAAAAGGTAGATATCACTGGAAAAGAACAGGCAAGTGACAACTAACAGAGAATAAAGACAAACACAGTATGAGAAATTCTTCCAATAACCTCTGAGTGGATGTCATTGCTTTAGGAAGTGATGATGGGCCCAGACAGCCATGGGAAGATGATTATTTAAGAGGCTGACACCTGAAAATGGAGATTTATAATTTAACTCTTACCTGGGATAAGGTAAAATTGAAAAAGCATGAAGAAATTGCACTATTTTTTTGTTGCAAAGATTCATATATCATATCCATTACTTTATGAGTTAGCAAAGCCCAATGTCCCAGTGGTAAAATAATAAAAGCGGAACACTTTCTTGGTCATTCAGTTATTTTGATTAAAAATGAAAAAAATCTACATAACGAAAATCTGAAATTCCGTTTGCAACTTCATCTGGACAAAAGATCGTTTCTTTTTCTTCTTTACCTTTAAAAACATATGACTAAAAGCATCAATTTTCAAGAGAATATCTATTCATTGCTACTGTATTAGTCATCTAGTTATATTTTTATAAATAAATGTGAAATGTAGTGTTTCGTCAACAGCTAGAAAAAAATGGCTGTTTCAATTTGGTTATGGACACACTCCTGCCACCTGGTGTCATATTATCTAAATTACAGAATCAGGTCTGGAAATGCAAACACATTTTTAAAATTCAATTATTTAAAGAAAAATGTTTCTATGAATCCTGTGTATATTAAAATTAATTTTGAAGCAAAATGTAAACTATCACAAAACCAAGCTGTGATGAATAAAATGATTTAGAAATACAGAAAACTATTCAATATTATCATTATTAAAAATAAAATTTGAATTCACTTTTTGGTTTGTATCTTCATAATGAAAGGCTAAATCAAACTTAAAAAACAAACTTTGATCTTATGCTATGAGTAGAGGTATCCTCTGTATTGCTATTATTTAATGCAAGAAAAAACTGATGTTGTCATCCATTTAAATAAGAATGATAACTAGAAGCTTTAGTAAAAGAAACTTTTGGAAATATTATAAACTACTTTGGTTTTATCTCTTCATCTAATTTCACATGCAAGACAAAGAGTGAAAGACAACAGTTATAAAACATAACTTTATAAATTGATAATGCATTAATGTATTTTTGCAAATCCTTGTCAGCTCAATTATATCCTTGGCATTCAGAAATAATCACTCATACTCTCTAGCAATTCTTCACGACAGCTAGTCACCTTATCTGATTTTATGTCCATGACTGCTTTTAGAAGATCTAATATCTCCTAGTCAGAACATTAGGACCAAACTTCTCACATTGTATCATAGAAATTAGATTTTTCACTTTCTCTTCAGTGACATTTTCCAAATTATGTACTTCCTCACTGATTATTATGAATAAATTTGAAAACACTAAAATAAATAAATGTAAACTGGCCTTAGCATTATATTATTAACATGGTAAAGTATATTGAGAAGGTAAGAGCATATGTCACTTCTCAAGCTCTATGGATCACTCTGGTCTCCACCTTAGAACACAAAACTAGTCCTCTCAGGTGCACTAACTGGAAATATACTAAAAGATGTATTTTCTTATGATGTGTAATGATTACTTTTATAGCTCTGTTTTGGAGTTTATTTTTATGTCAGAACAGATTATTGATTGAAATAATGAAATATATCATCTACACTATCTCTTTTGGCCCTGTTATGAAGTCATGGCTAGGAAAATTATAAATTCGATTAAAATATATTGGAATATTTTCAGCCAGGTGTTCTTTGGTTTCTGTACCATGAAGTTACTACTTTATGTGATGTAATATTGCTGAGTGATTGAGACAGAGTTGAAGTCTGACTGCTGAAGTTCAAATGGCAGCTCTACTATTCCAAGCCTTACGGACTTGGAAAAATTGGATAACCTCTCTAAGCCT
Organism: Macaca thibetana thibetana; assembly: GCF_024542745.1. Taxonomy (NCBI): domain Eukaryota; kingdom Metazoa; phylum Chordata; class Mammalia; order Primates; family Cercopithecidae; genus Macaca; species Macaca thibetana. The sequence goes on along the minus strand of NC_065582.1, from coordinate 51,711,281 downwards.
CAATTTCCTCAATATCAAGTAAGAATATCAACCATACCCAGGTTTATTTGGGGATCCGTTGAGTTAATGCATTTACTGGTGTTTGGCACACGGTAAGTGCTCCATAAAATATGTTTATTGTTTATAATATAACTATGAAAAAACCACATAATCATTTAAAAAGATTATGTAGCATTTTAGATATTCAGGTAATTATTAATTACCTGAATTAATTTCAGCTATCACCTCTTGCTTTTACAACTAATCATTTCAAAGTCTTATGCCCTGAAGTTAAACATGTTAGTAGTATTAGATGTATATTTTTAATTAAACCCCTTTGGGAAAAAAGTTGTTTGAAAATAAAGATTCGTTTTAGTGCTTAGTTTGCATTCTCAGAATTCAACTGAAACTTGGATGTTTGGTAAAATCATATTTTACAAATATATTGATAGCTAGTTGAAAGTTATTATGAGATAATACTAAGCAACATAAATGTAATTTCCTTATATGTTCATTAAATTGTTCAAACTAGTAACATTCTTAAAAACGAAGTCTTTTTATCCTTGTGGTTGTGGATTTTTATATATAAACTATAATGTGTATATATGTATGTGTGTATGTGTACATACATATACAGTACATATATAGATACACACACACACACATATATATATAAATTTCTATTTAAGGGAGAAAAATTATTCATGGCAAAAAATTAGAGTTTCATGAGGAAGGTATTATTTTAAGTATAGATATTATACTTTTATATAAAATTCTGTTGGAAAAAACCCAGTTAAGGTAAGGATTCTTTGTCTGATTCTAGAACACCCAAAAGGATGTTATATAAATCTTCCCTTGCTATACTGTATATAGACTGACAGGGACAGAATGAAAACCAAAGCAAATATGAGGTAAGAATGATTTTTTATTACTTTAGGTATTTCTAGATGTCAGATAAAAATGAGAACATTGCTAAAAATTTTACAGAATGACAGCTCTGCCTTATGGAGAAAATTCTATAGTTTGATGTATGAGGCAGAAAATGTGAAAAATATTATGAAGTACTACCCTGACATAATGATGGAAAGCTGCTGAAAGTGTGCTAACACCAAGAAATATAATAGAGTAAAGTTAAACAAGGAAGAGTGCCATTTTTTTGAATCTTTTCTACCTCAGAAACATGAAGTTTAGCTTTCAAAAATGCAAACCACTACCTTTTATTTTTTACTGACTTCTACATGTACCACTTTACTACCTTACTTGGAAGCTAAGTTCCCAATACCTTTGTATATTTTGCAAATGCAAAATAAATACTGAAAGTTATTTAATAATGGTAATAAATATCCTCTACTATAAATGAGTAGACTGTAACCTGCTAAATTACTCATTTAGTATTTATCCACTCGAATGCTATTTCTGCATATACTCTTCTTCTAAGTGGTATCAGACATTTGATGCCTTAAGCCACATGTACCCACAACCCCTTTGTTCTGTTCACAGTAGTAAAATTTGCCTTTGATAAATTCTATAATTCAAGGTGCTCTGCCCTCTACCCTCTAAGAAGTTGACACTTACCCCAGATTAAGCCAAGTGGACTCTCTTACCCTGAGATTTTCCTCTTAGGCCAAATTATATCAGTGGAGGTGCTTGAAGAAATTAGCTCCTACTATCTGGAAATCTTGATATTCCCTGATTCCTGAAACTTTCTAAGAATCAATACTCCTTTGACTCTACAAAACCCTTTATCCTTCAAGTGAATTCTGGTTTTTGGTAATTTCAATTTGTTAAATTAGCTAAAGTGATTCATGAGGCTTACTCTCTCTCTCTCTCTCTCTCTCTCTCTCTCTCTATATATATATATATATATATATTTATATGGATATATATTTTTATATGTGGCACATTTAATGGTTGAGTTATGTAATATAGTATAAAACCTCATGACAGAAGCATATAGTTGAATGTGGCAGGATATTCTTAATTCCTTTATTTTTATAAGGAATACTGACATGAAATTTGATTTTTACGTAAGCTCTCTGTTTCACTAATTTTCCCCCATATTTCTTATGTCAAGAAAACACTCCATGGGTTAGTACAAAAGAAAATTAAATAACATATTATGTATTATTGTATGTATGCCGACACAATCACTTCTACATCGATTCTATTAATACATTAAAGAAGGAATCCTTTTCTGAAAATGCCACTTATACAATTATTTATATTTATATAAGACACAATTTTTTCAGTGGAATGCAGACTAGAAGGTGGGTTGCAGAATAACTCACATTTATATTATTTGCAAAGTTTTATGCATTATTTAAATTTAATATATTACAATCACCAGTGAGAATCACAGTTAAAAACATATCAATGTGCTCGAGTTTATTTCCCGTTGGATATCTCTGTATAAATATTGAGAAATGTTGAATTAAAAATTAAAGATTCATTGCAATTTTTTACTCTTTCATTTAATTTGCTTTTTATAATAGTAATTTTCCTATAACATTTTTATGAATATTAAATGAGACAGCTCATGAAAATCTCAACATAAAGATGGGTTCATAACAAGCTCAATAAATGCCTGTTGTGATATTGAAGATAATAATAAAATGATGATGATAATGATAGTGCATATCAACATGAAAATGAGTCTTGTCTAAACCATTATTTTCATTTAGGTTTCCTTGATTAGGTTTTGCTAGTTTTCTATACAGTCAAGTCTATGTGTGAAATTTTACTAATTGACTATTCTAAGAAAATCTCTAAAAATATCCCGATTAGTTGTCAATATTTCAACTTTAAACACATGACAACTGTTCCCACTATTTGGGTGGTATAAGAATCTTTTTATTTATTTATTTATTTAAACTTTTTAAAGAACAATTCTATGTATTGGGAACATAAAGATAAATAAGGCACCGTTCCCATTCTTTAGGAGTAAAATGAATCTAAATTCTGAGCTGATTTTTTTTTTTTTTTTTTTTTTTTTTTTTTTTTTTTTTTTTTGCATACAGAGAGTGAAGAAGAACTTTCATTTGGAGTTAGGAGATAGGAAGGCAGAAAAAGACCTTTCTCCTGTGGTGAAAACAAGTTAAATCTGGGAAAATACAAATAATATTTTTTATTTATTTATTTTTTTTGAGACAGAGTCGTGCTCTGTCTCCCAGGCTGGATGGAGTGCAGTGGTGCGACCTTGACTCACTGCAACCTCTGCCTCCCAGGTTCAAGTGATTCTGCTGCCTTAGCCTCCCGAGTAGTTGGGATTACAGACATGAGCCACCACGTCCAGCTAATTTTTGTATTTTTTTAGTAAAGACGGGGTTTCACTGTGTTGGCCAGGCTGTTCTCGAACTCCTGACTTCAATCAATCCACCCAATTCAGCCTCCCAAAATGCTGGGATTACACGCATAAGCTACCGCACCCGGCCAATCATATATATATATATATATATATATTTTTAAACATGGCCAGTGAAAAGTGGTGAATAAGAGATTTCTTGTGAACTGAAGTCTAGAGAGAAACAAGCTCAGAAAGCAACCATAACCTTCCAGACCTGGAGATGGGCCTCTAGCGTGGGAATGCTGGGGGGCTTGTCATAGAAATATTTTATGGGAGTGAGGGAAAATCAACCAGACTCCTTGGAATACAGTGTGGGTAGGCAGAACAAATAAGAATTTGAAACAGTTATAAACAGAAGGATGGACCATTAGGGAAAGCAGTTCCCTTCCCTCAGTTTTTGCCAAGAAAGCATCAGCAAACCTCAACAGAGAGAAATCACATACCACACATAGTGCTATTCTTGTGTTTTCAGTCCCTACCTGAAGTGAAAGTATATTAAACTGCAACCATCCCCTTCCCAGCTAAAAAGGCAGCAGCTTGGGAGGTTGAGGTTGTCCGTTCACAAGTGAACTCATTCTAATTAAAGCTGTGACCTAGCACCAACTCAAATTGATTTTAGAAAATTTCTGAATAATCAGCCTTGCACTCTAATAACTTGTCAGAGAAAAGAGTTTAAATAAACAAAAATATAAATAAATTTTAAAATATTTTATACATCAGTTTTTATACAATGTGCAGTCTACAATAAAAAAAGTCCAGAACCACGAAGAAGCAGAAAATATAAGAATAATAGAGAAAATAATTTTTTTTTAATTTTTTTTTTCCATAGGTTATTGCATTTAGTTACATGCGTAAATTATTTAGTGGTGATTTGTGAGATTTTGGTGCACCCATCACCTGAGCAGTATACACTGCACCCAATTTGTAGTCTTTTATCCCTCACCCCCTTCCCACCATTTCCCTGAGTCCCCAAAGTCCGTTGTGTCACTCTTGTGCCTTTGCATCCTCATAACTTAGCTCACACTTAGGAGTGAGAACATACGATGCTTGGCTTTCCATTCCTGAGTCACTTCATTTAGAATAACAGTCTCCAATCTCATCCAGGTTGCTGTGAATGCCATTAATTCATTCCTTTTTATGGCTAAGTACTATTCCATTGTATTTATATAACATTGTAGGAGAAAACAGTGTTAATAAAAACAGATCTATTGATGAACAAGTGTTTGCAATGAGTCAACAAAAAAATTAAAAGTAACTGATTAAGTTAAATCATTTACAGGAAAAGATGAAGACATTGGGTATCTCAAGAAGTAAATTTAAACTAAAATACGATTCATTGGATATGCTAGCAAATGAAGTCAGAAAAAAGAGGAGAGTGAGAGACAGAAAAAGAATACAGATACAGAGAAATATTCAGGCATACAAAATTAGAAGAAAAAAGGGTCAATTATTTTTCCCAATTTCATAAACAATTTTAGCTCTATTGATCAAGAAAGTTTAATAAACCCAACTGAATAAAGTAAAAATTGATAATGAGGTATAGTATAGTTAAATTACTTAAAGCCATGGATAATACCAAAAAATAAACTATAGTTAAAAAAATAGTTTTAAGGACAGTGCAACAATGGTAACAATTACGGCTTAGTTCTCATCAGATAAAATGAGAGCCAGGAGACAAAGAGAGAACATCTTTAAAAGGAGACAAAGAGAGAACATCTTTAAAGTGCTAAGACAGAAAACAGAAACAAAAATTTTCAATCTACAATTATATATTCAGCATAAGTATCCTTTGAGAATTAAAGCAAAGATATCTTCAATAAAAAAAATTATACTACAAGATCCATACTACAAAATACACAAAAGTAGTTCTTCAGGCTGAAGGAAAATTATACCACAGATAAACTTACATCTATAGAGAAGAATACAAAGTACTAGATACAGCAAATATGTGGTTAAATATAAAAGTTTTTGTTTTTTTTAAAAAAATTTACGTTGTTTGAACTATATTATTAAAACAAAAAATATGTATAGTGGGGCTGATAACATATGTAGAATTAAAATATATTACAATATATGATATGAATACTAAAATTGTTTCATCAAACCAAAAGAAGGAAGAAAAGGAAGAACCAAAAAACAAGTAAACAAACAATGGATGAAATAAAAATTTAAAAAATAGCAAGATTTTAGCCTTAAATTCAGCCATATTAATTATTATATTAAATGTTGATAGGCTTAAATACTTCCATTCAAAGGCAAAAGTTTTATATCTGCATTAAAAAAAAACTATATGCTCTTCACAAAGCCATCAACATTAAATATTATGATATAGATATGTTGAAAGCAAAATAATGGAAAAGATATACCACACAAACACTAATCACAAGAAAGTTTGCATTGCTATATTAATATCAAACAAAGTAAATGTCAAGATAAGAAAAATTACCAGACGAAAATGTTTGATGTTTTATAATATTTTTAAAATGGTCAATTCAAAAAAGTATAAATATCTGATAACAGAGATTCAACATATATGAAGGAAAAATTGATGTAACTAAAGCAGGAAATTTAAACAATACATATCTATGCCTACATATTTCAACTTCTTTTTTTTTTTTTTTGAGATAGAGTCTTGCTCTGTTGCCCAGGCTGGAGTGCAGTGGCCTGATCTCGGCTCACTGTAACCTCCGCCTCCTGGGTTCAAGTGATTGTCCTGCCTCAGCCTCCCAGATAGCTGGTACTACAGGCACGCACCACCACACCTGGCTAATTTTTTGTATTTTTAGTAGGGACGGGGTTTCACCGTGTTAGGCAGGATGGTCTCCATCCCTTGACCTCGTGATCCGCCCACCTCGGCATCCCAAACTGCTGGAATTACAGGCATAACTTAACTTCCTTTTACAAGTGATCAAAAAAAAAAAAGACCAAAAATTAGTAAGCATAAATAAGATTTGAACAATATCAAATACTTACTTGACACTTCTAGGACACTACATCCAACAACTATATAATATGCATTATTTTCAAGAACACATGGAACATTCACTAATTCAGGCCAAATGCTGGACCATGAAATGAATCCCATTAAGTTTAAGATGATTTAAGTCACACAGGGCATGTTCTATGGTTATAATAGAATTAAATTAAAATTTAATAATACAAAATCTCAAATACATAAAAATTAAACATCATACTTCTAAATAATCCACTGCCTTAATAAAGAAAACACAAGACAAGAAAACATCATAAAGCTGAATGATAGTGAAAATCTAACTTATGTAAATATGTGGAATGCATATAAAACAGAGCTTCAGGGTAATTTATATGTAAATACTTATGTTAGATAAAATATTGCTTTAATGTTAATTTGTAAGTTTCCAATTCAAGAAGCTAGAAAAAGATCAAACTAAATCTAAAATAAGTAGAACCAACTAAAATAAGAGCAAAATAATTTTTTAAGAAATTAAAAATAGAGAAATAATGAAGTATAAAAAGAGGAACACCAGTTCTTTCAAAAGATAATACAATGAATAAATTCTTAGCAATATTGATCAACAAAAGCAACAAAACCCAATTACCAATAACACGGTATCAGGATATGTGGGTCACATACACAAAAAGATTATTCCATAATTTATCATAATGGCTAAGGGCTTTAACTTACCATAGAAAACATCTGTGTTTGGTCCTGTTTACTCTGTAAATGGCTCCCAGTTCTAGGTTAGCCTTATTTATAACTATTGCCAAAGGGAAACTAATGCATAAATTGTGGTATTGAATATAAATAATATATAAGAAGAGTGCCTATAATCTCCTAATAAAAACATGGCATATGTTTTAATAATAATATTCAACATTTTAGATATCTTAGAAAACTTTCCAAGCAAACTTGCCATAACTGAAGTGGGTTAAAACAATAATTACATTCTTTGGTTACATTTCAAAATGCCTACAAAGAGCAAATTAAATAATGTTGAGTAATATTCTGCAAAAACAAATTTCATCCCCACTTCCATGTCTTTATTAAATTGCTTTATATCCCACTTTGCTTAGGTTACTGCTGTTGTTCAGAATCCCCTCCTGAAGACAGGGAACACTTTAGCTGGCATACCAATGTGAATAATAAAAAAAATCCTTGACATATACATCTGTGCAAACATTCTCCCCAGCTACCTGAATTCAATGACCTCAATCATAAGGGGCTTCACTGAGTAAACATACATTTAGATTTTAAGATATGTATAAGTATATGGTACACCTCACTGGTGCCATTGACTATAATTGTAAAATATAATTAAATTTATTCATTGAGTGTTTTGTATCAGGAGAGTCACTAAAAATATCTTTGAACATCTGCTGTGAACCTTGTTTTGATGTGCATCACAAAAATATAGAATATTTAAGATATAATACATTATGTTCTCTTGAAGAATATAAAATACAATAAGATGTGGATATGATGGATTTCTGCCAAGCATTTGTACATATCTTCAGAAAATTTCACACATATAATTCCCTGGTGTTAATACTATTGTTCATTTTGTTCTTAATGGGGCTGCATTTTTAGTCTCAGTCCTCAATGACATTTTGTTGTACAAATGGTTCCTCTATTTAGGATATGTGCATCCTTTGTCTAATATGATTTCGGACCAACTCTTTGTATTTTCTTAGGTCAATATTAGTTTACCATGCATTTTCCTTTCACACTGGATCTGGGGCAGATAATACGAATCTGAATGTACAAATATGCAAAAATAAACTACATTCTCACAGAAAAATAATTACCAAAAACAGATTTAGTGTGAAATTGTGCATGACTCTTTTTAATTAGCACAGCTTTTACAACTCAAGCATGTATAGAAGCATCAGCATTATCTGTAATACATTTCAGTTGTATATTGCCATTATTTTTCCAAACATTATAAACTATAAGAATTCAACTACTCTCTTCAGTAGGCATTTTTCAAGTTCCTGCTTTATAGGAGTTGAACATATATGAACAAAGAAGATAGAGAAGGGGGTCCTGTGCTTTTCTTATACTGTCCCTTCAAATTTATTTCATTTAGAAGTATTCAGAATGAGCTATTAAAATACTGATAATCATCCTCATGCACATCTATTGTCTTCATCTTTTTATAATACTACCCGTGCTCACCATGCTGAAGTGCATTGACTTTCCTCATGTTTCTTGACTATTTCTGCATTTTTCTGCTCAGAGTCTTTGAATTGATTGCTTCCTGCACTTGGAATGCTTTCCCCGCTAGATCCACATGCTTGCTGTTATTCCCTTTTTACAGCTTCGATTAAATTCCCCTTCTCATTGGATTTTACCCTGATCTCCCTATTTATGATGGCAGTTTCTCCCATACAGCGGACTTTCTAAATCTAATTTAAGAGTTTTTATTATAAAGAGACGTGGATTTTGTTTCATGCTTTTATTAGAAGTATTGAGGTGACCATACAATTTTTATCCTTCATTATGTTAATGTGGTGTATTATATTTATTGATTTGTGTATCTTGAACCATCTTGCATCCCAAGCATAAATCCTATTTGATCATGCTGTATGATACTTATAGTGTGCTGTTGAATTTAGTTTGGTAGTATTTCGTGAAGAATTTTTGTATCTGTGTTCATCAGGGATATTGGCCTATAATTTCCTTTTCTGGAAGTGTCTTTGGTCTGCCTTTAATATCAAAGTATTGCTAGCCTCGTAAAATGAGATCGAAAGTATTCTCTCTTCTCTAATTTTTCAAAAGAGTTTGAGAAGGATTGGCCATCAGGTCCCAGGCATTTTCTTGTTTCTGCTGGAAGATTTTATTCACTATTTTATTCACTACTGCTCTGCTTTAATTTCCTATTTTTTTATGAATCAGACTTGGTAAGTTGTATGTTTCTAAGAATTTATCCATTTATTCTTGTTATTTAATTTTTTGACTTATAACTGTTCCAAGTAGTTTCTTATAATCCTTTGTATTACTGTAACAGTTACAATATCTCCTCTTTCATTTATAAGTTGAGTCTTTTTCCTTTAGACCATCTAAAGGTTTATATTTTCTATTGATTTTCTAATATCTATTATATGTATTTCTGCTCTGATCTTTACTTTTTTCTTCTGTCTTCTAATTTTGGTCTTAGTATGTTTTCTATTTTTCTTCTTTTTAAAAATTTCCTTGAAGTATTAAGTTATGTTGTTGTTTAAGATCTTTTTCTCATGATAGGTATTTATCATTAAAGAATTCCCTGTTAGAAATATTTTTGCTGCATTCCATAAGTTTTGTTATGTTGTGTTTCTTTGTCTCAAGATATTTCTCCATTATTGTATTTGATTATATTTCTGCCTTTCTTCAGTTCTGTTAATATTTTCTTTATTTACTTAAGTGTTCCAGTGTTGGGTGTGCATATTTTTATAATGGCTATGTCTATTTAACATTTGATAAATTTACCACTTTTTATGATATGGTGTCCTTCTTTGTCTCTTGTGGCAATTTGTTTTACTTAAATTCTATTTTTTTCCTGATGCAAGTATAGTTACGAAAGATCTCTTTTGATTACCATCTGTATGGGATATCGTTTTCTATCCTTTCACTTTTAGACTATGTGTGTCCTGAAAGTTTAAGTGAGTCTCATATAGACAGCATATACTTGGGTCTTGTTTTTCCATTTAGCCACTCCATATTTTCATGGAAAATGTAATCCATGTACATTTAAAGTAATTATTGATAGGTAAGGACTTACTATATTTGGTTGACATTTGGTAAATGTCTTTGACATCTTAATATCTTTGCCATTTTGTAAAATTGTTTTCTGAGTGTTTTGTAGTTCTTTGGCTCCTTTATTCTTTCTACTATTATTGTATTACTGTCTATCGTTTTCAACTCTGTTGATACTTCCTTTATATATTTAGTTTCTACAATTTATTGGGTGCATATATAGTTACAACTGTTATATCCACTTGATAAACTGGCTTATTACTATATAATGACCTTATTTGTCTCTTATGAGAGTTTTTGATGTAAAGTCTATTTGTCTGATTGGCAGACAACTGGTAATCTAACAAAACAAGCCTGTGGATATGACATAAATCCGTAATTTAGAAATTAGTGCTGAACACTAATTTCTAAGTCTAAAAACCTGTTGCTGGTAAGTACAATCCTAAGTATTCCATTTTCACCTGCATTTGTTTCAGTTTACCACTACTATAAGTTTATTTTAAAACAAAATGGAAAGATTTTACCTGCTAAATGCCCTCCCTTCTCACCTTGTATACAACATGACTAAAAAGTGTGATTTGCTACATTTTTTTTTTTAAAATGATACACTAAAGGATGTAGCAAGTTCAGAGACATGGCCTTTAAAAAGGAACACATAAAGAGTAAAATTATCCTGTTGTATCATAGGTCAGAAAGAAACATATTGGGCTGTCACATTCTAAGGTGGCTGCTATCATTCCCACTTCTTACTTTGTGACCCCCTACCCGTGAGTGTGGAAAGTACTTGTGACTGATTTTAACCAATAGAATATGGCAAAGGTGATAAGATTTTACCTTTGTGATTATGATACATAAGATCAAAGCATTCTTTTTACTACATGACTCTCTCTCCTGTTCATTTTGAAGAAACAAGCTGGCATGTTGTAAGCCACCCTAAGAAGAAGCTACTTTGCAGGAAAAAAAAGAAGAAAATTTCTGAATAACAACCAGCAAGAAACAGTTCCTCAATCCAACAGCTCACAAGAAGTGGAATCCTACTGATACTGGCAGCAAATCTGTACGGATCTACAGCAACCTTCTTGCCTCCTCAGAAGAAAGAATTTGGCCCAGGGGTTAAAAGGCAGAGTGAGAGACCAAGACAAGTTTTAGAGCAGGATTGAGAGCTTATTAAAAAGTTTTAGGGCATGAATGAATGGAAGTAAAGTATACTTGAAAGAGGCCCAAGCAGGCAACTTGAGTGATCTAGTGCCCTGTTTGATCTTTGACTTGGAGTTTTATACAATGGCATACTTTCAGGGTCGTGCGTCCCTTCTCCTGTGATTCTTCCCTTGGGGTGGACTGTCCACATGTGCAGTGTTCTGCTAGCACTTGGGAGGAACCACAAGTGCAGTGGGCTTTCTAGAATTATACACATGCTCACTTCTTCCCTTACCAGTCTAATGTTCCATATGCCAGTTAAACTCCACCATTTTGCCTCTTAATGTGCATGCTGGAGCCCACTTGCTCAACTCCTGAGATCTTATTGGGAAGCTGTTGATCACCAGTTTCAAGTTTTTTCTACCTATTGGGAGACTGCCTGTCCCTAGCACTGGCTGCAACCAATTGTTTTAGACTATCACCTGATGGTCACCTGACATTCCTGGCTGGGCGGGAGGAGCCCTCTTCTGTCCTGCTTATGTTTGCCTGACTACCTACTGTAACACTACCAACAACCATATGAGCTTGGAAATGGATTCTTCATCAGTTGAGTTTTCAGATGAGAATTCAACTCTGACTACCATCTTGATTTCAGTCTTGAACAGGATCTGGATAGACTGTTCCCAGATTCCTTACCCGAATAAAATATAAGGTGATAAATGTGTCTTGTTTTAAACTGCTAAGTTTGTGCTAAGTATTGTTATTTAGCAATAGATAACTAATATATACATTAATATTTTGTATCAAATATAGTTAATACCTGCTTAATTAGCCCTACATAAGTTATTTGTTGTCTCCTTTTAAGAAGTTTTACATCTATGCATCTTAAAAATACACAAATGATATAGATTAAAATTTAAATACCCAATACAGAGTTGAAAAGTTAAAATTGAATTGCTGTATCAGAGGAAGCTATATCAGAGGAAGACATTTTTTTGTCTGTTATTAGTTACCATTAGTTGTTACTGTTGATTAGTCCTTTTTTGTTTTGTTTGAATAGTAGAATTTATGTCATGGAAGAGTAAAGAATAGAAGATAATACACAATTTCAAATAAGCATATTTTATTTTCATGTTAATGTAATAACATATATATGCACAATTATTTTTTATATCTTATTTTTGTGGGTTTGGCAATTAGTCTCCAACCATTATCATTACTTTATTGATTTTTCCTGTAAGTGCTATCAACTTTTGCTTCATATATTTTATTTTATTTGTTTTTGTGTTTGTTTTTGAGAGAGAGTGTTGCTCTGTCACCCAGACTGGAGGGCAGGGGAGTGATCTCAGCTCACTGCAACCTTCATCTCCCAGGTTCAAGCTATTCTTGTGCTTCAGCTTCCTGAGTAGCTGGGATAACAGGCATGCACCAACACACCTGGCTAATTTTTGTATTTTTAGTAGAGACAGGGTCTAGCCATGTTGTCCAAACTGTTCTCCAACTCCTGGCCTTCAGTGATTTCCCAACCTCAGCCTCCCAAAGTGCTAGGATTACGGGTGTGAGCCACTGTGCCCGGCCAGCTTTATATATTTTAAAGTCCTCTTCTGAGGTGGAAATATATATTCCTAATTGGTATACCTTGGTGAATATTGATACTTTAATTATTCTATAATAAATGTTCATCTCTTCTAGTGAGTTATCTTTTTCAGAGTTTAATAATATTTTTCTTCCATTTAAATTACATAGCCCATTTATATTTAGTGTAATTATTGATATGGTTGGTTGTATTTATCTCTATCGTTTGCTTTTTTGTGGAATAACTACTTCTGTATTTTTGTTTGTTTGCTTGCTTCTCTTTCCTTTTCATCCTTTGTGTTGATCAAATACCTTTAGTTTGGGAAAAATTTTCAGAAACTTCCATAATTCCCATGAATTCTAGAAAAAGATTTTAAGAAAATGTTCATAGCATAGTTAATTGAAAAAGAAAAATTTATAAAAGTGCATTTAATGTGTAACCAGATTTGGAAACCAATGGGGTGTGTGTGTGTGTGTGTGTGTGTATCGTATGGATATGGAAAAAATGATGTATGGAAAAACACACAGAACATTTGAAAGAGGATAAAAGGATGAAGAAGAAGGAAGATGGGAATTAAAATATACCATTTAGGAGAATTGTTACTTTAAATTTTACCATTTTTATAATGTAATAATGATATAATATGCTCTAATATTAGTACTCAGAACCCAAATTATTATAAATATTTTCAAAATGTATTTCAATCAGTAAATGTATATCCTTGCTATTAAATACACAAACCTCCACATAAATCCAAGTGCATATGCACACATACACAAACACACACATATTGTACTTACACCAAATGTTATTTTATTAATATTTTTATTTGAGTAGATCCAGTTTTAAAACATAAAGGAGTAGTTTCTTCATTTTGGTCTATTTTGTGTTGTGGCACATTTTAATTATTGTTGAAAAGACAATTCAACACTTTTAAGAAAATTAAACAAACATTTAAACTAATTTAAAATTATTTATTGAGTACCAGTCACTCTTCTAAATGATTTGGAGTGTTTTATGAACAGAAAACTTTAAGAATTAATAAATGCCAATTAAAGTAATTATTCAACTTTTTATCTTTGTCTTGTGTGTATATTTTACATTGCCAAAAGAATGGGAGGAATATAGTTATATATCTCTTAAGTTTATTAACTGCTTCTCTATCAGATACCTAACATGTTGTATAGATGCAGAAAACAATATTGATCTCTCCAAGTTAGCTAAAATCATCACACTGTCCAGAAAATAAAAGTAGCCTATATTTTCCTAAGAGACTTTATAGTTTCCTTGACTAAATAAGTAACTCACACAATTTGAAGATGGTATTTTGTTGAAAAATAAATCTTGTATAAACTCCTTTACTATATATAGTTGTACTTAGTAATTTTGAGTTAATTTTAATGTATGTGTATATGAATGTATACCCTTGGGCTACAAAAGCTAGACCATTTTTTATGTCAAAATACATATGTCAACAATTTAAACATTATGCACACAGCTTACACTGTTTTTTACTTCACATGAAAAAGCATCCTGATTCTTTCAAAACAAAATAAAGAATTTGGATTAAATAGCTTCTGATTAATTTTAAGGCTCAAAGCAAAATTACCACATCTCAAGGATATTACAACAACTGCAAATAATTTAAAATGTACATATTTGGCATTTATAATTTTTGTATAATAATAAAAACTAGCATATAATCTTTATTTTGATGAGTGTACATGTTAATATTTAGTCTCATTTGTAAATTCAACTCAGTAGAGTTACATAAATATGCCTGAAACATATTTAATGTATAAAAACTGGGCTAAGTACTGAAACAAATACAGAGACGAGCAATGACAATAATAAATACTAAAAATAATTTTAAAATTACCTAAAATTGAATATATCCAGAAATTCCTCAATATGATAAAGGTGAAAAAGGGAGAGCAATAACTATTGGAAATAAGTTTGACATGAATCAAAGTATTTGAGAAATACTGTACAGCCTTGCAAACAAGAATGTACTTTGAGAAAATGTTCTGTTTTTATGTATACTATCTGAAAGACACTTATAATTTAGATTTCAGAATCCCAGACAATATCCTAAAAATATAAAATATTTTAAATAACAATATTACAAAGGTCTGCTATAGTTCCCCCTTTGTATCAAGCATGTGCTTTTTTTCCTTTGCAGATAAGTTAATATGTCATTAGGACTATATATTAACACTTTAACTTAATACAAAATTTGATGAATTCTATGTAGTGGTACATTTTATACTGAATAGAATATATGATAATTTCATATATGGGAGAGACATAGGCTGCAGGCTTGACTTTGAAAAGGAGTATGATTATAAACATGTTAATGTATTCCGTCATTGCTTTAACATCAAGTTTATCCTTTAATTACTCTGTGTCCTGAGTATTTTGCAAGACACATCAAGGTCTTTCTTGCCTTCCATTTAAAGACAGCAAAGGTCAATCTGCTCCCTCTTTTCCTGAGTCCAATACTCTAAGATTAGAAAATGAAAAATACGAAAAAAATCTTGTATAAAAATAAAAACACTAAACAAAATTCGACATGCAGTAAGGTTGCCAACAGCAGAAACCATTACACCAGAGCAAAAAAGGGAGGCAAGAGAGAAAATTGTCTCTGCGTATCTAAATCGGAATAAGAGGAACACAGAGAATTACAAGTTAGATATCACTTCCTGAAGGGCCGTTTCAAGGTGTTCTTGATTGAAATTGCAATATTTGAATGGACATACAAACAAGGAGATATCCTTAAACCATATGTATCATAAAAGTGTGTCAGGGGAAAATGGACTGGGAAGGAACCCAACCAAAATACCATCCTGGCAAGAAACATCCAGAATAATGGAGAAATTTCAGGTAGTATGCAGCCCTGTAGTTAAAGGCTTGGCTGCCAAAGGAAGAAAATGCCACGTTATCATACCACAAGCCTGAGAAAGAAGACTGAGAACTATGGGGACTAATTACTACTTCAAGGGCAGAGAAATTCAGAAACCACTGAAATAATGTTTAATCTGGGCTCGTATGCTCATTAACTTGTCCCCTCTCTAAACACACTTTCACAAACAGCTGATCAATGGAGAACAGCCTCCACTCAGGGGTGAGTGAAACTGAGAAAGAACTAAGCAAAGCATCTGTGCCAAGACATCCCCAAAACAAAAGGCCAGCAGCAGAAAAACAAAATTATACCACACAGTAGATCACATTTTGTAGATACACAGTGGAAACAAAGAACAATAAAAATTACAGCCTCTGTGAAATAGCTGCTCAGAAAAGCAATGATAGGCAATGAAAACTGAGCAAACCGATTTCAAGAACAAAACTGAAAGAGAAGAAGAAGACATGTAATGAGAATTCAACTAGTATTAGCCTAAATAGGGTTGATTGGTCAAAGGTCTGAAAATACACAAAATCCTATTAGAAATGAACAGAGTACAAAGAAATAGAAATAAAAATAGAAATAAAATTAGAGCTATAGAAAGTAGTATGTAACAAACCAGTGTTTTAGATAAGAGAATAAATAAACCTAGAAAAAATTTAAATATATAATCAAAGAAAAAAACGTTAAAATGAAACAAGACCTGCACTAACGCCTTAAAGAGACTCTTTGTCTCAATGGGTAGCAGGGAGGGGGAATTATTAATTCCCGGCTAATCAGGATCACTGAGTTATTGAGCTTCAAGGACAAAGAATTCTAAGGGAATTTAAGTAAAAGATTAAGTCAACTATAAAAAAGATTTAAAATTTTAGTTCAACTCAGACTTAGCAATAACAACATTCCAGGCAAAAAACTGAGGAGCAATCTTTATAATGTTTTTGGGACTGTATCAGAAAACATGGCAAATATTTGACGCCCTGTATATGCCAACCTGGCATTCAGAGTACACAGGTAACAGGTATCTATCATCAAATAAGCAAAACTCAGTAAGTAAAGTACACAATACTCCTTCCAGAGAATTAACTGTAACCAACTAAGGTATGCATTGAGCATTTTTTGGTTAAAATTAATGATGAGCAATGACTCCAAAAACTACAGTGCCTGAGTTTAACTATGGTTGTTGCTGAAAACAACACAAATGTTAAAAATTAGAAATAAATATAAACTATAGTAAAATTTTAAAAATTTAGGAGATAACCTAAATGAGGAGAAATGAAAGTAAAGAGGTTTTCTCAAAGTGCATAATGTAATGTAAGTAGATTTATGATTTAAGTTACAAATACTTAGGTTTACCACCTAACAGCTAAAATAACTAAAATGATGATAAAACCAGAAAATTTGTAAGTAGAGGAAGAGCAGGCTGGAGAAGGTTTGCGTGTGCCAATTATTGTCTCTTTCTTATTCAGGAGTCAAGTTAAACTGGTTGTATTAGGCCGTTCTTGTGTTGTCATAAAGGAACACCTGAGACTGTGTAATTTGCAAGAAAAGCTATTTAATTGGCTCGTGGTTCTGCAGAGTGTACAGACATGGTGCCAGCATCTGCTCAGCTTCCGGGGAGGAGTTTTACTGAAGCAGAGGGCAAAGTCGGGGGTGGGATGACACATGGAGAGAGCAGGAACAAGAGAAGAAGAGAAGGAGGAGGACCCAGACTTTTAAAGAATGAGAGCTTATGTGACTTAAGTGAGCGAGAACTTACTTATCACCAAAGAGATGGCACTAAATGATTCATAAGGGATCCACCCCCATGATCCAATCACTTACCTTCAGGTCTTACCTCCAACATTGGGGATTATATTTCAAGATGACATTTGTCAGGGACAAATATCCCAACTATATCACGGGTTAAATTTTAAAACTCAAAAAATACAGCTTTAAGTATAAAATACAGACTTTTAAAGATAACCACTAGAAAACTAAAAATACATTATATAGAAACAACATCAGAAATGAAAAAAATCAGATATATAATGAAAGCTAAAAGAGATAGAAATACTAAAAATTGAAAGCCTATGTATGTAAAGTAGATGGCAAATATATACATATACATAAATATATAGCAGGGGCTACAATGTTGTTGTCAAAATAGGTTCTAAAGGAATGATTGATAGAAAAAAATGTGCCAAGCAAATTCACTGTGCACCGGATACCACCTCAGGTCACTGCATCTTGGGTTGACATTTCTACTACTTGCACTAGACCTTTGAGAATACTTATACAAATTAAGTGAAGCACCTTTATTATTCACAAATAGGCAGCAAGGGACAGTATAAACCTGGGATTCAGGTGAGCCAGACTTCCAACTCTCAGGAAGCTACACAGGGCAGGTGGACTCTCATCTGTGTGGCCGCATTTGCACTTCAGCTCAGGAAATCCTGAAAGCAGTCTTCCTGGGTTTTGTACTCTAGGGAAAACATGACATGCTGGGCCAATGCATTAAAGGACATCCTGTTTCTGGAAAGAACTAGAACAGAGCCTGAGCTCTCTTGGCTAGTCTTCTCCTTATCTCAGGATATTGCATTCTCAGCACATTTTACAATTATTATTGAAAACAACAAGCAAAAAAAAGGGAAAAATTGGATTGGTCCAAGGCCACCCAGAGAACTGCCCTGCAAAACGTAATTCATAATGTACAATCTTTAATGAAAATGTAAGGATCATTGTATTTTTTTAATGGAGGTAAATTCGCATAACATAATTTTCATGTATTTAAAGTGTATAGTTCAGTAACATTGAGTACATTCTCAATGTTGTACAACTATCACCTCTATCTAATTCCAAAACATTTCCATCTCACCCAAGGGCAACCTCATGCCAATTATGCAGTCACTTTCTAGTCCCAATTCCCTACAACTGCTGACAAATACTAGCCTGATTTCTCTAGCATTTATGTATTTGGGATATTCTAAATAGACGGAATCAAATAATATATGTCCTTTTGTGGTGAGCTTCTTTCACTCAACATAGTGTGTTCAAGGTTCATTCATGTTGCAGCCCATGTCAGCACATCATTCCTTTTTTATGGCTGAATAATATTTCATTAGATAGCTATACCACATTTTATTTACACTTTGATATATTGGGGTACATTTGGGTAGTTTCCACCTTTGGCTATTGCGAGTAGTGCTGCTATATACATTTGTGTCATGCATTTAAATATTAGTTCTTTGTTTTTTGGGCTATACATCCAGAAGTAGCATTGGCCATTCATATGGTAATTCTCTGTTCAAAATTTAAGGATCCGCCAAACTGTTATCCACAGTGGTTTCACTATTTAAAGTTCCCACAACCAAAATAGGCTTCAAATCTTCACATCCTCACCAATGCTTGTTATTTTTCTTTTTTTTTTTTTTTTTTTTGGGGGGGAGGCCGGTGATGGCCATCTTATGGATGTGACGTTGTATCTCATTATGGTTTTTTATTTTCATTTTCCAAATGATTACTGATGTTGAGCATCTTTTCGTGTGCTTTTTGTTTATCTACTTTGGAGTACTGTGTGCCTCAGAACATTGCCCATTTTAAAAATTAGACTATTTGTCTTTTTTTGCTCAATTATAAGAGTATTACAGATATTAAAAGTACTTGACCCTTATCATATATATGATTTGCAAATATTTGCACCAATTCTATACGTTGTCTATGATAGTGTTATTTGATGCACAAAAGTTTTTAATTTTGATTAACTCTATATTATCTATTTTTTATTTTGTTGAAATGCTTTTTATTTTACATTAATTGCCAAATCCAAAATAATGAGGCCTTGTTGAATATTTTTGATGCTATTGTAAATAGATTTTTAAATTTCGTTTTCAGATTGTTCACTGCTAGGGTATAGGAATAAAACTGATTTTGTGTGTTAATCTTGTATCTTGCAATTTGCTGAATTTGTTTATTACTTCTGTGTTTTAAAGCTCTTTTACAGCTTCATTGGATGGTTCAGAGAAAATAGTTAAATTCAAATTCTAGCTCCTTCAATTACTAGCTATGTGATCTTGGGCCAGCTGCATAAGTTCTGAGTATCTCAATTTCCTCAAATTTAAAATGCACCTAATAGCACCTATTGAATAACCATTGAATATTAGCACTTACTTCAATGGTTACTACTAGAGTTAAGTACTATTTATAAAGAACTTAGAATTAAGTCAAGCACATAGTGAGTATTATACATGTGTTAAATAATTGAAGGGCATTAAAATTAATAAAGAACACTCTAGAAAAATATAGAGGTAATTAACACACCAGGGAATTATATTTACCTATTAGCCAACAATAGACGAAATAGCTCCAATAAAATTAAGTAGAGGAGCTGAATAATATTTGCATAGCAGGATACAATATGCAGATATATGTTATGTTTTTCTAATGCTTACACTGTACACAGAATAACCTTTGCAAGTACTCAAGAAATATTTTATTTGTGTATGTATTTTGCCAGGAATAAGTGTAAGTTTTTACTAATGAAATAATAAAAACCACTAAACCAATAAAAATAGAAATTAAAAACAGACCAAAAATAAATAAAACACCAGCCAGATGTTTAAAACTTGTATGTTGGCCGGGTGTGGTGGCTTATGCCTGTAATCCCAGCACTTTGGGAGGCCGAGGAGGGCAGATCACCTGAGGTCGGGAGTTTGAGACCAGCCTGACGAACATAGAGAAACCCCGTCTCTACTAAAAATATAAAATTAGCCAGGCATGGTGGCACATCCCTGTAATCCCAGCTACTCAGGAGACTGAGGCAAGAGAATCACTTGAACCCGTGAGGTGGAGGTTATGGTGAGCCAAGACCACGCCTGGACCACAAGAGCGAAGCTCTGTCTCAAAATAAAATAAAATAAAAATTTAAAAAATGAAAATATATATGTTAAAAAACTCTAGCTCATAAAATAAATAAAATAAAAATATGAACATAAAGGAAATAACAAGAGTGAAATACTACTAGTCAGATCTTTTTTGACACTGATAAAAATGTTCAGACAAAAAATTAGTAAGATTATACACCTAAGTTACAAGAAAAAGTATAGAAACTAAGATGTTCATTGAGCTTATGAAATATATATAATAGAAAAATAAAGAAATGGAGAAGACAATAATTGACAAAAGTAAAAAATTTATAAAAGGTAAATCAGGGAAAAAGACAAAATTTAAGAACAAATGATATGGGAAGAGTAAATGGCAGAATATAAAAACTTATTTTTTATTATTTTACTTTTTAAAACCATTTCACTGAGATATAATTGACATTAAGAAAACTGTACATACTTAATATGTACATTTTGATGAGCCTGGGAATAAGTATACCCATGAAACCATCACCATCATCAAAATTATAATCAAATCTATCACTTTCTAGAGTTTCCTCATGCCTCTTTTATTATTACTATTGTTTTTCTGAACACCAAACATAAGATCCACCTTCCTAGTAAGTTTAAATAGACAATACAGTATTGTTAGCTATAGGCATTATGTTGTATAGCAGAGCTCCAGAATTTATATATCTTGCATAACTGAAACTTTGTAAACTTTAACCATTTTCTTCCCATTTCCTCTTCTCCCAGGCCATGGCAACCACCATTTTTCTAGTCTTTGCTTCTCTGAGTTTAAATATTTTAACTTCTACATAGAAGAGACATTATACAGTATTTGTCTTTCTGTGACTGTTTTATTTCACTTAACATAATGCCCTCTACTTCATCTGTGGTATCACAAATGGCAGAATTTTACCATAATTTAGTATATGCCATGATTTCTTCATTCATTCATCCATGGATAAACGTTTAGGTTGTTTCTACATCTTGGATATTGTGAATAATACTTCAATAAACACGGGAGTTCAGCAAACTATTCAGGATCCTGATTTCAATGACTGGATTTGTACCCAGAAATGGGATTGCTGGGTCATATGGTAGTCCTATTTTTAACTATTCAAGGAATTTTCATATTGCTTTTTATAATGGTTATACTTATTTACATTCCCACCAACACTGGACAAGTGTTCTTCTTTGTTTACATCCTTTGTTTTTCTTAATAACAGTCATTCCAACAGGTGTGAGGTCATAGTTCATTGTGGTTTTGATTTGCATTTTCCTTATGATTAGTGATTTTGAGCATGTTTTAACATATCTATTGGTCACTTGTATATGTTCTTTTGAAAAATGTCTCTTCAGGTCCTATGCTCTTTTTCATATGGGTTATTTGGCTTTTTGCTATTCAGTTGTATAAGCTCCTTCTGTATCTTGGATGTTAACCCCTTATCAGAATTATAGTTTGCAAAGGAGAAAAGTATGTAACTTAGTAAGTGCTAAAAAAAAGGGTTGTTGTTATAAATCTATTAATTAAAACAAACACACATATACAGACACTCTACCTAATCAGGGTGAATGTTGCAATAGTTTGTGACATTTTTAAGGAAGGGCTGGTTAATAAAAACTTTAAAAGCATAATCTCAATAATATCAGCATCATGAAAACATAAATTATTTTTTTAAATAATATTTAAAATATTTTGGTACTACCAAGTAGTCTAATTATGCATTCAGTATATAAATAAGAATATATTTGGCAGATAATGTTATTACATTTCTGCAAAATTCTGAGGAATCAACCAGAATATAATCAGAAACTGTAAGAAACTCTATTAACACATATAGCTATACAATCAATAACAATGTCAATTATTTGTAATGAGAAATGACTTCACTTGTAACAGAAAGAAGAAAAATGAGAGGAATGAAAGAAAGAAAAGAAAGAAAGAAAGAAAGAGAGAGAGAAAGAAAGAAAGAAAGAAAGAAAGAAAGAAAGAAAGAAAGGAAAGAGAACAGAAAAAAGAGATGACATATATAATTGCAATGTATTTAAGACATATGCAGAATTATACAGTAGTCCCCCCTTTATCTGTGTTATTGCCTTATGTGATTTTAATTGCCCATAGTACAGTACAATAAGATTTTAAAATAAAGAACACATTCATATAACTTTATTACAGTACATTGTTATAAATGTTTTATTTTATTATTAGTTATTGCTGTTAATCTCTTACTGTGCCTAATTTATAAATTAAACTTCATTATAAGTATGTATATATAGCAAAAAGCATAGTATGTTTAGGGTTTGGTACTATCTGTGATTTCAGGCATCCCCTTGGGGTCTTGGAATGTATCCCCTGAGAAAAATGAGGAACTACTATATAAAGGAAATTTGAAAATTTTTTTGTAGAACGTAAAGTAAAAGTTAAATAGAACCATGAAATTTGTTTATTTTATTAAAAGTCCTTAATATTTAAATATGTCATTTCTCCCCTAAATTATTTTGAGTTTTAATAGTATCAAATAGGTTTTGACACTCAACAATTCTAATATTAAATTTCTTCATAAAAAAATAAAAATGATTTAAAAGAACAGAGTATTCTGAAAAAAAATCATTAAAGGAGATATAGTTTTACCATATAAAGAAAAATACTATAAAACATTAATAATTAAAATATATTTATGATGGCACATAAATGGGTGGACACATTAATGGCACTATTAGATAATTAAGAAGTACACGTGAACAGAGAAATATAGTATCTGGATAAATTATGATTCTGAATTAATGAAGAAAATGTGAGTGCTATACCAAAGTTGCAATATAGAACTAAGAAATGTTAAATAGTAATTTCACATGAATCAAATATTTAAATATTAAAATTTGCATCTGTAATAGTGCTAGAAGAAAACAATATTTTAAAATAATTTCTAATCAAGGAAGTCCTGTATAAGCAAAATAATCACTTTAGATGGAAAGATGTCACTTATAAAGTCAAAAAGAGAAATAATATTGAACCATGTAATTGCAGATAGTAATAATATGTTCTTTTTTACTGCTGTATAGTATACAATAGCTTGAATATAACACTTATTTTACATTTGTTTGCTTCCAGCTTTGGGCTTTTATGAGTAAAGGTGTAATGGACATTCTTATATCTGTCTTTTGGTGAACATGTACACTCAATGATAACAATCCTTGTTACCAACCCAGTATTGGTAAACTTTTCATTTACTCATTGATGTTTGTGTGTTGATATCTCCATGTGGTTTACTTTGCATGTTTATGATTACTAATGATGTTGACAATCTTTTATATAATTATTGTCTGTTTTGATGTATTGTTTTGTGATGTATCTCAGGTCTTTTGACTAATATTTGGATTTTCTGTCTTTTGCTATTGGTTTTGTATTGGTATGTTTTCACAGTGCTGATAAAGACATACCTGAGACTAGGCAATTTACAAAAGAAAGTGGTTTAATGGAGTTACACTTCCAGGTGGCTGGTGAGGCCTCACAATCGTGGCAGAAGGTAAAAGGCAAGGAAGAGCAAGTCACGTTTTATGTGGATGGCAGTAGGCAAAGAGAGAGAGTTTGTTCAGAGAAACTCCCATTTTTACAACCATCAGATCTTGTGAGACTCACTCAATATCACGAGAACAGTATGAGAAAGACCTGCCCCCATAATTCAATCACCTCCGAGGGGATTCCTCCCACAGCACATGGGAATTATGGGAGTTACAATTTAAGCTGAGATTTGGGTGGGGACACAGCCAAAGGAGTTCATTATATAATCTCATTATAAGTCCTTTTCCAGTCGTAAATGTCTTCTTCCGATCCTTGGCTTCCTTTCCATTTTTTAATGATGTCTTTTAATAACCAAAAAGTCTTATATTTAATAAAACTTCTTTCAGTTATCTATTGCTGTATAACTACTTACCACAAAATGAATAATTAAAACATTGCATTATTTACTCATTATTTTGCATTTTAAAGAGAGCATGGTAGTCTCTGATAGTTGAACTTCTTATGTGGCAGTTTGCTTCCCATAGCACAAAAGAGGCAAAATGTCATATCCTCTGCATTGTATTGATTTAAGCATACCATACTGTGATAATTGTGCAAAGACAGCTACAAAATTTTCATTGTAGCATTGTTTGTATTAGCAAATCCCTGGAAATAAATCAAATGTTCATTAATATAGCACTCAATAAATGTAACACATTTGTGTAATGCAATATGATCTTATTTAATGATATGGAATGAGTCAAAATGTATGCTGTCTTACTAACTGAAAATAGAGGTCTGCATAAGGTGAAATTTATATATAACATGATCTATTTTTTGTTAAAAATATAAATGTGTTTGTGCATATTCATAGAATAATTCTGGGAGGATGCATAAGCTAATATTGATGATGTTTACATATCAAAAAGGACCCTGTAGAATCTTGTACAGAAAAGAAACTTACATTTAATTCTCTTTTAATTTTTTCTTCATATGCATATATTAATTTTCTAGTAGAATATTAGAATTTAAAATATATAAATGTAACATTTTAACATATGAACATTAGCAAATTGTCTTAGCTCAAGCCATCAGAATACAAAACATAGACTGGGTGGCTTACACTACAGACATTTATTTCTCAAAGTTCTGGTGACTAAAGTCTGATATCAGAGTACCAGCATGGTTGGGTTTTAGTGAGGGCTCTCTTCCTGGCTTGCAGATGGCTGCCTTCTAACTGTGTGCTCGTATAGTGCTAAGAAAGAAATCTGGTGTCTTTTCCTTGTCTTCTACAGGCGTTAATTCCATCATTCGTCCCCTACCCTCATGATTTTACCTAAAGCAAATTAATTCCCAAAGACATCACCTTCAAATACCATATCATTGGGGGTTAAGGCTTCACCATATGAATTTTGAGGAGAACATACTCAGTTAATAAGACAAATGTTGCTACATGTTTGCATGTGTGTGTATATGCACATATATGTTTCATAAACATATATATAACAATGTATTTAACAACATATATCTAACAAGATGTTGCCATTTTTTGTTTTAATTTTACAATCTAAAGCTACGCCTATATACTTCTGAATACACAAAGGAAGAAAAACATGGATAGTGATAATAAAAACAAGATGAGAATCCCAAAAGATTTTCAGAATAATCAGACATATCCTCAAGCAAAAAATGAATTACTCTGAAAAATGTTTTAATGGCTTCAGGAAGTTACAGAGCTCTTTGAAATTAGTGTGTGGATACACTGGAATTTATATTGCGTTGCATGTAAAAACATCCACAAAATAGTGCATACATTTCATGATGCCACAGAATATGAGATAGGTGTGATATAGGTGCATCACTGTATCTCCTAAGACAGTATTCTTTAAGGAGTGTAGTTTTGTTACTGATATGGTTTGGCTATGTTCCCACCCAAATCTCATCTCGAATTATAGCTCTTATAATCCCCATGTATTGTGGGAGGGACCCAGTGGGAGGTAATTGAATCATGCGGGCATGATTTTTCCATGCTCTTCTCATGATAGTGAGTAAGTCGTAAAAATCTGATAGTTTTGTAGGGGGCAGTTTCCCTGCACATGCTTTCTTGCCTGCTCCATGTAAGACGTGACTTTGCTCTTTATTCAGCTTCCGCCATAACTGTGAGACCTCCCCAGCCTTGTGGAACTGTGAGTCAATTAAACTTCTTTCATTTATAAATTACTCAGTCTTGGGCATGTCTTTATTAGCAGTGTGAGAACAAACTAATACACTTACTTTTCTTCACTGTGGAAATTTAACCTTGATTTAACCCCAAAGGAACAGCACAGTCTTGTGTTCTATATGCCACATTGTATCACATGGGAATGAATGAAGATGTGAACAGTTATTTTTAAGACACTTACGAGATTTAGTTACTTGTTATATAAAAATATAATCATTAAAATCAGTAGTCTTTGAGGTTCTCACATTAACTTCCAGTTTCTCTACAAGAATCCGGTGTAAACAGTGGCCAGTCTTCAATATTTTCTTGTTGTATTTTCCATTCTTATCTTCCTAGTATATAATTATGTTAACCCAGTTTATCATTTTATTCATCTTTATCAAAATGTCAGGTCATTTCTTACTGCATAACACACAACAAAGCTTTATGCTCCGTCATAGAGGCTTTAATTATTACTTTACACCTAATTTTTGAGTCAGTCTCAAAGTCAGCTCTAAAAATTATAACACACTTGTTTTTCTCCATGCTGCTTGGAATTTTCCAATAAGTAGACATTAATATTGATGAGATCTGTAGAATATAGTACTACTCTATCAACATAGGTTGCTCCAATGGATTGGTTTTTAATCATTTAAGAATTTGGGGGGTTGGGGAAGAGGGAAGAACAGGGGCATGTTTGTGATTTTTTTTTAACACAGAAAACTTGTAATATGACTTAGTATTCAGATAAAATTGTTGAAAATGCAGATTTGAAAAGTAAATAAAAGCTGTAAGTTTAGCCTGAAGCAGAGCTGTGAGGCACACTAGGAAAGAAATGCCATCTGTGGACATTTACCTCTGGGCAAAATCTTTTGTTACAGCTGTTACAGGAGCAGCTGAGTCACCAACTAGCCTCTCTGAGCAATTGCAAAATGCTAAGGTTTGACTTCTTACCCATCTTTCTCTGTAACCTCTCTCTAGAGTTGGATGGGAAAAATAAGGTTATAGCCTTGTGAAAGAAAACTGATCACATCCTACAGCTTTCAACTTTAGAAATTCTGAACCAGTACCTACATGTTGCAGAGGTTTTGATTAGACATTAAGAGAATAAAATCAATCATTTTGGTTCCTGTGATCCTTTGTGATTACAGTAACATTATATTTACTTGCTATATGATAAATAAAGTCATTGCAGCTGAGTGGACCTGAAAAGTCTAGACTCAAAAAGCCAGACCAAAATTATGACATAAAGTCAGATGTCAAAATGAACTTTCACTTTTTTCATTGCTTTGCATATTTATTTACTGTAGTAAACATATATAATATGAATACATAAATGTCACATCTTGTCTCTTCATTGAAAATAATATGATCTAGCTCCAGGCTGCTGAAAACAAAATTAATAAAACGGTAACATAGTTACTTTACTTTAAACAAAGAAGCCGAGTGTTTTGATGCTGTTTTTGTTATTTAACCAGGAAAAAAAAAAACTATTTTATCCTTTGGTTACTCTGCATTACAAATGTGAAAATTGATGTTGAGAGCCAATGGAAATGGTAAATTATAAATAAAATAATTGTGATGCAATCTTCAAACAAAAAGTACCAAGGCAAATCAAGTAAGAGCAGCTTCACGAAGTATGTAGGGTGTTATGAAGGCACTTAAGGAATTAATTGCCTCATTCTGAATAATATAATTGTGTGTAAGCACATTGCTTACACAGCTAAGAAAGATGTTTCTCCAGACATTGGTGTAAATGTTTAAATCATATATTCTGTCCATAAAGTAAAGCAAGTATAATATGCAATGAAAAAATGTCTTTCACTTTTGACATAAGAATGTATGTCCTTTTAGGTTCTTATTGATTTTATTAAATAAGATTGAAAAATAAAGAATTACAAAGCCAATCTATTTCAGCAGTAAGTTGAATATCACATTGTATTGACAAACAGTCCTGTATGTGCTACTTTCCTAGCTATATGGTTTTGATAACTACATGTCCCCTTTAATAAAAAGCATTTATAATAAATTTAGAATGAAGCTAGAATAAATAAATAGCCTTTGTAAAGTCCTAGTAGTTTTTATCTTTAATGTAAAAAAAACCCTTTCCTTTAATTCAAATCCCACGTTGTAAAGAATAGGCGACAGAACTAAATGTATCTACAGGGGTTTTTGAGATTAATGGAGCTTAATGGAGAAATAATTAAGTGATATTAGAGGATAACTAACCCATAGAAGCTTCATAACAGTAGTTCTCAATCTGGACTGTTTCATGAAAATCACCTATTGTATCTAGGGCTGCCATCACAAACCATGATGCACTGGGTGACTTAAACAACAGAAATGTATTTCTCACAGTTCTGGAAGCTGGGGAGTTGAAGGTCAAGGTACTGACAAGCTAAATTTCATTTTGAGGCCCATTTTCCCAGTTTTTAGGTTAGTGTCATGTCTCTGCAAGCTCACATGACCACTCTATTTATGGGTGGGAGAGAGAGAACAAGCTACCTTATTATAAAGCCACTAACCACATCATGAGGGTCATATCCTCACGACCCCATCTAACCCTAATTACCTCCCAAAGACCCCATCTTTAAATATCATCACATTAGCTATTATGGCTTCAATATATGAATGTTGAAGGGATACAACCATTCAGTCCATAACATTACCTGAGGAGCTTTTAAAATAGTACTAATACTTGAGTAGCACCCTCAGAAATACTGATTTAATTGGTCTGGGAGTAGATTGGACAAATGGATTTTTGAAAATTCCACAGGTAAGTCTAATATCCATCCAAATTTGAGAACTACTCATCTGTAATAGAAAGACCACATTTTTAATACATTCTCAATGTGAAATCTTTCAACTGAGACATATCTTTCTTTTTTTTTTTTACATTTTTGACATAGTTTCAAACTTACAGAAATATTGCAAGAACAGTAACAAAATGTCCTATATACATTTCCACAGATTCTCCAAGTGTTAATATATCACCAGGTTTCCTCTATCCTTCTCTCTGTGTGTCTGTCTCTCTTTCTCCCTTTCTGTACACACACAAACACACACACACACACACACACACAGAGAGTGAGAGATAGAACTAAGACGTAGCCGTAATACTCCTTTACCCACTTTAAATACTTAAAAAACATCATTTAAAATGATTATAGTACAAGTATCAAAAATAAAAAAATTACGTTGATACTGAAGGAGTTTGTTACACAAAGTATATCACTTTTGCATAAGAAACATTTGGAACTAAAGGCACTTAAACAGAAGGTGTGAGAAAATCATTGACCTTCGTTCTGTTTCTTAAAAGCAAGAAATGGAATTCCCATGTGAAAGATATCCTCCTTATAAGAATATATCATTCTTACTATCAGGACAAGAATTTGAGGCAGAGAGAAATCTGTAAAAAAAAAAAAAAAAAAAAAACACCCTTTCTAGTCATTTCTTTACCCAATTAACTACTCTACTCAAATCCCTTTGCCTTGTCACATTTTCACAATTTACTACACTTTCTCCAATGCAGTATTTAAGTTCAATACCAACTATGACTTTGGGTCCTCATCTCCTTGTAAAGGTTGCTGTGCCACATATGATTTGTATCAGATAAATTTGTATGCTTTTCTCCTATTGATCTGTCTATGGCCACTTTCATTTTCAGGCCCAGCCAAAAACCCTAAGAAGATAGAAATAAAATCTTGCCTCTTCTACATGACAATGCTATTACTGATCGACAAATAGTGTTAAATTTTGCCAGTTGTTTAAAAAATGACATTTATGGTAATTTACCATTTTGGGAAATAATCATGAGTCTTCTCTTTACAATTAGTGGAATTTCTTCATGTATTTTTTTTGATATGATTCAGTTCACAAATATTATGTTTTGAAATTTTGTATTATTTATAAGTGAGATAGGTCTGTAATTTTCTTTTCTTTGTATTGACTGTTTAAGGCTTAAGTATCAATGCCATACTTTTGAAAAGAAATAGGATATTTTCTTTAATGTCAATTCTTGAAAAGTATATAAACTATTACAATATCTTTAGATGTTTGTTATAATTCCCTCATGAAATCATCTTGGCTGTTGTGTTTTTTTGTGTGTAGTTTTTTGATAACTTTCTCTAAATTTCTTTGAGGCACATTGGTCTGTTTAAGCTTTCTGTCCCTCTTGATGTCTGTTTGGGTAATTTTATTTCCTTAGAAAATAATCCATTGTATCTATATAGATATTTGTAAAATGTTATCATAAGTTTTAAAAGAGCCTTATTTTCCCTCTTTGTAATTTTTTATTTTATATTTTTGTTCTTTCTCCATTTTTCTAGATTAAATTAGTTCATCTAATTTGTTATTTTTAAAACATATACTGGAATGTTAGTTTATTAATTTGACCAAATCTGTTCATATTCTCTGCTACTTTAATTTTTACTTTAATTTTTATTATTTTCTTCCTTCTGCCTTCTTCTATTTCCTTTTCTAGGTTTTTAAAGTGGTTATTTAAGTAATTTTTATTCTTTTTATTATAAGAAGTATATTAAGTTACACAGTTTTCTCTGATAATTGCTTTAATGGAATTCCACAGGTTCAGGTATGTGTTCAGATAGGTGTTTTTTATCTTTTCAAAAATTATGTAACGTAAATTTTATTATTTCCTTTGGCCTGAGAATTGTTTTGTAATTCTTTTAAAGTTTCCAGTTGAAAGGATCTTGATTTTTTTCTAAATATTTTGTTCATTACGTTCAGAATATTATTTGTAATATTTATAGTTTAAACTATCAAATAATTTGTTTTACCTCAGTACAATTAATCTCAAGAAGTCATATATATTTCTTTTGAATTTCAGCTATGACTAAAGAGACTCCTTTCCAACCAGAAAGCAAATGCTAGAAAAGACTTCATATTGGTGATACTAAACAGTGTTAAGCATGGGGTTCCATCTGGTAATATTTAAAGTCTACTACTGGATGATTAGCAATTTGAAAATGTAGAACATGAGAGACTGACGTAGAGCCTACAGAAGAGGAAGAGATAAAAATTCCTCACCAAAGGTATAGCGCCAAAGATAGAGAGCCTGCAATCTGAGTCCTGTCTACTTGCTTTTATTTGTCTGGTGAGGCAGTGGACTGTCAGGGCAGAAACTTAGGTTCCCAGACCAAATTACCTTTGTTCAATACGTTGTTCCATCACTTAGTCATTGTCACTATGTCATGACAGCCTTACTCTTCCTCTCTCAAATCTTTAGTGCTCACTTTGTGCCAGACCGCACTAAAAACTAGACATATGAGGGTGAACAAAACAGACAAGGAACCTCTGCTCATGGAGATTATAGTTTACTAAGCTGGTGGAGCTACCAAAAATTTACATTAACAAAATGTAAGATGGTTGAAATTTTTCAGCACTTGCTCTAAGGGAAGCACACTATTGAGATAAAGAGTGAAAGAGAAAAGGTTTAAATTAGAAAAGATAGACAATATCTTTGGGGAATTATAGATTCAATCTTCTCTATTATCGCAAAAAAAATTAACACTCTCTTGCTTTGCTTTTGCCGTTAACAGCATATCATAATTCCTTCTCATTGTTGCCATGACATTTATTAAATATAACATGAGTTTCTTCAATTCTGTTTGGCTAAAAAGATGTTTTGTCAAGTTTTTATTATTTGAAGAACTGGCTGTTGCCCAAACAATGCAAGTCAACCTCATCGACTTATTCTTTTAACTTTAGGATCCCAATAGAAAATTTCTCAATTGTGAACTATGACAATGAAATGTATCAAGTAACAGCCATTCACATTATCAACATTTATACTGTATTTCTTAGATTATGTGCATACTGTTGGTGATAACTAGGATATTTACTATTAAAAATCAATTAAGTTTTTAAAATATGGGTATTTCTAATGAAGAAATACGATTTAGAGAATGAAAATTTTTACAAAAAACTTTAATAAAACTTACAACTGTTTAATGTGTGTTTTTCTTTTTCACTTTAGGCAAATTGTGTCATCAATGGGGATAGAAGATTAAAAAAATAGGAATAACTGATCCCATTAATACAATACCCAATAATCACTTTCTGTTTTTCTTTACTTCATCAGTAATAGAGTATCATGTGTAATTATTTTACCTTTATCTATAGACAAATATAGATTGAACGTTCTTTTATACAGTAATATAAAAAACCATTATATTGTAATTTAATTGTATATTATATTGTAATAAAAGAACATTCAAGACTATTATCTGAAAAAGGAAAGGAAATTACAAAATATCTTGAGGAAGAAAAAAGGAACCATTGATTACAAAAACCAATGCCCAATGCAGCTCTATAAAACAAATGAATCTAATCAAATCTATGATTTTAGAAGAGTCTATAGATCAGTTAATATGGAGATGAGCCAAGAAAGAATAAAGGAAAGAGCACAAGACTCAGAGAAGAGAATTAAGCTGGGCATGATGGCACGCACCTGTGTAATGCCAGCTATTCAGGAGGCTGAGGCAGGAGAATCACTTGAACATGGGAGGTAGAGGTCGCAACGAGCCAAGATCACGCCACTGCACTCCAGCCTGGGTGACAGAGTGAGACTTGGTCTCAAAAAAAGAAAAAAGAAAAAAAAAACAGAGGAAGAAGAAGAAAGAAAACAGATATACAGACCAGTGTAATAGAATAGACACCTCAGAAATAATGCCACACATCTACAACCATCTGATCTTTGACAAACCTGACAAAAACAAGCAATGGGGAAAGAATTTCCTATTTAATAAATGTTATTGGAAAAGCTGGCTAGCCATATGCAGAAAACTGAAACTGGACTCCTTCTGTACACCTCATACAAAAATTAACTCAACATGGATTAAAGACTTAAACATAAGGCCTAAAACCATAGAAACCCTAGAGGAAAACCTAGGCAATACCATTCAGGACATAGGCATGGGCAAGGACTTCGTGACTAAAACACCAAAAGCAATGGCAACAAAAGCGAAAATTGACAAATCGGATCTAATTAAACTAAAGAGCTTCTGCACAGCAAAAGAAACTATCATCAGAGTGAACAGGCACCGACAGAAAGGGAGAAAATTTTTGCAATTTACTCATCTGGCAGAGGGCTAATATCCAGAATCTACAAAGAACTTAAACAAATTTACAAGAAGAAAAAAAAAAAAAACAGACAATCCCATCAAAAAGTGGGCAAAGGATATGAAGATACACTTCTCAAAGGAAGACACTTATGCAACCAACAGACACATGAAAAAAAAAAAAGCTCATCATCACTGGTCATTAGAGAAATGCAAATCAAAACCACAATCTCGCACGAGTTAGAATGGTGATCATTAAAAAGTCAGGAAACAACAGGTTGTGGAGAGGATGTGGAGAAATAGGAACACTTTTACACTGTTGGTGGGAGTGTAAATTAGTTCAACCATTGTGGAAGACAGTGTGGTGATTCCCCAAGGATCTAGAACCAGAAATGCCATTTGACCCAGCAATCACATTACTGGGTATATACTCAAAGGATTATAAGTCATTCTACTATAAAGACGCATGCCCAGCACTATTCACAAAAGCAAAGACTTGGAACAAACCAAAATGCCCATCAATAAGAGACTGTATAAAGAAAATGTGGCACATATTCACCATGGAATACTATGCAGCCATAAAAGAGGATGAGTTCATGTCCTTTGCAGAGACATGGATGAAGCTGGAAACCATCATTCCCAGCAAACTAACACAGGAACAGAAAGCCAAACACTGCACTTTCTCGCTCATAAGTGGGAGTTGAACAATGAGAACACATGGACGCAGAGAGGGGAACATCACACACCAGGGCCTGTTGGGGGGTGGTGGGCTAGGTCACTAGGGGAGGGATAGCATTAGGAGAAATACCTAATGTAGATGATGGGTTGATGGGTGCAGCAAACCACCATGGTACATGGATACCTATGTAACAAGCGTGCACATTCTGCACATGTGTTCCAGAACTTAAAGTGAAAAAAGAAAGAAGAAGAAGGAAAGGAGGGAGGGAGGGAGGGTGGAAGGGAGGGAGGGAGGGAGGGAGGGAGGGAGGGAGGGAGGGTGGGAACTGGGCACTGAATAACCACAAAAGGTAAAATGTATTTTGAAAATTTTGTTTGTGCTGTGCACTATGCCTTGAATACATAATTTCTAACCTCCCTACATCACTGCAGAGAGGGTATTATTAAGCAATTATATAGCTAGGGTAGACTGTCTTCAATAAAATTAATTAACCAGCCTTCAGTTTCTATATCACTGGCATTTGAAGGCAAGTCTTTGATTTAAGCCCATGTGCATTTCTTGCTGCTGGGCTGTTGTTACTCAAGTTTAAGAGAAGGCTTCTCTGGCTCGTAGAGGAAAACAGAATTCTCTCCTACAGAAAGAACCTGATCTGAGAATAATTTGACAACAAACTCAGATACATACTGTGTACCAAGATACTGAAAGAAGCCAGGTACGGTGACTCACGCCTCCAATCCCAGCACTTTGGGAGGCCAAGATGGGTGGATCACCTGAGGTCAGGAGTCCCTGACCAGCCTGGCCAACATGGTAAAACCGCATCTCTACTAAAAATAAAATAAAATAAAATAAAATAAAATAAAATAAAATAAAATAAAATAAAATAAAATAAGCCAGCGCAGTGGCTCATGCCTGTAATCCTCCCAGCTACTTGGGAGGCTGAGGCAGAAGAATAGCTTGAACCCAGGAGGCACAGGTTGCAGTGAGCCGAGATCGCACCACTGCACTCCACCCTGGGTGACAAGGGGGAGTCTCTGTCTCAAAAAAAAAAGATACTGAAAGAAGTTTCAGATAAAGCCATGAGATGGTTTGCATTTCTGTTGGATGAATCATGGAGAAAAAGAAAAGATGTAGCTTATGTTTTTAAAAAGAAGACTATATCACATTCTGCAAATTGTAAACAGATGTGATTATACGATCCTGGACAAGGTTATTGAATTAGATATTTAAAATTTATGTGCTTAGAAAATAAACCCATTAATAGTAGTATTAATGGGTTCAGTTAGTATATGCCATTATGACTAATCTAATAATCCCTTTTTTTACTTGGATTTAGCAAGGCATTTGTCTAAGTTTTTCATGTAGCCTAATGGATAGGAAAAGAAATGTAGGTTACACATGGAAATTTAGAGAGACATTTGTTCATTATATTTTAATCAATAATATGAACAAAGATATTGAATACCTTTTACAAATTTATAAATAATAGAAAATGGTAACTAGAAAAGTAATTCAAATCTAAATAAATTTTAATGTAACAGAGTGATTAGCTTAGTAACATGACTTCAAAGTGGGCAAATATAAACTCTTGCATTTGCTTCCAAAAGATGAAAGAAAGTGGTAATTTGATTTAGCAACAATGTCTAGGAAGTGAGGACACATGGCATCTGAATAAAAGTTAAGCTCAGTATCAATCTCAATTGATAATATATTAGTACTACGTACTAACCTATCTGACTTGCCTTAATAAAATGGTAGTTGTTAAATTTTAATGTTAATTACAATTACTTGCCGTGTTTGTTAGATTGCAGAATTTCAGAATTATTGATTTAGGTCCAAAATAACCAAAACTTTTTCATTGCAGAGCTATCAAAGGATGAAAGAAATTGCCTCTGGAGACTTTGTATTCTCAATTATTTTAGCTTTCAAAAATGCAAACTCTTGTGAGAATAGATCCAAATAAACAATCTGCAAATAGCAAAGGGTATATATATATATATATATATATATAACCATATTATTTAAAGCACTGTAGGAGTAACCACTTATACATAATTGATATACTATTTATAGATGATTAATGCAGCTTAGTATAACCTCAGAGTTCTCAAAATGTTAGGGCTTAGGACCCCTTCACATGTTTAAAACCTATTCAGGACCTCAAAGAGCTTTTTTAAATGTGGATTATAGCTATCAATATTAACCATATAAAAATTAAAGCAAACAATTTAGATGTATTAATTCAATGAAATATAACAATGATCACCCTGTTATGTTTAACAGAAATAACATTTTATTAAATATAGCTCTATTTTTCCAACACAAAAGTTAATGACCAAACTGATTTTTTTAAAATCTGTGTATGGCTGACTCATTGGAAGATGGCTGGATCATTATATCTGCTGCTGTATTCAATCTGTTATAGTTCATTGTTTTGATTGAAATATATGAAGAAAATCTGACCTCCCACAAATACACAGATAGAAAATAAAGGACTGTATTTAGTAGCTTTTCTAGATAATTGTTTATATTCTCTTTTGTGTCAAAACTCAATATGTGGTAGTATTTAAGGTTATTGGCAATATGAAATTTAAATAATATTAATTAATTTTTTGTTTCCTATTAAGGCAAAATCCATTGATCTATCTTGCATTTTTGAATAGCTAGATTACCTATAAGCAATTTAGCAATATCATACATTAGTCATTTGAAAAATATTGTTTCACTGAACAATGCAGGTCTTCCAAATGTTGATATATTTTATTAGAGAGTATAAATAAACCACATTCATTAATAGTATCACCACTGTCATCAGAAAAATCTAGTAGTATTGGGAAGGTGGAAAGATTTGGATACGAGATTTTTAAAATTTTAACTTGAACTTCAAGTTCAAAGTTTTTATTGCCAACAAATATTGTCAGTAGTTTTTCTTGAAGTAATAGTTTTATTGCATATATTTTTTGAGACAGTATCTGTCAAATACCCAAATTTGGATAAACTTAATTTGTGTTAAGCTGTTGTTTTCAGGTAAAAAACAGTGTTTCATTTTTTAAAAAATTGTCACTTTGGAAAGTTCGCAATTCAAACAATTGTCTCTCCTTTGGACGATTATCACACTATAATATTTAGCAGAAGTGTTTTGTATGTACTTCTTAGTCATGAACATTAATAATGAGATGTACACTCACAGGTAGAGAGTTTTAATTAATACTTTTTACTGTTTCATGAAGGACAATCTTAAGTAAACTGCTTTTTTGTTTGTTTGTTTTTGAGACAGAATCTTGCTCTTGTTGCCCAGGCTGGAGTACAATGACGTGATCTCGACTCACCGCAACCTCTGCCTCTGGGGTTCAAGTGACTCTCCAGCCTCAGTCTCTCAAGTAGCTGGGCATGCGCCACCACTCCCAGCTAATTTTGTATTTTTAGTAGAGACGGGGTTTTTCCATGTTGGTCAGGCTGGTCTTGAACTCTCAACCTCAGGTGATCTGCCTGCCTCGGCCTCCCAAAGTGCTGAGATTACAGGCATGAGCCACAGTGCCCAGCCAAACTGCATTTTTACCCCTGCAAATGCATGGTGATAAAGAACATAACAACTATTAGTACACTTTGATGCCATTGCCTTGGTTAGTGCTAAGGTACCTGAAGTTTCACCTATCTTTTGCTTTTCGCACCATCAGTGCAAATGTAACATAGTGAAATGAGGCAAATATATCAGTACTATGTACTAACATCTCAAAATGTTAGGGCTCAGGACCCCTTCACATGTTTAAAACCTATTCAGGACCTCAAAGAACGTGATCATTTTTTAAAAAATTGTCACTTTGGGAAGTTCGCAATTCAAACAATTGTCTCTCCTTTGGACAATTATCACACTATAATATTTAGCAGAAGTGTTTTATATGTACTTCTTAGTCATACACATTAATAATAAAATGTCTCAGTGTTATTATGAAAATCATTTTGACCTCACAAATCCCCGAATATTCTCATGGTACCCTGGAATTCTGCAAAACACACTTTGAAACTTGTTGGCATATTTGTTAAAAGCATGGTATAGGTAACTTTACTGGGTGTGAATCACAGCTCTGATTTGGGCTGT
Source organism: Macaca thibetana thibetana (assembly GCF_024542745.1). Lineage (NCBI taxonomy): Eukaryota > Metazoa > Chordata > Mammalia > Primates > Cercopithecidae > Macaca > Macaca thibetana. Next base: position 51,673,211 of record NC_065582.1, on the reverse strand, counting down.
GAACAAATTATCCTCTTCATGTGTCATTTGACTCATCTGTAAAGTGGAGCAATAATAGCGTTTATTGCTTAGAATTGTGTGAAACTCAGAATAGTAGTGGACATATCATACATACTCAATTTTGTTTAGCTATTAGTACTGGTATTAATAATAAATACCACCAGTGTATTAACTTGGTAGAAGCAGTATATATACTATTCCATGAGTTAATTATGCTACTATATTCTCTCTAAATTATTTATAAATTTAAACTTTCCACTTCTGTAAGCCAGTTTTTTCCATGAGACAGAAAAAGTGACAGTTCACCTGAAAGTGATTTTCTAAAGTATCATTAATCCCCCATCTTAATTTTGTGATTCATGCTGACATAGAAATAAAAATTTCTAGTAGATGTCAACTTCTGAGAAAGTAGCAAGTGAAAATTATATTTTTAAATAAATCTGTAAAATCTGAAATTAATTTACTTCAGCAGCACACCAACATGGCACAAGTATACATATGTAACAAACCTGCACGTTATGCACATGTACCCTACAACTTAAAGTACAATAATAATAAATAAACTAAAAAAAAAAAAAAATCAATGAATTTTTTAATGAGATTCCTGTATTTTACTCAATAAAGTACAGCCAGATAACTCTTGGTTTCTATTTTATAAGCAAGGGAAATAAAGGAACTTTCTAAATCTGAAACAAATGTCTACTACTATATTGACAAATAGTGTTGTGATTGTCAGAGGACTTTTATCCAGTGCTTAGCATTTAGGAAAAAAATACTCTTACTCCTGACCTAAGGTGGACAGGATAAGTAATAGGATGAGAAGTGAATAATTTATGTGTGTTTAAGTTAAACTGTCTCTTTCCAAACACACAATTAAAATTAAAGGTCAATATTTTTAGACATACATACATATGTCTTAATTTGTTAAAGTTGCACATCAAGCCAACTGTGGCTGGATTTCCAGTGGGGCCAGCTTCATGGGCATGCAGCCTGTGTTGATGTACAGGATCCTGCAATCACAAAGGCCTCACTCTAGGTCGAACATTCTATTGTCATCATCTTCGGTTTCTTCACGATTTTTCAACAAGGGTCAAGATTTTCATTTTTTTAGTGGTCTTTGCATATCATATATCCCGTCTTGGTTCAAGGAGGAGCCTATCATGAGAGAGACAAGCACAGACCATGTAAACTTTTCTGAACAAATCATGGAATTCATGTAGCATCGGTTTCACCATCTTCTATGAATCGAGGCAGTAATAAAATCCTACCCAGCGCAAGGGGAGAAGAAATAGAGCCTATTCTTTGACAGTGGAAGCATTGTTGTAGATTTTGAAAAATTGTACCTGCCACAAATGAAAAAAAAAATTCAAGTACTTAGTATATTGACATTCACTTATATGACCTTTCTTGACATCTCAAAGCAATGCTCAGAAAAATGGATACTCCTGAGAAATAGTTGAGAGTACAAATTTGGAGTCAGACTTTTGGGATTTGAATTCCAGCTTTTGCTAGGATTTTGTCATGGTACTTAATTGCTCAGTGTCTACGTTTCTCATCCATAAAATGAGAATAATTTTAGAAATTACTTTTTATGATTATTCATGTAAGAATTAAATGAATTAATACATGTAAAACCATTAGCCATCAGTTTTTTTATTATTTGGTCAGATGAATGAAATTCTTAGAAAATATACTTTTAAAATTGGACACATATTATTTCCCACTCCTAATGGCATAAATGTCCATCTCAGATTTATAATGATTACTACATTAGAATTTAAAAAGAGAACACATTAGTTTCCCAGAGCTGCCATAACAACATACCACAGATTCATTGGCTTAAACAATAAATGTGTATTTGTTTACAATACTGAAGACTAAAAGTACAAGATCAAGGTATTGGCGGTGTTGGCTCCTTCTGAGGTCTGCTAGGGAATAATCTATTCCAGGCTACTCTCCTTAGCTTGTAAATGGCCATCTTCTCCCTGTGTCCTCACATTATCTTCCTTCTGTATACATTTGTGTTCGGGTCTCCTCTTCTTATAAGGACACCAGTCATATCATATAAAGATTCGCACTCATGACCTAATTTTGGCTTAAACGCCTCTTTAAAGACCCTATCTTCAAATCAGGTCACATTCTGAGGAACTGAGGATTTAGAACTTCAAGTTGAATTTTTGAGGGAGTATAATTGAGCCTCTTTGATGGATATGATTTTGAGGAAATGTATCTCATCACTCAGCATTTGTTCCAAAATTTTCTTACAGGTTTGTCATTTTCTTACAAATCACTAGAATATCATAAAAGCTATATATATGATTCCTACTTTTATAAGCCTTGGTAATATTACTGGATTATTACCTTCAAAATTGTTTAAAACTATGCACCCCACTCCAGCATGGGTTTATTCTCTGATTCATCACTTTAGCTAACATGCCTACCCTCCTTGAAGGAGGACATCATGCATCACTTACGTTGTTCCTGCAGGACCTTCATGTAGAACAGAAGCTCAAGCTTCTGCTGTATAGAATTTAATTGAAAGTCACTTAAAGAGATTTGAAAACTTTAATCCTCACTTATATCTGTGCTTTAATTTAGACTGAACAAATTAAATGTGTTACACTTGTAGCACTTGAATGCATGCATTTTGTCAATACTTGGCACCACAATATGCTACTCCATTCACTAATGTTTTCCTGTATCTGTATCTTCTCCCCAACTAGACAGAAAGGTCTTTTCTATAAGAACCCTTGCTATGCCACTTCTCCCTGTATCACCTTGTCATCTAACAAAGTAACCTTTCATTGTATCTGTACCATTTTAACCAGATATGTACAATGCTTTAACATTTCTTCACAATTCAACTGTTGAACAAATACATTTCTGAAAAACTAAAAATCTTGTTAAACAGAAAAGTTACCAAAGTCTCCATCAGAGGTCTAGGAAATTATTACAGTGAAGAACTCCTCTTTTCTTTTTCAGAAGCCCAAGATCAAAACAGGGAGTAGAGGAAAAAGTGGTCCACACTTTCAAGGAGAGCCATGGAACTCTCACATCTATCTGGGTAGTGATGTGTGCAACAGATACAAAGAATCATGGAAGTGAGGCCTTAGCAGCAGTTTGATTATTAAGATAAGTTATCACATATGAAGGGACTAGGAATAGAGATAGCCAATGTAGCTCTACCTGCCATCCAACAATAGCAAATGAGATCATTGGAATAACTTTCATAAGTAAGCTCTTCTTCACAATCCAACTTTTGGTACACCATGTGTCACCATACAGATACCTATAGCCAACCAATTATCATCTTCAATAGATTCTTCTTTCAAGCATCTCAAAGACCCAGTTATACAATCAGGATCCAATATCCTACTATAACACAAAATAACAAGTCATGATATTTTTCTAGAACACTTTAGCTTCTTTTATATAAATACTTTTTAAAAGTACAATAATTATTTCAATTATAAAAATTTGTTTTGTTCTCCTGAAATAAAATTAAAGCAACTTACATAATAGAAAACTCTCTTTCCATGATTTCAAAATATTTTTAAAGTGAAGTCCTGCTTAACAAATGGAGTTTTAAGGATACATAAAATATTAACACGCTTGGGAGATGTAGTTAATAAATTAATTACATTTTACTTATTTTTTCTTGATGATATAAACCTTTTGAGATAAATTTAAAACAATGTAACTGCTTTTCTTATTTTGAAATCCATGATTACAATTGAGGCATAAAAAACTAGTGTATTTTGGAAAGGAAAATTGTCAATATTTAACCCTATTTATTGGTGGACTCCTATTCCTTAACTTTCCATATTTAAAAAATTAAAATTGCTTTTTGTTATGGTTTTAAGTTCTAATGTTCTAAAAAGTTACTGATAAAATTTCACAACTAGTCTGTGCCTGGTGTCTTGAAATTTAATATTCCTGCATTACAATTTGGGAATATTAAAATCCTCTGCATTTAGTATAAACAGAACAAGTAAGACTTCTTTCTTCTATTAAAAAGCAGAGACTCTGAATGTCTGGTCGAGAAATAATTATGCTATACAAGCAAAAATATGAATAAAATTAATTGCTAGCTTTATCAAATCTTTATAAGTGAGGACAATCTTTTCTTATAATAAAAAAATTAAGAAGATAGGACAGAGGAGCAAGAATTGGATGGGAGTAGGGTAGAAAGGAAAGAGGAAGGGCAAAAAACAAACAAACAAACAAACAACAACAAAAAGATTGCTTTCAATTTTCCCTTCACCAAAGCTGGTTTTACTCTCTTGGTCCCACATTTTAGAAAATGGAATTTGAAAGAGAGAACAAGAATAATCCATTAGAATTGATATATCCTCTGTTACAAGCCACTGGAATTAGGGGGAAATAAGAATGGGAATTTCATATTTAGTCATGAGGATTTAAATGTTAAGACCTCAAATCAGGAAATGTTAACTATTAGGATATAGGAGTTTGGACTCACAGAGGGAAAACAAAAACTGTAGAAGAAATTTTACAGTACAAGACAATGTAACGGTGGGATAACCTGGATGGGATGTCATGGTGGGGCTGTAAACTGCTAAGAAATGGTAAGATAAAAATGACTGAGGACTTGAGGATAGATTTGACTTGAGGATAGAAATGACAAATGATTCTCATAACTACTTTGCCTAGAGTCCCCCTATTTTGGAGCACTGTATCTTTTCTGAAGTCTTATCATAGGTTTTCTTTCTTTTTAATAACACTTATATTTTAATTGTGAAATGTTTCTAACATACAGCACATACAGTGACCTATGCCAGACCTTTGGGGACCAACTGCATCATGACGGTCACTGAACCAGCAGAATGCAGTGAAAGATATATGAGAAAAGAATTAACATGATAGGAAGCAGCTCCTCAATTTCCCCTAAATCCTCACAAGAGTGCACATAAATTTCAGTGGTCAGGGTAGCCTATGTGGCAAGAACAATCAGCTAGTTCTGAAGAGCACAGAGTCTGCAGCTGGCAAACTGTTTCTACTTTTTCTCCAATCCTTCAATCTTATTTCTTCTAAGTTCCTCTACATTTGACACTGGCATCCACAAATCATTACAGATCAATAAAGATAAAGTGGACAACCAAGTGCACTGCTCAAAATGATGCCTGCAGATTTCTCTTCCCACCAACTGCCTACCTGAGGTTTTAATGCCATTGACTTCCATTTAAGTTTGGTGATATTAAAAAGAGCCATTTAGTTGCCAAGCACATTTTTTGTTCTTAGTCACCTAGTCATAGGCAGTCTCCATGAGGCCATAAATGAGGGTTGAGATGACACAGCATAAAACAGGGGCAGGTGCGTGCCCAAGGAATCAGGTGATCTGCTCATGTGGCCTATTTGTGCCTTCAGTATCTGCTTGGGCCTACCTCCTCTTCCGGACATAGGGATCCATCAGTGATTTATCAGTTTACCTACCTTCTAGGAAATGTAGACTGACAAAATATGAAAGATGATTTTGGGTACAATCATAATGAGTGTTAATGAGAAAGCAGGTATGAGAAATGAATAGTTCTTATGGGTTGTAATTTTACAATTACAGACTCACAGAGACTCACAGAGAAGGTGATATTTAAGTAAAGTGAGAAAAAATAAGTGAAAGAAGAAGTCATGTGGATATCTGTGGGAAGAAGTTTCCATGGCGAGAGAAAACCTGCATGAGGTAGGAACATGCCTGGAATTTTAGAAGACACCAGTGCTCACTGGAGTATTATAAATGGTAGTATAATGGTGAGTGGAAGATTAATGACTTATTAAATCATTCATAATCTGGACGCCACCGCCACTGGCGCTCTATGTTTTCAGAGAGCCAGTGGCAGCCAGATTATGAATGATTTTATAAGCCATTGTAAGGACTTTCTCACTTCTCTGGGGGGTGAATTAGGAAGCCATTAGAGAGCTTTGGCAAAGATGTGACGTCACCTGACTTACATTTAAGTAGGATTTTACAGGCTTCAGCATTCAGAATAGACTGAAGGGAATCAGGACAGTAGCAGGACATCAAGTGAGGAGGTTACTGCAATAATCCAGGAAAATAATAATGATAGCTTGGACTACGGTTACTTAGTGGGGCAGATGGTCAACAGTGGTTAGACCATTTAGCCAACAGGATTTTTTTGGATGAGTTAGATGTGGTGTATGAGATAAAGAAAATAAACAGTTTAAGAAACTAGAAGAAACTAAGAAGAGCAACACTGTGAGAGGACAGACTTGGGGACTGGGAAATCAAGTCCATTCTGGACATATTAATTTGCGGTAATACTTGGACAATTGTATATGATATATGTATATATAGGATATGAATTGTGAATTCTTAGTGTGGAGAGAATATTTAAAGCTAGAGGCTGTGTGAGATAATTGAGTGAGTCACCTGGAGAGGAGAGATATAATTAACAGACTGAGCCCTGTGTGGTCTGGTGTTAAGAAGTCAGCGAAATGAGGAAGAACAAGCATGAGAGATGGAGATGTGGCAGCCAGTGAAGAAGCTAAAAATGAGGAATGTGTGTGCATCTCAAAAAAGGGTCAAGGAAGAAATGGTGATTGGGAAGGTATATTAGACTTTTTAGTTTCATCCTCCACATCTCCTAATCTTTTTGTATTGTCCCTCTATTTATTATTCCTTGAAGAATTCTATATAATTTCTTCAAAGGCAATAGAGCAGAGTGTTTGAGAGCAAAGATTACAGAGACAGACAACTTATCACTAACAAACTCCGGGCAGCCAAAACATATGAATGAACACAGTAATGATAACAACAAGCAATAATTTAAAATAATGGTATCACAAGTATTATATAACGCTTAGTTGTATAGTAAGTGTTATATTCTTAGTAAGCACTCAATAAACTATAGCTATTATCTATCTTCCAGGTCACCAGTTTCCTATTCACCAGTTTCTAATCAGCTTACTTGTCAATCAAGTTTGTAATTTCAATAGTCATTTTTTATTTCTAAAATGTATATTTAGTTCTTTTTCAAATATTCCTAATCCCTTGTAGTTATGTATTTAATTTACTTGCCTCTTTTTTTCTTATAGGTTCAATTTTATATTCGTAGTAATTTTAAATAGAAATCTTCATCATCTTTACCAGTTTGCTTTATTACTTAAAGTTTTGAAGTTCTATTAATCTTGCTTGACTGCCTCTTATAAGACACATTATTTTGGGTGTTTTGCAAATTTAGATTGTGAGCTTGCTTTCCAAGGGCTTTATCAATAAGGATCCTGTGTGGCCAGAGATTTTTTGCATTTGCTTCTTCCTAGTATCCTGCATCTACCACTGTCTTCTGGGCCAACACCTATTTTAATTTCTCAGTCTAGGGTTTTCAGAACCATTTGATTAATATAAACTGAACCAGAAACCCAGCAGATTCAGAACCATTGTTTTGACTTCTCAAGATATGTTTGCCTACTCGGGATCCAGGAGGCCATACTGGCTTCCTCATTATTCCCATGTGCAATTTAGGCAGACTTTCTCTGTGCATGCTGTGAATATGAATGAAGTCTCTGAGACTTTCAGCTCTACATGGAATTTCCAGTACTAAATCCTTGCTCAAGTCATGAAGAACAATAATTAAGACCTCCACGCAGCCCTGATGCCAACTCATCTTCTTACAATCTGCATTTAAGTTCCAGTGCTATTTCTTTTGCTTGGGGATTTCCTTTCCTTCCTTGTGACAATTTTTCCTAAACTTTATCCCACATTTCTTATAAAGACAGTGTACATTTTTGGAGACTGGTTCAGGGGATAGAGTCACTCTCTCTATTCCATTATGTTACCAAAGCCAGAAATAATAGATTTTCGAGCCTGAGACTCTATGACAAGATTAGGTAAGAAGAAGGGCCATAACTGTACCAGAAGTATACATACATGAATGTCACTTGATCCACTTAATTGGAGAACAACTTATAGTTTATACGTACTTTTAGGCCAAGGTAAAAATGTCCAGGAAAGTCAAAGACATAATACCATAATAATATTATCATTTGACTATTGAATCCTTTTGTTTTATTCTTGCAAGAAAGCATTTCTGTACTCTAGTACATAGCTTTTCATTATGCTAAAAGGCTACAATAGATAAAACAGAAGCATATTCACAGTAAAATAGCTAAAGTAGTCCAACAGCTTTAGTTTCCAGATAATAGTCCTGACTCCGACCTGCATTCTTGTTTTAAAGTAGTTTGTGACATATTATGACTCTGCAAAGTTGTAAAGTTTCACAAATTCGATTAAGCTGCAAAAAGAAGCTGAAACAACTCTAATTGAATTTGGCCTTATCAATTATTTTTGGAACTCTATGCTAACTCATATTGAGTTCTCAATTCAAATAGCAAAGATAATTTTGCACCAAAGAGAAATTGTCTTAGATTTAGCATTAAGAAAACCCATGTAATTTGCTGTGCTACTTGCCTATTGAAGAAAGCAAAAATGTGTTAACTGAACAACAAAAATTGTTACAGCACCATTGATTTCATTTTACTATGGCTAATGTTTAAGTGCAAACATACAGAAATCAGGACAAGAATATGATTTACTTTGCTCTAAATGAAATATTTGTTTTGAGCATCCATATTGTGTTTGATAAGATGATACCTATTTAGCTCTATTAAATAGTGGCAACTATGATGTTATGAATGTGTTCAATGTAATTCAAATTATCATGCAGGCAAATACACTTGAAAGAACAGCATTAATTCTGTATGACACTAAATTATTGTTACACTGGTTTGCAATATGTATCTTTGCTGAATTCACAGGACTATAAGTAACAAAACTATTTCATCAACAAAGTGTGAAGGAACAAATTTAAAGACATGAGTGTGGAAAATTTTATATTACACCACCAAATTACTTTGAGAAGAGAAATAAAAAGAAATATAATTTGTGACAGTCCAAGCATACTTGAATGCTGTTTATATTGTTCTGTGTGTAATAAGTTTGTTTTTTTCATCTCTAACTAAGAAAAATGCATTGTTTTCATGGCTCAGTTTTCTGCCAAATCTGTAATTACTTTGAAGGTTTATCTAAACATCCCTAAATAATTTTCAAGTCATTTATATTCTTGTGCTACTAAAGATAGTCCTATTAGTACAGTGACTTTATCACGATGGTGGCAACCCAGTGACAGCTTGAAAATAGCAATTATACATACTTATTTTCCAGGCTCTAGGTCATCTCACTGAGTCATGTGGCTTTACCAACAATACATAATGTACAGACCATTTCCTCTCATGTCATATGTTTTGCCCATGTATATTTTTGTGATACTTTCAGTATTTTGCTCAGATTCTGTTCATTTCTTTGAATAAGTTAGAGGGAAAACTGTAATTTAAAACAGATGAAAATGTAAAGCAAAAATATTACTCAATTGAAAGCAGATAAATAACACTCTTCAAGGATTAGGGCTTTTATGTATGTGTGGGGTGGATATTTATAACATATACAAATGTTAAGTTAACTTTGCTGTTCATATTTTTTCTTACTATTCTATATAACTTTTTGCTTAAAAAGGCCTAACTTAAAATAAAATAGGAAAAGTATTTAATTAAATGCTTTGATTTCTTGGTAAGGAAATAATTATTTGCATTTGCAGGTAGTACAACTTCTCTATTTATCCATTACTTTTCTTTTTTCTTTTTTATTTTTTTTGAGACAGAGTCTTGCTCTGTCACCCAGGCTGTAATGCAGTGGCGGGATCTCGGCTCACTGCAAGCTCTGCCTCCCGGGTTCACGCCATTCTCCTGCCTCAGAATAGCTGGGACTACAGGCGCCCGCCTGGCTAATTTTTTGTGTTTTTAGTAGAAACGGGGTTTCCCCTTGTTAGCCCGGATGGTCTCGATCTCCTGGCCTCGTGATCCGCCCGCCTCGGCCTGCCAAAGTACTGGGATTACAGGCGTGAGCCACCGTGCCCGGCCTATCCATTACTTTTCAAATGATTCTTTAAAGATGAACAGCACCGATTTTTCTTTTGCATTGCTTTTCAATATTGTCAGAAACATTTCTATAATGAAGAGAAAATTACTTCAGTAAAATTTATATCTTTATTACATTTCATATACAGTTCACTTTAATAAATAACTATTTAACTATTAGTTTCAAAGACTTTTAGCTCAACAACAATTCTGCTTTTCTCATTATAGCTGCTATATAACTGCATCATTGTAGCTCATGCTTTTGGCTTCATCGTTACTCATCTTTAAAAAGTACTATTTTTTCTTTCAGATAAACTCTAACAAATGCTGCAATAAATTCTAACCCAAGAAAACAGTCATTCACAGGTGGAAATAGTATTTCATTTACATTATAAATGTCATATGCTATAGTATCTAAGGTCAAGCATTCTATGGACCCTGAAATAACAGCTATATTTGCTTTCATCTGCTCATACCAAATTCAACAATACATAAAATGAGACTTTTTTTGTGAAATAGAAACTTTGGATGAATAACTAGTTTGAATAACGAAAAATTGCAAAATTAATTTCTGCTATGCTATTTGTGAGAGCTACAGGTCTTCAGAATTCTGGAATGCAGTTATTCGATCTGGCACTATTAGTTTGAAGACTCTGGCACCAGGCCGGAATTCTCTGTGTGATCCAGAGGCAATCACAGGACTTCGCCCGGTAGGCCTCTGGGGAAAACTGCCTTGTCCACACCAGACTTGGTGCATAGCCAATAAAATTACTGTTTTCTGTAGAGAGTCGCAGTCAAGAATTCAAAGTACCTCAGGCTGAACATTCCCACGAGTATCCCTAGCCCAGGAGCCGCCATTTGGAGGCCTCTTTATTAGGGGGACTCAGCTGAGGTACTCTTCAGGAGCCTTTGCCAAGACCTTCTTAGTGGAGGATTCCAACTAAGCTACTTTTCTCCCCTCTGACTCGGTACTTTTTGCCCTTAGTTCTCTCCCTTTCTTGTTCTGGAGACCACTGGGTTTTATAAAAAGGCAGGAGTCTCTTGTTTGTGGCTCCTGGACAGTTAGACAGTTCCCTTTGACTGCCCTGCATGTTATTAGACTTTCCCCTGCATATTAAAAAAAAAAAAAAAAATGGAACTCTGAGGGGTGGTGCCTCACTCTTATTACAGTAAGTGAATAAAGGCTTGATTGTTACTTTTAGTTTGGCTTGTTGTCCTTCCTTGACTACCTTGACACCCAAGGCCTTGGCATGGTTCATAAATCTGCACTTTTCATGTGATAGTTTCCCTTGAACAACTTTTTTCTTTTTTGCAAAGCTAATGACCGAGTGTCAATAGATATTTTTGCATACTGAGAGTTTTCTAATGGAGAAAATGTCTTTTTACTTCAAAGAATACAGAAATCCTGTCCATGTATACCCATGCTTATAGACAAAGCAAACAACAATGATAAATGTCAATTGGTCTATCTAAAAATGATAACATATAAAGTCATGGAAACCACCTCCATGATGTCACATGATGCTGTTAATGCAGTACTTCTTGTTTTCAAAATCATTGGGATTTTTAGTTTTATTATTGTATTTAAAAATATGCAGCTTTGTGTGAAATACGTGGCTTTGTGTAGTAAGAATGTCATATTCCACACCCTAACAATTAATAAAATGTAAATGTTGAATCTTCCTTCTTGACATTTTAGGCATCAAATTAATCTCTAATGAGAAAAAAGTTATTATTCCAGTTACATTTGTAAAGAGACAAATATTATGTGGAGGAAAACAAAGTTTCGTTGTCTAACAGATTCCTAATTAAGGAGTGGAGCACTTGAATCAAGTGAGACATGGAAATGGGCTATATGACTTTTACATGCAGAGCATATTATTTTTCAATAAGGGTAAGAAATGCTGCTTTAAAGAGAAACTCACCAAAGCTTGCTTGAACTTTGAGCTGTTAATTTTTTGTCTTCTTTTTCAATTATTTAAATAACAGAACATACCAACTTTGCCATTATAGTTTCTGTTAAGCTAAACAATTGATTATTTTTCCCAGGGAAAAAGACTCAATGATCATACAACTTGATTCCTGTAAAGTTATATTTTCAGAAACACATCATGAATTTAGCTAAATTTAACAAAGAATCTGTGAAACACTGATGAAATAAAGCAAGTTTTCATGCAATGCTAAAATACACAGATGAACTGAATTAAGAAGATAGCAATGGTAGAAATGAAATGTTCTGTGAAAAAAAGCTGCTTCGTATAATGTATATGTCTAGCAAATAATGGATTGTTATATTCTTTTTCCATATTTTTCAAAAAAAAAAATTTGAGCTTCTTTAGATTTTTACCATATGCATACTGGGCTAAATATTTTCAACACTACTTCTGAGATTTGAACACATGGAATCTTATGCTGCAATTATATAATTATAATTACTGTATATAAAATGTGCTCATATGACTGAGCAGAAAATACTCTGGGAGCCGAAGTAATTGGTTTGCCATGTGGGGGGTGATAAGTACAGTTTAATCTGATGTTAGTGGAAGGCTAGGGACTCCTCATATTCACAATAGAAATTAAGGCATAAAGAAACTTGTAATTTTAGAGACAGTCACAACTATGGATATCGTAAATATGGATGTCAAATTTGTTGATTGGAATTTCATCCTGATAAAACAAAATAAATAAGTAAATATGCAGACTATCTGAAAACTCAATTGTTTTTACTTAAATCCATACATCTATCAATTTATTCTCTATTTATTCTCTCGTTTTTCCCTCTTCACAACTCCATTTTTCAGTCTCTTCCTCTGTTTCATCTTTTGCAATGCAGCCTAACTCTTTGTTATGTTTTGCTTATGTACGTTTGTGTGTGATTTTATGAAAATAATCCTTTGATAAATTCCTTTATCCAAAGTGTTGAGGCTTAAGGGAAATTGTATTGCCTATATAAATATAAAACTATATTTTAGGAGAATGCCCAACTTTTGGTAACAGCAGCTTAAATATAGTATTTCTTTTGACATCTCAATTTCAGGAAGCAATTTGAACCACTGAACTTATCTTTATCAATTTGTGTCTAGAGAAATGATCAACAGTATATCATTAAATGCTAGTGCCCTGTATTGGAATATAGCCCACAGTTTAGGAAGTACTTCATTAAATTATGATTATTTTACTTAATAAGAGTGAGAGCAGTTTAAACTGAAGTGCATCCTTCCCCTTCCCTGCTTTCCTACCTCTGGAAAGTACCATCAAGACTTGTACAAGCCAGTGTGTTCAGCTATTTACTCTTCTTTCCACTCTTGCACTCAGAGCAGAGGAGTTTGATGCCTGGGCTGGTCCTACAGTAATTCTTCCACTCATTGATGTAGTAAAATAGGAGGAAGATAGGGCAGAAATGGCAACTTTCTCCACTCAGCTGCCCATTGATAGACCCTTCTATTGATTGTCACTGTCTTGGCTAATACTGTCCGGGCATCAATGACCTGCGTGTAACAGGTGTATAATGCTGGCTCTATCATGAGGTATTCCTGTGCCTCTTTTGGAACATCCTGATGTGTTGTCTAGACATTGGAGTTCTACTTCTAAGGCAGTTGTGACTGTGGCTGCCTGTGGTTGGACTAGTTCTGCCCTTTCATTAAGCTTTGATGGTTGTCTGGTTCCAGTTGTTTGAAGGTGTTTTTAAAACTGAGACACCTGAGGCTTCTTGGTCCTCAGGGTCAGCACTTGATGCCAATTTAGAAACACCTTCAAAGTCCCACTGAATGTTTTGTTTCACACGTGCGCTTCTTTAAAATTATTCTGATGTGATGAAACCCATAGGCGTCTGTGACTTTCTTGAAAACATTAGAAGATGGCTGTGCACTGTTAAATGCAGAGGCATAAGTACTACGTGGGGACTCCAATGGTCAGTTCAATTTTCAAGTCAAGTTTAAAAAATACTTTAGAAAATTGAAAGGTCTATTAAGTTAAAGAATTATCTCACTTAGGAAAATGTGTTGGTTTTTTGTTTTTTTGTGGTGTGTTTGTGTGTGCGTGTGTGTGTGTGTGTATGTGTGTGTGGGAAGAGAAAGAGACCTACAGTGAGTGAGCCAGAAAATGACAAAGTGAGAGAAGAATCAAGGTAAGTGTTTCATTGCCAATGTCACAGTTAGCTTGAGAATCAGTATTTGGGGAACATAATAGGACCTATTTCAAAGTCAAGTTATAGTGGAGTTCTCACTGAATTATAATGTAAATGTGGCATGTCAATTTCTGAGATACTGCTAAATGCTTCAAAGAAACTAAAATGGGAAGGAATGAATTTTAAATGGATAGATTTCTTTTCTAATATACCTGAGTAGGAAATAAAACACCTGTTAAAATGACAGTTTTTCTTCTAGCTTAATGGAAGACCTTGTGGAGAAGTGAACTAAATATTCTAAGTTTTTATCAAATAATGCATGCACGTTAGTTTTTTTTAAAAAAAAATGGGACATATTTATTTGACATAAAAATCAACTGTCTCTTTCCTATTTATTTTTAAATTTTGTATTGCTCCTTGCGGGAAAAAAAACCACTCTGAATTCTCTTAAATCCTTTTCCTGAAGCCTAATTTTATCTAAAAATATATTCTCTAACAGATAATTCTTGGTCAATTTATACCATTTTATACAGACTTTTTAATCTAAAAAATGAATATATAGCTCAACTATAAACTTCTTTATCTTCTCTTTCCCTCTTCTCTTCCCCCATTCTTTCAAAATAATTATTTCATTGTTTATAATTCCTTTCTTGAAAATCTTTCAGTAAATTTATTTGATAGATATAATGTGCTTCCTCATCTAATTCATATTCCATCAGTGATGCAGACACTACTGGCCATCTGTATGGCAGCTGTTTTCCCTTTCTTGCTTGGTTTACAGAATTCTGATATTATCTTTACCTGGAATATTGGAGAAATAATAGTCATGACATCATAGAGTTGACGATGATTAAATGAGTAAGTACACATGCAGTGCTTATAATAGAGCCTACTAGAGTAGATGCTCAATAACATTTATTATTATTATTATTCAGACTACAATTTGTGCGGATAATGTGAGGTTTTTTTTCAGCCTTAGAGAGAGAGAGTCCAAATTTTCAAGCCAACCATGGCAATGACATTCCCCTTTGTCAACAGTTGGTTGAAATCACATATATAACTCTATTTAGACAATGAAATGTCATGGGAATTCTACTTTGGGGGGAAGGGTGGAATCTGGGAATACTTGATTCCCTGATAAAACATGAGTGCACATACACACCCAAGAAACCCCAATATTTTTTATTGATCTGTCTTCCACCCTTGCCTGCTTAGGATTACTGTGTCAGAATTATGCTTAAAGCTATGGCCAACCTTGTTGGAGAAGCAACTAATGCACTAAGGATGGCAGAGAAGAAAGGTAGAGCCTGATCCTTGATAAGTTAAAGGAGTGCACAAAAAGCTCAGGGAAAGCTTAATTTCAGTTAAAGAAAAAAATAAATAATCCTGTGACTTACGCCAATTTTATTTGGCTAGTGTCTGACTTAAGCTGAAAATTCTCCTAACACATATTGTCACTCATTCTCTTCTGCTCTTGTTGCCTTGTACTTTCCAGATTTATTTATCTACTCTTTGATTTGACTTTCTCAAGACAAAATAACAAAGAAACTGCCTCACTTTCCAGGGCAAAGAATAAAGAATATGAGATATATTTGACTGAGAGGTGATTTTTAGAGAGACTAGAGAATACCCCAAATTAGCCAGAGATTTAAAAACTGCAAATCAAATGAAGAAAGAGAAAACCAAAGGGGTACTCAGCCAGAGAAAGGGTTAAGGGATAGTGCAAGAAATGTGATGTTAGTGTAGTACCCCATTTGGATCAGCAGTTAAATAACATTTATGTAGTTATTTAAAAATAAACATAATACACATGAATTCATTTTAAAATGTGACATTCTATATAGGGAATGTAAAGAGAAAGGAAATGAATATGAGAAGCTAAGGATTTGGACAGTGGAGGGACAGACAAAAAACGGAAAAGGATAAATAATTAAAGATGGACCCAGCAGGGACAGAGCTGTAGATTTGTGATTGGAAGGATTTTACAAATTTTTGAAAGAATATTGAGTCACTTGAGAATTTGTGCTGGAAAAATTTATTAATATTTTTAAATGAAATAAAATTTGACACATACACTACACACACACAAATTCACATGTGCATATGCACAAAAAAAATGCAGTAAAATTCAACATAAATAATTATTGCAAAATATTCACACTGTAGAAAGTATAGTAGAAAATTTTCCTGAATGTAAGGCAGGGAAAAACTTCTTGGGTGAGAATCAAAAAGGATAAGCCATAACATTTAATACGTTTGTTAAATCAAGTTTAGCCTTAAGCTGCTGCCTTACATACTTTGAGTTCAGCCTAAGTGTTTCTCTGGACATTGTGAACTAGTGCATAAACGAAGTGTAAACAGACTGTAGCCTACTCTTGTGCTACAAGAGTTTTTGGCCAATCAAATGTGGCCAACTATTCAAGCCTGTTTAAATAAAGCAAATACCGATCTATAACCATTCTGGCTGTTTCTGTATCTTACTTCCATTTTCTTTCATCAGTTTCCTTTTCCTGTCCATAAATCTTCTACCAGGTAGCTGTGCTGGAGTCTCTCATCCTACTTTGGCTCAGAAGGCTGACTGATTCATAAATCGTTCTTTGCTCAGTTAAACTCTTTTAATTTAATTCGGTTAAAGTTTTTCTTTTAACAGATGGTGTCAGAAGTGGGATCTGAGGTAGGATCCCTATGAGCGCTGAGTGCCCAACCGAGGTACCTGCCGGGCTCACTGTGTCCATTACAGTCTCAGACCAAATGGAGATTGCACTAAGTTCTCTCTTGGATTCTGAAGTTCCGCAGATTTGTGTTTTGAGCTCTCTGAGATTCTTTGAGGAAAGTTCTGATCCAAACTGGGTTTGGAAGTCATAACAGTAGAAGGACTGGGTCCGGGATCAGTTGGATCTGATAATTAACTGTCTGGAACCAGTTAGAGATCGCTTACATATGACTGGCTCTGAAAGAAACTGGTAGTAAATGGCAATATGGCAGGAGGTGTAAAATTTGGCTTTTGGAAATTTGCAGTTATGTTTGTGTTCTACCCCTTTGTTTTTGTTGCACACTTAGGTAGGGGCCAAGACTTCTCTACTGTCATGATACTCTTATCTTTCCTTTTTTTTTTTTTTTTTTTTAACTTGCTTATGCCTCTATGAACAACAGAAGTGAAAAGCAGGTCTGTTGTGTGCACTTATGAGATATACTTTTATTTGTGAAGGATTTTTTTTGCTTTTTTTTTTTTTTTTTTGAGATGGAGTCTCACTCTGTCACCCAGGCTGGAGTGCAGTGGCGTGATCTCAGCTCACTGCAAGCTCCACCTCCTGGATTCACACCATTCTCCTGCCTCAGCCTCTGGAGCAGCTGGGACTACAGGTGCCCACCACCATGCGTAGCTAATTTTTTGTATTTTTTTTTACTAGAGATGGGGTTTCACCATGTTATCCAGGATAGTCTTGATCTCCTGACCTGGTGATCCACCTGCCTTGGCCTCCCAAAGTGCTGGGATTACAGGCATGAGCCACCGTGCCTGGCAGGATTTTTATTTTATTTTGAGACAGTCTCATCCTGTTGCCTAGGCTGGAGTGCAGCAGTGTGATCTCGGCTCACCACAACCTCTGCCTCCTGGCTTCAGGCGATTCTCCTGCCTCAGCCTCCCAAGTAATTGGAACCACAGGCACATGCCACCATGCCTGGCTAAGTTTTGTATTTTTAGTAGAGACAAGGTTTCACTATGTTGGTAAGGCTGGTCTTGAACTCCTGACCTCGTGATCCACCTGCCTTAGCCTGCCAAAGTGCTGGGATTACAGGCATGAGCCGCTGCACCTGGCCTATTTGTGAAGGATTTTGCAGCCAGCCTTATACATGGATAACCTTACACCTTGATAGATGAAAGATGAAGGCCGAAAGCACGTGAGAAATTTTAATGGTACATACATTGCCTCCTAATCAGTCAGGAACAGAACACTGGTCCACTCCTCTTAACCTACACCTAGGGTTAAAAAGAACATTGCCAAGAGGTCTTCACTTTTCTAAAAGAGCATCATTTATTGGGTCCTTTTTCCCATTGTTTGGAGTAAATGAGGCAATGATTAGAAATGTATTCTCCATGATATGCTGTATAACAGATCCTACTGTAAAGCTATGGTTCCACAACAGACTACATTCTCTTGTGAAAGTTATGCTAAATAATAGAATTGCCCTAGATTACTTACTGGCTAAACAGGAAAGCTTCTGTGCAGCTGCTGGCACTTCTTGTTGCTCATGGAGGAATGTATCATGTATTCTAGAGATTCAGTTGTAGGGAATTAACACACTGCTTGGTTAAAGTGAGTAGACTCTTTATCTAGCTCGTTCTTTGATCTATTTGATTTTAGGTGGTTTGGTTTATGGGTACCCTGGCTAAGGAACATACTCCAAACTCTTGGTGTTATCCTCCTGATAGTCAACAGTAGTCTCCCTGGTGCACCACATTCTCTCAAAAGTTTTAAATGTTTGCATGCAGCCATCTCTAGAATAACAAATGATCAAATGATCTCTCTTCAACTGGAATGACATGAGCTGAAAGAAATGTGTGACTGTAATGGCACGATAACCAATGAATGATGTACTGAGACCAGAAACTCAAAATGATGGTAACTGAGACTAAGGCCCTAAGTTTTGGTCACACCCTCACCTGAGTGAGATCCTGACTAAAAGGGGAAAAATTTTAAACAAACTTATGGGTGCCCGTTGTTTTGGACTGAGCTCATGTACTAGACCCCAGTAGACCAGACCAAACCAAAATGGAGTCAGTTATGCTAAATGTGACATAATCAAACTAAAACTTTACAGAAACACACAGATACTAGAACAGGGTTGTTTTTTCTCTGATAAACAGGACATTCCAGCATAGGGAGGTACCCTCTACTCTAATCCTTACAAAAAAATAAACTGAAGTCGTTGTTCCTACCTTACAAAACCCACTGTTCTGCGATTGTCAGTGACTTTCAAAACCAAATAAGTACATTTAAGATGGTGATAGCGACATCAATGACTAAAGTCTTGGTCAATCTCTAAAAATTAAGAGGATGACCAAAAGGGCAGAATTGTTCAATCAAGTTTAGCCTAAATGGCCTCCTTATATATTTTAAGTTCAGCCTAAAGGTTTCTCTGCACATCATGAACTAGAACCCAAAGGGAGTTGTAAACAGACTGTGTGGCCTACTCTTGTGCCAATCACCAAGTTTTGGCCAAAGGTAACCAAATGTTCAAACTGTGTTCAAATAAGGCAAATGCCAAGCTGTAACCAATTTGGCAGTTTCTGTAATTCACCTACGTTTTCTGTACATCACTTTCCTTTTTCTGCCCATAAATCCTCTACCATGTGACTGCACTGGAGTTTCTGAGCCTACTCTGACTCAGGAGGCTGCCCAATTCATAAATCATTCTTTCCTCAATTAATTTCTTTTAAGTTGAATTCAGCTACGTTTTTTCTTCTAACACATTGACTATTTTGAAGTTAAAATTAAAATGCTCTGAACAACCAAATCAGTGTAAGCAAGTAGAGAGTCAATCCATGCACAGGGAGAAGATGTTTACCATATCTAAAAACGGACATAGAAATACTGTCTATACTGTCTAAAGGACTCTAAAAATCAAATCAAAAATCTGAACAAATACATAACTTGGAAATATATCAAAAGAAAAAAACAAATTTTAAATGTGTTTACAAAAGAATGGCCAATCTTACAGGAATCAGGAAGACCTTTCCTCCATTACTCTTTCTTGCAAAGGCTGGGCCTTTCTCCCATGCTCCCTGCCATACTCTGTTAATAGGTAAATCTTCAGACTAAGTTACTCCCCTGTGTTTTCATTCTTCCTTACAGTGACTTCACAGTTATTCTTCAGCTCCTGTTTTAAGCCTTAAATCCTATCTGTGTAATTGACCTCAGCAGTTTACCATACCACTTGGTCACTAGAATTCATATTGCTCAGTTATGTTCATCAAGTCTAATTTTGACAGCTAGTTGCTTTTATAGAATGGCTGCCCCTCTCTTCATATGAGCAGAACTTATCCTGCTATCCAGCTCTTCTCTTCCTTCTCACTCTGTACCACCTCTGAGTCCTGCATCTTCAGCCACAAACACCAGGGTTTATTCTTATGTGACTAATCAGTTCAACACATATTTAAGATAACTAATACAGTCCACAAAATAGGAGCCTTTTAATATGTATTGTTACATTTCTATGTGAATAAATTATTAAATCACATATATATGTGTATCCTGATTTGGGACTTGTTACAAAGTTCAATACATAAGTGCAATAATGTTTTAAATTATAATAAACATGAGTTTTTGTTAACCTCATTATATTCAGAAGAGAGTGTTTTCAGTATTGTTTCCTTCCTTGTAACTTTCCTATTATTCTAACCCAGAAAATATAGGAGAGATATATTAATAGCTAAAAAGCAAATCAGGAGAATTTTTGGAAATATTTCTTCCTCCCATGTAGAGAGAAATAATCGTATATCCAAAAATTAGTTGTAAAAAATATCATTTATTTTATTCTGAGAAAATCTTAAATTTCTTTCTTGGAGAGTACAATTCTAATTATTATAAAACTGAGACAGATGGCTTTTCATTACTCTATGTAAAGGACAGTCTCTTGGATGTAATATCTAGAGCAGATGCTTCAGGAGGTTTTTTTATTAGAAATAAAACATGAAGAATGTTCAGAAAAGGCTCATTATCTTATTAAAGGGGAATTAAGCCATACAAAGCAGTCATGAAATTATATATCAAAGTATGTATTTACAGCATTAGGTATCTTAAAATATGCAATTATTTAAATGTTTTAGTCACTATGACATTCCCTACCTATCAGATTAAAATATCCCATAAACTTTAAGGTTAAGTAACAACAGAAGAATCATCATGGCTTTCATTTTTCTTGAGATACTAATGATTAATATGCTCTATTGTGATATCAATGTGTTATAGTATTGAAAGTTGTGCCGAAAAGGCTATATCAATTCAATGAAAATTATAGACAAAGCTGTCTGAAACTTAGTGTTACCCAAGGTCGTCAAATCTTGTAGCTAAAGTTTAATGCTAAGTGGATTTCTTGATGTCTCTGTAATATCTACTAGCTGTTCAGTTCTCGCTGAGATTGAAGAAATGAGATATATAATTGAAAGCTGGAAAATCTATGTTTTTGCCAACCTGCAGTATGATAATTCCACTTCAACAAGTGATAACTAACATCTCAACTAAACTTAACCATATTGCCCAACATTGGAGTAAGTCTAAAGAAAGCAGCAAGTTTTATTCCTAAGTAACAAATTGTAAAATTAGCCACATATTTAGAAATCGGGTCAGTTGTAAAATTTTTAAAAGGCTAAGAATGAAACCCCATGTGCAATCTTTTTCTGACAAGGATGAGCTAGAGTGCATTTCCACAATTAGCTACATATTAGAGTGTTGTATCACTAAAGGTTGGTACTTAAAGGCTCCCATTCATTACACTTTTTGAGAAAGAGGTTTCACATTGATTTCCATCTCTCTGTCTTGGTTTGTTAACATGTTCCATATTTTTGGATTTTAAAGATTTTCTCCTGTGGATAGCAATCTTCCAATAAACTAATTCTTAAAATATGAGTCCTAATAGTTGTGTCAGTCAGAATCATCTGATGCCTTAAGAATCTCTGTTTATCCTGAGCGATTGTCATAGACATACTATGGTTTGGTAATTATTGCTCTAATACTCATTGTTATTTAGCAGTCAATATATAGGTGATGCTGAACCTTAATTGCTCAAGTTATTTTCATATTCAAAAGATCTTATTTCCCATAGCTTTATATATTCCCAATTATTCCTAGGTACTTTTCACATTTGAAGTGCCATACTCCCACATTATAGGGATAAAAGTTCAAGCTAGATGAGCTTCTTTATATCCAATCAGATTTTTAACTTGTTCAAAATCATCCAGGCATAGAAAGCTCATTAATGGAGACAGGGAGAAAGGTGAACTGAAGAAATGGCTGCCTGAGAGGAAATATATATATATTTGCCACTACTCATTTTCTAGAGCTTATAGAAAATGAAGGTTAGGTATCTCTGATTTCTTCTAAAATTCAGGAATACAGGACTTGCAATGTAGCTAGGATTCAAATCAATGCATTATATTAGCAGAGCTAATACACAAAATGCATAAGCCCATAGATGTTGTACTACTTTGGCTAACTGTAAAAAAACTCTATAAGAAGTAACATATAAACCTTGACATTGATCAAGTTTAAACCATTGCTGATCCAAAATGGAAACCTGTAGCAATTTAAATGTAGTGAATTTCTAGTAATAAGAGAACATGAAGAAAATATAAAAAGTTGCTCCACACATTATAGTAATATATTTATAACTACATGTGCCTTATATTCTGAAACAATTCCTGCACTAAAAAACCAACCATCGTCTTCTGAAACCATTCCCTTCCAGTATTAATGCTGTGGTGTTTATAAAATTCTTTCCCTTCCAGTCTACTGAGTGAGGTATATGTACCTGAAAATATAACATCAGTTACATCAAAAAAATTTATAGCTCACAGGATCAACAAAATCATATTTAAATTTGCAACACCATCAAGCATTTTAGGAAATCTCCATTCTTGGATGAAGTCTGATATTTGATTGGAGAAGTCTGATTGTAAGTATGAATATAAGTAGGCTATGGAATAATAATCTAATTTGGACACCAAAAGTATAAACCCAGAGAGATAACTTAGTGGATGTGAGTACATATGTGATGTATTGGCCTTTGCTTGTGATTGGTCTTTCAGTTATGTGTCACGGAAATGTTTACACTATATAATTTAAAGATTCATTGAAATCAAACCTCATATATATTTATTGGAATGAGTGTAGTATGTGATTCAATTTATAGCACTTGATTGTCAAAATAGTAATGCAATATTCTAATAGGTTAATATTCTAGCATTGCAGTAGTCTAGTAATATCTCCATATCTATCTATATTTATATCACTCATGATTGTATATGCATATCTATGTATATGTGTGTATGTATATATGTATACACACGCATACATGTTTTTCAGAACTAAAGAGTTAGGTTCAAAACATGGCTCAAATTTACTAGCTATGTGGTCTGGGTTAATTTTTCTGTGCTTACATTTCTTCACTGTTAAAATACACATAATTATGGCAGAATACATCTATGACTGCTATGTGGAATAAATGAATTAGCATATGTAAAACACTTCTGGTAATTATACACTCTCAATAAATGTCGGTTGTCACTTTTATTATTACCTTGCAGAAGTTATTTGCCTGGAACATTCCCTGCACCTCTATGCTAAGAAACTTGGTAGAGCAAGTTGGTCAAATGAGTTTTAGAGTTTCGGATTCTGGATATCTGTTCTCTTAGGGATATGAACAACAATAAAAGATAGTCAGAAAAATTACTCAGAATATTTTGTTTGCTAAATCTTTTGAAGACAATGAGCTATCTTTAATGTTCTTATGTCTCTAATACTTAGCATAGTACTTGAAAATTAATTTTTGCTTACTAAAGACCTTACTAAAGGTCTGCAAAGTGACAATCATTCTATGGGCATTTATATAACAAAAAAACTAACTTGCATAATTTAGGAGGGAAGGTCTTATGGCACTAATTTCAGGAGCTCAGTATCCAAATACAAGACAGGGCAATCTGAAAGTAGAGCCAGATCCCACATAGAGGAAGGGAAAACCAAGGTGACCACAGGAGCAGGCTCATTGTCACAACAGGCAA
Organism: Macaca thibetana thibetana; assembly: GCF_024542745.1. Taxonomy (NCBI): domain Eukaryota; kingdom Metazoa; phylum Chordata; class Mammalia; order Primates; family Cercopithecidae; genus Macaca; species Macaca thibetana. The sequence continues at coordinate 51,649,365 of NC_065582.1, read as the reverse complement.
TGAAGAGGTGTCTCTCTTATCAACTGTCTTCAGAGTCCTATGATGGAAAGCAGGTAAGATGCAGAATTGGCAGCAATAGCACCTGGAAGAATGTCAATCTTGAAATAAAATTGGCAGGAAATAGGATTTGGATAGGCAGCCGGATAGGGCAAAGGCCAAAAAGGTACTCTATGGGGGTAGATATATTCAAATTAGATTTCTTGGACCTGAAAGGAAATAAGCAACACCATTTTATATTCCCACAGTTGATTTTTGGCTTAAATACTCTTGTTTTGCGACTGCTATGTTGTTCACCTGGCTTTGTACTTTGTAGGCAGTGTAATTGTTTTAGGTGAATGTGTTGTGTGGGCCAATTCTCTGGGAGAAATTTATTGAACATTTGATATATCTCAGGCACCAAGTTGAGTGATTTCTCATTGCACCATTTAGTCTAATTGCAATTATATTTTGTAATTCAATGTACTTTTTAAATTTTAAGGGTAATATTATCACTACTCTATTTTTTAACAAATAAGGACACAAAAGAATACATAATTAACCAGACATCAACTTTCTCTGATAATTAATATTCTCCATAAATAGTTTCAGATCAGTGGATGAATAAATGAACTAGCACTAAAACTTATGGTTTTATTTCTTCTTTGGGGGGTTTACTTTTAGAGGCAGCCAATGTGCAATATTCTAATAAAGTCATTTTGTCTAATATGATTAAGCTAGATTAATTTTATCTTAGTGTCTATTTCACTTGGATTTCCTGAAGTTTTAAAAACATGGAAGAGGCCGGGCGCGGTGGCTCAAGCCTGTAATCCCAGCACTTTGGGAGGCCGAGACGGGCGGATCACGAGGTCAGGAGTTCGAGACCATCCTGGCTAACACGGTGAAACCCCGTCTCTACTAAAAAATACAAAAAACTAGCCGGGCGAGGTGGTGGGCGCCTGTAGTCCCGGCTACTCGGGAGGCTGAGGCAGGAGAATGGCGTAAACCCGGGAGGCGGAGCTTGCAGTGAGCTGAGATCCGGCCACTGCACTCCACCCTGGGCGACATAGCGAGACTCCGTCTCAAAAAAAAAAAAAAAAAAAAAAAAAAAAACATGGAAGAACGTACGGGTGACATACAGGAGAAATAAATTACTAATTATTGGGAAGAAAACTATGACACACATAGAAAGTTGGGTTCTATGACACACATAGAAAAAAATGTAATTTAATAAACTAAGTGATTAAGTTAGAACAGGTTGAATAAAGGCATTGCTTTAGAAAGATATGTTAGGCTCACAACAATGTCTGTAAATCTACATTTCACAGGTATGTTGCAAGTAGGGAGCATTGACAAAAGATTGTAAGGAGAGATTTCTTTTTCTTTCAGAGTTACAGTAAGATTTGCTTCAACAACCACTAAACACGATGGAAGATTCTACTGGTTATTTATACAGAAAAAAAAAAGGAAATTTTGTTTCTTTTAGTAACTCATTGAATGATAATGATGAAGAAGAGGAAGATGATATGTTGACATAAAGATAGAATGGCTAGATAGCATTTTTGAGCAAATACTAAGTATGAGACACTATTCCCAGCACCTTGCATATACCACTCAATCTCAACACCATTTGAGGTTAATGAGGTAGGTATGGTCCTTATCTTCACATTTTATAGATAAAACCTAACGTACTAAAATAGCCATCTACTGTGTGGTGAAGCCAGGATTCAAACCCAGGAATTCTGATTGTAGAGCTCACAATATTCATTATCTGCTGCTTCTCTAAATATGCTAGAAATAAAGACACTATAATTTTTTAAAAGTTAAGCAGAAGTAGAGCAGATGCCTAATGGTCAGAAAGGAGAGCCAAGAAGTTGAATGGGGAAAGGACTTCCGTGATGAACATGGAAAAAGCGAGAAGAGTTGGTGAGCCCCTGTGCTGAGGATCCCGTCTAGATGAGCTAACTTTCCAGTTTTCTTAGTTGCAAGGCACAGAGACAGAATAAAACTAAAGGTGGAGATTATCAAAGTCATTTTGTCATTGTTATGCTCAAATGCAGACATGTGAAAGGAGAGACAATAGATACAACCCAAATAAATGTATTTATTGCCATGTCTCAAGTGTTCTTCCCCTATAAATTTACTATAAAATCATGCATTTTCATTTGAAAAAATCCAAATAACACCAATAGAATTATGTTTCAAGTGAATTACTTCAGATCTGCTAATCCTACACCCCAGAGGAAGCCACTGTTAAAATATTTTGGTTTTTTTTGTTTTGTTTTGTTTGGCCTATTTGGAGATATTCAAAGGACATCATACAGTTCTGCAATCTGTTAACCATAAATCTTTGACAAATTTTCTATTGCTGCAGATACCTTTTCCAAAGTCTATAGACTCTATATTTATTTACAAATCACCCTGTTAATCTACTTTAAAATGTTATTTTAAAAAATTAAATTTTATTTAAATTTGTATGTATTTGTGTAATTTTCTTTGTTACCTGGGCTGAATTACTTTTTTTCTGAAGTGTATTATTCATCTGAATTTTGTTTATTATGTTGATTACTCCTCCCTTTTCTATAGCATCTGTGTACATCCTCAGTGTTGAAAATTTTTTGCTTCCAATTCGTCTTTGAACAAGATACTTCTGTCTGGTACAGCTATTTGCTCAGAAATGGTTAAGGCAAAGAGATAGGTATTGATGTAAGATCACCACAACTTCAGCAAGAAAATGGAGAGAAATCAGATTTTGACCTTCCCCTTTCAGGACAAGCAGTCACTCAGACAGAAGGTGTTGGTTCTCAGTGAAGTTTGTAGCACTTAGATACTTTTCTGTGTTGATCTCTGCTTATAGTCAATTTGGACCCAGATTGTCAAATTGCCACTCATATTCAGTCCTCCATTATGATTCACCACCAGCATGATTTTCCTAGGTAAAAACAGTGATTAGAGAACATAGAGACAGGTATCAACAACATCCTTTCTTTATCCAATATGATTTTTTTTGAGACGGAATCTCGCTCTGTCGCCAGGCTAGAGTGCAGTGGCGCAATCTCAGCTCACTGCAACCTCTGCCTCCTGGGTTCAAATGATTCTCCTGCCTCAGCCTCCTGAGTAGCTGGGACTACAAGCACGTGCCACCACACCCAGATAATTTTTTTATTTTTAGTACAGACGGGGTTTCACCATGTGGGCCAGGATGTTCTTGATCTCTTGACCTTGTCATCTGCCTACCTTGGTCTCCCAAAGTGCTGGGATTACAGGCTTGAGCCACCGCACCAGGACCAAGATAATTTTTTTAATGAATTTCAGAGCTATTACTTTACTATCAGCTTGTTTCTCATTTTAACAATTGACTATATCTCTTCTGAATTTCACTTTATTAATTGAATCTAGCTCACTTGATCCTGTATATGAGGTTCAATTAGTATTTTCATGAAACTGGAAGTGAATTTCTTGTCTTGTTTTTAGACTTTCACATGAAGTAGCAATTAACCACACAATGGAGGAAGGTCTGTGTTGCTGTCACTGCAATGATTTTACACAGTATTCTAAAGGCAGTTGTGATTCAAATACCACAATGCAAAGTTCTGAAAAGTCCTCAGAATAGAATTCTAATTTTTTGCACTTGATCTTAGCCAAAAAGCCAAGAAGCAATGAACTCCAAATTTTTTAAAGCAAGACAAAATTTATTTTTAAACATCTTAAGAGCAATATTCACATAGTTATTACTGAGCTACTCTATAATTAAATAAATCAGCAGCTGTTTACTATTTTGTGTGTTTCACAGGAAAAGAAGGGCATATTAAAATTAAAATATATAATAATTTCCAAATAATATTTTTACCAATGATGTCAAATTTACTGTCAGATTCCTGAAAGATTTTCTTGCATCATTTGAAAGAGGCAAGAGGTACAAAAATATTACCTCAGTATCTGATTTTTATTAATCAATGCTTAATTTTTCAGCTTTGCCAAAGTAGTGTTTTGCTTTTTGGATTATTCAGTCATTTTATTTGATTTTTGCATGAGCACATCTGCCTTTCAATTGTAAATCCTCAGTAATAAATCTTTAAACTCTGACTGTGCTTTCCTTTAGTGCATGATAATACTGATTTCATTCTTCCTATTCTAAGAAATTTTTGTTGGCCATAAAAAACTTTGGATTCACCTTTCATACCCAGTTTCTTATGTGTCTGCAGTTGTTTCATCCCTTTATATGAATGCATGATTTAACTCATGAAAACATACAAATATTTCAATGTGAAAAATGAGCTATTTTTATTTTAAGATTATCTGACTTGCCTCAAGAATGATTAGAAGAAATAAGAGTGCTAGGCAACCAAATAATTTGACTATAAAGTAAAAATTGCCACATCCTAACAATTATTGATCTCAACAGAGATATGCCAATTGCTTCTAAATTCATCCTCATCTAATGTAATTTTCTCTTCCATGTTTCAGGTTTCTTGCTGTCACTACATTATACTCCAGCAAGTGATGGCAAAGGAGAGTCTACAGGCCAAATTGACCAACTGCTTGTTTTTGTATGACCTGTGAGCAAAGAAAGATTTTTACATTTTCAAATCGTTGGTGTATTAGTCTTTTCATACTGTTCTTAATATAAAGAACCACAAAGACTTGGTAGTTTATAAAGGAAAAAGATTTAGTTGACTCACACTTCCTCATGGCAGGGAAGGCTTCAAGCAACTTACAATCAGGTCAGAAGGCACCTCTTTACCAGGCGGCGGGAGAGAGAATGAGTGACAGCAGGGGAAATGTCAGATGCTTTTAAAACCATCGTCAGATCTCATAAGAACTCACTCACTATCATGAGAGCAGCATGGGGGAAACCACCCCCATGATTCAATTACATCCCATTAGGTAGCTCCCACGACACGTGGGGATTATGGATATTATAATTCAAGATGAGATTTTTGGTGGGGACAGAACCAAACCATTATCAGTTGGGTAAAAGAATCAAACAAAAATAACATTCTGGGCCGGGCGCGGTGGCTCAAGCCTGTAATCCCAGCACTTTGGGAGGCCGAGATGGGCGGATCGCGAGGTCAGGAGATGGAGACCATCCTGGCTAACACGCTGAAACCCTGTCTCTACTAAAAAAATACAAAAAATTAGGCGGGCACCTGTAGTCCCAGCTACTCCGGAGGCTGAGGCAGCGTAAACCCGGGAGGTGGAGCTTGCAGTGAGCTGAGATCCGGCCACCGCACTCCAGCCCGGGCGACAGAGCGAGTTTCCGTCTCAAATAATAATAATAATAATAATAATAATAATAATAATAACAACAACAACAACATTCTGTGACATGTAAAAATTATATAAAATTTAGACTTCAGTGACCATAAATAAAGTTTTATTGGAACACAACCATGCCAATTCATTTTTGTATTTTCTATAACTGCTTTCATGTTACAAAAGAGTTGAATAGTTGTTACAGAGACCACATAACCCACAAAGCCTAAATTATTTACTATCAGCCTCTTTACAAGAAAAAAAAAAATGTACTGATCCCTGTACTGGTACTGTAGGAAATGTTTGCCAAACCTAGTTTTTATTATTAAGAGACTATACAGCTGCTAAGAGAACAGTCTCAAGTCTGAAGCCAAGTTCCTCCATTTACCAAATATGTGTCCTTGGAAATTTTATATATTGTCTCTGTGCATTAATATTCAATCTGCATTCATAATTGTACCCTCTTCAGAGAGCTGTTGTAAGAATTCTGTGATCTAAAAGCCCTTATGACGTTGCATAACATATTGGAATAAAATTAACATTTTTTTCTTTTTGAATTTCATTTAAATTGTGTAAGATTATTAAAAATGTGTTAATAAATTTTCAAATTGAATTCAAAAAAAACAAAATTAACCCTTAATAATTCATACATTTGTCTGTATTACATTTTAATGAATAAAATTAGCATTTTTTTGAATTTCATTTAAATTGTGTAAGATTATTAAAAATGTGTTAATATTTTTTCAAATTGAATTCAAAAAATAAAATTAACCCTCAAAATTTAGAGATTTTTATATAATAGCAATCTAGTAATGTAAATTAATTTATACATTTGTCTGTATTAAATGTTAATGAAGGATTGAGGCAATGGCAGAAACATTTCTTAAACCTGAGAATATTACTCAAAGCATAGAAAGTGATGAAAAACATTTTCTATGGGGCAGGAGTTAAAAATAATAGATAATAGAAAATGATATCTTCCCAATGTAATGGAGAAGTTAAGATTGTGCAAAAATATCATCTATATAGTCTGTATTCCTTAACCCATTTGACTTAACTCTTAAAACTCACTTAACAAAAGATAATAAACTATAGATGCTAGAACACAGAGAAAAATTATGACACATTTAACTTTTTTCTTCTTGTATATATTAAGAATTTAATGCTTTTAATAATAAAATAATTTTCCTCTGATATATTAAATTAACTGAACCCAAGAATTAACAAATGTAGTTAATTAAAGTTCTCTTAGAAAGTCTTTATATATTTGCTCTCCATGTTTTTATAAACTTTCTGCAGATAAGTGTTTAGACAGTTAATAAAAAATAGAATCAATAAACATCAACTTCTATGTTTACTAGGAAATTTCACGGTTAGTTATGAATCTGACTTCTTTAGCACAAATTTGCTCAAACTCATAAATACATTTGCATATTTATATTTCTCTTTTACCTCTGCTTTTAAATTTGTTCTCAAGTTATGTGATAATATTCATGAAATTTTCTGTTTCAGTTGCAAAATTCTAGGTATTCAAGATAAGGTTTTACAGGTAATCATAAATTCAGTTTCTGTCTTATTTCTTAAGCACAATATCTGTTGTGTTATTATAATGATAACTTTTGACAAGTGTATGGCCTCTTCGATGTATAGAGCTAAAGCTTGTACTTGTGCTAGAAAGTATGTAACATTATATTCCATCCAGCACATTCAACTAAGCCTGATTTTAGTTTTATTTGTTCTTGTCCTTCTCCATCACATCCTATCAAAGTATAAAGATTATGGTTTTATACAGGTAAGAATTTTCACCATAAAGTGCTGTGTGTACCATTTATATAAAATTCAAGACCAGATAAAACTCACTGGTAGTAATGAAAGTCAGAATAGTGGCTACGTCTGATGGTGAGTAAACATAGGTATTGCCTGGAAAAGGACAAAAGGGAATCTGGTGGAGAAGTAAAATCAGTATATCTGGATCGGAGTGGTAATTACAAAGGTATGCATATATATAAAATCTATACAGGTGTGTACTTACTTGTCTATTTTAATAAATTGCACCTCAGTGTTTAGAAAAAGAGCATGAGAAATGGTAATATCAGCTTTTGCTACAACAAAGTTTTTGAATTTAAAACAATGTTTACTGAGTGAAAGAAAAGGGGCCAAGTCATGAAGTAAGATTCCGTGGATGATGGGGAACTAGAAATCCCCCCAAGGGCCACTGGAAAATGGTGAAAATATGTGTAAAACACTCCAAGTCTAGCTCTCTGTTGTTCATTTATCAATCCCCTGAAATCACCACAGCTTTTTCCTACTCCTGTTGCCATCCTAAATATAAAAAAACATCTGGGAAAGCAGGCAGCAAACAGCAGCAGCTGTGATTATTGGCACAGAAGAGAAGAGGAAAGCACAGAGGTGGCAGCATGTAGCAGAATAGCTGTAAAACTGGGCCAAGTAGCAGCAGCATGCCCACGGATGGCAGAGAACTGAGTACGGGAAGGGCCACCTAGCAGCGTTTCCACTTTCCAAAGCTACTAAGAAAATTTCAGCACAAATAATTATTCTCAGCAGAGTACATAGCCAATCATTTTATAAACATGCCCAAGTTCTCAGCATCCTAAGCCAGTTACACATTCTAACCTGGATCGTTTAATAGCAGCATTCGGCTTGCTAGGAACTGAGACTTTGACAAGTAAATCTAGGGTAAGATGAAATACGCTACTCGTCTGCTGACGTTTCATGACTTCTTATATCAGCAATTTCAGGTAGCCTGGGTAAGTAAGGGCTAAGCTTTGCATTTATATGACAAGTAAGGATATGGAGAACAAAAGACAAAGCCTAGAACCATACACCAGGGGATTTAGAAAATCTTGCATAAAACCCAAAGGAAGATGGTAGAATAAATCCAAATGTATCAGTTATCATCAAAAATAGAAATATGCTAAAACCCCAGTGCTACAAACAGAAGTTATCATGCCACAATAAAAAGAAAAAAACATATATCACATAAATTCTATCCAAAAGAAGGAATTTACTGTTTCATGAGTATAGAAAGCTAAACTTTAAGTAAAAGAACAATATTAAAAATAAAAGGAGTCATACATTGATAAATGATTTGATTTTTTTCAATAAGAAAAGCTATTATAAACTTACACACAAAACAATGGAGCCTTTTGTAAAGTAAAAACCAACTGATAGAATTAAAAGAGAAATCTAAAATTTAACACAATGTTATAATTTCAACATACTTTGTTTGGATAGGTTCATTAACCAAAGCCAGAAAGTACTATAAAATTAATAAGTTTAACATGACAGGCATATGAAGAATATACTCCTTAAAAATTATTTTAAGCACACATCATTTATGAAAATTTACACAAGTTTCTATAAATTGAAAAAGATTATCATAGAACAACTAGCTCTAAATTAATTTTAAAAGTTTTAAAAGATAACCAGAATTTTCCATTCAGATCAAATTTTAAGAATGCAAATCTAAGTAAATCCTGGATCAAAAAGAAATCCTACTGAGAATAAACAAATTGTAGATGTAAATCGTAAAGAAATAATTCTAGGATTAGTTTATGAGATATTTTGAGAAAAAATACTTTAAATTTAAATATATGTTATATGCTAATTTTAGAATATAGAAATGTATATGAGCTAAATAGTAGTGAGCTAACTGTCTAATACAAGAAGGAAGAAAAATCAGAATATATCAAAATAATATAAAGAAAGAATAATTTTTCATAGGGCAAAAAGACATGACATAGAAACCAAGAGTAAAATTGATAAAGAAAAATAAATTTGCCTTTTAAAAACATTACTGTCATTAAAAAACCTATGACAAGAGTAATTAAAAAATGAAGAAACAAGCAAAATTGTTACAATCACAGCTGCTAGAAACATACTCGCCTGCTACAATTGTGGAGTGTAAACCACTTATATTTTAGTATGAAGAGTAAAAGACAAAACTATTGAAAGCAGTAATAATGACAATAATTTATTAAGAGACAGGTAATATAAAAAGATGTAAACCGAGACATCAAAAAGTCAAAATGTGGAATGGGATAGGAATAGGGTTTCTAAGTGTAGAAATTGTATTTATTTTTTTTAGTTTTTTTTTGTTGGTTTGTTTTCTTTACAATCAAAGCTAGGTTGTCATCAGTTTAATAACTTATTATAACTATAAAACATTTTGTAAACTTCATAGTGACCACAAAGTAAAAATCTATAATATATACATCAATCCCCTGAAATCACCACAGCTTAAAAAGCAAAGAAACAGAACATATTATTAGGGAAAAAAAATCATTTAACCACAAATGAAAACAGTAGAAAAGAAAGAATCAGAGGAGTTTTGAAACAACCAGTAAACAAGTAACGAAATGGCAATAGTAAGTCTTTGCCTATCAATAATAACCTTAAATGTAAATGGACTAAATTATCCAAATAAAAGACAGAGTGGTTGAATAAATTAAAAAACAAGACTCGATTGTATGCTGCCTATAAGAAAGTTGCTTCACCTATAAAGACAGGCATAGACTGAAAGCTAAAGGATGGAAAATATATTCCATGCAAATGTAAACCAACAAACACAAAAAAAAGCAGGAGTAGTTATACTTACACTAAACAAAATAAACTTTAAATCAAAAGTATTTTTTAAAAATAGAATAAAAAGGCCATTATACAATGAAAAAAGTGTTCAGGAAAGGAAGAGGATGTAACAATTGTAAATATATATGTATATACCCAACACTGGACTAATTAAATATATAAAGCAAATATTAACATTTCTAAAGGAAGAAATCAACTGCAATATAATCATAGTAGGAGACTTCAACAACACACTTCAGCAAAGAACATGTGTTCAGTGAGAAAATTAATATACATTGGAGTTAAACTACACTCTAGATGAAAAGGACGTAGCAAATATTTACAAAGCATTTTACCCTATAGCTGCAGAATACAGATTCTTCTCAACAGCACATGAAACCTTTTCCAGATTAGACAACTTGTTAAGCCATAAACAAGTCTTAAATTAAAAAAAATTAAGACCATATCAAATATCTTTTCTGACCATAATAAAATAAAACTAGAAATAAATAATAGGAAGAATTCTAGAATTACAGAAATGCATGGAAATTAACATGCTCATGAACAATCAATGAGTCAATAAAGAAATTAAAGAGGAAAATTTAAAATGTCTTGAGATAAATGAAAACGAAAAACCACAATATACGGAAACCTATAGGATATAGCAAAAGCAGTTTTAAGAGGGAAGTTTAGAGCAATAAAAACTGTCGTCAAAAAAAGTAGAAAGATCTCAAATAAACAACCTAGCAGTATACCTCAATGAACATGAAAAATAAGAACAAACCAAACTCCAAATAAGCAGAAAAAAGTAATAAACATAAAAATGGAAGTAATCAAACTACAGACTAAGAAAACAATATAAAAGATCAACAAAACAAAGAGCTAGTTATTTAAAAAGATAAGCAAAATCAACAAACATTTAGCAAGACTAAGGAAAGAAAGAAAACTCAAATAAATAAAATTAGACATGAAAATGGAGACATTAGTCTGACAGCACAGAAATACAATGGATCATAAGAGAATATTATGAAAAACCATATGTCAACAAATTGGAAAACCTGGAAGAAATGTATACATTCCTGTACATACACAACTTACTAAGACTAAATCATGAAGAAATGGAAAACCTGAGCAGACAATTATCAGTAACAAGATCAAAGCAGTAATAAAAGTTTCCCACCAAAGATAAGCCTAGGACCTAATGGCTTCACTACTGAATTCTACAAAGCACTACCAAGCATTTAAAGAACTAATACCAATTCTACTCAAACTATTGCAAAAAAGCAAAGGGGAGGGAATGTTTCCCAACACATTCTGTGATGCCAGTATTACCTTGATATCAAAATCAGACAAGGATGCCACAAAAAGATGACTATAGACCAATATCCCTGATAAACATAAAAGCAAAATTCTCAACAAAATACTAGCCAACTCATTTTGACAACACTTTAAAAGATGAATTACCACGATTAAGTGGAATTCATCCCAGGGAAGGAATGATGGTTCAACATCCACAAATCAATAAATGTGATATATTGACTGGGCATGGTTGCTCATGCCTGTAATCCCAGCACTTTGGAAGGCCGAGGTGGGCGGATCACGAGGTCTGATGGAGACCATCCTGGCTAACATAGTGATACCCTGTCACTACTAAAAATACAAAAAGAAAAAAAAAATTAACCAGGCGTGGTGGTGGGCACTTGTAGTCCCAGTTACTCCAAAGGCTGAGGCAGGAGAATGGCATGAACCTGTAAGGCGGAGCTTGTAGTGAGCCGCGATTGTACCACGGCACTCCAGCCTGGGCAACAGAGTGAGACTCCATTTCAAAAAACTAAATAAATAAATAAAAATAAACATGATATATCACATGAACAAAATCAAGGTCAAAAACCATGTGATCATTCCAATATATGCTAAAAAAGAATTTGACAAAGTTTAATATCCCTTAATGATAACTCTTAACAAATTGGTTACAAAAGGAACATATCTCAGCATGATAAAGGCCATATATGGCAAACTCACATCTTTTACCAACAAGGGTAAAGCTTTTCCTCTGAGATGTAAAAAAAGACAAAAATGCCCACTTTAACCACTTTTATTCAACATGATACTAGAAGCTCTAGCCAGAGCTTTTAGGCAAGAAGAAGAAATAAAGGGCATCCAAATTGGACAAGAAAAAGTCAAATTGTCCCTGTTTGCAGATAAATATTATGCATATATTTATTTATCATATATAAATATATATAATTCATAATTATATATAACTTATAATTATATATTTATATATATATATGTATGCTTAAATGCTCCATTGAAAACTGTTAGAATTGACAGGTAAATTTAGTAAAGTTGCAGGATATTAAATCAATATCCAAAAATCAGTAACATTTCTACATGGCAGAAGCAAAGTATCTGTAAAATGAATTAAAATAAGCAATTCTACTTACAAGAGCTACAAAAAAAAAATAAGTAGGAACAAATTTAACCAAAGAAGTAAAAGAGCTCTATAATTACATTATTTATGAAATTAAATTTACATTAATCATAAAACATTGATGAAAGAAATTAAAGAGAACACAAATAAATGGAAAGATATCTTATGTTTAGGTATTGAAAGAATTAATATTGTTAAAATGTGCATATTTACTCAAAGCAATTTATAGATTTAATACAATCTCTATAAAAAATACCCATGACACCCAATGACATTCTTCATAGATATATTAAAAAAACTTAGAATTTATATGAAAAAGCAAAAAACTCTGAATAGCCAAAGCAATCTTGAGCAAAAATAACAAACTGAAGGCTGACTACCTGATTGCAAAATATACTACAAAGCTATAGTAATCAAAAGAGCATGGTACTGGCATAAAACAGACACAAAGACCAATGGAACAAAATAGAGTACCCAGAAATAAATCCATGCATTTACAGACAATTGATTTTTGACAAAGACCCTAAGAACACACACTTGGAGAAGGAACAGTTTCTTTGATAAATGGTGCTATGAAAACTGGGTATTCACATACAGAAGAATGAAACTAGAGCCCTACATTTCACCATTTACAAAAATCAACTCTAAATGAATTAAAGACTTAAATGTAAGACCTTGAACTATGAAACTACCAGAAGAAAACATAGAAGAAATGCCTCATGAAATTGGACTAGTCAAAAAATTTTTTAAATGAGACCTCAAAAGCACAGGCAACAAAAGCAAAATAGGCAAATGAGATGATCTCAAACTAAAAACCTTCTTCAAAGCAAAGGAAACAATCAACAGAATAAAGAGACAACCTACAAAATGGGAGATAATATTTGCAAAGTAAGCATCTGACAAAGGGCTAATATACAAAATATATTAAAAATCTCAATAGTAGAAAAATTGAATAATTTGATTAAAAAGTAGGCAAAAGACCTGAATACACATGTCTCAATAAAAGGCATACAAATGGCCAACTGATATATTTTTTAAAATGCATAATATTACTAATTATTAAGGAAATGCAAATCAAAGCTTCAATTAGATAACACTTCATGAAAATTAAAACAGCTATTATCAAAAGAAAAAAAATGCTGGTAAAAATGTGGAGAAAGGATAACTCATGCACTATTGATGAGAATGTAAATTAACATAGTCATTATGAAAATAGTATGGAGGTTCCTCAGAAAGTTAAAAAAAAAAAAAAAAAAAAAAAAAACTACCATTTTACCTGGCAATCCATTACTGGGTATGTATACAAAGGAAATGAAACAGTATTTTGCAGAGATATCTGCACTCTCATATTTATTGTAGCAGTATTCCAAATAGCCAAGGTATGGAATCAATGGAATCAACCTAAATATCCTTATACAGAAAAATAGATTAAAAATATGGCCCTCGTGTGTGTGCATGTGTGTGCATGTGCATGTGTGTGCGTGTGTGCGTGTGTGTGTGTTTTATGGCTGGAATACTATTCAGCCATAAAACAGAATGAAATTTGCATTGAACCTAAGCATAAAAAGTTTTCCCCGGTCTTTGGGTCTTCATTTTGAGAGTTCCCATGTCGAGTGCCGGACGATCGGTGCTGGTCAGCTGCTGCAGCCCGACCAGCGAGAGCTGAAGCAGGGCGAGGCATTGCCTCACCTGGGAAGCACAAGGGGAAAGGGAATCCCTTTTTCTAGCCAGGGGAACTGAGACACACAACACCTGGAAAATCGGGTAACTCCCACCCCAATACTGCGCTTTAAGCAAACAGGCACACCAGGAGATCATATCCCACACCTGGCCGGGAGGGTCCCACACCCACGGAGCCTACCTCATTGCTAGCACAGCAGTCTGTGATCTACCTGCAAGGCAGCAGCGAGGCTGGGGGAGGGGCGCCCGCCATTGCTGAGGCTTAAGTAGGTAAACAAAGTTGCTGGGAAGCTCAAACTGGGTGGAGCTCACAGCAGCTCAAGGAAACCTGCCTGTCTCTGTAGACTCCACCTCTGGGGACAGGGCACAGCTAAACAACAACCACCAAAAAAAAAAAAAAAAGGAGCAGAAACCTCTGCAGACGCAAACGATTCTGTCTGACAGCTTTGAAGAGAGCAGTGGATCTCCCAACACGGAGGTTGAGATCTGAGAAGGAACAGACTGCCTGCTCAAGTGGGTCCCTGACCCCTGAGTAGCCTAACTGGGAGACATGCCCCACCAGGGGCAGTCTGACACCCCACACCTCACAGGGTGGAGTACACCCCTGAGAGGAAGCTTCCAAAGCAAGAATCAGACAGGTACACTTGCTGTTCAGAAATATTCTATCTTCTGCAGCCTCTGCTGCTGATACCCAGGCACACGGGGTCCGGAGTGGACCTGAAGCAATCTCCAACAGACCTACAGCTGAGGGTCCTGACTGTTAGAAGGAAAACTATCAAATAGGAAGGACACCTACACCAAAACCCCATCAGTACATCACCATCATCAAAGACCAGAGGCGGATAAAACCACAAAGATGGGGAAAAAGCAGGGCAGAAAAGCTGGAAATTCAAAAAATAAGAGGGCATCTCCCCCGGCAAAGGAGCGCAGCTCATCGCCAGCAACGGATCAAAGCTGGACGGAGAATGACTTTGACGAGATGAGAGAAGAAGGCTTCAGTCCATCAAATTTCTCAGAGCTAAAGGAGGAATTACGTACCCAGCGCAAAGAAACTAAAAATATTGAAAAAAAAGTGGAAGAATTGATGGCTAGAGTAATTAATGCAGAGAAGGTCCTAAACGAAATGAAAGAGATGAAAACCATGACACGAGAAATACGTGACAAATGCACAAGCTTCAGTAACCGACTCGATCAACTGGAAGAAAGAGTATCTGCGATTGAGGATCAAATGAATGAAATGAAGCGAGAAGAGAAACCAAAAGAACAAAGATGAAAAAGAATTGAACAAAGCCTGCAAGAAGTATGGGATTATGTAAAAAGACCAAATCTACGTCTGATTGGGCTGCCTGAAAGTGAGGGGGAAAATGGAACCAAGTTGGAAAACACTCTTCAGGATATCATCCAGGGGAACTTCCCCAACCTAGTAGGGCAGGCCAACATTCAAATCCAGGAAATACAGAGAACGCCACAAAGATACTCCTCGAGAAGAGCAACTCCAAGACACATAATTGCCAGATTCACCAAAGTTGAAATGAAGGAAAAAATCTTAAGGGCAGCCAGAGAGAAAGGTCGGGTTACCCACAAAGGGAAGCCCATCAGACTAACAGCAGATCTCTCGGCAGAAACTCTCCAAGCCAGAAGAGAGTGGGGGCCAATATTCAACATTCTTAAAGAAAAGAATTTTAAACCCAGAATTTCATATCCAGCCAAACTAAGTTTCATAAGTGAAGGAGAAATAAAATCCTTTACAGATAAGCAAATGCTTAGAGATTTTGTCACCACTAGGCCTGCCTTACAAGAGACCCTGAAGGAAGCACTAAACATGGAAAGGAAAAACCAGTACCAGCCATTGCAAAAACAAGCCAAAATGTAAAGACCATTGAGGCTAGGAAGAAACTGCATCAACTAACGAGCAAAATAACCAGTTAATATCATAAAGACAGGATCAAGTTCACACATAACAATATTAACCTTAAATGTATATGGACTAAATGCTCCAATTAAAAGACACAGACTGGCAAACTGGATAAAGAGTCAAGACCCATCAGTTTGCTGTATTCAGGAGACCCATCTCACACGCAGAGACATACATAGGCTTAAAATAAAGGGATGGAGGAAGATTTACCAAGCAAATGGAGAACAAAAAAAAGCGGGGGTTGCAATACTAGTCTCTGATAAAACAGACTTTAAACCATCAAAGATCAAAAGAGACAAAGAAGGCCATTACATAATGGTAAAGGGATCAATTCAACAGGAAGAGCTAACTATCCTAAATATATATGCACCCAATACAGGAGCACCCAGATTCATAAAGCAAGTCCTTACAGACTTACAAAGAGACTTAAACTCCCATACAATAATAATGGGAGACCTCAACACTCCACTGTCAACATTAGACAGATCAACGAGACAGAAAGTTAACAAGGATATCCAGGAATTGAACTCAGCTCTGCAGCAAGCAGACCTAATAGACATCTATAGAACTCTCCACCCCAAATCAACAGAATATACATTCTTCTCAGCACCACATCATACTTACTACAAAATTGACCACGTAATTGGAAGTAAAACACTCCTCAGCAAATGTACAAGAACAGAAATTATAACAAACTGTCTCTCAGACCATAGTGCAATCAAACTAGAACTCAGGACTAAGAAACTCAATCAAAACCGCTCAACTACATGGAAACTGAACAACCTGCTCCTGAATGACTACTGGGTACATAACGAAATGAAGGCAGAAATAAAGATGTTCTTTGAAACCAATGAGAACAAAGATACAACATACCAGAATCTCTGGGACACATTTAAAGCAGTGTGTAGAGGGAAATTTATAGCACTAAATGCGCACAAGAGAAAGCAGGAAAGATCTAAAATTGACACTCTAACATCACAATTAAAAGAACTAGAGAAGCAAGAGCAAACACATTCGAAAGCTAGCAGAAGGCAAGAAATAACTAAGATCAGAGCAGAACTGAAGGACATAGAGACATAAAAAACCCTCCAAAAAATCAATGAATCCAGGAGTTGGTTTTCTGAAAAGATCAACAAAATTGACAGACCACTAGCCAGACTAATAAAGAAGAAAAGAGAGAAGAATCAAATCGACGCAATTAAAAATGATAAAGGGGATATCACCACCGACCCCACAGAAATACAAACTACCATCAGAGAATACTATAAACACCTCTACGCAAATAAACTGGAAAATCTAGAAGAAATGGATAATTTCCTGGACGCTTACACTCTTCCAAGACTAAACCAGGAAGAAGTTGAATCCCTGAATAGACCAATAGCAGGCTCTGAAATTGAGGCAATAATTAATAGCCTACCAACCAAAAAAAGTCCAGGACCAGATGGATTTACAGCTGAATTCTACCAGAGGTACAAGGAGGAGTTGGTACCATTCCTTCTGAAACTATTCCAATCAATAGAAAAAGAGGGAATCCTCCCTAACTCATTTTATGAGGCCAACATCATCCTGATACCAAAGCCTGGCAGAGACACAACAAAAAAAGAGAATTTTAGACCAATATCCCTGATGAACATCGATGCAAAAATCCTCAATAAAATACTGGCAAACCGGATTCAGCAACACATCAAAAAGCTTATCCACCATGATCAAGTGGGCTTCATCCCTGGGATGCAAGGCTGGTTCAACATTCGCAAATCAATAAACATAATCCAGCATATAAACAGAACCAAAGACAAGAACCACATGATTATCTCAATAGATGCAGAAAAGGCTTTTGACAAAATTCAACAGCCCTTCATGCTAAAAACGCTCAATAAATTCGGTATTGATGGAACGTACCTCAAAATAATAAGAGCTATTTATGACAAACCCACAGCCAATCTCATACTGAATGGGCAAAAACTGGAAAAATTCCCTTTGAAAACTGGCACAAGACAGGGATGCCCTCTCTCACCACTCCTATTCAACATAGTGTTGGAAGTTCTGGCTAGGGCAATTAGGCAAGAGAAAGAAATCAAGGGTATTCAGTTAGGAAAACAAAAAGTCAAATTGTCCCTGTTTGCAGATGACATGATTGTATATTTAGAAAACCCCATTGTCTCAGCCCAAAATCTCCTTAAGCTGATAAGCAACTTCAGCAAAGTCTCAGGATACAAAATTAATGTGCAAAAATCACAAGCATTCTTATACACCAGTAACAGACAAACAGAGAGCCAAATCAGGAATGAACTTCCATTCACAATTGCTTCAAAGAGAATCAAATACCTAGGAATCCAACTTACAAGGGATGTAAAGGACCTCTTCAAGGAGAACTACAAACCACTGCTCAGTGAAATCAAAGAGGACACAAACAAATGGAAGAACATACCATGCTCATGGATAGGAAGAATCCATATTGTGAAAATGGCCATACTGCCCAAGGTAATTTATAGACTCAATGCCATCCTCATCAAGCTACCAATGAGTTTCTTCACAGAATTGGAAAAAACTGCTTTAAAGTTCATATGGAACCAAAAAAGAGCCCGCATCTCCAAGACAATCCTACGTCAAAAGAACAAAGCTGGAGGCATCACACTACCTGACTTCAAACTATACTACAAGGCTACAGTAACCAAAACAGTATGGTACTGGTACCAAAACAGAGATATAGACCAATGGAACAGAACAGAGTCCTCAGAAATAATACCACACATCTACAGCCATCTGATCTTTGACAAACCTGAGAGAAACAAGAAATGGGGAAAGGAGTCCCTATTTAATAAATGGTGCTGGGAAAATTGGCTAGCCATAAGTAGAAAGCTGAAACTGGATCCTTTCCTTACTCCTTATACGAAAATTAATTCAAGATGGATTAGAGACTTAAATGTTAGACCTAATACCATAACAATCCTAGAGGAAAACCTAGGTAGTACCATTCAGGACATAGGCATGGGCAAAGACTTCATATCTAAAACACCAAAAGCAACGGCAGCAAAAGCCAAAATTGACAAATGGGATCTCATTAAACTAAAGAACTTCTGCACAGCAAAAGACACTACCATCAGAGCGAATAGGCAACCTACAGAACGGGAGAAAATTTTTGCAATCTACTCATCTGACAAAGGGCTAATATCCAGAACCTACAAAGAACTCAAACAAATTTACAAGAAAAAAACAAACAACCCCATCAAAAAGTGGGCAAAGGACATGAACAGACATTTCTCAAAAGAAGACATTCATACAGCCAACAGACACATGAAAAAATGCTCATCATCAATGACCATCAGAGAAATGCAAATCAAAACCACAATGAGATACCATCTCACACCAGTTAGAATGGCGATCATTAAAAAGTCAGGAAACAACAGGTGCTGGAGAGGATGTGGAGAAATAGGAACACTTTTACACTGTTGGTGGGATTGTAAACTAGTTCAACCATTATGGAAAACAGTATGGCAATTCCTCAAGGATCTAGAACTAGATGTACCATATGACCCAGCCATCCCATTACTGGGTATATACCCAAAGGATTATAAATCATGCTGCTATAAAGACACATGCACACGTATGTTTATTGCAGCACTATTCACAATAGCAAAGACTTGGAATCAACCCAAATGTCCATCAGTGACAGATTGGATTAAAGAATGTGGCACATATACACCATGGAATACTATGCAGCCATAAAAAAGGATGAGTTTGTGTCCTTTGTAGAGACATGGATGCAGCTGGAAACCATCATTCTTAGCAAACTATCACAAGAACAGAAAACCAAACACCGCATGTTCTCACTCATAGGTGGGAACTGAACAATGAGATCACTTGGACTCAGGAAGGGGAACATCACACACCGGGGCCTATCATGGGGAGGGTGGCGGGGGGAGGGATTGCACTGGGAGTTATACCTGATGTAAATGACGAGTTGATGGGTGCAGCACAGCAACATGGCACAAGTATACATATGTAACAAACCTGCACGTTATGCACATGTACCCTACAACTTAAAGTATAATAATAATAAATAAATTTTAAAAAAAAGAGAGATTTTTCTGGAAATATTGATGTTCTGTGAATGATCTGACTTAAAAAAGATTTGTATGTACTTTTAAAGCTTATTTTATTTTTAAAATATCTCATAGAACTTTTGATTCTGTAGCCATGTATTCTTAGAGATGATAAATAGTTATTACCATTCATTATACCTTTGTTTGAGAACTACCTTGTCAGTTTCCACAGAATTTGGCAATATTTTTTCATTATAGATTTTGAGCAGCTTTCCTATTTCAAGTTGCTTTATTCCTTCTAACAAGGGCCCATATAAAAATGTTTATATTCTCTAAGTGTTCTCAGTAACTGACAAGAAAAGAACCAGGATTACTCTGACTTTATGTTGACTTCTAAGGGGAGAGGAACCCATTTATACGGTCATGGTTGAAAGCTGATGCTTAATGTGCTCAAGTACAGATACAGGGTTTACACTCGAGAGAACCCTAGACCTGAAGATAAGCATGGGATGAAGTGCCAGAAAAGGGCAAAGAGCTTACCAGTGCTCTTATTTTTATTCCAGCCACCTGGAAATAAAGAGGGGTCACAAAGATAACAATAGCGAGATAATTCCATTATTTATTTCTTGAAACTTACCAGAAATATGGAAGAATTTCAATGACCCTTAGGAAGGAATACTGGTAAACTAGATCTTCTTTTATCACAAGGCTCTGGTGATCGATAGCACTAATATCTTTGGCACGTTAGTTTATCTCTGCCTCAGTTTTCTCATTGGCTTCATGGGGATACCACATTCCTCATCAAGCCCTTGTGACAATTAAATGAGATAATGTATCGTAAGCACTTAAGACCACTCCTGGTAATCATTTGTACTTGAAAATAATAGTTTTATGATTTAATTCCTCTATTCTTTTTCTTCCACTCCAGATACAATTCCAACTAGGCTTGATAACATTTGGAGCTGTACATAGACTACTGTGTTGTGGTATTTATAGAGATTCTTGTTGCGGATAGCACAAACTGACTCTGACTAATGAAGCAGAAAAGGTGTTTATTAACAACAACATTAAAAATGGGTAACTCATGGAATGCTAGGGTGCCTAAAGAACCAGGCTTAAGATTTAGCTTCCAGGAACATTGCCCAGAACTATGCCACAGAGCTGGCTTGCTGACTAAACTGGCACTACTCCCACCTTCCACACCCTCCTGCCAGGAACTCCAATTTACTATCACCCCTACTGGAATCATTTCAGAGCCAGAAATGCAGTTTTGCAACCTCTGCCATTCAGAAACCCAGCTGCCTCTGCCACTGCCCTCAAGCAAAATGGGTTCTGTGCGATAGATTCTCCTTCCTTTTGCTCAATTTTGAATTGAGGTCTTGCGTTAGTGATCTCATTCATTGAGCCTGAGCACTAAAGATGAAGAAATCAAGTCTTGTGGATTTTATCTTGGAGAAGCTCAAATCATAAACGTGGAAATTCTCCAAAATAAGGATGTTCAAAAGTTGGAGAAACAGAAAATTGTCCATTGTAAGTCAGTGCAGGCGGAAATTTTTTTCTGCTTTGAGCAACTGCTGTTAAAGAAACAGTCATATTAGTGTGCCTTGTTCGTAAGTGAAGAGTCTGCTTGATTTATGATGGTTTGTCTCTGATCCAGCTCCAAATGTTTTGACTACTTGACTCACAGTGTATTAGAATACACTCCCTTTGCATCAACTAGTAAAACATTGAAACCTGATGCAAAGGCAGCAGCATAGCTGATATCGTTAGCTTCTAAACTACATTTTTGAACATGCTGTGATAACTTTGGCTAACAAATATATATATATATAATATATATATTATATATATACACACTTAGAATATTAATTTCATTCAGCATGGAGTAAAGGAAAATGGCATAAATATAATGGCATGACAAGACTGCTAGTAATAATGAGTTGGCTTTGTTTAAAACCTTTGTTTGAGTCAGCATTATGAAGCGTGGGAGAAATAAGCGCCAGATGACATGTCCTATCATGGTAAATGCTACAAGTTGCAATGAGGATGCCGGAGAAATGTGATATTAAAATAAAGAACAAAGGGGGAAATAATTGAAATAGTTAAAAAGTCAATCCTTCTGTTATTAGTTAACATAAAACCAATCTACATTTAAAAGAATATACATATGAAAAGAATCTATGAAATTATGTAGAGAGCCATAGTTTTCAAAAGTCCTGAGAAGCAAGCTAAAAATAGCAAGAGAGCAAATTTTTCACCTTTACTTCACAGAAAAAGAGAAATAGCATTTTTTTTTTTTCCAGATTTGGCTAGTTCACAGGAAGATCCTTTACATTTAAGTTACTTTTCATTTTAATTTGTTTTACTTCAACTTTTACCCCTAATGTGAATTGCAGGTTAATCTATTTTTGATAATAGTAAATGACAAAGATTTTCAACTGAGGTCAAAGGAACTAAGGTTTAAATGTCAAATGTACTAATACAATAGCTTTAAGTAAATAAGATTTCAACTTAAGCAAGACATTATTCCAATTCAATTGTCTGTCACAGCTTTAACATTAACACTAGTCGGTTCACTTTTACTAAACACTTCCTGTTCCCCTTATTTTAGGAGAAGAAAAAGCTGAGGCTTTAAAACTTGAATCAGTTGACCAAGATGACAAGTTTGGAGTATATTAAAGCAAGACTTTGAACACAATCTGATCCCAAACCTTACTGCCTAAAACACTAGTAATAATAATAGTTAACAGGAATACAGCAAGTTTTTCTATGTGAGAAGCACTATTGTACACACTGTATAAATATTTTGTTCTTTAACCTTCACATTAGAACTATGAGGTAGGAATAAATATTATCTTCATATTACAGAGGAGAAAATCGACACACAGAGACACATAATTTGTCCGAGTTCACACAGCTTCACACAGCTACTGAGGCACAGACCTAAAGTTTGAAACTGGAAGTCTGGCTCAAAGCCTAGGCTGCTAAATAATCCCCTCCCCTAAATCTATGTCTGCTTTCTTTTAAAATATTTTATATCCTGATATATTATATGTAAAGGCTGAATGTCAAGCTACATGGTACTTTTTTGAAGTTTCTTCTTTTAAATGACAGACATGTGATAGGGAATGGTCTTATGCTACTGAACAAGGTGGATAGATCCACACCCACACTAATTTAAAAGCTTGGGAGAGATGAGAGAATACAGAAGCGAGTGTTAATATAGGAAACTTACAAGATTTATGGGATTCCAATAAGATGGCATGAGTTAATTCAATAAGCCAGAGTAGGTCCCTTTGATTATATGCTTAAAGTGATAAGTGAATGTTTGGTGCTATCTATGAACTCATGGGGATGAATTTCAGCGTCACAATGTAGAAAGTCTGCAGGTATGATGGTAAGAGACAATAATCTAATGGAGAAACTGAAAATAGATTCTCTGCCTGAGATGTGATGGTGAGCATACTATTATTTGAGGCTGGAAAAATGTATTGGGAAAAATTCATGTGGGGCTGTGATAAGGGTGGGCAATTATTCTAATGGAAATGGGATATCATGAAGACATTTTCAATAAAATGGTAAAGTGTCAAATGTGTGTTTTAGTAAGATTGCTTGACTTGAAGAATAGAGGATGGACTGTGATGGAGCAAGACTGGAAGCAGATAAATAGTGTCGTAAGGCTATTCTAAATGCCCAAGCAACACATGTTGGTGACCTAGACCAGGAAGCTTTTAGTGGTGGAGAAGAGAAGGAGATAGATGATGGAAATATTTAGGAGATGAACGTCCCTATTTGTGGCCAAGTACACGTAGAAGACGACAGAGAAGTAGTTCAGATTAACTCTTAAGATTTCTAGACTCAGTGACTGGGATAATGGTGGTGCTACTTATCAATTCAAAGAACATTACAGTAGAGCAAGAAGATGACAAGGTCATTTTTTGAGTATTGAGTTTGAAGTACTTATAGGAAAACTAAATGGACATGTTAATAAGCAATACAGGTTGCAAGACAAAAGTTTAAGCTGGGAAAGGACATTTTGAAGTCATAAATTTATACTAGGTATTAGTAGGGAGAACTTTAAGAGAAGTTACCTCTCCCGCCTTCTTTTAGAGAGAGCTACAAAATCTCAACTTTTAAAAGCGTACAAAAACGTATAGAATTTTAGCCAATTATTATATACAGAATATATGTACAAAGTTATAAATGTTGCAATTGCCTTTTTACAAATGATTTTTATAAAGATGGAGATCCAAATTCATTATTAAAAAAGTCTATTGCATCCCTCCCAGGCAAGACAAGTTTTAGTTTTGAAATGCAAAGACAGAAATTCTGAAAAATAAAGGCAACAATTTCCTTAGAGTGAAAGAATGAGTATGCTATCCTTGTGATGACTTTGCTTGCTTGCAGTAATGAGTGAATGACTTTGAATTATACGAAGGTTAATTAACTGGTCATTCTTGATGAGAGTGTAACTCTGTTGTGGGTCATTTGTGAGACACAGTAAATGCATGGCAGATTTAACTTGACATTCCTGTTTCAGGCCATCCTTTGTTTTGAATAAAATTCTAAATGCACTTTCTGTTAAATTTTGACTGCTGCCATATGTATGAATTAGCAAAGTCTAAACAGCTGGATGAATGTACAGATTTGATGCGTTAAATCTGTTCAAAGGCACAAGTTTCTGGAGAGATGGTGGTTTAAAATGTCTCTAATGAAAAGATGTCTCTAAGGGGTCCCTGCATAGCAGCCAATGCAAAATTAATTGAGGAAAAAGAAGTTTCAAAAAAAAGGTCCACGACTCAGCTGATAAAAGAGAGGCCAAAATCATTTAAAATGTCCTAAATGATTTTTGCAAAGAGTAAGAAAGCATAATAGGCTAGAAATTAGAGATAATACAGTTTCTTGAAATGTATTCTACCCAACACACCACATTGAGTTCTGTAGGCTGTTAACTGCAGAAGTATTCATTGTAAATGGTGCCTCCTGGAGGTGTGCAATGAATAGTCACTTATTCCTTTTTGATTTTGTGAATAATTCTGCTGCCAGCAAACAATTATTTTTTTCTTTGGCCAAACATTTCACCTTAACAAATAAAATACAAAAAAGCAAATTTTGTTAATATAAAGCACTACCATGAATTATACTGATTAATTCCATAAATATTGAATGCATAATTTAGTGAGTTAGAAATTTATGTCTCAATGCATAAATGCCTAATATGTAATTCTGAAACTCTAAAACATAATAAGGATATTGCTTTGCATTATGTGACATACATTATATACTGCCTTGAAGCACCTTATGTATTTAGGATTTTTAATTATTCCACTCAACCAATTATAGCTAACTAAAATTATTCTAGAATTGTTGAAAATGTCAATTCAGTTTAATGTGATAAAATGACATTTGACTGGAATCTATTATAACTGACATTGTGGCTGTTTTGATTTATTTTCAGTGCTGAACACAGATATCATTTATTTTAATATTTCTTTTCTCTGGCAATGTAATAAGAGGCTAGTAAGCCAAGGCTTATGAATAAAGCATGTGCTTGTTTCATTAATATTTTCATGATTAGCTGTTTGGGGACTTATGGATGTGTTGTAGGGAATAGAGATTGAACTAGGGTATAGATTTCCTCCAGATAGAGACAGATGCCATATGTTTTTGTAAAAACGAATAACTTGTATTGATTTTCAAATATTTTATTATAACCATAATAATAAGGAAATACTCAAATTTTCTTGCTTTATTAGCCCAAAGAAAACAAAACAAAATAAAATATGATTGCTTCATTTAAAAGTATATCATAATTATGTGGTGGCAAAAAAGATATTCTTTTACATTAAAAACATTTCTGTGGGTGTGTGTATTAGTAAAATGACAGAAAATAAGTAAATAAAAGAAACTACCAGTTGGTATATTAATGGTTTGGTACATTTTTATATCCTCATGTACATGCACACACACACACACACAGAGCAAAATCGAAATGATTACCTTGATATTTCCAATACTATTATTCAGTTTGGATTTATGTTGTGATAGTCTGCTGACAGGTGAGAAAGACTGAAGGCATATACAGTTATAACAACAGAAATACCGCACTTCCTGTGTCTCTGATAATTTGTGATTTTGCATTTGGATAATTACATACATGTTTCATTGCACAGGAATATTTCTGTTTTATGTTATTCGTATTTTCTGATAAGCCTTAAGAGTCATGGAAAAGTGAGTCTTTGAATAAATACAGATTATGATTTAATTTTAAAATAATATTCAATATACCATGTGATAAAGATTAAGCTCCTTGGATTTTGTATCTCTACTTTATCTTTTACCAAATGTTCACTTATCAGTGGTGATACCTAAAATCTAGTATTCTTTTCTGTGAGATGAAATAGCAATCTTCAGAGATAATACTTTAAACATTTAATGGCTACGAAGACATGAACCAGTTGTAAGAAGATCTGTCAATCACATTGGACAAAGCACCTGAATATCATTCATGTAACACCTAGTTTACATGTGAGGTGAGATGAATGTAAGAATTAAAATTAAATAAGACAATATATGTAAAGAAAAGAGTGCTTAACACATATTGGCTAAGTTAACAAATATTAGCTGAGTGCTTTATTGCCTTATTTTGCTGACCTCTCAACATTAATTGAACAAACTTTGTAAGTTAGAGAGCTAAGAATTGAGTCAAGGACTGATAAAATAAATGAGCAATTCTCAAATCTTGTTTAAACTCTGCCAGAGGCAAGGTAAATAATTGCAAACATGTTCCTGTGTACAATCATGAAATTTATAATGTAAATTTCATGATAAATGGAGGACACCAGGAATCAATAAATTTCTTGCTTAATCATGACCTCTTCTTGAGCTTATTTGCAGTTCCCTGATTGCCAAAAAAAACCCTTGATAAGTTAATGTCTGTGCAGAGAGCACATTTTAATCTTCCTGGAAAATCTTATTAGAAGACACTGTGATTAGAAATGTGTCCTCAGGTTCAAGTTTATTCTTAAACACTAGTGAGTAAATTTCAAAAGCATAGTAACAAAAATTCAAGGAAAATGGAAATTCCTCCCAAAAGTAACTGCTTGGGGAGTTTACTATGGCATATTCAAATTAGATGTAAATCACAAAGCAATTTGTTGAGGCTTTGCAAAGGGTTACCAACCAGAATGACATGAGGACTTCTATTTTAAAACTTCCATTACCAGCTGTGAATATCTATCCTACGCAGCAGTTTACAATCTTTAATAGCTTCTTATATCATTAGTTTCTCAACTTGTAGAGTTTCCTTTCTTTGGTAACAAATTTATCATTGGTGTACATAATGTGAGAATCAAAGGAGTTCCTATGAAATTTTCTTGTTGAATCAGCAAAAAAGAGGAAAATATTTTAAGCCTAGAAAGTTGTTATTTTAGTATATTGCAACTGCCTGCTCTAAGAGATTGGTGTTCATAGAGTAATTTTACTTGTACAAAGTCAAATAAAATTAAAATGCAGTGTCTATTAAGCAATTTCTATTTCTAGCATTGTTCAAGATATTCACGGTATGCTATTATATATGTGTGTCAATGATGAGAAGTGGGGTGTGATAGAGACTTTGTAGGTGTTTATCAAATTATTTACTTGTCTCTCAGGTTCAGAGCTAAATTCCTCTTGCAGTAAAATGTGGTCATATGACTAATTTCTGGACAATGGAATACCTGGGCCATAAAAGATTTTGTTTTCTTTTTGCAATCTGTTTTACTCAATGTGCAATGGAATAAGAGATGTATTACACTCGAAAGCCACATTCTGAAGATGATGGGGCCACTGACAACCTGGGTCCCTGAGTGAAATTTTAGAGCAAAATCTCTCTGAAGCGACACAAAAATGTTTGCAAGGTCGTTGAAACAATTGATACCCCCACTAGTAATGCATGTGAATTTCTCCTCTTGAGTCTCAACTGAAAGGATGCCATCATAATCCCAACTTTCTGTATAAAAACGCTGACTTTGATCTTTTTCTTTCTAGCAGTGTGAGATCACTAGAAGTTCTGCCTAGGTTTTACGTTTCTCAGCTTCCACTCTTCCTATCTTCTCAGCTTCTCATCATATGAAACTTTAGAATAAGCAAATCTCAAGTAGAAATAAAGCTCAGAATATTGTCTTCTCTCCCTTCTCTGTTGTTGCCCCTTTTGCCAAGGATCATAACCACAAATCCTGGTTGCTCTGTAGCCCAAATTGTCATAATTCTTTCCCAGTACTGTGTGACTGCTGAAAGTTCTGCCTAACTTTTTGTTTCTTAGATGCCACTTTCTTTTTAGATTGTTCTTCTGTTGATGCATGGAAAGGAAAATGGAAGGTTCACTTAAACAAATTTGTCTTTTCTCTGAGATTTTGACCCTCAAATTCTGAGACCTTGATTGCTTTGTAATGTCATCTAAAATCTGTGTTTTTCATTGTTTGTTTTCTATTTTGTTTTATTTCTATTTTTCTCAATGATTATGGTTGTTTTTGATAGAAGAGTTGGACTGAGACAAACTGCTTTGTATATCTAGGTGCGGAAGTGTTTAGGTTTTCTTTCACATATGTGTGGCCCTCTCTTTGTAGACTGACAGTAATTTATCTCAGTACTGATATTATGAAGTGCCCTGATTTACTGTTTCATTGGTGGCCATTAGATTGCATGCCCTAAACAGAAAGCCATTCCAGGGACCTCAGGGTCATGTTCCTTTTCTGTACTCTGTACTGCTCTTCATCTTCCCCAATATTTCTCATATAGAATTCTCCCAACTTCAGTATTTAAAAAATGGGTCATTTTGAATCATAACAATCTGGAAATACAATGGTATATTTGCAATTACTCGGGCAGCTAAGAAAAGATTCTGATACTCAAAACTCCTATTTTAGATGAGCCTCTTAACTCCATAGGAGGTAACCTTCTGCCATTTGACTAAAATTTATACTATTATTCAGTCTCACAATACCAAGATTATCATATGGCCTTTAACAAAGAAGAATTCTACCTTAAGTTCACATTTTCCATTTGTGTCTCCAGGTTTTGTCTTAAAAACATTTTCATAATTTTATACAAAACATTTGTATGTTCATGTACCTCTACTCATGTGTACTTTCTGGGCCTGTTGAGGGTAAAGGAGCATAACATGTTTGTTTCTATCTCCCTTTCTTTGGTTAAGTAAAATATTAACCATGAGACATGGGCATTTGCAATGAAACTCGTGTGAAATAAAAGTAATAAAATGTGCAAATTCTGAATTGTTGAAGGGATCCTGAAGAAATATATCTATCATTTTGACCTAGATTTGATATTGTCCCTTTCTTAAGCTTTCCTTGACCCTACAGCTTGTTTGTGTCTATGTTTTAATATATTTATAAACCACCTTCTACATGTCAAGGATTGTGCTAATAAATGAAGATTAATTACTATTTTAAAATTTTGGCATATGTTTATTAAATATCTCCAGATGTACAGATTTGACATTTTGAATTCTTTATTATTTTAAGTTGTATGTACACTTCTGCATGTTTTAAGGCATATTGCATGTACATATTGAGCATCAATAATACAATAATCTAAAATCTGAAATGCTCCAAAATCTAAATTCAGCACCAACATGAAGTTAAAAGCAGAAAATTCCATACATAAGTACTTAGTACAAACTTTGCTTCATGTACAAAATTATTTAAAGTATTGTATAAAATTATCTCAGCTTATGTGTGTAACGTATATATGAAACATAAGCAAATTTTGTTTTTAGACTTTGGTCTCATCCCCAAGATATCTTATTATGTCTGTGCAAATATTCTAAAATCCAAAAAAACAAAAAATCTGAAATCTGAAACAATTCTGGCCCCAAGAGTTTTGGATAAAGGTTACCTCACTTATCATTGTCATTTTATTTGTTGTTATCCAAAAACTTAGTGACTTAAAAGAATAATTTATAATTACCTTTTGTAATCCTGTGTGTTGACTGGCCTAAGCTGGGCAATTCTTTCTTGCAGTCTCTAGTGCTGCTGCAGTCATGTTGATGGGTTGACTTGACTGAATGACCAAGATGGCTCATGTAGATGGCTTTCAGTTGATATTGACTATTGGTTGGCATTCATCAGGGACTGTTGACTCTCCAGGACTCAGACATGCTTCTCACAGCATGCTGGCTGGGTTCCTAGAGGCAACATCATGGGAGTGTTCCAAGACAGCAGAAGTGGAAGAGAACAGTCTATTAAAACCTGAGCCTGGAAAATGTTTCAGAATCAGGGCAACATTTTCTGTTTGTCAGTGCAGCCCAATAGGCAAAGCCCACCCTGATTCAATGGGAAGGTATACAAATGCCATCTATCAAAGGGAGGGCTGTCAAAAAAATTTGTGGCCATTATTATTTCACTATATACATGGATGCTTGTGTGCATTCATAATTACCTAATAAGTTAAAATTTCAAAGATAGAAAGTAACAGTAGAACATTCCTTTTCTTTCTTTCTTTCTTTCTTTCTTTCTTTCTTTCTTTCTTTCTTTCTTTCTTTTTTCTTTTTTTTTTTTTTTAAGACAGGGGTCTTTTTCTGTCACCCAGACTGGGGTGCAGTGGTGTGATCTTGGCTCACCGCAACCTTGGTCCCAGGCTCTAATGATCCTCCCAAGTAGCTGGGGCCACAGGGGTGTACCACCACACCCAGGATTTTTTAGGTATTTTTAGTAGAGACGAGGTATCTCCATGTTGCCCAGTTTCTACCCTGTCTCACGTTGAGTTTGAACTCTTGAATTCAAGAGTTTACCTGACTTAGCCTCCCAAAATGCTGAGATTAGCAGCATTAGCCACCACACCCAGCCAGAATATTTCTTTTTTCCCTCCCTAAATCTCACTCTTTTATTCAAATATTATTATTAGTTGGTCATTATTTATGTGAATCTTATTTTGCTTACTAAGTATATTTCAGTTTTATTTATTTTTATATTAATAGAACCACATGTGTACTTTTCTGAAAATTACTATTTTTGTTTCGCAATATGTAACATAGCAAATGTATATAATAGCAAACAGGTAATGTGAACCCCAAAGTATCTGAGACAGGTCTCAGTCAATTTGGAAAGTTTATTTTTCCAAGGTTAAGGACACACCTGTGACACAGCCTCAGGCAGTCCTGACAACATGTATCCAAGGTGGTCAGGGTAGAACTTACTTTTATACATTTTAGGGAGACATAATACATCAATCAAAACATGTAAGATGTACATTGGTTCTATCTGAAAAGGCAGAACCACTTGAAGCAGAAGCTTCCAGGTCATAGGTGGATTTAAAGATTTTCTGACTGGCAATTGGTTGAAAGAGTCAAGTTATTATATAAAGACCTGAAAGCAATAGAAATGAATGTCGGGCTTATGATAAGAGTATATAGAGACCAAAGTTTTATAGGGCAGATGAAACCTTCAGATAGCAAGCTTTAGAGAAAATAGACTGTAAATATTTTTTTTTATGATACTTAAGGTCTGTGTTGATGTTTTTATTATTTAGGCAAGACAAATAGTTCAGGAAATAATTGCTATTGAAAAGACAGTTTGTTAAACTCAGAGATTCTAAGAGAAGGGGGCCTGCCAGAAACACTAGCTTTGAGAAATGAAGGTTTAAGTTAGCATGGCCATTTTTTATATTCCTAGGCTGAAACCAGGCCAGACAGGTAGGTCTGCACTGACAGGAGTCAGAGAACGAAGCCCTGGGTCTGGTACCAGCCGCCCAGGATTAGAGCATGCAGCCCAGGAGTTCTGGGCTGATCCTTGCCACTCTGAAAATTTTTAGCAATGAAGCCAATCACTGAATAGACCTTATACCACAGACAAACCTCCAAGGATATTGAAGAATATAAAAGCAAAAACCCTATCCAAAGGACAGCAGCTTCAAAGATTAAAGGAACATCAGCCCACACAGGTGAGAAAGAACAAGTGCAAGAACTCTTACAAATCAAAAGTGTCTTCTTACTCAACCCAGAGTGTCTTCTTACCTCCAAATGACCACACTAGTTCCCTAGCAATGGGTCTTAACCAGGCTGAAATGGCAGATATACAATTGAGATTCTGGTTAAGAACGAAGATCTTCGAGATTCAGGAGAAGGTCAAAACCCAGTTGAAGGAATCTAAGGAATCCACTGAAACAATATAAGAGCTGAAAGATGAAACAGACATTTTAAGAAGAATCAAACTGATCAGATAGAGCTGAAAAACTTGCTTCAAGAACTTAAGAATATACTCATAAGTATTAACAGCAGAATCAACCAAGCTGAGGAAAGAATATCAAAGCTGGAAGACCGATTCTTCAAGTCAACTCAATCTGACAAAAATAAAGAAAAAAGAAAAGAATGAACAAAACCTTTGAGAAATATGGGATTATGTAAAGAAACCAATCCTAGTACTCATTAGCATCGCTGAAACAGAGGGAAAGAGAACAAGCAACTGGGAAAACATATTTGAGAGCATTGTCCATGAAAATTTCCCCAACCTTACTAGAGATATTGACATTAACATTCAGGAAATGCAGAGAATCCCTCTGAGTTACTACACAAGAAGACCATTCCTAAGACACATAGTCATCGGATTCTCCAAGGTCGATGTGAAAGAAATAATATTAAAGGCAGCTAGAGAGAAGGGGCAGGTCACCTAGAAAGGGAACCCTGTAAGGCTAACAGCAGACCTTTCAGCAGAAACCCTACAAGCCAAAAGATATTGGGGGCCTATATTCAGCATTGCTAAAGAAAAGAAATGTCAACCAAGAATTTCATATCCAGACAAACTAAGCTTTATAAGCAAAAGAGAGAAAAGATCGTTTCCAGATAAGTAAATGCCAAGGAAATTTGTTACCACTAGACCTGCCTTACAATAGGTCCCTAAAGGGATGCTAAACATGGGAAGCAAAATCACTGTCACTGACCACCACAAAACATAACTATTGACACTATAAAAAAAAAAAAACTACACAATCAAGTCTAATAATGACCAGTTAACATGATGACAGGATCAAATATGCATATATCAATATTAACCTTGAATGTAAATTAGCTAAATGCCCCACTTAAAAGGCACAGAGTGGTAAGCTGAATAAAGAAGAAAGACCCAACTGTATATTGTCTTCAAGAGACCCATATAGCACACAATGCTCAAAGTAAAAAGATGGAGAAAAATCTACCCAGCAAATGAAAAACAAAGAAGAACAGGGGTTGCTATTCAAATTTCAGACAAAACAGACTTTAAACCAACAATGACCAAAAAAGACAAAGGCCCTACATAATGATAAAGGGTTTGAGTCACAAGAAGACCTAACTATCCTAAATATATATGCACCCAACACTGGAGCACCCAGATTCACTAAAACAAGCTCTTAGAGATGTACTAAGAGAATTAGATAAGCATACAGTAATAGTGGAAAACTTTAACACCCCACTGACAGTATTAGAGAGATCATTGAGTCAGAAAACTTACAAAGATATTCAGGAAATAAACTCTGACGCTTGAGCAAATGAACCTAACATATCTACAGAACTCTCCACCCAACAGCAACATAATATACATTTTTCTCATCAGCATTTGACACATATTCTAAAATTGATCACACAAGCAGCCATAAAACAATTCTCAGTGAATTTTAAAAAACCGTGAAATTATGTCAACCACACTCTTGGACCACAGTGCAATAAAAATAAAAATCAGTACTAAGAAGATCTCTCAAAATCATGTAATTACATGGAAATTTAAAAAATCTTCTTCTGAATGACTTTTAGGTAAACAATAAAATTAAGACAGAAATAAATTATTTTAAACTAATGAAAACAAAGATAAAACATACCAGAATCCCTGAGACTTAGCTAAAGCAGTGTTAAAGAGGAAAGCTTATAGTGCTAAACACCCACATCAAAAAGTTAGAAAGATCTCAAATTAACAACCTCACATCACACCTAGAGGGACTAGGAAAGCAAGAGTAAACCAACATGAAAGCTAGCAGAAGAAAAGAAAACCAAAATCTGAGCTGAATTGAGTGAAATTTAGATACATAAAAAACATAAACCAAAACATGATTATTGGAAATAATAAATAAGACATGATGACAGGATCATGCAAGCCAGACAGATAAAGAAAAAAGCAGAGAAGACCCAAGTAAACACAATCAGAAATGACAATGAGGATATCAACCCCACAGAAATACAACAAAACAAAACAAAAAAACCTGAGACTATTATGAACACCTCTATGAACACAAACTAGAAAACTTAGAAGAAATGGATAAATTCCTAGAAATATACAGCCTCCCAAAATAGAACCAGGAAGAAATTGAAACCCTGAACCAACCAATAACGAGTTTTGAAATTGAATCATTAATAAAAAGCCTACTGACTAGAAAAGCCCTGGAAGAGATGGATGTATGGCTAAATTCTACCAGACATATAAAGAAGAGCTTTCTAGCAATATGGATGAAGCTGGAAGTCATTATCCTAAATCAATTAACAGAGGAAGCAAAAACCAAATACTACATTCTTCACTTAAAAGTGGGAGGTAAACATTGAGTACACATAGGCATAAAGAAGAAAACAATAGACAGTGGGGCCTACTTAAGGGTGGAGGGTGGGAGGAGGGTGAGGATTAAAAAATGACCTATTGGGTACTATGCTTATTACCTGAATGACAAAATTATCTGTACACGCATCCCCTACAACATGCAATTTACCCATATAACAAACCTGCATGTGTACCCTGAACCTAAAATAAAATCTGGAAAGAAAAAAAAAAATCAAAACTAACACACAAAAAACAAAAGCAAAGAAGATGTGGCACAGCTAATTTGTATGAATTAAATAAGCCATCATGTTCATTATACTGGCAGTAGTAAAGGCCAGGCTAGTCTTTCAAAGTTTTTATTATTTAGGCAAGACCAATAGGTCAGGAAATAATTGCTATTGAAAAGACAGTTTGTTATACTCAGAAATTCCAAGAGAAGGGAGCAGGCCAGAAACACTAGCCTTTAGAAGTGAAGATTTAAGTTAGCACGGCCATTGTTTATATTCCTAGGCTGAAACCAGGCCAGACAGGTAGGTGCATTGAATGAATGCCAAGAGATGAAAAGAGAGCGATAAGTTCCATTTGCAGGTTGAACTAGCTGCAAGAGGAGGGCATTTGCTGAGAAACTTCCTCTATTAGATATTGCCCTACTGGGCCTGATATTTTCAACTGTGTGATTGAACATATTGAGTCTACTTTTCTGTTGAAAATCTGAAGACTGGCTATGCCCTCTTCATGGGATGTGGAACCATAAGAACATAATCTTGTCAGTGAGTCCTACAGAGTAAAGGCTGAAAAATAAAACATGGGAAACTGTCTGGTGAGGGCAGGCCAGATATTTACAACTTTATAATTGAGGACTGTGAGGTAAAACAGTCAGTCACTTCAATAGTCTTACAAGCCAAAATAGTCTCATAATACACAATGGAAATATATTGCTGCCATGAGGAGTTAGAGGTTGACTGAATACAAGGGCTAACATCCATGCTCACAATTAACGGTAGGATCTTGCAAGAACATGACCAGGCCCACTTCACCAAAACTGCTCTCAGCTTTATGATATGAGAGAAATATTGAATGTAGAAATATGTAATTTGTTTCCTTATATGGTGAAAAAATAGATCCTGGAGTGCTGACGTGATCTTGTTCATAGTTACTTGCAAGAAACCCAATGAACCATTAATTTAGAATTCCTTTTAACTGGCACATCCCTCACTCCATGCAGGTTGCTAAGAATACAGAACTTCAAGAGCATCCCACTGTGGAACTAGGGAGGAAGTGGGAAGAGATCATCTGTCTTAAGTTTAGGCTCTGCAGATAAAGAACCTGAGTTCTTACTCATCATGGAAGATTTCTCATCATTTACTCATGGGAGATTGCCTTCAGTAGACGAAGAGTAGAAAAGTGAGACAGGGCAAGGTAAAAATATTAAGTAAGAATGTACCTTTATCCTGATCCCCAAGGGAACCTCCAAAGGTAAATTATACCACAGAGTTAGTCCAGCTTTGAGGCTAGTGAGGGGAAGGGAGTGAAGGAGGTGGGGCAGTCTTTTTAAAAAAAATCTCATATTAGTTGAATTACTAATAAGGAGATGCTGGAGCCCAATTTATATTCCAAGGCATCTCCCTTTGGCACAAGTCAATTCTCTAGGGAAGGGGACAGTCATCAGAAATTAGCAAACCATATTTACAGCTGGATATGGTACATTAGCCAGGCAAAGGGCACCCGAGTGTACGTTCACAGCATGCATAAACTGTCTCTTCAGTTGTTTTAGTAATATGATGCATATATTTTGCTATGGGTTTTGCAGGATCAGTTTTAAATCAATCCTGTTCATTATCTGTAATATTTGACCCAAACTAGCCTAGTTCTACCTTAATTCACCCAAATATATTAATTTGCCTGCCAATAACCTATGTAGATTTTATACAGAGTTTGAGTCCATGTGCCTTTGAGTAAATGGAAAATCCCACCTACCAATTATATTGGGAACTATCTCATGAAACTTGTATGCTTTCATAATTCGTTTTTTCCAATTCTTTATTTTTTCCGTTTAATGTAGTTAAGATCTGTCTTCTTTGTGTCTCTAAACATTCTTATACTTCTTTTCTTTATAAAAAAGATAATTATGTTTATTAATACTTCTCAAAATCACTATCCAGATAGACTAAGACAAGTTTTTCACCATGAAACTAACAATAATTGATCATTTTTGCCTCTCATTAACATATAGAAGATATAAAGATAAGGATTAAATAATAGAACACAGCTGAGAAAAAAAAATCCTGAAAGTGAATGATAAATACAAACATTTGAGCTAGGCTTACTTATATAAAGAATTAGGCTTGAAAAATAGTTCAATTTCAGAAAAAGGAACTAAATAATAAAAATGTCTAAAACTTTGTGAATCTATAGTTAAAAGTAACAATTTAATCAACCTTTTTGAAAGTGCTATAAAATAAGAACATGAATGTCTTGAGGAAAAACATAGCTAACTTTTTACAATTTAAGTAAAGGAAATGAGCTTGTTTTTAAAATGTAGAAATCTAAGAATTCGTATATTTATAGTTGGTGCTTAGAGACTTTTGATTATTACTGCATAGCCCAATTAGGAACTTAACGTTCTAGTAATCATATCATATCACTAAGGAAAATAAAATGTTTCAGTAAGACATTCTTCTCTGTGAATTGCTTTTGTTTCTAATTTAATAGTTTATATGGATTTTCTCATTTATGAAACAAAATAAAAACAACTCATTTTCTATCCATTAGGTGTACTTCTCATAGATATGGAGTAAATGGTATCTTTAAATATCACTGTACATTATAAGCAATTTGATGCATATACAGTGATCATGCAGTTCTCTTTAAATTAATTAGGAAAGTGCTTAATGATATAATACTTTTGACTGATATCTTTCTCAGTTGTGTGAACTGACACAGAGGATTTTAACATTATGTTAAACCGTAGGTTCCACAGTGGTTTATTCTTGCTCTGGTCTTTATACATATACAATAAAGGTTTTACCTTAACCTATATATATATATAATATATATATAATCTCTTAAGAGACTGCAGACCATCAATTTTAGGCAGACCAGTTTATTCAGGATTGAGTAAAATTACATCCACAAGAAGCATTCGATTTTTCAGGGGAAAGTGATAAGGACTTGCTGTAACACAATGCTTCTCAGCCTTGGCTGCGTCTTGGAAAATCACAGTAAAATTTTAAAATGTAGGACTTTCTGGGTCTCATCCTGAAGGATCCTAGTTTAATTGGCTGATGTGTGGCCTGATCATTAAACTTTTTTAAAACTCCTCGAGTATTTCTCATGTATACCTAATGGTACAAACCACTGGAAAAGCTCATCTATAAATGTCTAGGCTATTTTAAGGACTCTGTTTTCCAACAGGCAGGTAATGTGTTTGAGTTAATGTACCAAACAGAAGCATGCACCTCAGGAAGCTCAACTGTGAAGACCAGCCTCTTCAGACTTCACCTCTGGAAAATGCTCTTTAGAGTGATGCACTTGTGGCATTTGCTTCATAAACAATGACATTTAGAAACAATGTTGACAATATATTGTTTTGTATATTTAAAATTTTAATATTAATTAAATCACTACAATGCACTAGTCTAGAATTTGCTTTTTCACTTAACGTTGTTTCTAAATTTCATTCATGACACTATGTATTTATTTTTTGTCACTTTTAAACAGTATAATTTTATAATACAATATATTTTATTTTGTTTTTATATATATTTGGTAATTTTTTGTTTGTTATTGCAAATATTGCCATGATTAACATTTATGTATGTATCTTGTAGCTCTAGGGTGTATATCAAAAAGTTTAATTCCTGGCTTGTAAGGAGTGTATAGCATCACCTTAATAGATAAGTGCCTAATTGATTTTCAAGTAGTTGTACCATTTTACATTTTATTAGCTTTATTTAAGAGTTTCAGATGCTCTACATTTTTGCCACTATTTCATCTTGTGAAAACTTGAAATCTAGCTTAGTTACTGTGTAATGATCACATTATGGTTTTAACTTGAAGGTCTTTGAAAGCTCAAAATATAAGACATGTTTCATATATTTATTGGTCATTCATGCTTTCTGTTCTCTGAAGTATCTCTTTTTCCATCTTTCTGGGAAGTTATTTGTTTTTTCTTATTTATTTATACAGTTATTTTTCCCCATCCAAGCGTCCCCTGCCCTATTCATAGAGTTTTCACAATTATAGTTTCTGTATCATAATCCTTTTCAGCTTTGTGTCACACAAGTGTCTTCCCCACATCTGGCTTGTCTTTCTTGAACGTTGGTTCTAATTTTTAATGTAATGGGACTTGTAAATTTTTGTTTTACATGTTTTTACTTTTATTTAATATATACTTTCTTCCCTCAATATCAGATACACACATTCTATTATATTATCTTTAGTAACTGTATGGCTTTCTATTTTTCCATTGTTTTCAATCCACTCACATTGATTTTTGTATGTTATGAAGTAGAGATTCAGCTTTATTTTTCATTAAGGGTAATTACTTGCTTGGACACCATTGATTATGTTTCCATATACATATTAGCTTTTGGGGGAGGATTATCTGTTCTATTGCATTAGTTTATTTTCTATCTCTATGCTAATAACATTTAATAAATTGGGTTAATTTCTATGGCATGGTACCCATGGTAGAGGTAGGGCTGGAAAATATGTGATATCTTTTCTCCTCATTTTAACGGTCACAGCTGACACTCCCTTTACAAAAGAAAGATTAACAAGACAGAACGTAACACATGTATGCACAGTTTTACATGACATGGGAACTTTCTTTTTTTGTTGTTGTTGTTTTTATTTATTTATTTATTTATTTATTTTTAATTTATTTATTATTATTATACTTTAAGTTGTAGGGTCCATGTGCATAACGTGCAGGTTTGTTACATATGTATACTTCTGCCATGTTGCTGTGCTGCACCCATCAACTCGTCATTTACATCAGGTATAACTCCCAATGCAATCCCTCCCCCCTCCCCCCTCCCCATGATAGGCCCCGGTGTGTGATGTTCCCCTTCCTGAGTCCAAGTGATCTCATTGTTCAGTTCCCACCTATGAGTGAGAACATGCGGTGTTTGGTTTTCTGTTCTTGTGATAGTTTGCTAAGAATGATGGTTTCCAGCTGCATCCATGTCCCTACAAAGGACACAAACTCATCCTTTTTTATGGCTGCATAGTATTCCATGGTGTATATGTGCCACATTTTCTTAATCCAATCTGTCACTGATGGACATTTGGGTTGATTCCAAGACTTTGCTATTGTGAATAGTGCCGCAATAAACATATGTGTGCATGTGTCTTTATAGCAGCATGATTTATAATCCTTTGGGTATATACCCAGTAATGGGATGGCTGGGTCATATGGTACATCTAGTTCTAGATCCTTGAGGAATCGCCATACTGTTTTCCATAATGGTTGAACTAGTTTACAATCCCACCAACAGTGTAAAAGTGTTCCTATTTCTCCACATCCTCTCCAGCACCTGTTGTTTCCTGAATTTTTAATGATCGCCATCCTAACTGGTGTGAGATGGTATCTCATTGTGGTTTTGATTTGCATTTCTCTGATGGCCAGTGATGATGAGCATTTTTTCATGTGTCTGTTGGCTGTATGAATGTCTTCTTTTGAGAAATGTCTGTTCATATCCTTTGCCCACTTTTTGATGGGGTTGTTTGTTTTTTTCTTGTAAATTTGTTTGAGTTCTTTGTAGGTTCTGGATATTAGCCCTTTGTCAGATGAGTAGATTGCAAAAATTTTCTCTCGTTCTGTAGGTTGCCTGTTCACTCTGACGGTAGTGTCTTTTGCTGTGCAGAAGCTCTTTAGTTTAATGAGATCCCATTTGTCAATTTTGGCTTTTGCTGCCGTTGCTTTTGGTGTTTTAGACATGAAGTCTTTGCCCATGCCTATGTCCTGAATGGTACTACCTAGGTTTTCCTCTAGGATTTTTATGGTATTAGGTCTAACATTTAAGTCTCTAATCCATCTTGAATTAATTTTCGTATAAGGAGTAAGGAAAGGATCCAGTTTCAGCTTTCTACTTATGGCTAGCCAATTTTCCCAGCACCATTTATTAAATAGGGAATCCTTTCCCCATTTCTTGTTTCTCTCAGGTTTGTCAAAGATCAGATGGCTGTAGATGTGTGGTATTATTTCTGAGGACTCTGTTCTGTTCCATTGGTCTATATCTCTGTTTTGGTACCAGTACCATGCTGTTTTGGTTACTGTAGCCTTGTAGTATAGTTTGAAGTCAGGTAGTGTGATGCCTCCAGCTTTGTTCTTTTGACGTAGGATTGTCTTGGAGATGCGGGCTCTTTTTTGGTTCCATATGAACTTTAAAGCAGTTTTTTCCAATTCTGTGAAGAAACTCATTGGTAGCTTGATGGGGATGGCATTGAGTCTATAAATTACCTTGGGCAGTATGGCCATTTTCACGATATGGATTCTTCCTATCCATGAGCATGGTATGTTCTTCCATTTGTTTGTGTCCTCTTTTATTTCACTGAGCAGTGGTTTGTAGTTCTCCTTGAAGAGGTCCTTTACATCCCTTGTAAGTTGGATTCCTAGGTATTTGATTCTCTTTGAAGCAATTGTGAATGGAAGTTCATTCCTGATTTGGCTCTCTGTTTGTCTGTTACTGGTGTATAAGAATGCTTGTGATTTTTGCACATTAATTTTGTATCCTGAGACTTTGCTGAAGTTGCTTATCAGCTTAAGGAGATTTTGGGCTGAGACAATGGGGTTTTCTAAATATACAATCATGTCATCTGCAAACAGGGACAATTTGACTTTTTGTTTTCCTAACTGAATACCCTTGATTTCTTTCTCTTGCCTAATTGCCCTAGCCAGAACTTCCAACACTATGTTGAATAGGAGTGGTGAGAGAGGGCATCCCTGTCTTGTGCCAGTTTTCAAAGGGAATTTTTCCAGTTTTTGCCCATTCAGTATGAGATTGGCTGTGGGTTTGTCATAAATAGCTCTTGTTATTTTGAGGTACGTTCCATCAATACCGAATTTATTGAGCGTTTTTAGCATGAAGGGCTGTTGAATTTTGTCAAAAGCCTTTTCTGCATCTATTGAGATAATCATGTGGTTCTTGTCTTTGGTTCTGTTTATATGCTGGATTATGTTTATTGATTTGCGAATGTTGAACCAGCCTTGCATCCCAGGGATGAAGCCCACTTGATCATGGTGGATAAGCTTTTTGATGTGTTGCTGAATCCGGTTTGCCAGTATTTTATTGAGGATTTTTGCATCGATGTTCATCAGGGATATTGGTCTAAAATTCTCTTTTTTTGTTGTGTCTCTGCCAGGCTTTGGTATCAGGATGATGTTGGCCTCATAAAATGAGTTAGGGAGGATTCCTTCTTATTCTATTGATTGGAATAGTTTCAGAAGGAATGGTACCAACTCCTCCTTGTACCTCTGGTAGAATTCAGCTGTGAATCCATCTGGTCCTGGACTTTTTTTGGTTGGTAGGCTATTAATTATTGCCTCAATTTCAGAGCCTGCTATTGGTCTATTCAGGGATTCAACTTCTTCCTGGTTTAGTCTTGGAAGAGTGTAAGCGTCCAGGAAATTATCCATTTCTTCTAGATTTTCCAGTTTATTTGCGTAGAGGTGTTTATAGTATTCTCTGATGGTAGTTTGTATTTCTGTGGGGTCGGTGGTGATATCCCCTTTATCATTTTTAATTGCATCGATTTGATTCTTCTCTCTTTTCTTCTTTATTAGTCTGGCTAGTGGTCTGTCAATTTTGTTGATCTTTTCAAAAAACCAACTCCTGGATTCATTGATTTTTTGGAGAGTTTTTTATGTCTCTCTCTCCTTCAGTTCTGCTCTGATCTTAGTTATTTCTTGCCTTCTGCTAGCTTTCGAATGTGTTTGCTCTTGCTTCTCTAGTTCTTTTAATTGCGATGTTAGAGTGTCAATTTTAGATCTTTCCTGCTTTCTCTTGTGGGCATTTAGTGCTATAAATTTCCCTCTACACACTGCTTTAAATGTGTCCCAGAGATTCTGGTATGTTGTATCTTTGTTCTCATTGGTTTCAAAGAACATCTTTATTTCTGCCTTCATTTCGTTATGTACCCAGTAGTCAGTCAGGAGCAGGTTGTTCAGTTTCCATGTAGTTGAGCGGTTTTGATTGAGTTTCTTAGTCTTAAGTTCTAGTTTGATTGCACTGTGGTCTGAGAGACAGTTTGTTATAATTTCTTTCTTGTACATTTGCTGAGGAGCGTTTTACTTCCAATTACGTGGTCGATTTTAGAGTAAGTATGATGTGGTGCTGAGAAGAATGTATATTCTGTTGATTTGGGGTGGAGAGTTCTATAGATGTCTATTAGGTCTGCTTGCTGCAGAGCTGAGTTCAATTCCTGGATATCCTTGTTAACTTTCTGTCTCATTGATCTGTCTAATGTTGACAGTGGAGTGTTGAAGTCTCCCATTATTATTGTATGGGAGTCTAAGTCTCTTTGTAAGTCTCTAAGGACTTGCTTTATGAATCTGGGTGCTCCTTTATTGGGTGCATATATATTTAGGATAGTTAGCTCTTCCTGTTGAATTGATCCCTTTACCATTATGTAATGGCCTTCTTTGTCTCTTTTGATCTTTGATGGTTTAAAGTCTGTTTTATCAGAGACTAGTATTGCAACCCCTGCTTTTTTTTGTTCTCCATTCGCTTGGTAAATCTTCCTCCATCCCTTTATTTTGAGCCTATGTATGTCTCTGCGTGTGAGATGGGTCTCCTGAATACAGCAGACTGATGGGTCTTGACTCTTTATCCAGTTTGCCAGTCTGTGTCTTTTAATTGGACCATTTAGTCCATTTACATTTAAGGTTAAGATTGTTATGTGTGAACTTGATCCTGCCATTATGATATTAACTGGTTATTTTGCTCGTTAGTTGATGCAGTTTCTTCCTAGCATCGATGGTCTTTACATTTTGGCATGTTTTTGCAATGGCTGGTACCGGTTGTTCCTTTCCATGTTTAGTGCTTCCTTCAGGGTCTCTTGTAAGGCAGGCCTAGTGGTGACAAAATCTCTAAGCATTTGCTTATCTGTAAAGGATTTTATTTCTCCTTCACTTATGAAACTTAGTTTGGCTGGATATGAAATTCTGGGTTTAAAATTCTTTTCTTTAAGAATGTTGAATATTGGCCCCCACTCTCTTCTGGCTTGGAGAGTTTCTGCCGAGAGGTCTGCTGTTAGTCTGATGGGCTTCCCTTTATGGGTAACCCGACCTTTCTCTCTGGCTGCCCTTAAGATTTTTTCCTTCATTTCAACTTTG
The DNA here is from genome assembly GCF_024542745.1 of Macaca thibetana thibetana. Taxonomy (NCBI): domain Eukaryota; kingdom Metazoa; phylum Chordata; class Mammalia; order Primates; family Cercopithecidae; genus Macaca; species Macaca thibetana. The sequence goes on along the minus strand of NC_065582.1, from coordinate 51,605,582 downwards.
GTGAATCTGGCAATTATGTGTCTTGGAGTTGCTCTTCTCGAGGAGTATCTTTGTGGCGTTCTCTGTATTTCCTGGATTTGAATGTTGGCCTGCCCTACTAGGTTGGGGAAGTTCTCCTGGATGATATCCTGAAGAGTGTTTTCCAACTTGGTTCCATTTTCCCCCTCACTTTCAGGCACCCCAATCAGATGTAGATTTGGTCTTTTTACATAATCCCATACTTCTTGCAGGCTTTGTTCATTTCTTTTTCTTCTTTTTTCTTTTGGTTTCTCTTCTCGCTTCATTTCATTCATTTGATCCTCAATCGCAGATACTCTTTCTTCCAGTTGATCGAGTCGGTTACTGAAGCTTGTGCATTTGTCACGTATTTCTCGTGTCATGGTTTTCATCTCTTTCATTTCGTTTTGGACCTTCTCTGCATTAATTACTCTAGCCATCAATTCTTCCACTTTTTTTTTCAAGATTTTTAGTTTCTTTGCGCTGGGTACGTAATTCCTCCTTTAGCTCTGAGAAATTTGATGGACTGAAGCCTTCTTCTCTCATCTCGTCAAAGTCATTCTCCGTCCAGCTTTGATCCGTTGCTGGCGATGAGCTGCGCTCCTTTGCCGGGGGAGATGCGCTCTTATTTTTTGAATTTCCAGCTTTTCTGCCCTGCTTTTTCCCCATCTTTGTGGTTTTATCTGCCTCTGGTCTTTGATGATGGTGATGTACTGATGGGGTTTTGGTGTAGGTGTCCTTCCTGTTTGATAGTTTTCCTTCTAACAGTCAGGACCCTCAGCTGTAGGTCTGTTGGAGATTGCTTCAGGTCCACTCCAGACCCTGTTTGCCTGGGTATCCACAGCAGAGGTTGCAGAAGATAGAATATTTCTGAACAGCAAGTGTACCTGTCTGATTCTTGCTTTGGAAGCTTCCTCTCAGGGGTGTACTCCACCCTGTGAGGTGTGGGGTGTCAGACTGTTAGTGGGGGATGTCTCCCAGTTAGGCTACTCAGGGGTCAGGGACCCACTTGAGCAGGGAGTCTGTCCCTTCTCAGATCTCAACCTCCGTGTTGGGAGATCCACTGCTCTCTTCAAAGCTGTCAGACAGAGTCGTTTGCGTCTGCAGAGGTTTCAGCTGTGTTTGTTATTGCCCTGTCCCCAGAGGTGGAGTCTACAGAGACAGGCAGGTTTCCTTGAGCTGCTGTGAGCTCCACCCAGTTCGAGCTTCCCAGCAGCTTTGTTTACCTACTTAAGCCTCAGCAATGGTGGGCGCCCCTCCCCCAGCCTCGCTGCTGCCTTGCCGCGAGTTCGCAGACTGCTGTGCTAGCAATGAGGAAGGCTCCGTGGGTGTGGGACCCTCCCGGCCAGGTGTGGGATATGATCTCCTGGTGTGCCTGTTTGCTTAAAGCGCAGTATTGGGGTGGGAGTTACCCGATTTTCCAGGTGTTGTGTGTCTCAGTTCCCCTGGCTAGGAAAAGAGATTCCCTTCCCCCTTGTGCTTCCCAGGTGAGGCAATGCCTCACCCTGCTTCAGCTCTCGCTGGTCGGGCTGCAGCAGCTGACCAGCACCGATTGTCCGGCACTCCCCAGTGAGATGAACCCAGTACCTCAGTTGAAAATGCAGAAATCACCGGTCTTCTGTGTCGCTCGCGCTAGGAGTTGGAGACTGGAGCTGTTCCTATTCGGCCATCTTGCTCCGCCCCAAAATCTCTTCAAAGAAACCTGAACAATGTGTTTCTTCCCCAAGGAAAAGTCCACAATATTGTTGAAAGGAATTACTGAAGAAGACACTTTAAAAATCCAAGTAAAGCATTAAGTGAACAAAAGAGAATGTATGTGTGAAAAAAATTGATTTAATAGACATATAGCCTACACTCATTACCAAGTAGGATTTCTCTTGTAAGTCACTTAGCAGACCTCAACCTTATCGTAAACAGTCTATGTCATATGGACTATATCTCTAAATAAAAATTAGATGTTAAAACACGAAGTTTTCCTTTGGTGCTAAATCTCCCTTTCTTGTGACATAATTTTATCCCAGTTAAAAAAATTTACGTAAGTGACAAAAACAAATACTTGCCTTAGTGGTTTTCTTTGTATCAAATTAAATCCCAATAGCTCATTATTCGACTTATATAGAATTATCCCATTAGAATTATCCTGCTTTGCTCATCTCTCCCTACCAATTCTCATTATGTTGAAGTTATAGATTTAAAGATAAATGCCACCTGTAAAACACCCATTGTTTTCAAGTTATAGGTTTAGAGATGTTTCATTTCAAAATATTGCTATGTCCAAATATCTCACGTTTTTCTTGTGTGTGTGTCTTTTATGTCATTCAGTAGTTCTATAATTTATTTAACTTTCCCACATGTCCTTTATTAAATTGCATTCCTATTTCTTTCCCTTCCTTCTGTTCTCTCCTCTGTCTTTCCTATGACCTCAAAGACTGTCAATTTTCAGTTGTCCCATTCCTTTGTTCAGTCATTAATTGAGTGTTAAGTTCTTTACTTCTGTTTTTGTTTTCTACACTGCATCGATGTGTTTGGTACCATTCCCATATCTGTTTCAAATGCTAATGGTTTTATTTTCCGTTGTTTTTGCCTCTGTGTATATTTTAATCAGTTTCTGGGAAGATGGAAGGTGTAAGTCTGCTCTTATTATCATTTCCAAACCCCAAAGGAGCAGAGACTTCTGTCATTTTCACTCACTGCTATATTTCCAGTGACAAGAAGAGTGACTTTATTATCCCAAGTAAACTGGTTCTTTCTACTTAACAGAGGATGGTTTTGCTGTAATCTGCATTCATAGAATTTGGAATCAAACAGTAGAACTAGCAGGAGCTCTAATTCCACAACTTATAAAATCAGAACAAAAGTATCCTGCTACTTCACATGGTAGCTTAAAGGAACAATCTCTACATGTATATGTGAAAATGCTTTTAAAACTGTGGAGTTTTTATCATTATTCTTTTACTCATGTGGCTCTTTTCATTAGTTTCTATTTCTTCTGCCTTGGTATATGAAGTTACTTTCATTTCTTTTTGTCAACTGTTTTTCTTTTTCTTCTCTCACATTACCATGCACCTTCATCTGCTGAAATAGTATTTCTGGACATTAAAATTGATAGATTTTTTAAATGGTTTTTATTTGCCAATAAAAATGTGTCTCTTGGGATATCTATTTCTTGCTGATCAAAACCCACTACTCCCTTCATTGCCATACCAAGGATTGTCTTCAAAGACAGACCCCTGGTGCTTTATACACTATTGATCTTGCTTAATCCAAGTTTTAAAATATGCAATTTAGGAAAATGGTATTCAAATTTGAACCAAGTAAAATTTTATTAATGTGTAGGAAAAGTATTTTCTTCTCATTCAATTTTTACTTAAATAAAACTTCACATTTGAAGAAAGACAAACCACATTGTGTTCTTGCTGCTTAAATTCCTACAAAAATAATCCCTGCACTAGCTTTTCAGAGATACAAGTCTGTACCTAATCTTATTCTTTCACTTAATTTTGTCAAGGAAAGATAAGATTGTACCATTTACTCATTTTAATATTTTAATTTTAATTTTAATATTCACAGATGATTCTTTTGTATTGTACAAGGGAAAATGAAAACTAAATTGGAATCATTCTCATTTTTGTCAGCCTCAAAATGAAAAATGTTCTTGAAATCAAATATATTGTAAAAGTAAACCAATTTTTAATAGCAGAAAATTTTAAAATACTAAGTTAAAGTAGGAGGCTGTTATGGGCTGTCACAAAACTTGAGAGATGTAATTAAAATGAGGTCATTGTGGTGGACCCTAAACCTTGACCAGTTATCCTAATCCTAATCTACCTGGGGTAGCTCAAGGCAGAACCAGCTCTGTGGTGCAAATTGTGCTCCAAATATTCCATGGGACAAGTCTGAAGCTTTCCTCCAGCAGAGACCACCTCCTTGCTTGGCCTTTTTCCCTGCCCTGGCTTCTCCTTGTATGCTGTTTTTCCTGACAGCATGACCTCAATAACTTCACTGGTGCAAGACTTCAGACTCTGCTCTGCTCAGGTTCTGCTCCTGGGGAAACTGGCCTCAAGCAGTTGGTGACAAAAGTGATCAGAGGAAGCCAACTCTAACGGTGGGAGCCTCAAGTTCCATCACTCATCAGTCAAATGGCATTACAAACTCATTGTGGTAGTAGATAGAGAATTGATGGTCTCTAGCATACAGCAGCTCTGAGATTTGCTGGTGCCTCCCTTCACAATCTTCACTCCTTTTCATTGGGTGAACTGTGACAGGATATAAGTAAAAGGGGACATATGAGTTGGTGCAATTATATAAGAGAAATACTAACCACAAGTACTGTGAAATTAGGTGGCCACTAATTCACAGTATTTACGGTTACTGTGCCCCAAAGTGCCCTGTTATATTGAGAGAAATAAGAGCATTCTATTTAAAAACAAAAACAAACCATTTTAAGCAAAGTGTGTGTCAGAGAACCTTCTTGGCAGCATTTAAAATGTCGACCACACAACTGTCAATTAAGGACAGTCAGCAATGAAATCCAGGAATAACTCCCAATTGTAAAAGAGTGAGAAAAGCAGAAGTTCAAGGAAGGTTGAATTCTTACTCTAGCCAAGTATTCTATGTCAAATATACAAAGCCCTAATAGGCAAAAAGTAGGAACCCTGACACTTTGGATGGGCCCATCTGGGACAGATGCCCTGAGTGTTTGAACTTTCAGATTTCCCTGAACTATATATGACTACAAGAGTAGCCCACTTCCCTTTGTTTAAAGATGCAGAGCCCCCTTTACTAAAAGACCATGCAGAGCTTCCAATTGTTGTAGATATTCTATATTCTATAGGTACCCTATACAATAATGTTTGCTCCTCTTAGAATCTCCTTCTACCTCTATTCCTGGCCACCAGACCCATAATCCAGGATGCTGGATCGAGAGAGAGAATATAAAACCAGATAAAAGAGACTGTGCCAATATGGGTACACTCAGCCATGATACAAGATTTAACATCCTGGTGAGAACTTGAGAGCATAAGCCTAACATACTGCTTAGTATGGCTTTTAGAAGTTTAAGAAAACTGATTGCCCAGATTAAATGAAGTAGAAATGCTGGAATTGTCAATGCAGATTATAAAAGAAACAGTTTAAAAACTCAAAGCAGTGGGCATGCTAGAATGGTTCTACTCTGTAAAAATGAACAAAGCAATACTGACTATGTTTTTTGGAAGAATCTGAATCACACTCTGTTTACCATGGAGCATGAAGGGGCTCTAGCATTGGTTGAGAAACTCAACAATGGCTGTCCTCTGCCAGCTGGTACTGATGGTAGGAGATGCTATTAAAGAACAGGGATCCCAAGTAGAGGTGGGATGATAGTATCCCCAAAGCAGCAGTAACTGTAGTTGTTGTAATGAGCAGTAAGGTCAGAATAGCAACTAGGAAAGACTGACCTGCAGGACTCTATTGTCATGGCTACTAGAACATGATTTTCTTAGGGGAATCTTAGATGGGAGGCCAACAAAAGTATTTCTTAATAGATGTAATCAAAGGAAATCAAGTGTAAATCAAAGAAAATGACCAAGGTTAGTCTCAATCATTTTAAGAGGTTTATTGGCCAATGTTAAGGATGCATCTGAGAAAAAGAACACAGAACCACAGGAAAAATATGTGGTCCATCTTTCCTCCTAAGAGGGTCTGGAGACCTCAATACTTAAAGGGAAAAGAGCCAGTACTGGGAGAAAGAAAAAGAAAGGAAAAAAAAAAAAAAGGAAGGTAGACAAAAGAGGCAAGCAGCTGCAGTTGAATTCTTTTGAGTCTTTGATCAGTGTTCACAGCATATACATTTTACATGTGAGAGGGGGTAGAGGAATATTCACTTATGCATTCATCTAGTGCTCAGCGAATCTGCATTTTAAAATAAGATAAAAATAAACAGAGGAAGTGGTCAGACTTCCATTTGCCTCAGGTGAGCAAATGAATGACTTTTTAATTCTGTCTTTTGTCCTATACTTGTGAAAATAAACTATCAATTTACATTGTAGGGTGAAATTCAGCAGAACTGTTTTAGAGTAAAGATCTTGGGACCCACAAAGAATTTCCTTGTGGGAAAATTGTGAGGGAGGCATGCAGCATTTTTTAATATCTGTAGTTATTTTATCTGGAGCAAAATGATAGACCGGTTTGCATGACCCAGTTCCCAGCTTAACTTTTCCCTTTGACTTACTGAGTTTGGAGTACCAATATTTATTTTCCTTTCACACAAGAATAGATGAGAAAGTTGAGGTAAGTTACACAAATGGAAAATCTTAACCCACTCCTCAGTTTCCAGTCTTGAGTCAATTGTCAAATCCATAACCCATTGACTGAAGGAAAGACCAGACCTCTGTGAAAAACTACTTTGTAATTACCATGCTAACTGCATACTGTGATAATTTCCACAGTCTTTTCCCACAAAGGACCTATAACTATTTACTTAGGGAACTCTAATTGAGAAAGAGAAGTGTCCAGATCTTTCTAGGGCTGTTGGATAGAGTCTTGTAACCGCCCAGTGGGTTTAATATGCCCACTTCCCAGATAGAGTCAATTTTCAACACAGAGGAATTGCAATTAAGAGAGAGTCTAATTCACACAGAGCTGGCTGAACTGGAGAAGTTTTATTATTACTCAAATCAGTCTTCTCCAAAATTTGGGGATTGGGATTTTTAAGGATAATTTGATGGGTAGGGGATTAGGAAGTAGAGAGTGCTGACTGGTCAGATTGGAGATGACATCATAGGAAGTCGAAGCTGTCCTATTGTGCTGAGTCAGTTCCTGGGTGGGAGGGCAAAGACAAGATGAGTCAGTTTATCAGTCTGGTTGGAGCCAGGTTGTTCATTAGGTTCAGGGTGTGAAATATGTCTCAAGCACCAATCTTAGGTTTTACAATAGTGAGATTATCCCTAGGAGCAACTGGGAATGTTTAGAATCTTGTGGCCTCTAAATGACTCCTAAACTGTAATTTCTAATCTTGTGGCTAATTTGTTGATCTTACACAGGCAATCCAGTCCACAGGCAAGAAGGGGATTTGTTTCAGGAAAGGTCTATTATCATCATTGTTTCAAAGTTAAACTACAAACTAAGTTCCCCCCAAAGTTAGCTCAGCTTATGCCCAGGAATGAACAAGCAGGTCAGAAGCAAGATGGAGTGAGTTAGGTCAGATCTCTTTCACTATCATAGTTTTCTCTCTGTTATAATTTTTTTTGCAAAGGCAGTTTCAGTCTGATCTAACACAATGACCTACAGAGCCAATGTGCCATCATGGTATCCCTGTGGAAGTGTGTCAAGTATTGAGCAGAGTGCCCATTCGGTTTAGGTCCATCTTGTAGGTGTGCAGACTCACCCAGCAGCGTTTCTCAGGTTCTCAGATGTAAGATTGAAATGGACATGCTTAGGAGGTGGCAGAATCCCTACATCAGTTCCCTTATCTATAAAGTAAGGGCTATTATCATTGGAGAGGCTAAGTGGAAATTCTGTGCATTTGTTTTTTACACTGCAAAAAATAATTACCATAGTGACCTAAAAATACAGTTCTGTAGGTTAGAAGACCGGGTGGGCTCAAGTGGGTTCTCTGTTTAGGGGCTCACAAGGCTGAACTGTGCTCTTATCAGGAGGCTTAGGTGAAGAATCCACTTCCATACACAATAATATTTTGGGAAGAATTTAATATCTTGCAGCTGTAGCGTCAGGGTTTTTGTTTTCCTGCTGGATGTTAGCTCCTGGAGGCTACTCTCTTGTTCTTACCTGTGACCCCCTGTATCTCAGCAATGGAGAGCCTCCTTCATGTTGAATCACTCTCACACAAAGCTCTCAGACATTATCTTTTGCCACAAGTTGAAGGAAGCACTGTGATTTAAAAGTTCATTTTAAACAGAGATTATCACCTAGATAACCTCTGTTTGCCATATAATGTAACTAAATCATGGGAGTAACTCCAGGCGGCAGAGTTCATGAGGGCTGGATCAGTTTCCTATTGCTATGCAAACAATAACCACAAACTTACCAGCTTAAACAATACAAATTTATTGTCTTAGAGTTCTAGAGCTCAGAAATCTGAAAAGGGTCTTACTGGGATAAAAACAAAGTGTTGGTGGGGGTATGTTACTTCTGGAGGCTCTGAGAGAGAATCTGTTTCCTCATCTTGTTTAGCTTCTAGAGACTGCCCCTACTCCTTGGCTCAAGGCCCCTGCAAAACCATTAAAGCCTAGCCCCATCTTTCTCACGGTGCCTCCTTTGATTCCTCCTAAGAACCCTTATGATACCATTGGGCCCACCTGGATAATTCAGGTCAATCTATTTTAAGGCCAGCTAATTGGCAATCTTAATTCCATATGCAACATTAATTTCTCTTTGCCACATAACCTAAAATATTCATAGTTTCTGGGGATTAGGATTTGGACATTTTTAGGAGACCATTATCCTGCCTACAACAGGTGCCACTTTAAAATGCTGCTTACCACATTCTGAAACATCACCCACCAGCCAAGAAAGAAAACAGAAAACAACTGCAATTGGCAGGAAATGGCAGAAATAAGTACCACTCACAAAGATGTAAAGGATCCAGGTATGGGACATTCATCATATCGCTTTTTAAGTCACCAATTTGGCCCTGGAAGAAAAAAAAAAAGAGAGAGAGATTCTGGTGGATGAAAATAGACTACTGCCAACCTAACAAAGATTAATTCCAATTGCCACTGCTGTTTCAAATGTGATCATTTTACTGGAGTAGCCACTGGTACAAGGTATACAGTTATTTGATGAGATAACCAGAGCAGTTGATGTCAGTTAGCATTTGTCCTCAGTGTTTGTGCCATGGGCTCATGGACAATGCAGCCATGTTATACAGGTGGAGGCTTGGCATGAACTCAATTGCATAGAACTCTCGGCATAATTGATACATCATGAATATTTGAATATTTGACTCATGAATATTTGACTATCCAATAATAATAGGGTAAACACCCAATGGAGTACTATCTTTGAAGAGACCAGCCAGTCATTCAGTGGCAAGATCACAATACTGGACTCCTTTCACCTTGGAAGAGGCAGCATTTTATCGAACTGGAACTGGCAAATATGCTGGGTATGAGAGTTTGTCTTTCCTGCTCACAAAACCCCAAGCAGCATCAGTATCAGAGGATTTGTGGAAAGCCTGGCCTATATAATTGAATTCCATATTATATTTCCTTAGAGCCAGGGACCCACGTTATAGCATAGGAGATGTGTTAACGGGAATATACGTTCATGCTACCAAATGTTTTTACCACACACTGAACCATCCAAAAACTGATGGCTTGACAGAGTTCAGTCTCTTGAATTCACTATGGGAGAGATAGCTTGGAAATGACACCCTGGGAGAATGGGAGTTAGCCTTCAGGATAGGATTTATACCTTAGGCCAATAAACATTATATGACGCTATGTTATCAATAGGTAGATATCAGGAAAGAAAGGCCTAGGAAATAGTGGTTACATGTAATACAAATTGTTCCTAGTTACCAACTTGGGGAAATTGTGTTTTTTTGTCCCTACTTTAGGTTCTTGGAGGAACTGAGTGCCAGAGGGTAATGTGTCTACCAGTGGAAACAGTGTGAGTTTTACTAAAGATGAAACTAGACCTATTTCCTGACCATTGGCCATTTTGAGCTTCTTATGCCAATAGACCAGCAAACACAGAAGGTTGTTATCATGCTAGCAAGGCAGTTTTACCTTAATCTTAATCTTCATGAGGATGGTAAAACTACTACTACACACTGGACGTAGTAAGAATAATTTTTGCCACTTGGATGGTCTACTGGGCTCCAGTTTTAACTGTAAATAAACCAGTGCAGCAGCCATGGCCTGATAAGGGCTTGGTAACCAGTGGCCCATCAGAAGGTCACCTCACAGGGTAAGCCATCTAGATAAGCAGAAATCCTAGTCAAGGGGATGGCGGATGTAGAGTAAGTGGTGGAATGGAGATAATGAGTAATCAATTAATTCCTTAGGAACAAATGTAGTTGTCAGGGCTGCGGTCCACTCCACAAACTCTTTTCTTATATACGTTTTCTAGAAACTGTGAATCACCAGAATTCTAAATAAGCTATTCCTGAGTGTAGCGAACTAAATGTGAGAAGCAAGAGGATCTGAATGGTACCAGTGGTGGACTAGTGTAGACGCTCATGGTATATCCACAGATTCCCTTAGCCAGACCAATTAATCCATCAACTAGTTGCTATGAGTATTGCCTACAAACATTCCAGCTGCTTCATTTTGTGGAGCACTTTCCTTGCCAAAAAGAAATTCTCTCTCTCAGCAAGTTACCCCATCACCACCACCAGCAACTACTGGTCAATAACTGACTGATGTGGGATGAGGCCTCAAGATAAGGCCAACTTTGGCATGTAAGTTGTTCTCCAGTGATCCTATAGGACCAGGCTGAATCTAGTTTCCAGCAGAGACCATGTTGTTGTTTAGCTTTCTTCCTCCTGCGCTATCTGTTGCAGGAAGTCAGAGACTCCAAACGGAGGGACCAGCTGAAGCCATGGCAGAAGAACATAAATTGTGAAGATTTCATGGACATTTATTAGCACCCCAAATTAATACTTTTATAATTTCTTATGCCTGTCTTTACTGTAGTCTCTGAACATAAATTGTGAAGATTTCATGCACACTTATCACTTCCCCAGTCAATACTCTTGTGATTTCCTATGCCTGTCTTTACTTTAATCTCTTAATCCCTACATCTTTGTAAGCTCAGGATGAATGTCGCCTCAGGACCCTGTGATGATTGCATTAACTGCACAAATTATTTCTAGAGCATGTGTATTTGAACAATATGAAATCCGGACACCTTAAGAACATGTTAACAGCAATTTTCAGGGAACAAGTGACATAACCTTAAAGCCTGGCTGCCTGTGGGCCAGGCGGAACAGAGCCATATTTCTCTTCTTTCAAAAGCAAATAGGAGAAATATCACTGAGTTCTTTTTCTCAGCCAGGAACATCCCTGAGAAAGAGAATGCATTCCTAAGGGAAAGCCTCTGAAATGGTCACTTTGGGAATGTCTGTCTTTTATGGTTGCAGATAAGGGATGAAATAAGCCCCGGTCTTCTGTAGTGCTCCCAGGCCTATTAGGACAAGGAAATTCTCACCTAATAAATTTGGTCAGACCAGTTGTCTGCTCTCAAACCCTGTCTCCTGATAAGATGTTGTCAATGACAATGCGTGCCCGAAACTTCATTAGCAATTTTAATTTCACCACAGTCCTGTGATTTCGCCCTGCCTCCATTTGCCTTGTGATATTTTATTACCTTGTGAAACATGTGATCTCTGTGACCCACACCCTATTCATACACTCCCTCCCCTTTGGAAAATCACTAATAAAAACTTGCTGGTTTTGAGGCTAGGGGGGCATCACGGAACCTACCGACAGGTGATGTCTCCCCCGGACACCCAGCTTTAAAATTTCTCTCTTTTGTACTCTTTCCCTTTATTTCTCAGACTGGCTGACACTTAGGGAAATAGAAAACCTACGTGAAATATCGGGGGCTGTTTTCCCCCGATGCTATCTATTCTGCTTTCCTCATCTTGCTTCCCCAGAGAGCATTCCCTTAACAAGTCACTTTTATAAAATCCTTATCTCAGCCTCTGTTTCCAGGAAACAGCTTAAAATACGCACACCCCAACCCCCGATCATATTACTTTCCTATGTCTCCCAGAGGCAAATACTCTTAGAAACATATTGTTATTGTTTGTATGTTAGTACATTTACTGTCTATGCATGTATATCTAAATAATACACAAAATAGTTTGAATATTCATGAAATCTACACAAATTGTATCATTCTATTTGTATGTTTCTGTAACTTGCTGCTTTTCACTCTAAGTTTCTGAGATGTATACACATTGACTGTATGTATGTGTGTGTGTTGCTCTAATTTAGTCATTTAACTCTTCCATTTCACTGCATTTATTAATTTGAATTACTTCAATCATTTTTTAAATTTTTCTACTACAAAAATGTAGCTATGAGCATTCTTAAACAGAAAAACATTTGTCTAAATTTGACTTTCCAGGAGAGAAATTGCTAAGTAAAAGTGTAATGTTTCTTCAAATTACTTGCTAATATTTAAGAAAAAAAAAAGTGGTTGAAGCAATCTATACTATCACAAAGAAAGTTAGTGTGTTCAAATATTCTACATTTACACCAGTAGTGGTATTCTCTAGTACTTAATGTTTTCTAATTTCTGAGTATGTAAGGGTATCATTATGGCTTCAAGTTGCATTTCTGCAATTGCTAGGGAGGCACAGTATCTTTTCATTTTTTTGTTTCATTCAGGTTTCCTCTTTCAAGAAATATTTGTATGTATTCTGAGTATTCTTCTGTATAATTATTTTTTTAATGATTTGTAGAAATACTTTATAAATTCTAAATATTTATATTTGTGAATATCCTCTTCCAGTCTATGGTTTGTCTTTCCAACTTGTACTGTTTTTGATGTGCAAAATATTCAAATTTTAGTTTAATTAAATTCATCAATCTATATTGATTTTTTTTTATTTTTTAATGTGATTAGCAAATATTTTCTTATCCCAAGCTCATGAACACATTTTTCTAAATGTTCTTCTGTGTTTTAGCATTCTGCCTTTCCAATTTATATCTTTAGAATAAATTTTTGTTTTGAGATTACCAATTGTCCCAATACCATTTATTGTATTGTTCATTCTTTCATCTCGATAAGCAATGCTAGCCCAGTCACTATTAAGACTCCATAGTTGTGGTGACCCATTTCTTTGTTTTCTACTTTGTTCCATAAACCTTTTTCCATTTCTGTAAGCTAACCACACTAATTTGTTATATATTTAAATTTTATTGATATTTGGTAGAGCAGATCCCACCATTCGTTCTTTTTGCCAAAATTATACCCTTCTATGATATTTCAAAAGTGGACTTGTCAAGACCCACTATAAACTTTATTGTATTTTGAATGAGTATATAGAATATGTAGTGAATTGACATCTTTTCATTCTTATGTCAATTTTTGTTTTTTTCTTATATAATTGGCCAGATTTTAAATATTCTTTCTTTTAAATCATTGGCCTTTGTGAGAACTAACAATAGTCTTTTAAATACTAATAAGATAGAACATCTTTTTCATGTTCCTATCTTAAAGAAAATTAATGCAATATTTTATTTAGGTTTGGGATATAAAACTTTTACAAATTAAGTAAGTTTCTTCCTTGCCCTAATATGCTAAGGATTTTACTTTCAATAAAAAATATTTAACATTATCAAGTGCTTTTTCTACATTGATTAAAATAATTATATAACTTTTCTCATTTGGTCTACTAATTTCATTAAATACATTAATCAATTTTATAATATTTTAAAAATCTTAAATTTTATAATAAAACTTGTATTTTAAAAATCTGTTGGCTAATGATTTAATATTTTGCATCAAATTTCATTGATACAAAAAAGAAAATAGCTGTTTTTAAAAAAATTTGGTAACACTCCCATGTAAAACCTTCTTAGGCTGTGTAGCCATTTGACAGAGGAAAACTTCAACAACAATTTCAGTTTCTTTATTGCTTATTGATCTGTTCAAGTTCTTTTTTCTCATAATCATAGAGAAAAGTAACATCCAATTTTCTGTGGGCATTTACTGACAGAGATGAAAACTTAGCTCAAGACTCATTGGTTTCATTGCTAAAACTCAAGCGCTGTGATAACTATCATACAACCATATCTTTTTTCTTATTTCTAACTTTTAAGTTCAAGGGTACATGTATAGGATGTGCAGGTTTGTTACATTGGTAAATGTGTGCCATGTGGCTTGCTGCACACATCATCCCATCACCTAGGTATTAAGCCCAGTATACATTAGTTATTCTTTCTGATCCTCTCCCTCCTTCCATGCCCCACCATCTGACAGGCCCCAGCGTGTGTTGTTTCCCCACCATGTTTCCATCTGTTCTCATCATTCAGCTCCCACTTATAAGTGAGAATATGCAGTATTTGATTTTCTGTTCCTGTGTTAGTTTGCTGAGGATAATAACTTCCAGTTCCATCCATGTCCCTGCAAAGGACATGATCTCCTTCCTTTCATGTGATGCACAGTATTCCATGATGTATATATACCACATTTTCTTTGTTAAGTCTATCATTGATGGGCATTTGGGTGAATTCTACGTCTTTGTTATTGTGACTAGTGCTGCAATGAACACACACGTGCATGTATCTTTATAACAGAATGATCTCTATTCCTTTGGGTATATAGCCAGTAGTGGCATTGCTGGGTAAAATGGTATTTCTAACTCTGGGTCTTTGAGGAATTGCTACGCTTTCTTCCACAATGACACAACCATATCTTGTTTTTGAACTAAATTTGGGGTATGGAGGAGAAACTAAATAGATAACATAGGGAAAAGTACGTATTTAGAAGATGACTCTTTTGCTCTCCTGAAACACAGACTGAAGGTGGACATAATGAAGGGAGGAAAATAAATGAGAAAACTTATTACAATAACTCGAGCATAAATTGAAGAGAATAAAGTGCACTGTTGCTGATTGTAAATAAAAGGAAAATGGTAGATGGCCAAAACAATAGAATATGAAGGGAAATGTGAAAACAAATAGAAGCTCTTAAAAATGTGAACTTGAGTCACACCACTTTGACAGAAAACAAAACAAAACATCTTACAAGGTAAAAGGAAAAGGCTGAAAGGAAGAACTGGTAGTGAATGAATTCAGGTATGTAGCTTGTTGATGTAAGTATCCTTTCTTTCTTCCTCTTATGTTTCTGCCCTTGTGGAGGAAGGGTCATTAATATTGCACTCCTGACTTCTGTCTCCGCTCTTGCTTGCACCTCTTAAAATAATGGAGAGATGACTTAAAAAGTTTCTTGGCATGAATTTCTTCTCTCTTTTATTCCTCCCACTTCACCCATCTTTTCCTTGAGGTGAGCTGTCTCTAGGGAGTATTTTGCTCTGTCCTACCTCTAAACCACTAGTTCTAGAAGATCAAACTCTAACCCCTCAATGAGGCCTCTGCCCTGGCCCAAAACTCTCAGAAAACAGGTGACTAAAATGGTCTGATTCTGCATCTCAGTTATTAGGATAGGGTATTTGTATTAGGACAAGCCACATTTTCCAAAATCACTTTACCATTAATAACGGTTATATTTAACTTTTCAATCTGCCTATTCTTTTGTCTTACTTGTCAATTAGTTCAGAACTCAGGGAAAGAAAATGAGTGAATTTTTTGGCTTTCTCAAACACTGGCCATGCATTGTGACTCATATAAGATAAAATGCATGAATGTTTATAGATTTAAAATAAGGTTGATTGGTTTGTTTAAGACTGAAATAAGAATTTGCGAAACATTCACATAGAAGTGAAAGTTAAAATCCTGGAAAATGAGGAAAAATGAGTTTGAAGCTTCAGCTTTGAGAATGCCTTACATAGGAAGAAATAAAGAAATATCATGTATACTCCAGGACACAGAGATTTACTTGGAATAATAAGAGATAAATCAGAAACCAAGGAAAAAGTAACTTTTAAGAAAGAAAAATTTCTTGACAATATCAGACATCCCAGAGGGTTTGGAAAGAAGGACACAGGATGCAAATGATAAATTTCAAAAGCTATACCTATATGCAGTGGGATCTGGGTGTCGTGGTGGTTGTCCTAGGATTTTATGAGAGAGAAATTGAGACAGAACAAATCACCAATCATGAGACTCATAGGACAAGAGTTTCTAGTACCTAAAACGTTCAATATTTCTGCATTTCCTGGGGTCTTTACAGCTCTAGCATAGTCCACAAATATTCTTATCATGAATTGTTTTTCCTAAGGTAATTTGCAACATAAGAATAGAACATTGATGGAGGGATTTATGGCATGTGCAGGTAAGTGTGTAAGTGCTGAAGATTGTGAGTGAATTAAATTTGTCAGAAACTGTGATAAAATTTGGCTTTTGTTGACTGAAAGTTTCAACTTTCAGTTCTTCGCTCCTGTGAAGTAAAAACAAAACACGCCCCAAAACCCAAACAAACAAATAAAATCTCCTACCATCTTCTATTCTCTTCCTTCAACTTTACTTTCCATTTCTTGGTTTTTCTATACCAATTTGTTTCTTTTCCCTTTCTTTCTTTCTTTTCTTTCTTTTTTTTTTTTTTGTTTGTTTGTTTGTTTGTTTGTTTGTTTTTTGGTATGCTGTTAAATACTTAAATAGTATTTAACTTCAGAAAAAAAGCCTTGCTAAGGTTGGATTGGATTTGAGAGAGAAAGATTTGATTTTATTTGTTGTTTACCTCTTGGTTTCTCTTCATCTCAAAGGTCTAAGTTATAATAAATTAATTCTAATTCTAAAATGAACCATGAATCCAGTCTCAATGGAGAAAAAATATTGGTTTATATTTTCACCCTTGCCGCTATTCAACGTTAGAAATTCCCAGTACTATCAACCCATATTCAATTCTGCAGATATTGATCCTCAAATGATATATAAATGCACTGTCATTGTCTTTCATTTTTTCCTCTGGAGAAATAGAGACTAGCTGCTCTAAATTTTTCACATTGTATTATAAATATTCACTGTAGAGCAAGAAAATAGACTAGACAGGCACCAAATATCTTCATCAAAACTCTAGTCTCCTTGTTAGTGCTTAGAAGTCAATAAAAATCCTCCATCAAAACTTCCTTATTTCTGGTTACATTTTTTGATCTTCTAAAAAGTTTTATCACACTCGCTGGCAATTCAAGAAATTAAGTGGAAAGTTATGTTTCATGATGACTCTCTGACAAGAAGCAAGATCAGAAGTGTAACAGAAAGACTTCCTGTTTTTCAGCAACCTTACCCTCAAAACAGCAACCTTCTAAATTTATGATTTACTAAACTAAAAATAAAAACAAAGATATTTGGGTGAATACTTTAATACTTGAAAATCTAGCTAAACTGCTTTTTCTAATTTTTAAATGTAGAGTTCTAGAGATGAGTAAAACATTGTCTCTTTCCTATCCAAATTACATGATCTTTGGTTTCAACCTACCCAAAGATTGTACCCATGACCAAAGAAAGCCACTTACATGGATGAAATTAATGCTGACTCAATGAATATAAATAACTGGAAGTGCATGACAGTTATTTGCAGTACTGTCAGTTAAGAAGAGATGTGTTTTTTCTTGTCTTTAAGAGTCACAGCATGAAATCAAACATACTCATTAAAATTTTATTATTTCATTTTATTCCTGAATTGTGTCCTGATCTATAAAACAACTATCCTGAGAAATATTTTTAAAATAAGGGCACAAATGCATACATGCTCTTTCTTTCTTTGTTATATGCCTGGACCTAAAGACATTTGAGGATTTTGCTTATATGCTCACATTTGATCAGACCTCCTCACCTCACACAACCATCATCTATCATGCAAAGCCCTTCTTTAATTCTACATTTGGTCTCTACTCCATCTCATTTCACTACTCAACCCCACTCTCTTCCTTACCATGATCACCCACCAGAACCTATTTGACAAGAATATTTAGATATTGTATATTTTTTAAAAATACAGTGTTGATTCATGTACATGAGTGTTGCAAATTTAGATAAATGATATTTTTTCTATATATCTCATCCTGTTTCTAACTTTTTTACTCAAAATCTTTCAAAAATCTATCAACGTTGTACATACCTTTATTTATTTATTTATTTATTTATTTATTTATTTTATTTTATTTTTTATATGAAGTCTAGCTCTGTCACACAGGTTGGAGTGCGGTGGCATGATCTTGGCTCACTGCAACCTCCGCCTCCCAGATTCAAGCAATACTCCCTGCTTCAGCCTCCCAAGTAGTTGGGATTACAGGCACCCGCCACCACGCCTGGCTAATTTTTGTGTTTTTTTGTTTTGTTTTGCTTTTTAGTAGAGACGGGGTTTCGCCATGTTGTCCAGGCTAGTCTCGAACTCCTGACCTCAGGTGATCCGCACATGTAGGCCTCCCAAAGTGCTGGGATTACAGGCATGAGCCACCATGCCTGGCCATACCTATATTTAATTGCTTCTGGTTGCTATATAATACATCATGTCAGGATTGATTACATTTTTGGAGAGCTTTATTGTGTTTTAATTTTTTTAATTTTTTTATTTTTTAAATTGACAGTTAAAATTATATGAATTTATTTGGTACAACATGACATTTTGAAGTATATATACGTTGTGGAATGGTTAAATCTAGCTAAAAACAAATTCATTACCTCACATTATTTTTGTGTTAAGAACAATTAATATCCACTCTATTTTTCAAGAATACAATATATCTTTATTAACTACAGTCACCATGCTATAGACTAGACCTCTTGAACTTACTTTTCCTAAGGATTGATTACATTTTATTTGTTTATTCCACTATTTCTAGATTGCCTCTAAAATCCTACTTCTACAAATAATGCTACATTGAAGATATTTAATCAGGGTCTCAAAGTTTTCTTATGCACGTACCCTGCAGAGGAATGACTGCCTCGCATAGTATATATATTTTCTTGATCAAAAGGTACTGCCTAATCTAGGCATTTATTAGTGTGCAAGTCTATCTACACCTCTGCCTTTCAGTGAATAAGGATTCTTATTTTCCTATACCCCAACCATTATTTACACTTTTTTTTTTTTTTTTTTTTTTTTTTTTTTTTTTTTGAGACAGAATCTAGCTCTGTCGCCCAGGCTGGAGTGCAGTGGCGCGATCTCGGCTCTCTGCAAGCTCCGCCTCCCAGGTTTACGCCATTCTCCTGCCTCAGCCTCCCGAGTAGCTGGGACTACAGGCGTCTGCCACCACACCCGGCTAATTTTTTGTATTTTTTTAGTAGAGACGGGGTTTCACCATGTTAGCCAGGATGGTCTCAATCTCCTGACCTCGTGATCCGCCTGCCTCGGCCTCCCAAAGTGCTGAGATTACAGGTGTGAGCCACCGCGCCCGGCCCATTATTTACTTTTATACAATCTTCTAATTGGCAGTCCAGTTGGTGTAAAATTGTATTGCTGTGATTTTCATTTTCTGATTATTAATGAATCTGAGTAAGTAACTAATTGGCATGTTTATGAGCTATCCAATATTTCTTTTTGGAAAATTACCTATTTCTCTCTTGTTCTGGTAATGGGTGATTCAACTGTATTTTCCCCCTTTGTTGATTTTAAGACCTCTTGAATCTCTGCTTTTTCCTCCCCTGATCTCATCTTATTTTTAACGCAAAGTAGCATTCCTCCATAAATGCTAGGTGGGTTATGCCCCCTTTGCACTTTTTATGTAACTGTTGACTCTTTCTTTCTGTCAAATAATATTGGAAAAATGTTTCTTACCCGCGATATTCAATACCTACAAATGTTATGCTATTTTATGAGGAACTCCAGAACCATGAATTTGAAAGAATATACAGAAGCAAGAAAGTAGACACTCAGTATTCTGGAAAGCATAATTAATTATGCATTAATTCCTTAGGTTACTGAGGATTTTACAAGACAGCTAGTCTTTTCTCTTTCCTAAGCAGTTTCAAAACGCGAATCTTTCTCATGTTTTGAAAAACTGTTTCTGATGTCGCAGGGCTACTTCGTCAAATCTTTATGACACTGGGTTGCAGCGACCTTCTATTTCCAGAATGTAGGGCAAGATGTAGAGAAGCATTTTCCTGGGTCATTTTAATAAGAATGGATATGTAGGGTGATGAGCTCCACTGTGACCATGCTGAGCACTGAATCTGAAGTGTCAGAAACTCCTATGTGTTACTTAATAAATTGTGTGTGTGCACGCGTGCGTGTGTGTGTGTGTGAGAGAGAGAGAGAGAGAAAATATTTGTGCTATATGGGAATCTTTATAGTGTGAGATTGAAGTCAGCACTCCCTCAGGACATTTTCAAAGAACAGCATAGTTCATATACATTATATTTAGGGGCTCGGGATTGAATTCACAATTTTTCATTATGAACTAGTCTGGATTTGGTTAACCTTATGCACTCTGTGCTAAATTCATGAGGGACAAATAACTAATGGCCACGACAGAGGTGGGTAAAGATAACAGTGGGATTTGCGTTAAGTTGAGAAACAACTGTTTGCAAGACGCAATATTAAGAGGAAGAACGGGGAATTTCTTAAGGATAACAGCCTACATTTACTAAGTATTTTATTTTAACTTCACAATAAAACAAGTTAATGCATATATAGTTTGCATTTTTAGAAAATTCTGGAAAACTGAAGGTAAATAACTTGTTTACTATCCCACCATAAGTGACAGCTGGGATTTGTACCCAGGCAGTCAGGGTCCAGAGTCAGTGATAGTGACAAGAATATATATCCTCGACAGCACGTTTCAGTGAAATAGTTGTTCAAGTCATGAATCTTGTTTTCAAGGCTACAACTCACTGAAGGAAGCTAACATAAAGTATATGTTATGATGAGACAGCATGGCCTAACTTCAGAAAAATTTAAGGGTATGAATGAACATATATTCATAATGCATGGGTCCAGAAACCTGACCATTATTGCTTCCACAGACCCATTCTTACACTAGTTTTAGACTCCAGTGACTACATTGACTGACTTCTAATTTTCCCAAATCCCTACTCCCTCCGAAAAGAAATATTGCCCAATTTTGCTTTTGTTTAATGAGGGCATAAATCTTAGATACCTAATCAGTTTATAGATTTTCCTTGATCAGAGTCAATCAACTCTGATCAGTGATGAAGGCGAAAGGAAGGGGTCATTACATGGCAATGATTTGACACAAGCAAATAGACAGGAGAGATGAAGAATAAGCAGGAATTATGAATAACACATTCAGTACCATGATCACTGATATTTTTCTAATATTATCCACATTCATAGTATCACCCTGTGTGTGATTTAAAACACTCACTCTCTCCTCAAAGAGACATTTGGCCAATGCATTCTGTGCTAACAGTACAGTTCCATAGAATAAGCTGTTCCCAGTGTGAAAATTCAGTTCTGGTGTTAATGCCATTCTGTATCCTTTGAAATTTTTAGACATTGTCGATCTATCCTATATAGAATAATAGGGGAAAGCAAGCAGAACATTCAATAATCACAGCTAATCATAATTCGTGCTTAATTTTAACAAAACAAGAAATTACTGTAAACTTCATTATTGAGTCCTAATCATTGCAGTTAGTCAGAAGCCATTCCTTTACTCACTTTCACATTCTATCAAGATTTTTTTTCAGATATAGTGGGATCTTTATTACAGATGAATCAAAGTCCAATTTGACCTTGCCCTATAAGCTTCAGTTAATCTTTACAAATGGAAAAGCAGTATAATACCTAACGGCTCCTCTGGATTCTACTCTTAACTATATGGTCCCTATTATATACTAGAAATATTATTTACTATATTGAAAATTAGTCATGTATTTCTCCAAAATGTAACATGTCTACCTTTTAAGAAAACAAACAAAATGTTGTTCTCATGTATAACAAGGAGCCAAGATTTCCAAGATTTTCTTTCTAATTTACTGAAACTTTATCATCTTTCCTGTTAAAAATGCCATTCTATTCAGTGGTGAACCTCTAGATCACAGAAACCAGTATAGAGTTAAAGAAAGATTTGAGATAGTTTAGTATGAGCAATGTTTTGGAAAATTCTTAGCCACTTTCCTCCTTAAATATCACTTCTGCCCCATCTTTTCTGTCTCCTTTATGGAAACTGATTGTATGAATATTGGATGCACTCTATCTTCTGTGCATTTTGTTTTTTGCGTTTTTCAGCCATTTGTCTCTTGGTACTACATCCTGGATAATTTCTGCTCATCTGTTTTGAAGTTCACGTATTATCTCTTCTGGTATGTCTACTCAACTTAATTTCCATTCTTTATTTTATTATTTTGATTCTAGTTATGGTATTTTTTAGCTGTACATTCACATTTGTTTTTTGGGGTTTTTTTTTTTTTTTTGGAGTGTACTGTTTTCAAAATGTAGAAGCCCAATCAAGGATCAGGCCTCTTTCTTTGTAGTTAGTGGCTACAGAGATAGCATTTGTGTTTGCTTGTTTGTTTGTTTATTACAAGACTATGGAATGTCTCTCTGGGCTCAAGGCCAGATAAGTCAAAGGCAATCACTGGAATGCAGAGTCTTAGATATTAATCCCAGGTTAGGTAAGACGCAGGTTCTGAGTCTTACCAGCTCAAGAAAAAAGGAAGAAACTGGCACCTGGAACGCTCAACATATTTATAAGGATTAGGTGCAGGAATGTGTCTATATAACAACAGAAGGCCCCTGGTGGACAAAGTGGTCTCAATAGCTACTAATCCCCTTCTCTTCTCATGAGTCAACTCTCTGTTAAACTGCCAGAGATGGGTGAAAATGAGCCATATTTGTGTCTTTGCCTAAAGCTATCTTGGTCTGGATTTTGAAATGGAATTCTCTTAACTGAAGTTTCAGCTATGTCACTGAGACCACTTCAAAGTAAGGTTTGACACCAACATGCAGAAGTTGCAAAAAGAGTTGTGAGAGAAAAGTAGTCATGTATCTCAGTTAACTGTGGTTAAATTCTGTTCTGTAAAAGTGGTTATCAATTTAGGTAGAAATGCAAAGAAAATTTGTTTTAAGAGAGTTTCTCGGTGAGTCTCACCATTCCCAAAGAAAAATCAATTTTCCTACCTCCTAAACTTGGGCCCTGTGAAAGGGCTTCAAAGAGATTCAGTAAAATGCGTAGTATATATGCCCCCTGCTGTTTGCAAGATGATCACTAAACTAGGTCTGAGTCATTCTTTAGGAATCTAAATGATTGGATGGGTTGGCTGAGGACCTGTGTCAGAGAACATGAGACAAGGTTTTAGGAGAATCTCATTTCCACAGTTTGTTACGAGAGACAATGAGTGTTTCCTTGAACCAGATATGGGTTCTAATTGGAAGAAAGAGTGGCATAGGATTATGTTGGATGCTGCTGAGGTGACCACCTGGAGTAAAGAAAAAACTCGGCAAAAAGAAGCTGAAGTTGACACCATATGCACAGGCGTCAAGGAAGAAAGAATGAACGAGGAGAAAGAGAGCAATGCATTTGCCTTTTCTATAAAACAATAGTTGACCAGTCTACTGAGATTGGGGAGTTGGGGAAGGAAACATTTTCAAAAGAAAAATGAGAGCACCTGATGAGAAAGTCTATTAGGTTCAGAAAAGAGTTATGCCAGAACAGTGCCAAATAGGTGCTCCTGTCCCTGCTCTTTCTTCTACTCCTTTCTTCAACCTCAAGGATCAGAAGTCATGACTAAATGAATAGAGAGGTTGGGACTGGCAAAGCAGAGTGAGAAGAGCCTGACTTTGCTGCTCCATCTTGCTACAACTTGACTTATCTCAAAGAGTGGAGACCCAAATGGAATTTAAATTTGTGTTACTATTGCACTGAACCGGGCTTACAAAGTCACCAAAAAAGTCTGTGTTCTATGAGTATTAGTGACCATAAAACTTTTTGCACCTAATATTCACAAGAAAAGACAATGTACACTGCCCTTTTTTTTAAATCCAGTTAGGGGAAGAACTGGCACTACAAAATTTAAAGTGACAATGGAAAAAAATAATAAAGTGCTTTATATTCACATCTCATGAATCATGCTTATTCAATTCACTGATTGTGAAACTAGGCCTCATAATTCCTAAGCCTCATAAAATTTAGAAAGCTTGGCCATCATGAAACTTAAACCCCAGATGGCCACTGATAGCCCCCCGATGTTCCCAGAACCCAAACAGAAAGACAATTCCGGGAAATAGCCTCATGGGGTCCCACCCTGATAACCTCATGGGGCCCCACCCTGATAGCCTCATGAGGTCCCACCCTGATAGCCTCATGAGGTCCCACCCTGACTCAATGTCCCCGATGTTCCCGGAATCAGCAATTCCAGGAAAGAACCTCCTAAGGTCCCGCCCCAACCAATCAGAACAAGATACCTTGCTCAGGCCATAGACAGACCCAATTACCAGGCGCCTAAAGCTTTGTTTGAATTTCGCACCCTAAGCTGTGTTTGAACTTGTGTTTGCCTATATAAACAACCTGTAACAAGCACTCGGGGTCCCAGGGCCAACTTAGAGCTTGGGACCCTAGCGCGCTAGTAATAAATAACTCTCTGCTGTGAATCTCGTGTCGGTGATCCTTCGCGGCGACCCCTGCCCAGGAGGGAATCGACAGTTCAGTTCCAACAATTGTACTAGCAAAACTTTTTAAAAAGAAGTTTAGAAAATAACTTTTAAAAATTACATCATGTTTAGATTTTAATTATTGCTAATGTTAGAGTCAGCACTTTTTTTTAGCATTTGCCATGTCACCTTTTGCAAAGCAATTAGATGACTAACACTTTAGATTCCACTTATTTGTAGAAACTCTTGCAGATCTCCCCTTTAACATTTCATTTAGTTCTATTTTTAATCCTAAAAGAGAGAAATGTGGATCTGAAGGGAGAGATTGAATTTCTAAAAAAAATTTACATTTCTGAAAAAAGTTGCTGTGTAATATAACTGTCAAGATTTAAATCATCCACATGAAACTGACTGCATTCAGATTCCAGAAATGTTTCAATTGATAAATACAGAAAATGAAAGAGGTAAAAAGAAAAGTAATGAGCCATGGTTACACAGGACAGCTGTATTCTTCTCACTGTTTGGGGTTTTCCATTGTCAGTTTGATTAATGGGATGTCTTTAAATGTATCTCCTTTTGGATATCTTATACCTCAACAAGTCTATTTCATGTTTTTGCCGCCAACATTTCCTGTAGATTTCTTCTAACATGTCAGAGTGACAGATAAGTTTCCATAGTCAGCCTTATAGAGAGCTCATTATTGTTTCAAACCAGTGCAATTGCCCTTAAGGTTCCATAACCAGAGGGCCTTTGGAGGCCCGTGTCGTTTCCAAACTCATGAAGAGTAAGGGTGGCATTTCTGGCTTAAAATAAGGGTATAAGTCACCATTTAAGGTCAAGTACGAATTTTTTGCAAGATAATCCCCTGAGTTGATAGAAAATAAAAATATTAAATAGTTTAAATGCATTGTATGGACTGCCAAATTTCTTAATGTAAGCTATCTATAATTTATTTTTGTGTTGCTTAGCTAGTAATAGTAGAATAATAGAATTTTTAAATGTATTTAGTTCACTTTCTTAGGTGGAAACTTTGAATAAAGCAGCATTTCTACAATATATAATGGCAATAAATGAGCATCAGTTTTTATTCTAGAAAATATTTATAAACTATATACACACCTATGTCATTTACTCCCTAAAACACATGTCTAGATCACAGGGTTTAACTATCTTCCCTAAAATTATTTCTTTCTGTCAAATATTTCTTTAAGAAAATTGAATGTGGGCCGGGTGCAGTGGCCCATGCCTGTAATCCCAGCACTTTGGGAGGCCGAGGCAGGCAGGTCATCTGAGGTGGGGAGTTCGAGACCAGCCTTGCCAAAATGATGAAACTCTGTCTCTACTAAAAATACAAAAATTAGCCAGGTGTGGTGGCGCACGCCTGCAATCCCAGCTACTCAGGAGGCTGAGACAGGAGAACTGCTTGAACCTAGGAGGCAGAGGTTGCAGTGAGCCGAGATCATGCCACTGCACTCCAGCCTGGGCAACAGAGCGAGACTGTCTCAAA
Organism: Macaca thibetana thibetana; assembly: GCF_024542745.1. Taxonomy (NCBI): domain Eukaryota; kingdom Metazoa; phylum Chordata; class Mammalia; order Primates; family Cercopithecidae; genus Macaca; species Macaca thibetana. The sequence goes on along the minus strand of NC_065582.1, from coordinate 51,579,946 downwards.
AAAAAAAAAAAAAAATGAATGTTTGTGTTTGTAAAGCACAGTTCAATCTGTCAGTAAAAGGACCAAACAAATTGTAATGTATCAGGCAAAACCATGTAAAAATATTCACAAACCAATTGAAAAATCTTTTAAATGTCCTGAGAAGTTAAATGATTCTAAAAATATGGTAGAGCTTAAGATTATATTAAGTTTTAGACTTTTTAGACTCAGAGAAGATATTTGCATCTTTTAAGAAGAGACACAATATGTAATTCAATAAAGTGAGTAACATGGGTGAGAATTGCAGACTAAAGACAAAGAGAATTAGGTGATGTGAGCAATTTAAGATTTTTGGTGCAGGAGATTATGACTCTTAAAAAAAGCTCAGTGATAGTTGGGAGATGAGAAGAACCTATGGATATCCATAGCTTTAGGTTTTCTAACAGGCCAAAATTTCTGGTGTTACAGGATTTATTTGGACTACTTTGTGTCCATTTTAATGTGTAGGCACCTTTCAACTCTGGAAAGAAAACTAATTTACTACAGCAAGGTTTAAAAGAGTCAAAGTACTATTATTAATACTTGTGTATTAAGAAGGAACCACTTCTCTTTTTTTTGATAGTTTATATAATTGAATATATTTTAGATAACTTAGCCTAATGGAATCTCAAAATATAATTTTCAAAATAGTAAAATCATGAATTTCATAAAAATAGAAAATGAACACTACCAAAGATTTTGTTTATTTACAGATTGTTGAAGAAACAAGTAAAATTTTAAAACTGGTTCAAATGAGAATATGGCTTTCAGAGATTTATCTTCTCTTTCAGACCAAATTTATTTGTGTTGTCATCTTTAGGGAACATTTTTAAGATTAATCATTTTATGATAAATCATTTTTATAATTAACCATTTTTATTTTTATGATCAGCAAACCTGCATCGTTTTCAATTTTTACAATTTAACTTCTGTATCTACCAAACTGTAAACTGGTCAATTAACAGTGCACCTTGACTACAGAATCAGAAAATACCCATAAGTCTAGTAGACATTACCCAGAACCCCACCATACCCAATAATTTCTTATATCCCTTCCAAAAATTTGACATTTTTTTCTGAGAAGAGTTAGAGTTCTGTAATCTTAAATTACAATATGTAATAAAATAATTAATTTAGATTTGAGATTATAAACAAAATATTTATAACTTTGAAACGTTAAAGACTAACTTCTGTTTAATTTTAGTATGTTAGATTTCTTATGTAATGAAGTATGCAGAAAGATGTTATTAATTTAAAAAACACATCTGTTTATAATGAATTCTAAATTTATAAATGCAGTTTAAAATATTGGAAGATGTTTAAATACATTTTTTAAAGAGACCAGACACATTCGACGTCCAAAAATAATTATTAAAATATGTCAGAGTTATAAGGCAGAATAATATTGCCATGCTAAGCTCAAAATTATAATAATAACTAAGTTTTGAACTGTAGCTTTAATATAATATCTGTATAGTTAAAGAAGATAAACTTGTAAGAGGTCTCTTCTGCATATAAACTCAACCAAAAATTTAACACATATGTAAAACTAGTATATTAGGCCTTCCTTTAGCACCTTTTTTTTTCTTTTGCTATTGCAAAAAAAGAATTTCATGTCAATGTATAACTAAATGCCATACATTGAATAAGTCAAATTTCAACAATATACCAAAATTTTAACATCTCCTACTAAATTATTCTCCTGCTCATTATATGGCAAAATCTTTCCTCTAAGTAATTAGTTTTTCACACCAATCATATTTCCCTTTGTCTATATATCTCAATTCAGTATAAAGATATTAAAATTTTCCTGCTGGATTTTTAACTTCTTTTTAACATTCCAAATGGCTTAATAAATACAGTACTGAAAACAAATATGATATAAACAAATGCCCTCTGGTTGTGTCCACTTGGTAATTTCATGAGAAATTTCTGCTTCAAATACTGAGCCAATGCATGCAATCTGTTTCTGCATTAGCAAGGGGCATTCAACATAAAGATCTCAACAGTAGTTTATGATTAACCTTAAATTCTGTGTTACTAGAATAATAGATCTTTCTCTCATCCACTTGGGCCATTTGGGTTTTCTGTAGTATCAAAACATCACTAACAGATTCATTTTTGGTAATAGTATTTTATAAGACAAGAAAAGTTTTCAATTACCAATCTTAAACTACATACAAAAGGAAATTACTGTAATTTAAAAGATATTTGGTCTGTCTCGCAGTCAACTGAGAATCAAGAGAAGGTGGATGAGTAGTCTCCTAAACAAGTTTTATTTCCATTACAATTTATTGTATACTTAATAATTATACCAGAAAATTTAATTTCTTCTCAGGAGAAAATTGTGACCCACATTGTACAAAATGTTCTATGCAGACAAAGTTTAAAAATTGTCTTTATTGAGGAAAACTAACATTTATAGAACGTTTCACCTAACAGCTGCAGAATATTCTTTTCATCAGCATATGAAACATTCTCTAGGACTGACCATACTTTAGGGAACAAAACAAGTCTCAAACAACTTCTAAAAATCGAAATTATATCAAATGTCTTTTTGGACCACAGTGGAATAAAACAGACATCAATAACAAGAGGAACATTTTAAACTGTACAAATACATGGAGATTAAACAACATGCTCCTGAATGACCAATGAGTGAAGTAAAAAAATAAGAATGAAATTTAAAAATTTCTTAAAACAAATGAAGATAGAAACACAACATACAGAAACCTAGGGGACACAGCAAAAGTAGTATTACAAGGCAAGTTTGTAGCAATAAATGCCTACATAAAAAAATTAGAAAGATTTCAAATAAAGAACTTAACATTGTACCTCAAGGAACCTGAAAAGCAAGGAAAAAAAAAACTGAAATTAGTAAAAGGAAAGAAATAATAAAAATCAGTGTAGAATTAAATAAAATTGAGGCTGAAAATGCAGAAGATCAACAAAAGAAAAATTCCTTAGACCCAAATAAAAGAAATCAGAACTGAAAAAGGAAATGTCACAATGAATACCACAGATGTAAGAAGGATCTTACGAGACTACTATGAACAACTGTACACCAGTAGATTAAAAAACCTAGAGGAAATGGATGAATTCCAGCACAATCTATCAAGATTGAACTAAGAAAAAAATGGAAGACCTTAACAGACTAATAACAAGTAATGAGACTGAACTACTCTTTACTATTAAGACTTTTTATTTAAGTAATGAAATATTTAAATTAAAAGTCCTCCAAAAAATAAAACTCAACACTGGATGACTTCACTACTAAATTTTTTCAAATCTTTAAAAAGAATTAATAACAATTCTCCTCCAACTATTCCAAAAACTTGAAGCACAGGGAATTATTTCTAATTCATTCTACGAGACCAGCATTACCCCGATACCAAAAGCAGACAAGAACACAATTTTTTTAAAAAAGAAAGCTAAAGATCAATATCCTTAGTGAACCTAGATATAAAAATTCTCAAAAAAACAAAATAAAACAAAAAAAAAACTAACAAACTGAATCCAACAACACATCAAAAAGATAATATACTATGATCAAGTGGGATTTATCAAGAATTGCAAAGATGTTTAAACATACACAAATCAATAAATGTCATACATCACATCAACAGAATGAAGAACAAAAGCCATACAATCATTTCACTAAGTGCAGAAAAAGCATTTCATAAAATTCAACATCCCTTCATGACAAAAACTCTCAATAAATTAGGTATAGGGAGAAAGTACTTCCACATAATAAAGGCCATATATGACAAACTCACAGCTAACATTTTACTGAATGGGGAAAAAGCTGAAAGATTTTCCTCTAAGAATTAGAACAAGACAAGAATGCTTACTCTCACCACTCTTACACAACATAGTACTGGAAGTCCTAGGCAAAGCAATTAGACAAGAGGAAGAAATGAAGGGCATCCAAATTGGAAAGGAGAAAGTCAAATTTTCCCTATTTTCAGACAACATGATTAATATATAGAAAAACCTAAAGATAGCCGGGCTCGGTGGCTCACGCCTGTAATCCCAGCACTTTGGGAGACCAAGGCGAGTGAATCATGAGGTCGGGAGATAGAGACCATCCTAGCTAACACAGTGAAACCCTTTCTGTACTGAAAATACAGAAAAATTAGCCAGACATGGTGGCAGCTGCCTATAGTCCCAGCTACTCCGGAGGCTGAGGCAGGAGAATGGCATGAACCCGGGAGGCGGAGTTTGCAGTAAGCGGAGATTGCACAACTGCACTCCAGCCTGGGCAACAGAGTGATATTCCATCTCAAAAAAAAAGAAGAACCTACAGACTCTGCCAAAACAAATCTGAGAGCTGATAAATGAATTCAGTAAAGCTTCAGTATATACAAAATTAATATACAAAAATAAGCAGCATTTCTATACATGAACAGTGACCCAGCTCCTGAAAAAGACCTGACCTAGACCTGAAAAAGAAATCAGGAAAGCAATCTGACTTACAATAGCTACCAAAAACAGAATAAATAAATAAAATACTTAGCAATAAATTTAACCAAGGAGGTGAAAGACCTCTACAAAGAAAACTACAAAATACAGATAAAAGAAATGGAAGAGTACACAAACAAATGGAAAGACATCCCATCCTCACGGATCAGAAGAATTAATATCATTAAAATGACAATACTACTCAAAGCAATCAACAGATTAAACACAATCCCTATTAAAGTACCAATGTCATTCTTCACAGAAATAGAAAACAAGATTCTAAAATTTGTATTCCACTAGAAAGACTCCCAATAGCTAAAGCAATCCTGAGCCAAAAGAACAACAGTGAAGGTACTATATAACCGGACCTCCAAATGTATGACAAAGCTACAGTAACCCAAACAGCATGGTCCTGGCATAAATACATACAAACACACACACACACACACACAGAGAGAGAGAGAGAGAGAGAGAGAGAGAGATCAATGGAACAGAATAGAGAACCAAGAAATTAATGCACATATGTATGGCCAACCGATTTTTGACAAAGGCACTGAGAACACTCACTAGAGAAAGGATGATCTCTCTGATAAATGGTCTTAGGAAAACTGAATATCCATATGCAGAAGAATGAAACTAGACTCCCACATCTCACCAATATAAAAATCAACTCAAAATAGATCAAAGGCCTAAACGTAAGATGTGAAATGATAAAAGTACCAGAAGAAAACATAAGGGAAATGCTCAAGACATTGATCTGGGAAAGATTTTATGAAGAAGACCTCAAAAGCACAAGCAACAAAAGGGATTATATCAAATAAACAAATGGGACTATATCAAACTAAAAAGCTTATGCACAGCAGAAGAAACAACAAAGTAAAAAGACAACATACAGAATGAGAGAAAATATTTGCAAAGTACTAATTTGACAAGAAATTTATGTCCAGAATATACAAATAATGACAACGTCTCAACAGCAAAAAAAAAAAAAAAAAAAAAAAAAAAAAAAAAAACGAAGTGATCTGATTAAAAAATAGGCAAATGATCTAAATAGACACTGAAATATAAGGAAAAAAAAAAGCTCAATATCACTAATCATCAGGGAGATGCAAATCAAAACCACAGTGAGGTATCATCTTACCCCAATTAGGATGACTGTAAAAAAAAAAAAAAAAAGACAAAAATAACAAATGCTGGTAAGGGTGCAGAGACATGGGAATGCTTATACACTGTTGGTGGGGGTGTAAGTACAGCAACTATAGAGAGCAGCATGGAAGGTCCTCAAAAAATTACATATAAAACTACCATAGGACCCAGCAAATCCACTACTTGGAATTTACCCAAAGGAAAGGAAATCATTATATCACACAGATATATGCACACTCTCATGTTTATTATAGCACCATTCACAATAGCCAAGATATGGAAGCAACTGAAGAGTACAACAACAGATGAATGGATTTTTTAAAAGGGGATTTGTATACACAACAAAATACTCTTTAGCTATAAAAAAAGAATGAAATCTCATCATTCACAACCACATGGAGGGAACTGGTGGACATTATGTTAAGCAAAACAAGCTAGAAACAGAAAGTTAAATACTTCCTGTTGTCATTCTTATGTGGAAGGCAAAAAAAAAGTTGATCTCATAGAAGTAAAAAGTAGAGCAGAGAATACTGATGGCTAGGAAGAGTGGGGATAGTAAAGACTTGTTAAATAATAGCTAGATAGGAGAAATAACTTGTAGTGTTGTATACCACTGTAAGAAGACTATCGATAACAGTAACAGTTTCCAATAGCTAGAAAAGGGATATTGAATGTTCTCAAAACAAAGAAAAGCTAAATGTTCGAAATGATGGATATACTAATTATATGTATTGAAATATCACTCTGTACCTCATGAATATGTACAATTATTATTTGTCAATTCAAAAATAAAATTTTTAAAACAACTTTATTTTCCATTGGGTTATTGTGAAAAGACATGTCTTATCATAAATGACATAGATGTGTGTTACTTGAACTCAAATCTCCAATATATCTTTACTGTCTACTACACTCCTATAGCATGTGAAATTTATCAGAAAACTTATTTTGAAGAATCTTTTTTAGAAAGTTTAGAAAGTTTTATTGCTGCTATTACAAAACAAAGATTACTAATTAATTCCTTTTTTTTTTTTTGAGACGGAGTCTCGCTCTGTCACCCAGGCTGGAGTGAAGTGGCAAAATCTTGGCTCACTGCAACCTCTGCCTCCTGGGTTCAAGTGATTCTCCTGTCTCAGCCTCCTGAGTAGCTGGGATTACAGGTGCACATCACCATGCCCAGCTAATTTTTGTATTTTCAGCAGAGATGAGCTTTCACCATATTGGTCAGGCTGGTCTCAAACTCCTGACTTCAGGTGATCCACCCGCCTCATCCTTCCAAACTGCTGGGATTACAGGCGTGAGCCACTGTGCCCAGCCTATTATTTAATTCTTAAACAAAATCTTTCTTTCTATGAAAAACAACCAAAACGATATATTGTCTCATCCTAATAATTAAGAACTTATTAAATATCAGTCTTGCTGCTTGGTTAAATACTTAAACTAATTGCTATTATGCATTTTTGTGATTCTTTTATTACTAAAATGTAAGTATGTGTGCTAGAAACAGCAACAAGAAAAGACATTTAGTAGATATGTTCAAATATGAAAATTCAGTCTCAGAATTTTAGGACACCTTGCTATTCTTTTCTATGGATAAACAGATACTTCATTATTGATGGCATTTTCCGTTATAATATCTCATCCAGATTTCAGAATGAAAAGTGGCCACTTTTATGAAATAAGAAGAATGGACTAAAATATATTTTGGTTTTAAGCTTAAGCATATTACTCCAGTAAAAATATATACAAAAATGATGTAATTATAACATGTGTGTGTTTCTTGCCACTACAAGAAGAGGCATAATGTGTTGAAAGCTGTGTCTGTGTTTAACACTGTATTAGTCTGAAAATGTAGTAGGCTAGTTTACAGTAAAAAATAAATCCTGCAGATAATATATTTGAAGCCAAGGAATCATTTTATATTCTGTAAGATTTTCATATAAGAGCATTTATGTAGAATATTTTAAATAGAGGACACATACATATATCCACTTTAGGTGGTGCTTACTAAATGTTTATTTAATTCATGATAATTTGACCTCACATTCACTGAACTTTTGAGCAGTACTGACTGATTTCCCAAAATATACTGTAGGGCAGGACAAATGTTCAGTATCATTCAAGGTACACAATGTAACAAATCAGAAGCCACTGTTGTGTCAGTTTGGTGAAATAATAAATTAATCATTATGTAATCAATAATGAACTATAGTGACTGTTTTGCTCCCAGAAAGTATCTGTCACCATATTTTGATAATCTTACACAACTAAATAACAATGTTTGTAATTAAAGTATTATAATTTGATAGCTTAGGCCAGGCACAATGGCTCATGCCTGTAATCCCAGCACTTTGAGAGGACAAAGCAGGCAGATTGCTTGGACCCAGGACTTGAAGACCAGCCTGGGCAACATGGAAAAACCCTATCCCAGCTACTTCAGAAGCTGAGACAAGAAAACTTCTTAAACCCAGGAGGCAGAGGTTGCAGTGAGCCAAGATCACGCCATTGCACTCCAGCCTAAGCAACAGGAGTGAAACCCTGTCTCAAAAAAAAAAAAAAAAATGACAATTTAAATGTGTCAAAGTACAGATAGACATTATGTTTGTCAATCCGTAGTAGAATAAAATGTCATCAGATCAATTTCTTTATCCCCACTCAAATAGTAAGCCTGATATTAAGAAATCTCCAAATTGTATTATAAACAATTTTATATCATGGACAATATAACAAAAATAGATAATTTTAATACTTCATTCCTAATCTATAGAAAGTGCCTTAGATGCTTCTAATATATCAGACAATGATGTGAAATTTAGAAGTAGACACAAATGCAAAAACAATCACCTCCTCAAGGCTGACTTTGTCCAGGGTCGGGGCACACGTCTGGGCAGGCAGGACTGACAGTTAACCCACTTGTTTTGCAAATCCTTGTTTAGTTATTTCTTTCTCTGAAAAATCTATGACAATTATTGCTGGATGAAGGAACTATCTTGTTGTACGTAAGACAAACATACAACCTTGTCTTTCTCCACTATGAAATTATAGGATTTCCAGTGTCAGTGATTATAAAGAGTAGAAACTGTTAAATGATAAGTGTTCTGTCATTTTCTACTGGGCATCCTTTTTAAAACTTAAAAAATAATTGCTTTTATTTGTAGCACTTCACAGTTCACCTAGGATTTTATATTCATTATTATATGTAATCCTGCAACGATTCTAGGATATAAATACATTAGATGTGATTACTGTACTTTTAAAAGGTCACACAACTGGTAAGCACAAGAACCAGTGATATATGCCAAGAGTTTTGAGTGTTGGACTACTGTAGCTCCCTTTATAGCAACTTGCCATAAAAGAGCTGCTACCGTTAAAACAATGTGATATATTAAAGGATATTATTAAATAGTGGTTTTGCATAGACAATATATTAAATGTGAGTTCAGAGGCAGCTCTGCATTCAAGAGACAAAGTATTCCTTTTTTAATATTTAAATTCTCCCTTCCTAAGGAAAACAATTGTAAAAGATGTCTAATGACTCCAATAAAAAGTAATTTACCTCCTAATTTTAAATGGAGAAATACTAATCTCTAAGAGGTATTTTCTTGAGGCAGCATTTTTGTAGTTACACATGCTTGAGAATTTCCTACAATTAAATAGTGAAAAAAATATTGACCTTAAATACACAGGCGAGCTCCAATTTATATTCCTATATGAAGCTTACTCTCTCTTCTAGAATGGAATGTAAAAATGTCCTTTTCTCTCAGATGCAGGCATCTGAAATCAGGGTTCTCTTCCTATTTATCATTGATCTATCACTAAAGCAGTAACTAGAATATTTTTTAAAAACTAAATAAAAATGTGGTTAATCTAACTGAATTTTTAAACAAAACCGTTTGTTTATTTTAATCCAGTTTCAACCACATTTTAACCTTTAACTCTTATTCATAGACTAAAATGACTGACATTTATTTTTATTTTTATGCTCAGTTTTTAAATAAAATTGAGACGTATATGTAGAATAATCAACTAAATAGGAGAAAGAAAAGATAAAAACACCTTTTTATTAATACATATAAATGGGGCAATTGAAATCTTAATTTCCGTAACTTGTTCCAACCAAATATACTTAAATTTACACTTTATTTGTATCTTTATTTAACCTTCATAAACACTACCTGAATTCACTAACGAAATATATTCTTGATCTAGCCATCTGTGAGGGTTTCAAGAGTGGGTTGACTCAAAATATTTCGTAAGTACCAATGTAACCTGCCTTCTCGCATGGTCACTGTGGAGGCTAAAGGACCTCTTTTATGCTAATCTGCCATGTTGACTACTGATTGACCCCAGTGCCAGAAATACCTCTAAGATTTCTACTTTGTCTACTAATAACAGCACCTACTTACTGGTAAATTCTACCCTTAGGTCAAAACCACCTTAATCTTACGATAAACACATACTTGCCATAAATCCTGCTCTTGAGCAAATTGTAGTCCATGACACACATAGTCTATGACACATATCCCTGAAGGGGATAAAATGGCTTCAATTGTCTTACATATCTCTTCTGAAGCATGCATACCCTTTGCCTACGGTGTATAAGCCCTTGGTCTGGCATAATCATGCGGGAAGTACCATCTTGTGGCTGCCCCAGGCATGGCTTCAGTCCACAAATCCCTATTAAATGTCTCTTTCTGAGAAACTGGATTTGTCAGCCTCTTTCTTCAGCCTCTTAGCTTCTGGGGTTATGTTGCCATAGAGCTGCTCGCCATGGAATAGCCATCAATCATGGCAACAACACCAGGCAGCAACTGGAGAACTATTAAAAGAAAGGACCCAAAACATAGGGTACAAAATACTCAGTGAGAAAGTGTTAATATATGAACATGTGTGTATGTATCATTCATGTGCATACTTATGCAGGAATCTGTTGACATTTGATTGTGTAAACATTTATAAACCACAAACATTATTTATCACCGGTCTTTGGCAATGAATACTATTTGGGGATGTTAGATAAATTAATAAGAGTAATATATGTAAGGAAACTATAGTGAGATTCAAAAGAAATACTGAAAATTAACTCTCCAAAAATGGGTATTTTCCCTTTATAATGTATTCCTGATTCCATGACATTGGCAATGTTGCTTATGTGACCTGGAATTTCCACCCTTCTCACCCCTGCCTTTTTAAGTTTTACTCATCCATCAAGTTTCAACAAATGTATTTCTCTTCCATGGATCTTCTAGGAAAACAAAAACCCACAGTCACCCTTTATTTTGCTTGTAGACATTGCTACATGACTATCATTTAACTTCCTAAATTTTTGCGTACATTTTGGTTTTTACCTATGCATCAGTTATAGTTTCTGACTTTAAGTGTAATTGCCTGATTGGTTCTTCCTTCCCACTGCACAGACAAAATCAATTCACAGAGACCATGATATTGCAGTAAAGAAAGAGTTTAATTTTATGCGAGGCCAGTAACATGGGAGATGGAGTTATTACTCAAATCAATCTCCCCAAAGGCTTGGAGGTTAGGGTTTTTCAAGAACAGTTTGTTGGGCAGGGGACTAGGAAACAGGTGCTGCTGATTGGTTAGGGAAGCAATCATATGAGGGTAGAAAATAGTCCTCATCCATTGAGTCCACTTCTGGTTGGGGGCCACAGTACCAGTTGAGTCATGAGTCACAAATCCAGGTGGGGTCAGTCTAAAAACTATCTCAAAAGACAAATTTTAGGTTTCACAACAGTGATGTTATCTATAACAGCAATTGAAGAAGTGACAAATCTTGTGACTTCTGGCCACATGACTCCTGAGCAGTAAGAGATTATAGAAATTACGCCTACATTTTAGCAGAATCGGGGTCTTGCTCGTAATCTTAATCTCGTGGCCTTTCATTAATCTTACAAAGATGGAGAGGGAATCAGTTTTAGGAAGGGGCTATTGTCATCCTTACTTCAAAGTTAAACTACAAATCAAATTCTACCCATTGTTAGCTTGGCCGATGCCCAGAAATGAGCAAAGACAGCCAGCCTGTGAGGTTAGATGCAAGATGGAGTCAGCCATGTTAGATTTCTGTCACTCATAATCTTTGCAAAGGCAATTTCATTAGCAACTGAACCAAGACTAGATAACTTCAGCTGAAAAGAATTCAGAGAATCAATGAAGCTAAAGAAGCGTGCTTGTGGTATGAACAAAATCCAAGGGAGACTAGCAAAGTAGATCAGCCTGATTCTAGAACAGTCTGGCTAGGATGCTCTGTCTCCACTGCCACAGTGCCTCAAGTTCTCAAAGCCATAAATAATGTATTAACCTCCCTATACATTTGCTTTAAATCCTCAAGATTCAAGTCTCAGCAAGTTGTGTCCCTTCTCCTCAGCAATTGGAAGAAGGAAAAATTAACTTACGCAGCTTGAATTTGGTGGGCAGTGAAACCTTGACTCTCAAAGCTCCTTAGTCCATGAGGGGTCCTCCTAACCAGTGTGAATGTTTAAATGTGAGGAACCTAAAATGCCTAAAAGTGTCTACTGTATTTTTCAATGTATAACATAAATTTGGATCTATTTGTATATTATCTTTGCATTAAAACTGCTTAAAATAAAGTTGGCTGTATAATATGGATTTCAATACTTGTTAAGAGGCTGGTGCTTAGTGGTAAAATAGAAAAGCTCTCTTTCTTTTTTTTTTTTTTGGAGACAGAGTCTCACACTTTCCCGCAGGCTGGAGCACAGTGGTGCGATCTTGGCTCACTGTCACCTCTGCCTCCCAGGTTCAAGCTATTCTCATGCTTCAGCCTCTGAAGTAGCTGAGACTACAGGCACACACCACCACACCCAGCTAATTTTTGTATTTTTAGTAGAGATCAGATTTTGCCAGGTTGCCCAGGCTGATCTCGAACTCCTGACCTCAGGTGATCCACCTGCCTCAGTCTCCCAAAGTTCTGGGATTACAGGCATGAGCTACCAGGCCCGGCCCTGGAAAGGTCTCTTTCAAGACTAAACCTCTATGTTTTTAAAGCTTATTTCAAATAACTATTCTTATGTTCATAGAACTTCTATAATCAGACAATTTAGCATAAGCTACAGAATAGCTGTATTCATTGAACTCTATCCACAAACATTTATAATGGGTGCATAACTCTATAATATGAACTTTAGAAAATCCTAAAGAAGTATATGACACAGTCCATGAACCAAAAACACTCATAATCCTGATATAGAGATGACATTTTTCTTATAGGAATCAAAAAGTTGAAGGCAGCAATAAGCAAATGCACATGATGTATAGAGGATCTTGCGTAAGTGTTAAGAAAAAACCAAGGCCGGGCACCGTGGCTCACATCTGTAATCCCAGCACTTTGGGAGGCGGAGGCGGGTGGATCACGAGGTCAGGAGATCGAGACTATCCTGGCTAACATGGTAAAAACCCGTCTCTACTAAAAATACAAAAAAAAAAAATTAGCCAGGCGTGGTGGTGGGCGCCTGTAGTCTCAGCTACTTAGGAGGCTGTGGCAGGAGAATGGCATGAACCTGAGAGGTGGAACTTGCAGTGAGCCGAGATTGCGCCACTGCACTCCAGCCTGGGTGACAGAGGAAGACTCCCATCTCAAAAGAAAAGAAAAGAAAAAAAAAAAAACAGAAAAAACCAAGTAACAAAAAGTTAATGTGGGCTGTGTTTACTTCAAGATCACAAGTATAATTGATTTATACAGCCCAAACTCAGTGACAGATAACATTCTTAAAATGAAAATCTGATGGGTAATAATATTGTGAAGCAATTTGGCTTACACAGAAATAAAAAGTCCCTACAATGCATTGTTAAAATGGATTTTATAATAACAATCATCAGTGTTTTAATATAATGTATTATTTTTAGGAAACAATTTTAGGCAGTAGAACTAATTTCATTTCCTTAAAATATTCAAAGTTTAGCATTTTGAAATGGAGAGATTTTTTTACCATTAATTTACATGTCTATGAGAATTTCCCATGGAAAGATTTTACTTCATAATGCATGTTCATTGCGTTCTTTCTGATAAATCAACTTGTAGAAAAGAGACAGAGAGGCAAAAACAAAACTGCAGTGAATGAGTGGTTCTTTTGTCTCATCATTCCTTTGGAGAAAAAAAATTCTTTATAGACATTTAAACAAAAATTCAAAGGTGTTTTTATTATTTTCCTAGATGCTTTCTGAAAATTATATTGTCATGTTTGAGTCTTTTTCAGAAAGATGATGCTTTAGTGCTATAGTCAAGAGCGTAAAAGTAAGAAATAGGCACTCTCTTATTTCAATTATGATCCAAATGATGTCATTGTTACTGCCAAAGAAGGCTCAGTTTGCTTAGAATAATGGAGGAGAAATCATTTTTTCCTCTTTCTGCATGTCGAAAATGATATTTCATTGAAAGATATTATAATTAATAGTTTATAAAATATCTACCTTAAATATTAAGACCAATTAAAATTTTGTGAAATATTGATTTTAGCAATTAAGTTATTTATGTTTTCTAGTTAGCAATTTTGTTATTGTCTTCATCAGTACTTAGTTTCAATTAAAGTCAGGAATTATATTTTTCTTTCTTCTATACCTTCACAACTGAAACCTAGGATAAACATGGATATTCAGAGAAGATTAATCCATATTCTCTAAAAATCTGAGGTGATAATAAACATTGTCTACATTGAATAAAGCAGATTATGCATTCTTATATTTTCAAGTTTTCACAAATACCACTCAAAACCTTCTCATGGGGACCCAATACAAAAACAGATTTAATATTCAAATCAGTATTATTCTAAAAGGATTTAACAGAGTTTTTATAAACAAGTATACAGGGTGTACTGTAGAAAAACCATTAGGGATAAAGTGGAACCCCAGGGCTGACTCCATGCCTCCATGGCTAGGCCAGAGGAGGGGAGGATGCTACAGTTTCAAAGAAGAGCTGCCTTGCGGGGAGTTGTAATCTTCTCTCAAAGGACACAGCATCCATCCCCCACTCCCCGCTTCTTACAGTATGCTGCTTGCATTCTCCATTGGCCAAAGCCTATTAGGAACCAGTAATGTTGTTCACCTCACTTAACCTTCTAGGGTCAGAAAACAGGGTAAAAAAGAGTAGAGAGCTGACATGTAAGGGCAAACGGGATTAATCTAGCATGTTGAAACTCATACTGTGTTTCGTCCTAGATTCTTAGCCTGTTACCTGGCAGCCTATTACCTGCTTCTAGTATTTACAAAGCAAAAGACCCACCTTACAAAGATCCATAGCAACCTCTAATAGATTTTACTGAATAGCAGGAAAGCAGTAAGATTACTAGACATTAAGAGATTAGTAATGAACCAAAGAATGATTTTTAAAGCACTAGTCAATTGCCTATTTTTAAATCAATGCATAAAAAGAAGAGTTTATTTACCTACATACATTTCTGAAGTTTCACAAAGGCTTAAAAAATTTTCAAAAATCTCTTTCATAGAAAACCTTTTTAAAGGAAGGGAAATGATGGTTGTTATTCTAAATTAACAACATTTTATATGCCCCCATTTAATCACTCAAACTATGTATTAAGTATCATGAGCTGTTTGGCATTTGGAAGTTTAATGTAGTCGGTAGGCTATAACTGAAAGCAAACTTTTAAAACCAATTAAAGTCATTTAAAATATTGATTTGACGAAACTTTGTATGTATATGTTTTTTCAAGTCATTTACCACTTACAGAAAAATATACCATTTCCTTTCTCTCTCTGTTGCAGCTTTCATCTGTGCTGAATTTAAAAAAAAAAAGTCCGTATTGCAAGGATCAGTTATGTTTATGACTTTCCTTTTTTAAAAAATATGTTGAGTTATTGGTCTGCATAACATCAGAAGGTTGGAATATCCATCAGATTGCAAATTTTCCAAGGTCAGAAATTATGTTCTTTATACCACTGGAAATTTTATGCATCTTTATTAAGGACTTACAAACAAAGCAGTTGCTGAACTCATGTAGTTTCAGAGTCTCAAATTCAAGTTCATTACTTAATTTAATCTCTGTGTTGGAGTAATCAAGTTGAGCTATAACTTATTTTTTCTACACATATTAAAATATCAAGCACACGTTGCCAAATGTTTCATTATGATTATACCTACCCACTTGAAATGGTATTCAGTGTTCCGAATACCATTGCTGTTTAATTTGTTGAGCACACATTTTTTACATATTTGGATGGCCACAAATTTTCCAGTACAACAGCTTTGAAACAACGTGGCTAAATTGTCTGCAGACTTCAGACCTTGTTTGCTACTAAATTTAGAAGAGAGATCACAATGAGCATTCTACTCTCACAACTTGGATCTAAGAGAAAAGGTTGCTGTAAAGTTCTGGGAACGTATCTCAAAACAAGGGAGGCAAGCCTAGATCATAAGATTTTTAAGCTTAAATGTCATCTGCCTTATCTCTTTCAGATTCCTAAAATGTTTTAAATGACATAGAAAATGTGAAGCCTTAAAACCCTTAAAAACTCAGACAACTTATTCCAGAATTTTGAGAGAATATTTACTTGTTACTGGAAAACTAGCACTGGTTGTAGCAAATCCTAACTTTGCTTCAGTAATATACAGTCTAATGACACAGATTCACAAATTGGCAAGTTGCCTCCTGTTTTAGATCTGGAATGTATACCAACCAGAAAAACAAGGCAGTTGTTTTCTTAATGAATTATTTTTGAGGCAGAGCATCTTTCTCCATCCCCTTTCTGCATTAGTTCTTAAATAGCTAGTCTTCAAAGCCAACAAACCTAGAACAAACTGGGCAGGATGAGAAAATGGGTGCTGGAGAGGATGGGTGATGGAGAAGTGTTGATAATATTACCCTGCTTTTTGGGATAAATACTCCCAAATTTCAAGTGTGATAATTTTGGGAAAGGAACCCTAGTGACCCAGAGTTTGGAGAACTGAAAATTTTGACTGTTTTTTGTCATAGTGTCTTTTCAGAGTAACTAAGAGGAAGGAAAACATTTCAAAGGAGAGTATTTTCCAGAAATAATTCAGTATTATTAGACTGACAGTTGAACATGTCAACCTAAATTCTGTAGCTGTGGGTCTGGGGAAAAATGCAGCCAATCAATCTTCTCACCAGTCTTGCCATCCAGACAACAGAGAAGTGAGGCAAGTATATTCCAACCCCTTACCTCTTTACCAAAACTGAATCTTGTGGGAGCTCATCTCATTTAGTGTAATTAAAGCAAGAAAAGATTCCTCATGGTGGATGAAAAATAAGCAAAAGTGGGGAGGGGAGTCATATAACCATCTGAATATTTTTAAAAAGTAAACACCTCTAAAAATATTCTACTGTGGTAACCAGAAAAGAAGTTTCAGGAAGCCATTTGCTATTCTGAAAAGAAAACGCAAGGAAATGTGGTATGTATGAAATAAGAATGAAAATCCATGAGCTGATATTACACTGAACTGAAGATAAGTTGATATAAAATAAATCACAAATAATTTAAAAATTATAATTTTCTGGGAAGACTCTTCAAGGTAGAATTGATAACAAGTATATATTGGATAGCTACAAAGGCAGAGATGATACAAATAACCATTCAATGGAAAATTACAATTAAGGGCGATTTTAATTGCGTATCATATATTTGTATTAAATACATAAAATATTATACCCATCACTGATTGTAATAGGAAATATGCCTTGTCCCAAATTTTCTGAGCACACAACTTTACAATGCTCCATTTTCTTCTGTTTATCTCCTAAACATGACATTAATGTTTTTATAAGTAATTAGATGAAGTTTTAGATTAGTATACCAATGCTAAATTCCTTTGTAGGTGGATTGTTCCATTCTAAATCCTAGCATCATTGTGTGGGAATGTCTTCTTCACATTAATCTCATTTTAATTTGCATTTCTTTGATGTTTAGAATTATTTTTTAAATGCATATATAGGGGTGTTTTTCTCCTCAGTATATATCATACTCTTTCTCCATTTTCTTGCTGATTTGTAAGATTGTTTTAGGTACTGCACTCTTATCTGCCTTGTACTTTGTACACTTTTATTTGCTTTTAATTGTATTTATGATTTAACTTCTATGAACATTAGTTTTATCAAAGAATAATGAAGGCAGGTTATAAAAGCAATTGAGAAATGCCTGATAATATTACTTAGATCAAAAGAAGAGATTATAAAGTAAAATATTAAAACAAAGATCTCCAAGGAATGGTTTTAGGAAAGTAATTATGGTACAATAACTCAATTATATAACATATATAAATAGAAATATCAAAAACTTATTTGAAAATTATTAGAAATATCAAAATTTAAAAGACAGTTAATAGTAATTATTTATAGAAAAAGGAAAGACAGAACATTTAATTTTAATATTAAAATTTAATATCCCAAATTATATCACCATTGAGGAAGGTTGACAATTTTAAAAAACTGAAATCAGTTGAAGCTTTGCTAAACCATCAAATAGAATAAAGTAGTCAATTTTTTAACATTTTTGAGACTACTTGGCATACAATCAGCTGCATATATTTAAAGCATACATTCTATAAGTTTTGACGTATGTGTACACTTACAATGTCAATCAAGGTAGTGAACCTATTACTCTCAAAAGTATACTCCTCAACTCCTGTCCACAGGCTACATCTGCACTGTGGATTTATTGTATTTACTACAATTTTATATAAACAGGATCACACAATATGTGCCTTTTCTTGTCTGGCTTTCTTCACTTCGTGTACTTATGTAGATATGTATCCATGTTGTTGTATGTATTAATAGTTACTCTTTTTTAGGGCTTAATAGTATTTCATTGTCTGGATACACCACAATTTGTTTATTCATTCATCCATTAATGGGTATTATTTACAGTTTTAGACTATTTCAAATAAAGCTTCTATAAACATTTGTGTCATAGCATTTATATGAACACATGTTTTTATTCCTCTGAGTTAATAACCTTGAGTAAAATGACTTATCACAGGGCAGATGAACATTTAACTCTAAGAAGTAGCCAAACTTTGACAAAGTGGTTGCACCCTTTTACTGGGCACCAACACTATAGGAGAGTTCAAATTCCACCGTATCTTTGCCAACACCTGATATAATCAATCTTTTTCACCTTAAACATCCTAATAAGTACAAAATGATAGATCTCATTGTGGTTTGAATGTGCATTTTACTAACAACTAATATAAAGAATCTTTTTTTGTGTTCATTCACTGTTTATATATTTTCTTCATTAAAGTGTTCATTGCTGTCTTTTGCTTATTTTTTAATTTGGCTGTTTTATTATTTACTTATAGGAGATTTTTATGTAATCTTTATTTTGAAATTATTTTCAAATTATATATCTGATAAGGGATACATAATTTGAAAACATTTTCTTTCAGTCTCTGTGGCTTCTTTTATTTTCATTTTCTAAATATAGTCTTTAAAATAGTAGAGTTTTTCATTTTAATGAAGACAAATTCAGCAACTTTTATTTAATGAATCTTACTTTTGGTGTTATATCTAACAAATTTTTGCCAAAGTAAAGGTCACAAAGATAGTCTCCTATTATTTCTTTTAGAAGTTTTGTACTTTTAGGACAACAGTTCATTTTGAATTAATTTTTGTGTATGATGCAATACATAGATCAAAATTCACTTTTTGCATATTAATATCCAATTATTCCACTGCTATTTGTTGAAAAGCCTATTCTTTCACCAATTAATTGCTTTTAAGCTTTTGAAAATCAGTCGTTCATGTGTATGTTAATCTCTTTCTGGACTTTCTATTCTGGTTCATTAATCTATTTCTGTCTTTCTCTCAGGGTCTTTCTCTGTCAGCTAGGCTGAAGTGCAGTGGAGCAATTATAGCTCACTGCAGCCTCTAACTCCTGGGCTCAAGTGATCATCCCACCTGGGCCTCCCAAAGCCCTGGGATTACAAGTGTGAGTCACGATGCCCAGCATCTATTTGTCTGTCTTTAAGACAATGTAAAACATTCTTAGTGACTATAGCCCTTTGTAAGTCTTGCAATTAGAGAGGCTTAGTCTTCCCACAGTTTCATGTTTATTTGTTTTTCAGATACTTTGACTAGGCTAGGTTCTTTATATTTCTATATGAATATTAGATTAGGCTTTCCAATTTCTACAAAATGTCTGCTTGATTATAATTTCAGCTTGTATTGATTCTATGAATCTTTTTTGTGGGGAATTAACATCTTAATCAATTTGGGGGGATATTTACGATTTGCTTATCCATTTAGGTATGGCCCATTCACTTATTTATTCAACATTTACTTGATGAGCACCTTTGCTTTTGTTAGGCACTGGTCAAGGAAACTAGGATGTACTAGTGAATGAAAGAGACAGAAACCCTATTTTTGTGGACTTCCATTCTAGCTGGGAAGGCAGGAGTGAAGGTAGGGATAAGAACTAATGGTAAACATTATAAATAAGGAAGTATATAGTATATTAGAAAAATGATAAATGCTGTGGCAAAAAGCAGAACATGTAAGGGAGACAGATGATTGAGGTCACTGGTGGGTGAAGACTGTAATGCGTGGGTAGGAAGATTTCATTTTAAAAGTGTCATTTGGGTAAAAAACTTGAAAGAGATGACACGGCCATGGAAGCATCTGGGAAAAGAGTTTTCCAGGTAGAAAGGAAAGCCAGCACTTAGTGGGAGTGCGCAGGTGTGTTTGAGTAAAAGCAAGACTTTTATTCAAAAAGTGGCCAATGTGGTAAGGTCAGAGAGAAGAGGGCATCTCTCCAGACCATGCAAATCATTGAAGGACTTCAGCTTTTACTGACTGAAACTGGGAGTTGTTGAAGGGATGAAATGCAATAAGCTAAAAATAAGAGTAATTTGAAAAGCAAAATAAGTAAAAACAAGACAGGGTAGGGATGTGTAGTTAAGAATGAAAAAGAGGTAAGGATAGCTCCCAAATCCACATCCACATCTGGGTGATGATCAGCAATGCTTCTGACAAAACTCAGATGGAGAAAACCAAAAACGCTTTAGGTGTCATGATTATATATAGATATAAATAGATGATATAGATACACATATGCATGTACATAGATACATCAATGAGGGATGTATCCCAGAGGAAGCCAAGCTTTAAAAAACCAAATTCCAAAAAAGGAATCTTAATGGAATATGAATATTAATTGAAAATTAATGTGTCCGAAATTGTGTTCAGAATCTAGCTAATTTTACTAACACCTCGTACATACTGTTACTATGAATGGAAGAATTGAAAAACAAACAGCAAAGTGTTGCAGATTAACAATTCATTAGCACTGATGTTCTGCTCATTTGAATTCAGATTTGCTAGGCTGGTTGTGTGAAAAGAATCAGTGAGGAACAGAGATGTGCCACCCAGTGAACTGATGGAAGGCAAGTGCCTTGAAAGATAAGTCAGTGACTTACTAGGGCATGATCTGGAGCCATGCATTGTGCTTTGGAAAACAGGAGTTGCAGTTGAGAGAATATGGAGTTGGGAGGCAATCAACCAAGAGTTAATTTATTTCAGCAAAATCTTTTTGTTTTGTGAAGAGTCCAGAAAAATGGCATTATGCTCAAAAATAGGCCACGTAACTGGAAACCCAAGACTGTAATCATAGAAAATAATCTCTCAGCATAGCATTTTGGACGTGACTCTGGGTTAATGACAGTAGCAACACTATTAGCCCATCTGCATACATAAGCAGAAATGTTTCACAGAATAAATTTAAACTACGAAAGACCTCAAATTCTGATGTTATATTCATACAGTTAGTTTTCCATACTATGAACAGATTTGCCATTCAATAAGTAAATATATATCATTTTCAATGTGGGAAGCTTTAAGATGAATACATAATAATGTTATGGATATAGTGTTTCCTGCTGGCATAAAATGCAAAATTGAGGTGATTTTCCTTCCATGTGAAATGTAATCAGTATGATTTTAAATATTTTGGCATTTACATTTATGTTGTTCAAATTTACTACTGGTGTATCCTGATTGACACTAAGCTATCAAACTTCTTCAGTTAAAGATTTTACTGCTGTGTCTGAGAAGACTCAAAATAGGTAATGTAATTCTCCAAATCTAGCCAAGGAAATTATTCTTTGGATAAAATGTGTATCATAAATGCATTTTAAAATATGCTTTCTAGTTATGTAGAAAGAAGGAAATTCAGAAATTAGATATGGAGAATAGTTTATAGTTCAGTTTTCTTTTTTAGTTTGTGTACAAATGAAACTACACAGCTCAGAAAAACATGTAAACAATAGTTCCACATATCATTGAGTGTGGCTCTAAGAATTCAAAGGCTACATAATTACAAAAATGCAACTATAAATTTGTATTATGATCCTAACTTTAAAAAAATTCCTGAAACTAAGAGCTTATATACCCAAGAATACCAGCAGAATTTATTGTACATACGACCCATTTGTACTTGACTAACACTGAATTGAAAAGGGGTTCACTTTCCTGGACAATTTTTAAGTTGTGTCAACTCTGAGAAAAAGAGCAGCACATAAAAGGATCATATCTAACAGACGATGTGTGGATCCATTTTATTTTATACCGGTGGAAACTAATCAGAATACTGACACTGGTGAAATATACCAAAATAAAAAGCAGAGGAAAGCTAGATGAACATATAGATACTGAAATTTTAGGAAAATATTTCTAGTCATCTCAGACATGTTATAGACATGTTATTCTGTTTGTAAATGAAAGGAAGAGCTATTTGATAGGTGGGTGATATTTAAACTTTTCTAATAAACTTTTTATTGTATTGAACAGTGCAAAAGTTATTTTCTCTCAAATTAATAATCTTGGAAAGTTTAAAAATATATACCTATATATTTTTAAAATCTAGTATTTCTGGCCTTCAGAAATGCTGACTCTTCAGGAATATAAGTGGGAAAGTTTAGTCTTGACTCTTCCGGGGCAAGTAAACCATAATTATTAGGCTGAAAAAGGATCTAACATAGTGTTATTCCAAGTGTGTTTCACAGACCAGTGGTGGTATGCACAAACACACAATTGAAACCCATCTGCAAGCTGAATTCAGAAACTGAGAGTACATGCTTTAATAATTTGACATTGTTGTGACATCAAGGTATGTTTTAAATTTCAGTCAACATGGTTTGAAGTTTAAGTTTTGAACAGAAGTAACTTCTAATGACAGAAAAACATTTCAGAGCAGAAACTCAGATTAAAAAGACTCTAGCAGATGTAAACTAACTCATTACTTCTTTCATCAAGAAGGTCTGATGAATGTCAGCTCTACTAAACAGTATGTTTCATGGCACAGTAAAACTTGTGATTTACGTAAGGCCTAATACATTAAACTAAAAATTATGCTTATTATTATGTACTAACATATAAGCTGCTTATAAATAGCTGTCATGGCATGCTCAAGAAAAAAGTTTGGTGGAAGATGTTTGAATCGTGAAACAAATTTAGCGTATCTAAATATGAGTTTCAATTTTGTTCAAATTGTTAAATATGTGAACTGTTCTGGAACACTTGTTTGTCTAATGTCTTAGGAATTTAAAAAAATTTTTTAATATACCCACATAAACAATGAATGCATCAAAATTATTACTAATGGTAGAAAGGACTGAAGAACTAAAACAAAAGTTAGATTTTTGGATGAACAGAGATTCTGTATAATTATCAGTGAAGTCGGTGATGGACATGGAGTAGATGATATTGCAGCTTATGAAAGATATCACAGACAACTTGCAAATTTAAAAATATATTATTTTATCAAAAGAAGATCCAAACATATGAAATTATAGATCCAAAATTCATTTCATTCAACTAAAGGTAATTTAAATTTAAGAAAGGTTTTAAAGGATAAATTGTTGAAAAAAACTAGTGATAAAGGATTTAAGATGCATTTGGAAAATAAAGCATCACTTGCCTTATTGGATAAAAAACGATAAATATCCTGAGGTTGCTGAGATTGCCTTAAAATCTCTTTTTTCATTCCCATTGATACATCATTGCAAGATGATTGCTCTACTATGAATGCTATTAAAACAACACATAAAAAAGGTTTAGATTATATAAGTTAACAAGTAAGAAGATACTATTTGGTCACATTTAAAACTTTACACTTTAATATATATGATGCTCATTCCAATTATTCATATAGGAATTTCATGGGGGAATTGCTATTTCCTTTATAAATTTTTCTTTAGTTACAATTGTGGAACAACAAACAGTTACAAGTGTGTAAATGTGATTTTGTGTGCTAATCATTTCTAAGAATAGTTTCAATTAAAAATCTGTAGTTTCTATAGTCCTCTTTTTCCTATATTTTAACTGCATAATTATGTTTACTAAATTGTTACTGAGTTTTGTTTTGTTTGTTTGTTTGTTTTGTTTTGTTTTGTTTTGTTTTGGAGATGGAGTTTTGCTCTGATGCCCGGGATGGAATGAAGTGGTGTGATCTCAGTGCACTGCAATCTCACCTCCCAGGTTCAAGCAATTCTCCTGCCTCAGTTTCCTGAGTAGCTGAGATCACAGGCATGTGCCACCACGTCTGGCTAATTTTTCTGTATTTTTAGCAGAGACGGGATTTTGCCATGTTGCCCAGGCTGGTCCCGAACTGCTGGCCTTAAGTGATCCGCCTACCTTGTCCTCCCAAAGTGCTGGGATTGCAGGTGTGAGTCACCACACCCAGCCTATATATGCGTTGAATCTAATAGTAAATACGTGTGGAAAGTGTAGGAGGCTGTGCTAATATGAGAACAATAATGGTGATGTTTGTGGTAAAAGAACTTTCCTGTATCTTAGCTGTGGTGAAAAACATGAACCTACACATGTGATAAATTTACACTGAACTGAATACAGCACACACACACAAACACAAGTGCATGTAAGTTTGATGTAATCTGAAAAAGGTTGGCAGACAGTATCAATGTAAATTTCCTGGTTTTGATTTCACACTCTACTGTACTATTACCAGATGTTACCACTGGGGAAAACTGAGTGAAGGATAATCTTTAAATTGTTTCTCTAGTTGTCCATAAATCTACTATTAAATAACTTTATTTGAAACTCATTTAAATCTCAAAATAAAAAGTCATTTTAAACAATAGATTAAGAATGACAGCAATTCGGGAAACCGCCACAAGGGGAGAGGTTTGGGAGGTGGTAGAAACAGTGGTGATGAACAGGAATGTAATCATAGCCACAGATTCCCATTGTGCCACCTACTTCTAGCAAAGGCTTCTTGTAATTCAGCAAGAGCATGAGAATCTGTCTAGAGCTGTTAGAAATTGTGGAAAAACATTCTCTTTCTGGACAAACTCTTCTGGTTAAAAGTAATTTACACGTTAAAAATAGCACAACCATTACAAATCAGAGCATTAGTATTAACAATGATCTAACTATTTTATTTTTATAAGCCTCTGTCTTGATTTATAAGTTGTAGAATACTTGATTTGTATTGTTACTTGTCTGATTTGATGTATCTTATGTTCAAGCAATCTCCCACTTTCTTGATGAGAGAAGTGCCTTTGATAAATTCTATTTGTAACATCTGTAACAAGGCCCTTAAAGTTTTATTGACCAATTAAAGAATGTCTTATTTATAGTAGTAAGAAAATATTTTGTTAAAATAATGCCATAAAATAAAAATGCTCTTAAATGTAAAAGCATTATAAGAGTGAATCAAAATGAATTTCCTCTCTTTCATTGCAAATAACAGTTTACCACTTCAATTAGAACTACCAATTTAACTTATGGTGCACAAAATTATGTAATAAATTTAATGAATGAAACAGTTCACACACACACAAAAGAAAAAGTTGTCTTGAACTTTGGCTTCAATGAAGCCAAATAAGAAGATAATAATTTTAGGATTGGATAAGTCATAATATGGGGGGGCAATTTAAGTTACTTCAATTTGTCAGTAAATATGTGTGAAATTTTGTTTTAAATAACAACAATGGCTTTGACACTTTTCTTATCTAGAATGGGAGACAATGCTTTCCTCTTGAATCTGTGTGAACTATGACTATTTCAACCAAGAGCTCACAGAGGAAAACAAAATTATACAACTTCCTAGGCTAGGTTATAAAAGAAATGCAGCTTCCACCTTACCTGCTGGACCACTCACACTGGAGCCACCATACAAAAAATTCAACTAATCTAAGGCTACCTTCCTGTGAGCCACCATATGGAAACGCCATATGTAGGCTCTCTAGCGGACTACCACTGCTGAAGGCCCAGCCAACAACCAGCATCACCTGCCAGTCATGTAAGTGAGCTGCGTTGGACCCCCAACCTTGTCAGGCCTGATAATAACTGCAGGCACAGCCAACAGCTGGACCCTTTTCAAATCCCTGGCTCACAAAACTTTAGGGAAATAATGGTTATAATCATCAACTGGTTATGTTACTAATTTCAAGAGCAATTTGTTCCACAGGATTAGTAATTTAGTCCAGTAAGTATAAAATGATAATAAGCTAGACAGATAACAAAGTAAAATACAAAAAGCAAACAAAACTCCATTACCTTTTCCTTGAGCAGAAAAATAAGTTTTATTACTAGGATATGGAGTATAAATTTTATGAATTGCAATCTGACAGCAAGGAAATGTATGGTGCAAGTAGTTGTAGGGTGCAGAATTCCATCTTCCAAATAAGGTTAAAAGATCAAAAAAGGCTAAAATGAAAATACAAGGAGGGTGAGTCTTTAAAGTTATCCAGGGAACACTTCATTCACTGGATCAAAAATTTAACTACAGGCCAGGCATGGTGGCTCATGCCTGTAGTCCCGGAGGCCGAGGCAGGTGGATCACAAGGTCAGGAAATCGAGACCATCCTGGCTAACACGGTGAAACTCTGTCTCTACTAAAAATACAAAAAAAAAAAAAAAAAAAAAAAAATAGCCGGGCATGGTGGCGGACGCCTGTAGTCCCAGCTGCTTGGGAGGCTGAGGCAGGAGAATGGCGTGAACCCAGGAGACAGAGCTCGCAGTGAGTCAAGATAGCGCCACTGCCCTCCAACTTAGGCGACAGAGCAAGACTCCATCTCAAACAAACAAACAAACAATTCACAAAATCCAAGCTAAAGAACATGACTTTTAAATTTTCACTTTCCCTGGTTTCCTTCAATACAGACATAATTATTTCCCAAAATAGCCATGATTTTTATTTATTTACATTATAGTTTTACATATTTACAGGGTACACGTAAAATTTTGTTATATGCATAGAATGTATAATGATCAAGTCAGGGTATTTAAGGTATCCATCACCTGAATATTTATCATTTCTATGTGTTGGGTACATTTCAGGTCCTCTCCTTCAGCTAGTTGGAAAACTACATTGTGGTTAACTATAGTCAACCCACACTGCCAGCAAACATTTGAACGAATTCCTTTTACATAAATGAGTGTTTGTGCCCATTAACCACTTTAACCTCTAGCTCCAGTGGAATCATCCAGTAATCAAACCCAGATCCCATATGCTTGTCCAGAATCTTGGGCCATTACCCAAATTGGAATTGTCTTGGAAATAAGTCTGAGACCAAAAAGCTTTAGCCAGTTTTAGATCTTAATTTCAATCCTTTTATTTGTATGAGGGGACTTCAGAAAGTTCATGGAAATTTTGAATTTAAAGATAAAAACAAAAAATAAAAATTTTATCTCTCAATATAAGCTCCATCAAGTTTAAGACACTTTTATAAGCAGTTGATACCAGTTCATCCTTGGAACTGAGAGTCTGGCAATTTAACCATGTCAGTGCAGTCTTTTTTACATTATTAACTGAAGAAAAATGGGTGCCCTTCAAATATTTTTTTCAGATTAGGAAACAAAAAGAAGGCAGAAGGAAGTAAGTCAGAAGGAAACAAGATGAATGCCTACTGATTTCCCATCGAAACTCTCACAAAAATGCCCTTGTTTAATGAGAGGAATGAGCAGGAGCATTGTCATGGTGGAGAAAGACTCTCTGGTGAAGCTTTCCTAGGAAATTTCTGCTAAAGCTTTGGCTAACTTTCTCAAAACACTCTCATAATAAGCAGATGCTATTGCTTTTTGGCCCTGCAGATAGTCAACAAGCAAAATGCCTTGAGTATCTCAAAAAACTGTTGTCATGATCTTTGTTCCTGGCTGGGCTGCTTTTACTTTGACTGGACCATTTCTACCTCTTAGTAGCTATTGCTTTGATTGTCTTTTGTCTTTAGGATCATACCAGCAAAGCCATGTTTTATGCCCTGTTACAATTCCCTGAAGAAATATTTTAAGTTCTTGATCCCATTTGTTTAAAATTTCCCTTGAGAGCTCAGTTCTTGTCTTCAACTGATCTGAATGCAATGGTTTTGGTGCCCATCAAGTGGAAAGTTAGTGCAATTTTTTTTTTTTTTGAAATGGAGTCTCGCTCTGTCACCCAGGCTGGAGTGCAGTGGCGGCGTGATCTGGGCTCACTGCAAGCTCCGGCTCCCAGGTTCATGCCATCCTCCTGCCTCGGCCTCCCGAGGAGTTGGGACTACATGCGCCCACCACCACGCCTGGCTAATTTTTTTGTATTTTTAGTAGAGACAGGGTCTCACCGTGTTAGCTAGGATGGACTCCATCTCCTGACCTTGTGATCCCCCCACCTCGGCCTCCCAAAATGCTGGGATTACAGGTGTGAGCCACCACACCCCACCAAGTTGGTTCAATTTTTCAGTCAGAATTGTGTAAACTGAATCAATCGAGATGTCTATGGTGTTGCTTCTTGTTTCTGCTAATCGTCAGCCCTCTTCAATTAGGATGCAAACAGGATGAATTTTTTCATCGTAAATTGATGTAGATGGTCTGCCATTGAAGTCTTCATCTTCATCATTATCTCATCCCTCTGAAAATGTGCTATCCATCATTTGTAAACTACTGATTTCTTTGAGGGACTTGTCCCCACAAACTTTTTATCAATAATGTCACCATCCTTTGACCCAAGCTTCATTAAAAATTTGATGTTTGTTCTTGCTTCAATTTTAACAGAATTCATCTTGCTTTGATATGGGCTTTTTTCAAACTGATGACATACCTGTCTTAGTGCTTCAAACTCAATTCTGTTCAGACATGTTATCACAGTATCAGTTTATTTTGGTACAAAATCATTTATAAGTTCATACCTAGTTTTTTCATCATATGCATTTTCCATGAACTTTTTGAAGACCCCTTGTATGATTGATTGGTTTGTAATAATTGGAAGACATAGAAATAAATACAAAATATAAAGCAAATCAGAAAATTAGTATTGTGTTTATATTAAGCTTAATGGTCAGTTTTCTAAGCATGGTGATAATTTTTGTGTTTGGCATTTAAGTATTTGAAATACTTAAAATGTCTGATATATTTAAGGGCCAATCATATTTGGCCTCTGACAATTTTAAATGTATAAGACAATTATCTTGAGTTTTCAAACTGTGCTTGGATTTACCCATAATATGAATTATTATATCTAAAAATATTTATATTAATTTGTAAGTGGAGTTTAAGTGCATAGGTAGATTTTTTGTGTTTGTGAATCTGTCTTCTTGATATTTAAAATCCTAAGAGATTTAGTTATATAAACTTTGTGAATATAGTTTAAAATGTAAATTTAATCAATCATGTAAGTGGTATTGTACATTTAAGATTTAATCTTTCAATATAATGACTTAATTTAACAATGATCAAAAAAATGAAAAGAATTCTAATATTTTTGCAAAAGTTAGCAGATTTATAAATTAAAAACAAATCTTATATGTTATAGTTAAACTTAATAAAAGTAGTTATTAAAATCTATAGCTTTACTAAGCTATTAATTTAAACACATATGATGCAAATAATCATTTAACACACAAACTTTCTACTCAGACATTAGAAATGTAATTGAAAGTATTTCTTTGACTGTAGTACATACCCAGTAAAAACACAAACATGGATATTATTTTTTAAATAATTTGAAATCAAATTATTAACTATGTTTTAAGACCAATTTTATGAGGCTTAGAAGGTGGCTTATTGACTGAAGACGTCAATAAAAGCTTCCTGATATGAAGAAATCAAACCCAGATATAGTAAATACTTTATATATCAGAGATCACCTGTAAATAAGCAGCAGGCTAAATGTGTTTTGGACCACAAAGGCCATGTAAACTTGGGCTACAAATTCACATGTGGACTGCCTTGTAAATTTTTCATGCAATTATTTAATGGGAAATAATTTTCCTCCACTTGAAAAAGAGAGACCTGGTTCTCTCCTGCCTCTCTTTGAGAAGTGGGCCCCTTTCTGATTTGCTCTTTCACTGAGGATGTAGCACTTTGGGCCTTATTGCGTGTCTCCTGGCTGACTCCCTTGTTGTATGGGGCTAGGTTTTGCCTCATGTAACTCACACCCAAAATAGCTGTCAAAACAGAAGTAAAAGGTGACAGGGGAGTGTAGATTCTCTCATTTTTAACTGCTTATCTTCCTAGATTCCCATGTTCAATTTTATATTTTAGGAGTAAAGGAGTTTTCTTACTTTCATAGAAGGTCGGAAATACAATTAAAATATGGTTTAAGATTACTGGTCCACTATACTTCCACATTATTTTTAGATAAGCAATTTAGTTATCACCACATTCCAACTATAAAATTATAATCATACTAAATTAAAAATTGGAAGTAGACAACACCAGTTACCCAACCAACAAATATGAATGAAATGAATTTCCATAAATTTTTCAAAAATATTTTTTCACAATCAGAAATTTAAAAGTTGATGAATTTTTGTTACTTGCTATTATTTTTTCATTACAGCAAATTTGACTCAACATTATTACAATGACAGCTTTCATAGGTCAAATAAGAAAGGGAGAAAAAGAGAATTACTAATTTCAAAATGTACTTTGGACATTTTTACAAATGTTAAGAAAAAAGACAAAAGTCGCTTTATTACAATATTTTTTTTCTAGTAAGTAATTACTGAGAAAACAAGGATAGTTGATTTTTACTGATGGTACTCTTATGTATAGGAAAACACAACTCAATACCTATATAGATATTGCTATTAGAGGCCAGTTTATCTAAATTATTCAGCCCCAAACTATATTTGTAAAGCAATTATGAGTATATAAAAAACATTTTACTCTTTTCTGAAATTACAAGGGCAATGTTAATATGGGAAACTTCAGCAGGAGGAAATGGTTGATATTTGTCATTACTTCTCCAGTGTCTTAGCTATGAGACCTTAGCAAGTCATTCAAACTTGTCAGGACTCAGTCATCCTATTTAACATATAAGATTAATTTTTGGCACTTTGATGTCAGGAAGTAAGAGAGAGGATTAATGGAAATTTCTTGAAAATTTTAGGCTAATAATATGGCATAGTCATTTTTTCTTTTCTTTTCTTTCTCTCCCTCTGTCTTTTTTACCTCACTCCCCATATTTCAGATTATTTCAGATTATCTCAGCTGCATAGTAGTGTCTTAATCTGACTGTGCTGTCTTCAGGACACATTTTAGTCTACCAAGAAATAATAATACACTTACAAACACCGACTTTGCAAAATAACAACTGAGCTAAAGGCAAATGTGGAGATGAGCTTAAAATGGATTTCGGTTACTTAAGTTGACGTCAATCATCCTCTGATGCAGAAAGAAAAAAAATTAACCAACAGTTACTACAGACTTCAAATGCCAAGAAAAATTATGGCCAATGGTCTAAAGGCCTTCTTGGACTCCAGAGAGAAACAAAAATGCAGTTAGGAGACTGAATGAAGACATTTGGGGAAGAGATAATACAGCCATATTGTTCTGTGTTCTAAGAATATATTTTGTATTCAATACTTCTGCATTATGGAGTCTTATTCTTGGACTTCTTACAGCTAACATTCCAAATAGAAAACCCTGGATATCATTAGCTTTCTTGAGTAGTTGAGTTTACATTTCATTGCCTTCTCAATCCATTACACAGAGTAATTTTACTTAGCCAAAAATGATTTTTACAGTGTTTTTGTAAAAAGTCTAACTACTAGGGAATATGCAATGACTGCTTATAGCTACAGTCCTGGCTCATGATTTATTTTACAAGTCTTTCCTCACAGTTCTTTGCTAAATGGACATTCTTTGTGTTTTATTACAAGTTTCTTCCATTGCATCATGCTCTCCGTGGGATGGTGTGCCTATATTTTATTTTACTCCTACCATTAATTACCTGTGGGCCTATATCATGTCTCCCTCAGACCCATTTATTACAATGGTGCCTGCTGGTGTCCCTGCAGCTAGCAGTCTGTCAGCATTTCCATTAGAAACCCCATTTCACAGGGGCTTAAAATTCAGCTGTAAAATTGTGCTTTAGGCTGTACATGTTTAAAGTACATGGTATGAGCTATGGAACTCCTTATTTTTAGCTCCAACAAGACAAATTTGGACAAAAAGCTGTTTCAAAATTGATGTGCATGTAGGCTCTAATTTTTGTGAAAAAAAAAGCAAAGTGGGGTTTTTTCTATAAACAGTCTTATGAAATATGTATGGGTTTTTATTTTATTCTTCTCAAAATGGACACATATTTCTGCATGGTTTATAGGAAAATTAGTACAATCTAGGTGATAGGTATGCTTTCATGTTTCTTTGTTTCTTTAATTTTATTAAAAATACATATAACTGCTAACTTTTTTAATAATTTTGAAATACGTATTTATTCATGGAGAAAACACAGAAAATACTGTATTGACAAAATAAAGCTGAATTTTAAAACTTGTTTGAGAATTATCTATGGAGTTGTTCATTGCCCAGTATTCAAAGATGAACGTTATTTACCATAGGAAATACTTTGGAATTAAGAAATCAAAAGTGTCTAAAGAGTTATCATCCCAAGAAATCCTAAAATTACCCCTCTCTTGGGTATGACATGGGTATGGGTAACAGATAAAATGCAGGAAGCCCAGTTAAATATTAATTTCAAATAAAATATATTTTAGTTAGTATAAGTATATCCCAAATATTGCAGGAGAAATCCTGATACTAAAAATGTTTATATTTTGTGTTTATCTGAGATTCTTATTTAACAGAGTATCCTGAATTTTTATTAGTTAAATCTGGCAACCAAGGATATCAGCAACTATTAACATATTCTTCACGCTAAAATTAGAATTCAGTGTTATAGAACATCTGAGTAATAAATGAATAGGAAATAATGTTTGCTCTCTTAAAATATTGCATAGACTATAAAAACAGTTTCTCAAGAGTAAGTTTTTCATGAAAAAATATTCTTACATATAGAAGTCAAAGGGAAATAATATGACCAAGGGAAAAACAGAGAGGCATCTATAATGGAAAGAGGTTCCCTAAGCATGAAAATTGAGACATTTGGATCCAAAGACACTAAGGGAATGAAAGATACTGATAAAAAAAATAAAATGTCATATCTAAATCAGCAGTGCCCCTTATGAACTCTATCCTAAATCTTTGCCTTAATTCTGAAGTACAGAATTACTAAATACATTTAAGTTCTTTGATTAATAAAATTAACTCAGGAAAAAAAGACCACATTTAAAAATAAATTTCATAATATTTGGGTCATTCATGCAACCAATAAAAGTTTTTAAGCAACTTCAAGCGGCTAGATGAAAGTGAATGGAACTAGTAGCTGGGTGAATTGCTAAGAAATTAATAGGGAATAACAAATTGAAAGAGTTGTGATGTCACAGCAGTTACTAGGAATGAAGGTAGTCATAAAACAATGTCTTCACTAAGAATTAATTATACAGCTAAAACAAGAATATTCACATAGGACAGCATAATACAAGAGGAGGATGGATGAATGAATGATGAGAAGGAACTTGTTTTTTAGCTCGTTAGATGGGCTATAATTGAACAAAACATAAACGTTTCAAAACATGAGTGAATTCATGAGAAGGAGGTTTTCTGAATGTGTATGTGTAGGGAAAAAGAAAATAAAATCATATATATAAAAGAAACTACAATAATAAATATTAAGTGAATATGAATGTATGAGTCAAATATATAGAATAAGAAATAGCTCAGGCTTTTCAGAACTTAAAACATAGTTGAAACTACAAGGCATGAAATAATTCAAAAATATATCTCACCATATAATTTATGTCGCAAAGTGAAGTTGTTTTTCAAATTGCTTTTTAATTTATCTTTGCTTGTAAATACTATTGAACTTCTTCAGCTATCACTGAATATCTTCACTTGTAACAAATTCTCACATTTTAAAAATAGATTTGATTTTTTTGATTCTGGTAAAATATGCATAATATAAAATTTACCATTTTATATGTTACAACTAAATGACATTAAATATATTCACAATGTTGTATAATCATTGCCACTATTTCCAGAACTTCATCATCCCAAACAGAAACTCTTTACCCATTAAACATTAATTCCCCATTCTCCTCTCCTTCTAGCCCCTGGTAGCCTCTATCTACTTTCTGTCTCTGAATTTACTTATTGTAGCTACCTCACTTATGTGGAATCATACTTGTTTTTTAAAGTCTAGTTTATGTCACCTAGCATAATGTTTTAAAGTTTCATCATGTTGTTGTAGCATGTATCAGAATTGCACTGCTTTTTATGAGTGAATGATATTACAAATTGTTCATATTCTACATTTTGTTTATTCATTCATCTGCTGATGGACATTTGTGTTGTTTCCACCTATTGGCTATTGTGAAAATGCTAGTGTAAACATTAGTGTGCAAGTATCTGTGTCCCTGCTTTTGATTCATTTGGGTTGTACTTAGGATGAAACTACTGGATTATATGGTAAAGCTATGTTTAATTCTTAAAGAACTATCCATTTTTTTTCCATACTGGTTGCATCATTGTACATCCCGACCAACACTAAATGAGAGTTTTAATTTCCCCATACACTAACCAAAATTTATTCTCTGATTCTTTATCATACTCATCCTAGCAAGTATGAAATGATATCTCATTGTAATGAAAGTGTGCTCATGATACACAGAGCAAAGGATGCAACACTTATTTCTTCAAGGCATTTAAGAAAATATCTGCCCAATCATTAGATGAAAACTAAACTAACGGAGCAGAGAATTCAGTGATGGCATGCAACCAAAAATTCAATCTTTACAATATTCCTGTAAAGTCAGAAAAAAAAAAACAAAAACACAGCAAAATAACAGGAACAAAATAGCAACAAACACAAACCTGAGGGAAGGGCGTGTGAACTCCAGAGCTGTCACTGTTGTCTTATTTGTCTAGTGTATGCCAAACAAATATAAGCCATGAGAGAAAAACACATACAAAAAACCCATGAAAGCACATAGAATATTGTCCTTTTGTAAATATAACAACAGAATTTTACCTAAATTGACTGAGAAAAATCAAATCAGTAAAATCAGTAATGAAAGACATTTCTAATGACCTTATTAAATGTATACATATATCAAAACATCACATTGTGCCCCATAAATATGTAAAATTATTTTTTGTCACTTGGACCTGGTGGAGTAATTGTGAATTCTACTAAACCTTTAAAGAAGAATTAATATCAATACTATATTTACTTTGGCTATCAACATATAGAAAGAGGGGAATCATAAGAAAAAAAAACTAAACTACAGAAAAATATCCCTTATGAAGACAAATATAAACATCCTCACAAAATTTTAACAGAATCCAACACAGTCAAAAAAGATTGAACACCATCTGTTTTTTTATGCCAGGCATATAAGGTTGCTTTATTAATGTACTGCACCATATTGACAGAATAGGGGACACACAATTATCTCAGTAAATGTGGAAGAATTTGAAAAATCCAACACTTCTTCTTGAAAAAATTACTCAACCAATTAAAAATGGAAGAGAATTTGTTCAACTTGATAAAAGGACATCTATGAAATTCCACAGATAATCATATCTAATGGTGAAAAAAATGAGTGTTTCTCTGCGAAGATCAGAAACAACTCAAGATGTATGGTCTCATCACTTACATTAAATTTTATACTGGAGGTTCTGGTGATAGAGTCAGGAGGCTGAGAACTCTCCTAGGCAGACATGGCAGGGTCCCTGCAGAGCCTTCGACCCACCCAAGTCATTGTACAATGGGGACTTGCCTAACACACACGTGGAGAAAAATTCCATTCCTTAACACATGCACAGTAAGGGAAATAAATCAATGTGGAGTGGCTCAAACAACGGGCCCACCCGTGCACTGGAAGGACAGGGTGGTGCCATCAGGAATTTGCACCTTATGCAAGGGAGGAGCCTGAACTTTTCAGCTTGTGTGTGGAAATCCTGTATTCCATTGTGAAGGGGAAACCTGCTTGGAGAACCGCTTTCTTTGCTGAGAGTTTTCCTTTTGCTTAATAAATTTGTCCTTCTCACCCTTCAATGTGTTTGTGTGCCTAATTTTTCCTGGTTATGAGACAAAAACCCGAATTTAGCTAAACTAAAGAGCAAAAATGCTGCATCACTAGGGAGCACAATTAAGCAAGAAAATAAAATAAAAGGCATCCATATTGAAAAGAAATAAATAAAATTAACTCTATCAGTACAGAATGTTATCTTGTATATAGGAAATCCAAAGGCATTAACAAAAGAACTATCAAAACACATTAACAAACTCATCCATATTGTGGGATAAAATAACAACATACCAACAAAATCTGTTATATTTGAATACAGAGCCATGGATAATCCAAAATGAAATTTAAAACATGTTTATTTACAATAATATCAAAAAGAAACAAATGTTAGAAATAAATTTAACAAAACATGAGCAAGATTTATACATTGAAAATGACAAAACATTGTTGAAAGAAATTAAAGACATCAATAGAAACACTTCTTATGTTTACAGATACAAAGCATTCGTATTATTAAGATGGCTGTTCTCCTCAAATGGAATTTCTGGTGCAATGCAATTCCTGTCATAATCCTAACTGCCTTTTTCTTTAAGAAATTGACAAGCTGTTCCTAAAATACATATGGAAATAAAAGGAACCAGAATAAACAAAACAATCATACAAAAGAAAGACAAAGTTGGAGAACTTATATTTTTTTTCAGCTTCAAATGCACTACAAAGCTACACTAATCAAAGCAGTGTTATGTGGGAATAAGGATAGACACATAGATCAATGGAAAAGAATTGAAAGTCCAGAAATACACCCTTACATTTAGTATCAATTGATTTTCAACAAGGGTGCCAAGACAATTCAACAGGAAAAAGAATAGCCTTTTCAACAAATCATTTTAAGAAAACTAGATATCTACATAAAATAGAATAAAGTTGTGCCCTCCTTTTACACCATATACAAAAATTAGTTCAAAATGGAGCGTAAACTAATGGTATGAGATAAAATAATATGACTCAGAACAAAACATAGGAGTGAAACTTCTTATGCTTGAGCTGTCCAAAGTCTTATAAATGACAGCAAAACATGTGACAAAATTTAAAAAGATAAATTGCACTTTATCAAAATTATTAAATTTCATGTCTTGAAAAACACTATTGAGATACTAAAAAATAATTGTCTGGCCACGTCTTATAAACAAAATGGACTCATGCCCAAAATTTGGTTACTGATGTCAAGACTGATGACAACACACATACTCCAATAGGTTATGAAATAAATTCACTCATAGGATGATGCTTTCTAGGTGAGCAAGCTGGCTCCCAAAAGGTGTAAAAATGTCTGAGAGCCAGGAAAGGACAATGGCTTAGGGATTTTATGGGGTTTATGAGATGAGGCTGGGCTGAGGGTCCCCATGCGTGTTTTGAACTTCCCTTCAGTGCCAAAGGTGGGAAAACCCAGACTTTCTTATCATCATGGTCCACTGCGAGACAGAAGGGGAAGACATTAGGATGGGGTTTTAAAAGCTGCCAGGAATCACACATCAATAATGGAGTCAGAATCTTTGTTATAACAATCCAGTAAAAGGGAAAAAAAATGCAAATCGGATAACCGATACAGGCCTTGTATTTAGCATAAACAAAGTACTCTTACAATTCAGTAGCGAAAAAACAAATAACCCATTCAAAATAAGGAAAAATATCTTAATAGACTGTTTTCAAGAAAAAATATACAAATGGCTAAGAAACACATGGAAAGATACTCAGCATCATTAGCCAGAAGGGAAATGCAAATCAAAACTATAATGAGATACCACTTTGTACTCACTAGGATGGCTAAGTAAAAAAGACAGATGATAACAAATGTTGGTGAGGATGTGGAGAAATTGTAATT
Source organism: Macaca thibetana thibetana (assembly GCF_024542745.1). NCBI lineage: Eukaryota > Metazoa > Chordata > Mammalia > Primates > Cercopithecidae > Macaca > Macaca thibetana. The sequence goes on along the minus strand of NC_065582.1, from coordinate 51,542,129 downwards.
ATCATATATTGCTTTGGGATTGTAAAGTGGTGAAGTCACATTGGAAAGCAGTTTGGCACTTTCTCAATATGTATTGTAAAACAGAGACAATATGACCAGCAATTTACACTCCTGGGTATATATCCAAGAGAAATGAAAACATATGTCCACAAAAAATTCCACATGAATGTTCATAGCAGTGTTATACATAATACCTCAGAAATGGAAATAATACAGATGTCCATCAACTGATGAGTGGATAATAAAATGTAATATGTCCATACAATTCAATATCATTTGGAAATAAAAAGGAATGATGTACTGATACATGTTACAACACGAATGAACCTTGAAATTATTATGCTGTAAAAAGAATTCAGCCAGAAAAGACATTGTATGATTTCATTTATATGAAATGTCCAGAACAGGCAAAACCACAGAGACAGAAAGTAGATTTGTGTTTGCCTGGGAGTGGGAAGAAGGAAGAATTAAGAGTGATTATTAAATGGTATGGAGTTTGTGTTTGAGGTGTTGAAATTCTTCTATAATTAGATAGTGGTGATGATTGCAGAACTCTGCTAATATATTAAACTGTTCAGATGTATGGTTTTTGAATTATATCACAATAAAACACACTCCCCTACACACACACCAACAGACCCCAAATCTCTTAAAAGTAATGATTACGATCCTCTTTGCATATATGTGCAAATCTTGGAAGACATTTATTTTCATCAGTATGTGGTGCTAATGTATTTAACATGGTTATGTAGAGTGGTAGTGAAAATTATTTGAAGAATATAACTTTTTACAGCTCAGGTTGGATGAGTGCTATATTTTGCAATTTTTCATCTCTGATATGTTGAGTTGGGCCTACATTATTTTGCCCTTGGGGATGCCCTGTTTTTTACTTTTTCTGCTGTCATTTCATATGCAATTGTCTACTGGAAAAAGAGGTGTAGGGCTGTGAGTATAATGTCCACTCACAGCCAATGTCTCTTTGAAGGAGGGTGGGTGATCTTGCAGGATTGTCTGGTTCAATCCTGTCTACTGCCTGTGGCTCCAGTTTGGGTAATAAACTATATGGTCCATGATCAGGATTCTATTTAATTAAGTTAAATTATTTAATAAAGCAGTTTGGAGTTGGGAACATTTTTTATTTGCTTGAGAAATTAATTACTAAACCTGTAGCTTTAAAAAATTACCAAGTAGGCTGGACAAGGTGACTCATGCCTGTAATCTCAGCATTTTGGAAGGCTGAGGTGGGTGGATTATGAGGTCAGGAGTTCTAGACCAGCCTGGCCAACATGGTGGAACCGTATCTCTACTAAAAATACAAAAATTAGCTGGACGTGGTGGCACACGTCTGTAATCCCAGCTACTCAGGAGGCTGAGACAGGAGAACTGCTTGAACCCAGGAGGTGGAGGTTGCAGTGAGCCAAGATTGGCCGTTGCACTCCAGCTCTGGGCAACAGAGCAAGACTCTGTCTCAAAAAAAGAAAAAAAATTGTGACAAATTACCAAGTGATATGTAAAATCTACATCCTTAGTCCAGCCCAGAATTTTACCCCTTCTCTGCCTAAGTGAAATGGGAGAATTCCCTGATCCCCCTCTCAGGACTTGCAACAGGGGAGTGGCTCAATCACCACTGCTGCTTAAACCCTTGAGGGAGAGGGATCATGCAGACAGGCAGGTGCAGAGACTGGGGCAAATACTTTGGGCTCCGGTCCCATGGCAGTGTCTAGGGATGGTGCCTACAGCCCCAGTGTTAACCAATGCTCTCTTAGCCTTGCTGTCTGCAGATGGTTTTAAGTGCTAACCAGCTCAATGTACCCTCTGCCTTTTCACAAGCGCAGAGGGCCAGTGTGTGACAGTTTTCTGTATCCTGAGCTCTTGCCCACCGTCCTGGAAGAATCAGGTCACACATGGGCTTGAAGGAAGAATGCCAGGTTTTATTGAGTGGTGGAGGTGGCTCTCAGTGGGCTGGATGAGGAGCCAGAAGGAGGGGATGGAATGGGAAGATGATCTTCCCCTGGAAACTGGCCATTCAGCCTCCAAACCTCTCTCCAACTGCCCCCAGCTGAACTCCTCTTGGTGTTCAGACATTCCTCTTCTTCTTTCTCTGCTGTGTCATTCTACTATCCATCTGTTTGAGTCCTCATTTCCTCACCTGCTCATCTGCTTCTGGAGCCTGGGGTTTGGGATTTCTATGGGTACAGGATAGGGGGCATGGCAGGCCAAAAGGCAACTTTTTGAGTGTGACAACAGGAATGCTGCCCTCATTTAGGAGCATGGTTTTTCAGGCTTGAGGGTGGGGCCTTTGCTGGGGAACTGCCCTTTTCTACCCAGTATTTCCCTGTCTCCTGTCCGTATCATTTGCGTGTTAGGCATACAATTAAGAAAAATTTGTTAAGGGTAACCATGAATATGAGGACTAAGTTAAGGTTACGTCTTGAATATAGGTTATGTTTTCTGTAATAAAATTACATTTAAGGACTTAAGTCATGAAGCTAATGAAGACTTCTTCCTGATGCACATGGAAACTGCCATCAACTGGCATCTTACCCAGGGCGAATGTAAGATCCAGTGTAAATGGTTCCTGGTTTAGAACTTTCATTGTTAAAATTGATTGGATCAATAACTGGCACATGATATGGGATAAGTGAAAGAGAAAGTGAACATTCTATAAGACATGGAGTCACTATGTCTCTAACAATATGAAGAGTAGCAAGAAAGTGATAACTGCTGACTACTGATCCCTCTCAAAAATGCCTAATGGGTAAAATCATTCATGAGCAAATTCACCTCTCCGTGTTTCCTATAGAAAGGGGAGCATATCCTAAGATACAAATTATCATATACCAGATACACAATTCAATGCCTCCCCAAAAGTAAACACTCAAAAAGTTTGCTTTTGATATTCCCTTAGGTTTATTATTAATTACAAAACCATCATCAAAACTTTTTTCTTTTGATTTTCAGTTATACAAACAATAGTTTAAAAGACCCCCTCACCTCAGAGGATTAAGAGTGGTGAAAGCAGATTTTTAAAGCTGCTTACCTATTGGAAAAAGTATTCAATAATTTACAATGTTTGTATTAATTAACAATGAAGATTACAATATTTATTTAAATGTATATTTACTTATTTACCTGTTAGTGGTGAAACAAAATTGTACTATCTGTTGTAGAAAATTATATTCACTATAAGGAACTTTTAATATTAAGTGCTAAGTATAGAATCAGAATCACAATTCTTTTCTAAAGTATTATCTATGCATATCCTTGCCTTCAAAATATCTTATTAATAGTACAGGAAATTGTTTAAGTTTTACACAAGACTTTTCAAGAAAATATAAAGATAAAAGAAACCTCTAAGAATGGCATAGCAAGCCAAAATTCTTACTTTTTTACATAGTTGTTCTCCTTTCTGAATTATGCTCCAGATAACCAATAAGACATTGGGGGGGAAAAAAAAAAGTGTGTGTAAGACTTCAACTTCATTGTCACAGAAGTTATTACAAGAAATGATATCATGTGGGTTTTATTGTTTGCAAGTTTTGAAACTTCTATCCAGTGGGAATTGTCCTACTTTTAAATTAGTTCAAAATAGAATCATCAAGGTATCTAGATATCCATGGCAAAGAAACAGCTCTTTTCTAATCAATGTAAGTCAATCATTGAGTAATTGATTGGAATAGTTCACAGTTAATTTTATTCACTCACTATTAGGACAGCTGGAGAAAACAAATCAATCCCTTTATTTAAGTCTCTATCCTATCAGGACCATCTTCCACAAAGAAAGGGAAAAGGATGGCCAGCTTCTTGGTCGGGTCACATAATGGCCTTTTTCTTTCTCTCTCTGGAAAGTGTTTTGAGTTGATATAAATAAGCTACTCTTTTCATAGTCTGTAATTTCTCCTGTTAAATGGTATTAGTCATATTTATCCCCTTTTGTTTAATAGACAAATAGCAATTCAGAGATATGTTTGTATTTTTCCCGCACACAATTTCAAATAAAATCAGTAATTTTCAAGAAATATTTTGGTTAGAAATTTTGTTAGTATAAACTATCTGAAAAGTAAGTCCAATATACCTGTCAGATAAAATACTACTTGGTATATTGTAATTAAGTGGTAATTGTTGTTAGGAAGGAATCTTGTCCATCTTCTAACTCTTGTATCCCCAAATGCTGAGAGCATATTATTGCTCTGTAATGATATTCAGAATTAAATAATCAATACGTCTGGATAGAAGACCCTTGAGGAACCCTTGGGTGTTCATAATTTGAAAACAATTAGTATGAATCAAGTCTGTCGAAATGTACTTGATACGTGTGACTGATCTGATAGAGCTTGATCTTATCATGACAGAACATTAAATTTTCGTGGCCAGTTTTTCCAGGGAGAAGTAAAGAGTATGCAGACTCAGTGAGGATTTTAATTTACTGAATTTCAGACATTTCTTCCTGGAAAGAAACCTGACCCTTCTGGAATGAGCACTGGTTCTCAGGAACTCACACAGGTATTTTCTGTTTGGTATAAATGCTCAGATGGGAATATCCAAGGTTTAACCTACAAATCTTAGGACAATGACATAGGAACTGTTAATTCATGTGCTTGGAGACATGAGAAGTCTGAAACTATGCCATTAACTTTAGACAAATGATATTTTTAATATTTTGTGCTTTAGTCTCCTCTCATCTTAAAGTGAAGAGAATAATGGTGGTCACTGTGGTGGGTGGTAATGGTAGAAAAAATGAGAAAATTCTCTTTCCTAGAATAGAAAAATTTATGGCTCAATGTAAAATTTGTATGGAACATAAGAATAGTATACTAGTTACATTATAGCACAGAATAAATTTATGTGAAAACAAAGAAAGTATAATATACAAGGCACTTTGGAATAGGGAATGAAAATTTACTTTAACAACGTAAATTTCCTAACATTATGTTGATAAACAACAGACTTTTTTTCTTTTTTTATTGGCTTGTTTTGCTTTTAGTCAATTCTATTTTCTTATTTATTTCCACCACAAAAGTAAATATTTTATATAGCAGTAACACTTCTTCATACTGAAAAATTAAATAGACTGTCAAAAATTTTAACACAGTATCAATACCCACAATATTAACCAAACATTTTGCTATACTAAAATTACAAAATAGAAATAATAAGTTAAAATGTAACATTGCAATAGAATCTACTAGAATAAACATCTGCTTCATTCTACTTTAACTATGTTTTATTGAAGGTTAACTAAAGTTACAGTTTTAATCCTTCCCCATTTTGCCAGCCTTTATGTATTTATCATACCTTTTTTTACAACCATGACAACTCTGTTATTTGAGAATTTTATCTTTTGAAGTAATTTTGTGGTCTGTTTCCAAACAGTTATCCAGCAGCACCTGTACATCAACTAATATGTGCTTAGAACGGAGAATGGAAATATCAAATAATCATTTGATAATGAAAATCGTTCTTCCTTTTCTGAAGTACAAATCTAGCTAATACCCATTACAGCAGACTACATTTATATTTCTTGGAGACCCTCCATCCCTACTTGAGTCAAGCAATGACGAAAGGTTCTTCATTATTTGTTAAACCTATTATATCATATATAGTATCTTAACGGATAGTCTAAAGGGAGGTTCATCATGTTTTGTAATGAGAAGTTGGTTGAATTCTGTAGACAAATCATTATTAAATTAGACAACATATATATTACTTTATCTGTGGTACAAACTTAGTAATTACAATCCATAAATTTAGCTACATTAATCATTTACTGTAAACTTACAGGGGTAAATTACATGTGACAACAACAAAAATCTTGGAAATTAATAAATTACCACTTTGCCTGGTGCTCACTCTTTTGCGTGCAGTGATTTTTTTAAATTGTGTTCAATATGAGTTTTTCTGGTGGTTAAGTATATATTTCAATGGTACGTATAAAGGAAACAACAGTTGATAAAGGAAATTGTATTTCTCGGCTGACTGTATTGTCTTTCCTGAGGACCCTCATCATAATGACTTTTTCTCTGGTGGTAAGAATTAAAAATCAGTGAATGTCTGATCAGTGAATGGAAGCCAGTCTGTTTTAAAATCTTCTAAGTCTAACCGACACCATTTTCTTCTTCCTCTTAACGTTTTATTAAAATTACAGATATTACTCCAAAGCTATCCAATGAAACATGGTCTTGTAGGTTTCTCTTCCTCCCACTCTGCTTTGGGTTGTAAATCTATTGAGGACCAAAACAGTTTTTTTTTATTTTTATCATATCCCCAATAACACTATACATGGCATAATGATCAGTAAGTTTGTAAAACCCCTTCATATCAAGGCAAACTTGATAAAAAGTATACAAACATGATCGCTGTTATAATGTCAGAAACTGAAGAGATAATGATTCACCAAAAATGTGAAAAAGTTATTCATATACAGAATTATTTGCCTACAATAAGCTTGTAATTATACACAAAGGAGCAGTAGCTTGCTTGCCTTCTAATTATTAAATCAAAGATGTATGATTTTGCGAGAAGGCAAAATGGCAAGTTTAAGGTCTCCATTTATTCTCAATCTGGGCCTTTCAATTCTTTGGCAAACATTAATCATGTTTTCCCTAATATTTCAAGGAAGCAAGCTATTCGTTTTAGTCTCTAGAGTTGCAGGCACACTGGATTGAATATTTTAATCTGACAACAATCACCTAATTATTTCCATTTCCCACTATAATGTCAGCTCCAAGAGAGCAGAGGTTTTTTTTTTTTTTTTAAATTTCGTTACTTCCTGGTTCTGTGGGGTCTGTAACAGAGTAAGAGCTCAATGAACACTTCTTAGAATCATGAATGAAAATAAAGATGCAAATTATCATATGGCTAAGATTGCAAGTTTTGAAGTCAGATGTCCTGGATTGACCTGTCCACAGTGATCATGTTATAGTTCCAACCCAGCTTTGCCTCAGGGTCTTCCTCGGTAAACTTTGGATGATAATAGTATGATCTTCATGGGGTTGTTATGAGGATTAAATAATTAATTACAAATAAAGTGCTCAGGAAAGTTTTCTGCACATAATATACATTCAATAAGTTTAAGAGCTTATTACATTAAATATAAACAATTTAATATTCAAAGACTTTTTATAGCCAAAATTTCAATTCTTTCTGATTTGAGAACCTGTGTTCATTCTACTAAACTTTTCTGACCACCCAGAACATTATACTTTATTCAGAATACTATTTTCTCAAAGACAAGTAATACACTAGCACAAAGAGGAAAGCAATTGCTTTTTTAATCAGAACATACGTTCATACTATTAATTTAGTACAACTCAGGCTTAAACCTCAATTTTGAGAAAATCACAGAGTAGAAGAATTGCATTTAAGTTATGAATTGGTAAGTTGTAATTGTTAGAATATTAACAATTCTATTATTTTTAGAACAATAAAAATGTAACATGACCCTGGAGGTGAGTGGCTCTGTCTGCAGAGCACAGCCACCACTGGATTTCTCAGCAATGCTGCTGGCCTTCTGTCCAGTGCTTTCCTGGTGTCCTTGGTGATTAGATTGTCCTCTGGGCCCTCCCTGGAACATAATTCTCTCATAAGTTCCATGGCCTCACCTAATACATACATTTCAGGATGTCCACACCTAAGTTTTTTTTTTTTTTTAAACTTTCTTTACCATCTGCCAGGTCAACACAGGTATTTTCCCTGCCCTCATTTTGGGTTATCAATTTATTTAGGCTGCTGAGAAGCTACCTTAGCAGCAAGGTTGCCTCATCCTCAGGCCCTTGCCAGAGTGTTAAATCCATGTTTCGAAAAAGTGCCTCAAGCCAATGAATTTTTCTTTAGCTTAAAAATTTTATTAAAAGCTCTGGTTAATGTTTTAATTCTCAAGACAGATTTCCAATGAGTCACCTTGAAGTGATATCTGCAATTGCTGAGACCACCTCAGTTGGGGAGACCCTAACCCAGTGGTGCTAGAGGAATTAAAGACACACACACAGAAATATACATGTGTGAAGTGGAAAATCAGGGATCTAACAGCCTTTTGAGCTGAGAGCCCCGAACAGAGATTTACTCACGTATTTATTAACAGCAAGCCAGTCATTAGCATTGTTTATATATATAGTAACTAAAAGTATCCCTTATGGGAAATGAAGGGATGGGCCAAAATAAAGGATAGGATGGGCTAGTTAACTGCAGCAGGAGCATGTCCTTAAGGTGCAGATCGCTTATACTATTGTTTGTGGCTTAAGAATGCCTTTAAGCAGTTTTCCGTCCTGGACTGGCCAGGTGTTCCTTGCCCTCATTCCAGTAAACCCATAACCTTCCAGCGTGGGCATTATGGCCATCATGAACATGTCACAGTGCTGCAGAGATTTTGTTTATGGTCAGTTTGGTGGCCAGTTTATGGCCAGATTTTGGGGGGCTTGTTCTCAACATGCAATGACATTGCACACACTATTCTCTGCAATCAGCTATGATCAGCTACCACTCCTCATCATCGCTAAAGGATGAGTTCGACACTAACATATTTTAAGAACTGTTGTATAAAGTTGTTAAAGTTTGACTATATTTTCCAAATCCCAACCAAAGTATTCATGTCTCTGCATTCTTATTCGCTCTGGGAATAATGAAAATAGTTTTTCTCTGCACCAAAAATATATTTGATGAAAACAGTTGTGACCAATTATCTTTCAGTTGCTATTCCCATTGCTCCTCAAGTTACCCCAGTTGATTGTGTTTAAAGTTGAGCTTTTTGTTGTTTTATTGATTTTGCTTCCTTTTTAAATAATTTATTGTGGGTGACACATAACCATAAATATGTTATGATATATCTAATTTCATATATTATACCCAATTAGACAGAAATTCATCAGTCTTGCACATGAAATGGAAAAATCTAATACCAAACTTGAGGCAATGTCGTTTTCCTTACTCTGTATTATATGATTCATCACCATCAGATTAATCTTTCTTATGTAAATATGCTTTCTATTTTTATATGTTTTGGGGTATATAGTATAAATATGCTCACATATACATTCATATATGTAAGTATATGAAGCTGCTGTGCATACATGTATGTAAGTGCAAAGGGTAACTTTGTGACAAAATTTATTAAAATTATGTTTCTTGCAAAGTGTAAAATTTTGGTGTTTTTTTTTTTCCATTTAGTGTCGCTTTTTAAAACTGCCTATGCATTATTTCAGCCAATCCTCAGGTAACCACATAATTCATCATCCAAAGCAAGACTTCATTGAGAGTAAAAGAGGGCACTTTTAATATATTTGCTGGGAAAATGGTATGAAGGTAGACCACACTGGATAAAAAAGGATGTACCTTTGGTCTATTTAATCCTCATGCGGTATTCACATTCAGAGAAACAAGTAAAAACAGTCGACACCAGCTGTGGGTCACACAACTTCTAATTGTTAGGTTTCAAATTCAATTCCTGTGTTTTCAATTACTTCTTCTTGCATAACATCTCACTTGCCTGGTTCTAGTCAATACGGCCAGGAATGCTCTTTGCTCATTCTTTCATTGAGTTGACATAGACTTGTTGTGAATTTCTCTTGTGACATTTATATTACTTTACTTGTGATATTGATATCTGCATACTTTTCTTATCTCCATTTCTAAATTGTGTGTAAAACACCTATTTCAAATATAACATTTAACTTTTCATGGTGTCTTAATTGTCTACTGCTTAAATTACCCCCCAAACTTCATGACACTATGCAACAAATATTTATCCCCGTTTTTTCAAGAAAGCTAGTACATGTTTGCAGTTGAATCATTTTCTAAGCCTTTTTTTGGGAGTTCAATGACCCCCTTTCTCACTTATAGTGCAAGCTGGTGGCTAATAGTGTTTCTGCTGATATAAAAAAAGTCTCTGGCCTTTTGTGAATCTGAGTTTTATTCTGTCAGTCAAAAGCTACACCCACCAATCCTTGAAGGGTACTAGTCAGTTTTTATTTAATTTAACAATCCTATATCAACATTATGTCTTTCAGTGACCATAAATACTTCTGTCTTATCTATAAATTTATGAATCAGTTTTACAATCCTATTGTTTTTCTCATTAATTAGTTAAATAAATTGTTGACTCATCCTCTCTCAACTTGTAAGAGAATCAAGTTTTTAAGTGTTTTGAAAAGTATATTTTGAGGACAGATTAAGTCTGAGAAAACAATAAGATTTCTATCATCAACATAATTTTGTTGGTGATGATGGTGTATCTTTTTATTCTGAAATTATGTTTCAATAAAGTTTATAAATGATGAATAGAAATGAATGTCAGTAGAAGACAATAGGATACATAATCCGCCTTAGACAATGCGACCTCTAGGACAAATAATTACTTAGGATAAATCTTAAGTAAGCAGGTAATTGACTGGCTAAGCAGGTGTTCTCTTTCTCTTCACAAAATATCATAAAATTCTTCAGTTAAAAAAATTGATAGACCTTGTTATTAGAACAGTATAGTACAGCTGGCTGGAACTTTCAGATGGAACCTGTCAATATTTAAATATTCCAATTATTGGAGTGTATAGTGAAGAATTCAAGTCTCCCTGGGAGGTATTAAAGATTAATACAATTTTTTTTTGCTCTGTGTAATTTAAAGTTCACATTAAGGAGAAACCTTGTCATCTTGTTATTTAATCAAGACGGTCATTAATTGAGGAACAAGTAGATGAAATAGCTAACTTACTTATCTGGAGAGAGACCACAGTAAGAAATGAGAAATCAAATATCATCACTTCCAGACTAACTGAAGCCCCTCTTGTATTTCAGATATGCAGAGCATACAAAAACTAGATTAAACTTTGATTTTCTACAAGTGTAGGCAACATCCCAAAAAAAAACCCCACTGTAGGCTTAATTTTATGGCATTTTCTGTGCATTGGAACAATTTCAGCAAAAACTCAGGCTCTCAAGCTCAATGACAATTAATGATATTGAAAAAAGTCACATATTATGAAATTCACTTTCGCAAATGGTAATCTGATAAAACAGAAATCTCTAAAAGAGAAAGCTTTCTGCATAACTAATTCTTACCTTAATTCTATAATATAGGGATAAAGGTGCCATCATCTACAGTTTAAGTAACTTATGTAACCATTTTATCTTCTGACCACATTCTAAAAAATTTACTTGAGAAATTCAGAAAAATTTAAGCACACCAACTGTTTCTGATATCCTTTATGCTTGCTTGCCCTTCAGTCACGTTCCAACTCCAGAGTGTGCATAGCCTTTAATCCAGTGTAATAAATCATGAAATGATTTTTTCTCAGCAAGACAAAAGGGACATTACTTGAAATGTTAGCATGGCATTGGAATAGTGGGGAAGGCTGATGCAATTATCTAGAAGGTCTGTTTATTCCGTCTTCATTCCTCTGTACCTGAGGAAAAAAATTATTATTCATCACCGTTAGCTCTAGCATTGCATCAAGAGTGAGATTAGAAAACACTGATTTATAAGGAGAATTGTAGCTGGAATAAGAAATTCAGATAAGCAAAATGACTTAAAGCAAAATGACTTAAACATTTTTTTGTTTTGCTACTCTAGTCTGTTTCTTGCTATCTATGTTTAAGTTATATAATAATTAATATTAAGAGTTTTGCTATTTATATCTATATCAACTCCCACCACAAATATATAACTTTATATTCAGGTGCTGTTTCATCTTTGAAGCAAGAGGATTCTAATATGTAGACATATAAATCATGCTGTCGTATGATAAATGTGCCATAGAACATTAGGCCCCATGTCCTGGGAGGGAAATAAATAGCCTTTGAAGGGTACAGTGTTCTTATAGTCTAAAGCAAATAATGAGGGGTGGAGGTCCTTATCTAGATTTTTACCTTTTTTTTTTTTTTTTTTTTTTTTGAGACAGAGTCTCTCTCTGTTGCCCAGGCTGGAGCGCAGTGGCACAATCTCGGCTCACTGTTGCAACCTCCACCTCCCAAGTTCGAGTGATTCTCCTGCCTCAGCCTCCTGAGTAACTGGGATTACAGGCACGTGCCACCATGCCCAGCTAATTTTTGTATTTTTAGTAGAGACAGGGTTTCACCATGTTGATCAGGCTGGTCTCAAACTCCTGACCGCATGATTCACCCACCTCAGCCTCCCAAAGTGCTGGGATTACAGATGTAAGCCACCGCGCCCGGCCTACCTTTTCAATATAAGTAAAGTTTACTGGGCTTCCTTGAAATAGATAAATTCAAATTTCTTGATTTCATTTATTTTGCAAAAGTATACCAGCCAAATAAAACACTACAGATTGGAATCCATGTGAGCAGAATGCAATACGAATCTTGCTGCTACAAGGGTGCACTCCTTTTCACGCATGCTCTTGGACCTTTCCTGTCTTTCAGGCTACATGTTTTGAGATGAAGAATAATTTATTAGTTAGCAGAGCAATGCCATATTACCAATATGACTGATTTGAATTGAAAAATCAAAGTATTTTGTATTGCCCTTAAAGTAATCTGCTGAAAGAGACAGACGGTAAAACAGGTGTAGGGGCTCATACAATAGACATATGCAGACTTTCTCTGCACACTAATTACAACATAAAATGCCAATGAGAAAAAAAAAGAAAAGAAAAAACACGAACAGGATTTAAAATACCTGAGGAGCATTTTATAAATTATAGTACTTAATCCTGGTAAGCAGGAAGCTGTAATCAGTCTATTTTACTAATACTTAAGCAAGGTAATACCATTGTGAGCCATTTGAATCTCCAGACAAATCATAATTCCTTTAGTACGTCTTCTAATTCCTTTTGATAAGATTATCCCCAAGTTCTTTAAAGTATATTTTCTTTTTATAAAGGAGACCTGGATTAGAGTCACAGATTCCTAACTTCAACTTTCCTGCCACAGAGGGAGGGACAAATTTAAAACATTCTTGTTAAGGTGTATTATAACTAGTCGATTTAACGTTATTCAGAAATGTTCAGAATTATATAGAGAATGGTGATATTTTTAATTTAAAAAAAGCATATGTTACAATTTAAAGTTCATCTGTGAAATCGATAGTTACGTTTTTAATCACATTTCAAATTTTGACCATTAAACCTTCCTATCAAGAGCTATGTATAAAAGCTCTTTTACATCTGAGCTGTTTTTAAAAGTAAACATTGGGCCAGGCGTGGTGGCTCATGCCCGTGATCCCAGCACTTTAGGAGGCTGAGGCGGGTGGATCACGAGGTCAGGAGATAAAGACCATCCTGGCTAACACGATGAAACCCCATCTCTACGAAAAATACAAAAAATTAGTTGGGCGTGGTGGCTGGCACCTGTAGTCCCAGCTACTCGGGAGGCTAAGACAGGAGAATCGCTTGAACCCAGGAGGCGGAGGTTGTGGTGACCCGAGATAGCGCCACTGTACTCCAGCCTGGGTGACAGAGCAAGACTCCGTCTCAAAAAAAAAAGGAAACATTGATAAGCCAAGAGTTAAAAAAATACATTTCCTTGCAATAAAAGTATGGTAAAATGTCACTAAAATACCGTAAATTCAATTTGTATACTATTAATTATAGTTTTCAAGCTAGAATTAATAAGAACCCTGGTACCTATTTTTGAATCTTAATGAGATACCCAGCAAGGTGCCAAGGTTATTCTTTGGTAAATATGGACAAGATATGAAATATGAAATCACCTAAATTTAAGATAAATAAATTTTAGAGGTCATTGGGTCCAACCTCTTTAATTTGCACAGGAAGTTTAAACTGGGAAAGACATAGAATATTTAAATATCCAGGCATTTTCCCAGCACTGGAAATAAAGGCCAAACCCTTCAATGATGAATATATGTTGCAAGTCGTTTTGATCTGATAGCAAATATGCTGATTCATATTTTCTATTGACTAATCCACATGACATTGCATTACATACTAATCTAAAGGAAAGGCATTCTGAATCACCTCCTTTGTACAAGAGCAAATCTGGACTTGCAAAGAGATTTGCAAATATGAGCTAGTGCTAACACTGCTAAATCTAGTGCCTAGGAAGTTAGCAATGAAGAGCAGACAGATCTCATCCCTGCCTTGCTAACAATGAAATATCAAAGCAAGTCCTCAAGGATCTTACTTGCATTAAGGGCCTTTTGGTCTTGTGATGGGGGAAACTGAGGCAGACGCTTCTGAACTGGAAATGGGAACTCAAAGTATGATGATAGGGTCCCATGATAAAAGAGGGTTAAAACATTTTTAGTTCTTCAGAAATATGCTCTAGGGCTATAGGAAATGTTCCCACAATTAGATGGAAGTGAGAGGGCACTACAAGGATCTAGAGGAAGGTAAAGTAAATAGCATTTATTTAGAACTTACTACATATCAGACACTAAGCTAGATTGCTTACATTAAAATATTTTCTCGACTCCTCAAAATTCTATGAAGTAGATTATTTTTCTCTGAATGTGTGAGTTTAAGTTCCTTTGGGAAGGCCACACATAGAATACATATGTCTACTACTGGGTAGGAATGATTTCTACTCCAATCCTAATAGAGCCCAAATCAGCTATGCTTATACAATAGTGATAAAATGCACTCTCTCCAGGGCCAGACTAGCTGGGTCCAATGCTGGCAGGCCAGCTGAATGATAGAGAAGTCACTTCCTGTAAGCATTATTTTTCTCTGCTGTAAGACAGAACTGAGAGAGTGTTTGTGGAAGGGAAACGAAGTAATGGGGTGCAGATCTTAGACCAGTGCCAGGCACCCAGTGAGATCTCAGCCCGGGGCTCTTGCTTGTATTATGCATCTTTCCAGCAGAGGGAGCAATAAACCTATAAAAGCAGGATTCTTGAGGGACCCAAAGGCCCAATCTCCTCAGAGGGACAATGGGAAATGTTACAACTGAGGGAAACCCTGTTTCCTCTTGGAGAAAGCATTATGATGGCTCATAGCAAACAGTTTGATTTGGAACTAACTTCAGAAGACCCAGAAAACCAGTACAAGATATGGAGACTACAGAAATCTGTAAGAGGAACACTGATACATGGAAGGCCAGCAACCCTCACAGTGGGGACCAGAACAGCCAGTGTGAGTCAGCAGAGCAGGGCTGCCTGCAACATTTCCTCAGCTCATCACAAACTTCCCAATATGGAGGGAACTGAACTCCTGAGGCAAGGTGGGGGAATAATAATGATAATAGCTAGCACAAACGTTATCATTTCAGAATAGTGTCCTAAGTTAGAAGGAAACTGAGTGGTTAAGTAGCCTTCCCAAGGTCTCAAAGTTGAAAGTGATGAAGCTGAGAGTCTTACTCATTACGGGTTTCTATGGAGGTCCAGAGACACCATCTTAGCTCCCTGATGCTCTCCTGTGTCCCAGTGAAAGAGTGTCTTAGTCTCCCCAGGGGTCATGGCTTTGAAAAGGAGAGTGTGACACAGAAGAGGAATCTTGTTTTTCTAATTTGCTGACTCAAGTTTTTTCAGGATCCCTCTACAATAAAGATACAGAAGATTATTCTCTATATACCCCAACCTCTGTCCTTCTCCAGCCTCACCCCAAAAGTGTTTTTGTTTGTTGTTTTTGTATAATTATGCTTCGGAGTTATGGTTAGAAAGTTCTTCAATGGAAACAAACAAACAAAAAAGATTTGTTGATGCTTGTATCATTGAGGTTCAGTGAAAGAAGCGGAAGCACTAAGAGATATATACATATATAGTAATTTTTAACAGATAGTTGACTTCTCAGAATTACGGAAGTGGGCTTAGTAGTGTCTGTAAATGGTCACTTTTATGTCTTGTCAGAGATGTTGGAACCAGAGCGACTCCATCTTGAATAGGAGCTAGGTAAAATAAGGCTGAGACCTACTGCGCGGCATTCCCAGGAGGTTAGGTATTCTTAGTTACAGGATGAGATAGGAGGTTGGCACAAGATACAGGTCATAAAGACCTTGCTGATAAAACAGTTTGTAGTAAAGAAGCTGGCCGAAACCCACCAAAACCAAAATGGTGATGAAAGTGACCTCTGGTCATCCTCACTGCTCATTATACTCTAATTATAATGCATTTGCATGCCAAAAGGCACTCCTACCAGTGCCATGACAGTTTACAAATGCCATGGCAATGTCAAGAAGTTATCCTATATAGTCTAAAACATGGAGAGACCCTCAGTTCCAGGGTATAAGGATAAAGATTTTACCCTTTTCCTGGGAAAACTTATCAATAATTCATCCCTCGTCTAGCATATAATCAAGAAATAACTATAATTATACCAATCCAGCAGCCCATACCACTGCTCTGCCTATGGAGTAACCTTTCTTTTATTCCTTTACTTTCTCAATAAACTTGCTTTCACTTTGCACTATGAAATCGCCCTGAATTCTTTCTTGCACGAGATCCGAGAACCTTCTTTGGGGGTCTGGATCAGGACCCCTTTCCTGTAACAGTCTGATGAGGAGCTCAAATTCCATAGATCAGACAATCAGGATGGGAAAATGGATGTGAAGTAAGACACAGAAAGAAAACACTGGCACCCAGAAATGCAAGCCTCTGAACTTCGTAGAATGGGTGTCTAAAAAAAGCTGGGACATTTATTCAACACACACACCTACCTAGAAGTCAAAAAACCTGAACGCTTCCAAAGAAATGTGGAACAGTTGCAGGCCTGACTGCTGCCTCACAACAATAAAGTGAACCAGCAAATAAGAGATAGTGTGTGAGAGTAAAAATGGCTGTTGCTGTGCTTCTGCCCTCCAAATAATCCCAGAAGAATCTCTCATGTGGCCATCCTAACCAGTAACATACCAGAAGAGAATTCTGGGAAATGTAGTTCAGTCGAGTCAAAGTGACTCAAGGCAAAGTGACCACAATCAGCCTCTTTTCGATTTGGCATACATCCACATTTCATTAAACCATACTTAACCTCCAAATAAAGGTAATAACAAAGTCAGGCCTCTGCCTACCAAATATACAATATCTTGAGGACAATCAAAAGGCAAGCTCACCTGGAAATGCGTGTCCAGAAAGGCAGTGTGAGGAGGTTTGTGGATCAACTCCCCAGTCAAACAGCCATATTTGGTAAAAATTACTTTTTAAAAAATTAAATCTTGAGACATTGTCCAAATACATACATTAAAAATGAAGAAATATTTATTCAAGAAAATCTGTTAAACTGTGGCAAGAACAGCAAGAGTCTCTGGCATTTGAGCCACGACGTGCCCATTGCTGTCCCCTCCATACCTGAGGTGATAAGAAAGCCACTTTAGGTGAATGTGGCCAAAAACAGAGATCCCTCAGCTCGAGGGTTGTGCTCTCTCTCCCCAGGATGCACAAGCCAGCAGCATTTATCATCTTCCATAGCTCTGCATTGGCCAAGGTAAATTCCAGATGAGTGCAAACAAAGGGTCAAGGATCTCTAAGCAGCTCCCACTCTCAGGACATAGGCTCTAGCCCAGGAGCAGCAAGCTGAGAATACTGAGGTTCCAATCACCTTCACCGCAGCTCACTTATTGGATAGAGGCTGCAGACCAGGAGAGGCAAGCCAAAAAGACAAAGAATGACCAACCCTAAGTGGTACACTGCTCAAAATGTAAGGCAGGGGTTCCCAGGGACCAGCACCAGTCTATGGCCTGTTAGGAACCAGGCTGTACAGTGGGTGAGGGAGCATTACTTTCTGAGCCCCGTCTCCTGTCAGATCCGCAGTAGCATCAGATTCTCATAGGAGCTCAAATCCTATTGACAACTGCACATGAGAGGGATCTAGGTTGCATGCTCCTTATAAGAATCTAACTAATGCATTATTCTGTGAGGTGGAACAGTTTCATCTGAAAACCTCCCCATGCCATTGCTGGAAAAATTGTTTTCCACAAAACCCATCCCTGGTGCCAAAAAGGTTGGGAACTGCTGATGTAAGGGATTCCTCCAGGAAAAATGACCCACTGTCCCAACTCCCCACTCTGGAGCAGTGACTCAGAGCTTTGCACAGAGAAGAGGTGAGGCATAAGAACAGAATGCTGTGAAGGTCACTCCAAAGGAACTGACTTTATATATGACAGAATATGGGAAGGTTCATCACTAAAGAAGCTTTCAAAAACAAAGAAGATTTTGGTAGTAAGCTATTATTGGGAGGCTGATTGCTTCATCAGAGGCAGAAGCTATTTGAAAGCTAGTGTACAAAAAACAGAAAATAAAAGGGAAAATAGTGGCAAGGTAGTCTATAAATTCATACGTGGTAGTTTTGACAGAAACACTAAGGAAATCTAAAGCAAATTCATATTCAGTGTGTCTATTCCAGTAAAAATGAATGCCTTCCATAATCAAAGCAGCCCATTGCCATCAACCTTCCCCCATGTAGCTTGCTGATACCCTTGGGGAATGGTGACGTATCAGTGTGATTTCACTGGATGACTGATTGGGCACTCATTAGTGGCTATGGTCATATTGACCTCAGTAAGTGGAAATACATGTATATAACCTCCATCCTACCCCCATGACCACTTTATTCATCAACTGATTACATGAGGCCTGAGGCAGACTTATTCACCAAAGGAATCATTCTCTTTCTTATTATACTCCTTCTATAGTGAAGTCACTCTTTGGTGACCATCCACACACAAATATCTCCAAAGCTTATGCCCATTTGACCATCCAGCAAATGCATCCATCAGACTGCATTAGCTGCAGTCTGAGTTGCTATACACCCATCCTTTTGGCCATCTCTCCTTTCAAACTAAATGGACAGCCAGGTATAAACCCTGAATTTGTGCCCACTGGAAGAACTTTCTTTCCTCACTCTCCTTCAGGGCCTTCTCAGAGGAGGGCTGTAGTGCAGCAGTCATCCCTCTTGGACTAGTTCCTGAATTTTCCTTCCTCAGGAAACTGAGCATAGGGATCTCCCCATCAATCCTCAAAAACAGGTTGAGAAAGAAAAGACACTGCTTCTGAAGTAGGAGCCATGGTTGGCTATCAGGGGAACCTACCCCCAATATTTCAACATAGGCTCTTTCTATTTTCCATAAGTGTTGGCCAGCTGAGAAATAAAGAGAAAGAGTACAAAGAAAGGAATTTTACAGCTTGGCCTCCGGGGGTGATGTTGCATATCGGTAGAACCTTGATGCCCACCTGAGTGGCAAAAAAAGCAAGTTGTATTAAGGATTTCAAAAGGGGAGGGGGTGTACGAACAGGGAGTAGGTCACAAAGATCGCATGCTTTGAAGGGCAAAAGGCAGAACAAAGATCACATGCTTTTGAGGAAACAGGACAAGGGCAAAATCAGAACTACTGATAAGGGTCTGTGTTCAACTGTGCACATATTGTCTTGATAAACATCTTAAACAAAACGAAACCAGGTCCGAGAGCAGAGAACCGGTCTGATCACAAATTTACCACGGTGGAGCTTCCCAATCCTAATAAGCCTGAGGGTACTGCAGGAGACCAGGGTGTATTTCAGTCCTTATCTCAACCTCATAAGACAGACACTCCCAGAGTGGCTGTTTATAGACCTCCCCCCAGGGAATGCATTCCTTCTCCAGGGTATTAATTTTTAATATTCCTTGCTAGGAAAAGAATTTAGCAATATCTTCCCTACTTGTGCATCAGTTTATAGGCTCTCTGCAAGCAGAAAAATATGGCTCTATTTTGCCCAATCCTGCAGTCAGTCAGACCTTATGGTTGTCTTTCCTTGTTCCCTGAAAATCACTGTTATTCTGTTCTTTTTCAAGGTGCACTGATTTCATATTGTTCAAACACACGTTTTACAATCAATTTGTACAGTTAACGCAATTATCACAGTGATCCTGAGGTGACACACATTCTCAGCTTATAAAGATAACAGGATAAAGAGAGCAAAGACAGGCATAAGAAATTATAAAAGTATTAATTTTGGGAACTGATAAATGTGCATATTAAAATGAAATCTTCACAATTTATGTTCAGAGATTGAAGTAAAGGCAGGTGTAAGAAATTATAAAAGTATTATTTGGGAATAGATACATGTCCATATTAAAATGAAATCTTCACAATTTATGTTCCTCTGCCACACCTCCAGCCAGTACCTCCATTCGGGGTCTCTGACTTCCCACAACAGGTGTCCAGGCAACTTTTTCACACAACTTACTTGTGCCCTCAGGGCCCAGTTCCATCTGATGATGGAGTGCTGGTGTGCATGCCTGACTTTATGGTATGATGTGTAGGATTCCACCCAGATCATGAAGGGCAGCCCAGGTCACATGGTAACTAGGCAAACCATGGGCAAATGTTCAGTTTCTACTGAGATTCAGTAGCAAACCAAAAGCTGTTCTCAGAAGAAGACCATAGTCTTTCTGCAGAGAATAGCCTGGCTTTGCTCCAAGATCCTAAGTGCTTTGTTGTGTGTCACATTTAGGGGCCTGATGTAAGCTCCAATAACTTCTCTATCTGTCATTGACACTTTGAGCATCAATGGATTTGCTATGTCATGTGGTCCAAGTGGCAGAGCAGCTTGCTCAGCAGCTGGACCTGTTGCAAAGCATTCCTTTGTTCTGAGCTTCACTCAAAGTTACTGACCATCAATAAGTGTGTCAGTGTACCACACACAAATTCCAAAGATACCCATCAGGGTTTTGTTCATTTTTGTTAGTGATTGAATGAGCCATATACAGTAGCTGCTTCTCCACATTGAAAGGGATATCTCAGCACGGCCCATACCACTGAATAACTGGAAATTTTGCCAAGCTAGCATACTAATTTTTTGTGAGATTTATTTCTCATCATCTGGAATGTAAGTGTCCTACTGATGTGCTCCTTCTTTAATATCTGACTCAGTCAGAATTATATAATCAATATAATGGATGAGTATGTTCTCTTGTAGAACAGAACTGTGATCAGGATTCCTGGGCCAGAGATTATAACTTTTTGCTGGGGAGCTGCTATATCCCTGAAGTAGGATAAAGTGTACTATTGGCCTTGCCAGATGAAAATACACTGTTTTTTTATAGTCTTTATGCAGGTCAGTAGCTATATACCAGATAGCAGGGGATGTGTTGCCTTGCTCCAGAAATGAAACAGCAGCTGCAATTTGAGTTTCCATTCAATTAAGTTTACTTAATTCACTGTCATTCTCTGAGATCCATCTGTCTTCTGCATAGGCCAGATAAGCCAGTCAACTGGTGATGTGGTGGGAATCATAACCGCTACTTCTTTCAAGTCCTTGTTCATGCCACTAATGTCTGTAGTGCTTCCAGGAATATAGTATTTCACTTAGTTTGCACCCAATTCATGAAGAGGCAGTTCTAGTGACTTACCTCACTTCACAGGTCAGGAAGCAAGTTATTGGGTATGCCTTTTCCAATTATGCATTTCAGAAGTGGGTAAATGATGACAGAGGATGTTTGGGAAACAACTGGATCCACTGTATGAGAACCTAAGCCAAAATCCATTGATCACCTGACCTCCAAAAGTCCCTTATTTGACTGGTGGACCACAGTGACATCTTGAATTTCCAGGACTTAATGTGATTTCAGAGCCAGTATCCAGTAATTCCCTTAAAATATGCAAAAACCGTGGTCAATGGATATAGGTCCCATGGAGCAATGCTGGGCAGTGATTAGCATGATATATTTCTGGCAATGTGGCAAGATCTTTCCTCAAGAGGACCCAGCTTTCCTTTCATTCAAGGGGATCTGAGTATGCACAGTGGCTCAAGTTCGGGAAATGATTAAGAAGCTGTGGCTCTGTTTTCATAAATCAAGGTCACTAGACTTAAAGCTTTTCTGCTTATAAAATCAAGACTTCAGTACCACCTACAGTTGATTCTTGTTATTCACAGTAGTTATGTTCTATAAAGTCACCATGAATACTGAATTAGCAAATACTGGACCATTCCTCTTAGGAGAAATACAGCATTAGGTTCCTGCAAACCTCTGGTCATAATTTTTTGTCAATTGATCAATGTATAACCTTATTTTATACGTGTTTCTCTTTAAAGATACTTGACCTAATGGCCAAAACCATTACAGCTCATTCCTGAGCAAAGCTTATCTAACATATGTATTTTTTTTGTAAGGCACAGCATAGCCTTCCTGCAATAAGCAACACTACACAGCACTTTAGTACTATGATGGGGGCCATTTTAAACAGCAAAATCAATCATTAACAAAAAGCCCAAAATGCAGAAAATGTGCCACTACACAGAACATGAAAAGAACACTTGTTTACAGCATGAGAGCTGAGACAAGAAGGCATAGCTCGGCCTTCTTTGACCTCAACTGGGAATACATGTGTCTGTGAATCAATTTTTTTGCCATTCTGCACACATGTATGTCCACAAATGACCTCAAAAGCAGTGTTAGTGTTAATTTTGATGTTAAATGAACTTTAGCAAGTAGGTGAATTTGCAAATACATAATTAATGAATAATGAGAATTAACTCTATTTTAGTTCATGGAACACCAAAGTTAATTATTCAATGCCAAAGAGTTTTGAGCTATACCCTTCTGATTATGACTTTGGTTCTGCTATTATGATAAGCATGCCCACTTTGTCTTTGTCAATTAAGTGCTCCCATTTGTCCCCTGACACCGTGAAACCTCATCATCCTCATTACTTCTAGGAATCCCAGTTTGATGGCAGCAGTCCCATGGTAAGATCTGGTCTACAGAGAAGAACCATCACAGAACTCTCCAATAATATATTTATCAAAGCCATGTGGAAGAGAGTATCCTCTGGACCATCCCAGGATGGTAAGCAGATCCTACATGATAAATCCATTCTAGCATTTCAATTTTCATAAGGCTTTGAATTCCTTGTTCTTCTATGTATGAAGAAGATTTTGATATTTTAATGTTACTTAGTGTAGGCTACATTTAGATCTATGTATCAGTTAAGCCACCAACAAAGGGTTTAGAACAGTTTCTAGCTGCTCTCAAGCTAAGACATTAAATTTGGAATTTTTGCTAAGTAGGCTCATATCATTAAATTCATCCTGACCCAATTTAATATTTTGTCCCTAAAGTTCCTTTTCCACAGATATTCTCCAGAGTTTTGTGACTATAAATTGGAAAAATCATGCAGTTCTTTCTGTCTGTATTATACCTCTTCATAGGTTATGCTTTTACCATACCCATTGGTGTCTACTGGAACTTGAGTTTGATTCTAGGTCTAGAAGCAAGGAAAGGATGTGGAGGTACATCCTGAGAAGGATCAGCAGTACCTTGGCAAGTCAACCCACTCAGGGGAAGCCTTTACAGGTTCTTCAGACAAGGAGAGGCTGACCACCTCAAGCAAGAATAGAAGGGCTGCTTTAACTGACAAACAAGGCTTGGGGAAGTATAGGTGATCAAGCACTGCAGCATCCTCAAATCTGTTCATATGTCCCTACCCCTGTTTTCACAAACCTACTCCTTCCCTAATCAATGCCTTAACTTTAACAAGAGACCTTGTGAGATCGGGGAATCATTTGCATTGCAATTCAGTCACCATCAAGATTAAAATTTGATTTTGATTTTCACAAATCTCAGCTCTATAACTACAAAACATAGAGGAATCATAGAAGCTTTCCAGTCCCTTGTGCAGACTTTGAGCTGGAAATGTAAATTTCTGCACTTTTCATGTATTTTCCCCCCAAGGTCTCCAGCATAGTTATAAGCAACCAACCAATGCAGTTATATTCATTTTTTTAGTAAAAGCTTTTATGACAGCAAATACATGATCACCAGAGCCTGGTTGTCTGTAAGTACTTGATTACAAGTATATAAAAGTGATAATTTATGTAACTGCTTTTCCATTGCATGACATAGTCTAGCCCTCTCTACCACTAGAAACATATAATGACCTTCATATGTAATCAGATCAAAGAACTAATTTCAGAAAACCCAGAACAAAGTCAGATTAATCACTCTTAAGATTCTGTTCTTCTAGAACTATGTCTGCTACCAAACCAGTATCAGACTTTCATTAGAGAAGCAGTATAAATATGCATATAGATACAGATAGATACTAAGCAACTTAATATGGAGATTTGACCTTATGAAATCTGGGGAGCTGATTAAGCAATTGTCTGTGCATTTAATTCTAAACCTTGAAGTCCACTATGCAAGCAATTGGGAAGGAAAGATGGACTTAATGTAGTAGAAAGAAAGAACCACCTGGAACTCACAAGCATGAGCTGGAGCCCACAAGGACAAACTGAGACCTGTTAGTCCTGTTTGCGTGTTTGACCTTGGTGAAAAAGGTGTCCTGCAGAGGCAAGGGCCCACTTTCATGGAGCTAAGCACATAGACCCAGGAGTCAGAGAAACTAAAGAAGAATCTGGCAGAAGACAGAGCAATTGCCAGCCTCACTAATGCCTCACACCAATATATGAGACATGTCAGTAACCTGTCAGTAACATATGTGACCTACGGAGTGGTTAATGCTTCATCTCCAGACTCCAAATCTCTCACAAGAATATATCTTGATCGTATCATAACTAGAAACATGCAGGAAAGGACATTTCAGAAAATTTAGTTCATCCTTGCAAAGTCAACACATTACAAAGCCACCACAATATCATTGAAACTCCACTCTGAAGAATGTAACATTCAGAGCCAGATGAGATTGCTGGTGCCCATTCCTGGAAAGACAACAACAACAAAAAATGAGACAAGCTGGTTTAATTACAAAGGGAATGGGCAGGATGAAACAGGCCCCTCAGGAAGGGAGACATAAAAAAGGAACAAAGAAGGAGTCAAAAAAAAGATACTTCTAGCACTACTTCAAAGTGGTCTCTATAGTGACTAAATGTGATCTGAAAGGAAAAGTAAAGAAATGTTTACACTCTGGACTCCAGATACATTTCTAGGCAGCTTGAGTAAGCCTGGATTCTTTCAAGTGAAGAGCTGAATCTATACGCCTTTTCCAGCTTTATAAATTCTAATAGCAAATTTATAATTCGTGATGCAGGATTTTTCTCTCCTTAGTTCAGCTAAAATCCAGATTCTTGTCTCACAACCAGAAAGAATTAGGCACACGGATACATTGAAAGGTGAGGGGGATGGAATTTATTAAGTGAAAAGGAAAACTCTCAACAAAAAGATGAGTACCTCGTGCAAGTTTTCCACCTCACAAAACCTGCATACCAGGCCACCACGCAGGAGCTGAAGAGGCCAAACAAGCTCCTGCCCTGCATAAGGTTTGAATTCCTGGTGGCTCCACCCCATTCTCCCAGTGCACATGTGGGCCCTTAGTCTAACACACTACATTGATTTATTTCCCTTACTGAGCATGTGTTAAGGGATGGAATTTTTCACCATGGGCATGTTTAGGCAAACTGCCTGTGCACAATGACTTGGGCAGCATTTGGCTGTCTCCTGCCTCTATCATTAGGACACAAAATATGTTCTTCTCTCATATAAAATGCTTCCTCTTGCATGCCTTCAGAAACTTTTTTTAGCCAGAGCACTAGCTTTATGCAAAACCATCAACACTATCCAGGCAATCTTAGACCCATAGTAATTTTACTAGGACAAAGATCCCTGCTATAGTGAGGAAACCAAGTTAAAGCAATTGATCCAGAGTCATTAGCACTCAGCTAAAATTGCCAAGATCATTATAGGACTGAGACTACAAAGGGAGTGGCCAGTGAGTGAAGAGGTGTGGAGTTCCCAAAATGACAATTATCAGCATAGTGCTCTGACTCATTTTCAATATCTCATTACCAACTTGATAGCAAGAGAGCCTGTGTGATCAGCGTGGAATGTGAAGACATTAAGAAGTGAATGTTATTATCTACAAAGTTATAGAAACAGAAGTAATTTAGACACACTACTTAGAAAATGTAAAGTCCATAGGTGAAAAAATTTAAAACATAAGTCTGGTTCAAAGACTGAAAATATTGACATTCTGAAAAATAAATAAAACAAATTTGACATTCAAAATAAAACAAGAGGCCGGGCGCGGTGGCTCAAGCCTGTAATCCCAGCACTTTGGGAGGCCGAGACGGGCGGATCACGAGGTCAGGAGATCGAGACCATCCTGGCTAATACGGTGAAACCCCGTCTCTAGTAAAAATACAAAAAACTAGCCGGGCGAGGTGGCGGGCGCCTGTGGTCCCAGCTACTCGGGAGGCTGAGGCAGGAGAATGGCGTGAACCCGGGAGGCGGAGCTTGCAGTGAGCTGAGGTCCGGCCACTGCACTCCAGCCTGGGCGACAGAGCGAGACTCCGTCTCAAAAAAAAAAATAAATAAAATAAATAAAACAAGAAAATACATAGTTTTGTTTGTCAGATTATTTCAATTAACTAACACTTGCTAATGGAAATAACATTTTTAGTTACATATTGTTATGTAGCCTCATATGTAGATGTAGAAAAAACAACAATTTGGTGGGATACTTTTAAGACCAATTAAGGAATGAGCTATGAGTCTCATTACAGTCTTTCATTCTGAATTTAACATGCAAATAAAAAAGTAGGCACTACCAAACTTATAGCCAACCCTTTCAACTATTTAGCCACATCACCTTGATCAATACCTATAGAATAGACTTTATACTCCTCAAAGTGATTTGCAAAGCAAAGACACTTTTTCGGAGAGGAGGGGTCAATATCCTTCTTGAAACTCATAAAAGTGATTTAAAGGAGTGTTTCAAGTCCAAATTGTCTTTCCCTTTCATCACACTGGAGCACCTTGTTAAACAGCAAGTAATGGTAAAAGAGCATTTAACAATCTGCTCCACGCACACCTCTTTTCCAGCCAAATTGCACCTATAAAGCTAAAACAGAACCTCTCTAGATTCTCAACAAACACGAACTGAATATTTTATGGTTTGTGCAGTAGTTACAATGTGTTGCCATTTCTTAATTAGCACATATATGGATGCCTTTCTTTCATCTCACGTTATTATTGTCGCAGTAATTCAATAAAAGTATCCTAAGCATTTACATTGTGGAGTATTTTTATGATTTATACCAACAGAATGGCATACACAGTGTTGTACATCTGCTTTAAAAGTCATCACTTTATTTCATATTCTCATATCCCTTTTAAGAACAAGAAATATTGTAGTTTTCAGGGCATGCTTTTACTTTTTATCATTTCTGTCTATCTGTGAATTTCATTCTTTCACATATTCCTTAACAATCCTCAAATCAATTCTGCTGAATGGTGGCAATGTTCTTCTGAAATCTCTCATGATAGAATAATGAATTGTCTGCTTAATTCACTCCATTAGATTTTTATTTTAAAAAGTAAGCAACATTTTCCCCTGTCTGGTCACTAACTAGATTTACACTCAGCCTCTTCAAAATGACTCATGAATAGTCAAAAGTACAAGTCTTCTGTAGAGAAAGAAAATATATGTGTAAAGGAAAATTATTATAACATCTTTTTAGCATTGATATAGGAGGGGAGCAGGGAAGTGCTGAGAAGGAAAAATGTGGTCTCTGGCTAGGCTCCACCCCAGGCCTGTGCCCACGACCTAGGTGAGGACAACCACTCCTGCTCTGGCGTGGAAACGTTGCATTTCCCAAGACCACTCTGGCCTGCCATGCCCCCATCCTGTGCCTATGAAAACCCCGAGACCCTGGCAGGCAGAGACACAAGCAGCTGGACATCGAGAGGAGCGGGTTGGCAGAAGAAGACACAAGCAACTGGGCATCGTCCTGCTTCAGTATGACATTCTTCTAAACCATTTCTAACTTCAAAGGTCAAGGAAACAGGGTTCAGTTGAACAAAATCATCATGTAAAACAAGTCCTTAGACCTTCAAGTTGTTTCCCTTTACACTGTTCCACCTATTTGTAACAAAATAGAGTCCTAGGGATTTGCTTTGGCTCTGAGACTTCTTCATTTGCATAGCCCTGCTCTACCTGCTTGTCTGTCTTTGCATTTATCCTGCAACCTCTCTACTTGGCCTCCCGTAAACATGTAATAGAAGCAGCAAATAGCAACTTCAGAAAAATGATAAATAGATTTTTTTGAGTACTATTTGGTGTTTATAGCATCAAAATTAGAAATATCAAATAAGAGATTTGGGGATGATATTCAGTTAACTTTAAGGTGTTGTTTGAGTGATCAGCAGAGAAACCAGAAGTAGGAGACAGAGGCTGAGCTCTGGTCTGGGCCACTGGATGACTACTAGCAGAGTGAGAGGTATTTTAGAGTACAGCATTCTAAGCACCCACATTTATTGTTTCCCAACCAGTTCCTAGAAAAATCTCTGTGAATACAAGAGAAATGGAAGGACTATAAGCCCTGTTTTAATATCGAGAAACAGAAAGCCAGACTTACCTTAATAACGGATAGGAACACATCCTTTCTTTCCCTCTACTAAAAATTTCAGAAAGGAAGAATGACAAGGACCACACAGTGAAAGGGAGAACAACATCAGAGTTGGAAGAGAACAGCAGTGTGGTTCAGGTCAGCATGACTGTCAGAGTAACACGAACAGCAGATAACCCCAGTGATCAGAGATATAAATGCAGACCATCAGTTATAGAAAGGCAAATTTTAAAGACTACAAAAGAAAATGGACAAAACATTCAAGATTCCATAGAAGGAATAATTATTATAATAATGATTGCTGATACTTCAAATTTGCCAAAAGCTGTCTTAAATATTTTGCATATATTATTTCATGTAATATCCAAGCCTTTCCTATGGGATAGGGACAGTTATTATTCACTCTATATGGATGAGGAAATTGAAGGATAATGAGCTTAAGTTTCTTACCTATAGGTGCTTATCAAAAGAAAAATAATATGCTGAACTTTGAAAGGTGGACTTTTAGATGCAGTCTGCGCAGATTCCTGGCCACAGGAAAGGGGAGGCTTGGGTTTGCATGCCCAGGTCCTCCACCTTAAGTATTCAGGCACTCTTTTTGACATCATTGCTATTGTTACTTAGATGTATCTGCTTGGTTGCCTTTTCCCATTCTGCTATTTAAAAACTGAGTAAACACAGGTGGGTAACAGAAAATACAACTTAATCATGGTGGTCAATAGTAGTAGTGGCTATTTTTTATTTTGTTATTCATTCGCTTATCTATCTATTCATATATTGAACAAGATACCCCACCGTTTACTTCATTTACCCAGCATGTGTCCTAAGTGGTGAGTAAATAATCCATTAGCACTTTCAGGCCTATGTGCCCACCTCCTTTCTCAGAGGAAGCCATGTACAGCCTGTAATAGTACATGTCTTGATTATTTGCTTCCCAATCACTAATTCAGTAATACAGAAAGAAGGTCACAGTTGCTACTACAATATAACTATTAATATATTTTTAGTAGTTCTTTATGTTCACAGTGAAAATATTTCAATATCAAAATAAAAGGCACAGTTCTGTTGGAACTAATATGCTGATAATTAATATTTGATAAAATGGTTTTTCCAAAACATTACTGAAATACCAATCTGAGTCACACAAGCACACATACTCAAAAAGATTTTGAATTATCAAATATTTGCAATAAAGTGCAAATGAATAAACATCAGCATGCAAAGAGGGAAAAGCATAATTCTGTAAGACAACTGAAAATTCAGCAAATGTTAAATGCCATTCAGACTTCGTTACATATGAAAAACATTCACCAAGAGATAAATCAGTTCATATATATCCCCACACAGGTACACCACCTAAAATGTACTGATCAGTGACCAAAATCAATATAGTTATATAAGTTCTATACATAAGCATGCAAAATTGTTATGCTGTTTTACCAGCAAGTGACTTAGTTGACCTGAAATGGAAATAAATCTACAATCTACTGCCTCATTTTTCTTCACACCGCCTGATTTTGAAGATGCAGAGTAAATTGAAGGTCACTCAGTGACTCATATCTAAACACCGCATGGTTAATCCTGAACATCTACTTCCTGAGAGATTGAACCAATTATGCTCTGAGCTCCACGATCGATAAAACGTACTGGAGTCTTGAATCCATTGAAGTGTTTTAAAATTCAGCCAGTATAACCCTTCCTGCAAGTATTCCACTGCCATTTCCCCAGTGTGTGAGCTCTCCCAGCAGCTGACACAAAGTAGCTGCTCCACACTTTAAAAAGAGAGCACCAGTTGCCAGACTTGAAATTGCAGTGGGGATTACAGCAAATTCCCAAACCTCCCCACAGCAGAAACAAGCAGCTAGTCTCATATGTTAGAATAGCAAAATAAGATTGAGGAGACCAAAATTTTTATACCATAGAATCTTTTGTAGCAACTATTAGGTAACATTGATAAGACTTGAAATTAAGGATATTTGGCCATAATAGCAGCTGGGAAGAAAAGTAAACACTTGTAAGTAGGACAATGAATGGCGTGCGTATGTGCACAAACACACATATATATTCAGCCTTAAAGACTGACACACTAGTCATCTACCACATGAATAGATCTAGAAGACATTAGGCTAAGTAAAATAAGCCAGATACAGACAGAAAAATATTACGTGAGCTCACATGTGGAATCTAAAAAAAAAAAAAAAAAAAAAAAATCAAACATATTGAGCTAGATAATAAAACAGTGTTACCAGGGCAGAGGAAAGAGAAAATGAGGATATGCAGTCAAAGGATGCAAAGTAGCAAATATGTAGCAGGAAAAAATTAAAAGGTCCAATGAGGACTACGGTTAATAATGGTGAATTCTATTCAGGAATTTTGCTCAATGACTGTTCCTACCACAGTGAGAGGAAAGTGAGACTACAGATGTGTAAATTTGTTCCAGTATAGTGACCATTTTAAATATACATGTAAATTTACATATATATATTTACGTATATAATGGTCACTACATATGTAAAGTTATGTGTATACACACACACACACACACACATATATATATCTTATAAAATCATGTCGTATATCAGCAGTCATCAATCTCTTTGGCACCAGGGACCAGTTTCCTGGAAGACAGTTTTTCTGCAGACTTGGGGCGGGGGCAGGAGTATAGTTTTGGGATAAAACTGTTCCACCTCAGAGCACCAGGCATTAGTTAGCTTCTTGTAAGGAGCACACAACCTAGATCTCTCACATGGGCAGTTCACAATAGGGTTCGTCTCCTGTGAGAATCTAATGCTGCTGCTGATCTGACAGGAGGCAGACCTGAGGCAGTAGTGCTCACTTGTGGATCACCTCCTGCTGTGCGGCCCTGTTACTAACGGGCCACGGATAGTGCAGACCCCTGTTGTATACCTTAAATATACAGAAAAAAATTTACATTAAAAAAGAAAGAGATGATTGACAATTTTAGAAAGTTTTGTAGAAAGATTTAATTAGTACATTATATACAGCATGTATTGCCTTGTGGTTCAGTTATTTCTGCAGTACTGTGTTCAAAGTAGGCTGTAATCCACATGTTTTGTTACATGTAACATGCATGTTTTGTTCATTTTTGTATCCTTACAGATCTTAATGATGCTGTGAACTTGATAAATATTTAATTCAATCCTCCAAGCATAAAATTTTAAGTGGTCATCTTAAACATAGCAAGGCTTGAATTTAAAGTAATATACCAAATCAAACAGTGGCCAGATGGCCATTTAAAAAATTACAAACTCATATAATGCTTCCATTCTACAGAGACTCATCAGTCATTGAATGTTATTCTGGATGAGTCTTTGAATGGAATTTTGCCCGCATCTTCTACCCCTCAAGTAAGTGTTTAGCTGTACCATTCCAAATAAATGAGAATCTATTTGGCTACAGAACTGCAGGGAAATAAGGCATAGTCCTCCTCAGTAAACCCTGACACTGATAATATTACCATGTGTGAAACTACTATGAATGAATGTATTGACTAGTTGACAATATGTCAATGGGAGAATTTAATCTTAAGTGTACCGTTTTCACAATGCAACAAACTTTGAAGTTACTATCAAAAGTCAGAAGTCTTTAGGGTATGTTAAAAATTCAGTCAAAACTTTAAAATTTTAATAGGAATAGCACAAGCCTTGCTCTATAGATTGTTTGAAGGCTGCTATTACAATGCTTGAAAATCAAATATAGTGTAGAAAAATTAAAGTCTGGTTAAGGTCCATTAATTATAATGCAATGCTTCAACCAAACAACAGCTTGACTTTAAATCAATACCCAATTAAATACTTCCTGCAGCTCTAGTCATTAATTGCTCTGCAGCTTAAAAAATAACATTCTAACTACTTATAGAAAGGTAATCAAAATTAGCATGTGAAACTTAAATTTGGTTCTTTCCTCAAGAAGGAAAATGAACTTTTTCAGTGACCTGTGGTCCATGCATTTCAAATCCACTCAAATCTGTTGAAAATGGAATACAATAACAAGTAATAGGTGTTTGGTTGTAGGATAATAGTATACAAGATACGGCATTTCAATATTCATGAAAGTATCATCATTGAAAAAAATAATTATTTCTTTAATATGTCCTTAGTTGGGGACATACAGAATTCTTGCTGCCTATACAATATTATTATAGACGGGAAATGTTTAAAATGTAACATCTTCTAGCTGTTGCTGGCAAGGGAACATTTATTGTTATAAAGGAAATGCTGCCTTGCTCTGGAATGAGGAATCGCTCTTCAGCTGAACTCTAAGCACAAAGTGACTCATCCTGCCAAAGGTGATTTACAATGACCTTCCTACTGATGCATCATCCAGAATGCTGGTTGTACAGCAGGACAAATACAGAAGCAGAGGAGGAAAATGTTAAATTAAGGATGCTTACGTGATAAGGAGAGTTGCAGAACCTACGAGAATCACAGAAATCATCAGGATATCTAAAAAGCAAAGATAAGAGAATATAATTGAGATGAACAGCACAAATAGAAACATCATGCAGGCAGGAAGGTAGCATTGAGTTGCAAATGTGATAACTAGGAATTTAGCATGTTTTTGCAGTGAAGTTATGTCTCATCCTTACACAGCTTGTGGAAAAAAACTATGGAAACAAGAAAATAAACTGCAGAGCGGAGACAATGCATGTGAAAGAGGAGAAGCACCCCAGAAGAGGACCCCTTTCCTTTTCTGTCCTTCACATATACAAGTCTTAGTGTAGAGGGCTTAGAAGTATGTGTTGTGCAATGTTTGTAAAACTTTTATTTACAGAAGGTTTGAAATTATCCGTTATGATTCAGATGTGCAGATATGCAATTTTCCATATTTCTCCCTACTGCATTCAACTTATTCTCTAAGCCTTCTTTTGAAAATGTAATGCAGGCTTCTCTAGGTAACTCAGTCACAACTGATTGGAAAAGATCTCGAGGTAATTATTTTGTTAATAGAGATACAAAACTCAGACAAGTCCTTTTCCAAACTCTGTAGCAACAATACATACACACGTTTCTCATATGTTTGGCTCTTGCCTTACTCCTCCATGAGAAAGCTTTTGAGAGTGAAAAATTGCTAGCAGAGAATCACAACAGATACAGGAATGTATTTTACAGGGGCTCTCCTCAGGTTTGAATGGACTGTATTACTGTTCCCATAAGTCTTTTGTGGCCACCTTGGTTCTTTATGTATCCACATCTAATGTAAAGTGGTCCCATCTTGCCTTTGCACACCTACAAGCATCCTTGCTGGTACCGAAAGCCCCTAGCATAGCCTTGATATCTACACATTGTATTTGCTCATCTCAACCCTAGGTCTCCTATGATTAACCAGCCTTCTTTGCAAATCCACATGCTCCATTAAGGCATGAAGCAATTTCTTGATTTTCTTTATACCAGGTCTTTCAGAACTCTGAGATATAGTGGAAGACACTATCTCAAGCCCTCTTTCTGCCTGAAAAATCCAAAACCTTTGGATAAAACCCTTTGGGCATCCCATTTGGAGAGCATTATGAAGCTTTGCCTCCCGCAAGAGAACGGAGAGCATGCCCCTTCTCCCTGAAATTACCAAAGATATGGAAGTGGGCTTCTCACTGAAGCCTGAATGTGTTTCTTTATTTCTTGTTCCAATGCTTTCCTCTGGCTGAGCAAAGCTTTTATCTAATCCCTGTTTGGCAGGAAATTGTCCCGAAGCTATCCTTCCTATTTTATAGTTTATAGTAAAAATGTCATGTTCAATTCTCTATACTTTTGTTCTTGATGTTTAAAGGGAAAAATCTGGAATTTAGAAAACTGTTTTCAAGTGTTTGTCCTTTGCTACTGAAAGCCCGTATTTTAATATTATAATCTCAGAAATGGACTTCAAGAGCCTATTTTAAAGGGATGGGGGTTGACTTTGACTCTTTTGTTCTCTTTGCATTTCAGCTATAACAATCCTAATGTGGTAATGTGCTGCTTGGAAATAGTCTGCAACTGCTTAGACATCTTGCTAAGTAGTTGTCTGTATTATTCATTTTATACTCACAACATTGAACAAATGAGGATACCGAAGTACAGGGAGATTAAGTAACTCATGCAGGACCACACAGTTAGTGATGAAACTAGACAATGAAGCTGGGCAACTTGCATCCAGAGCCTACACTCTGCTATGCTACACCACTTAAGGCAATCTGTGCTGATCCAGAAGGGGAGGATTCATATATGAAGAAGCGAAAAACAGAAATTCCATTTCAAAATGTCTAATTATGTATGCGTGTATGTGTGTGTGTGTGTGTGTATATACATATATATATTTATTAGTGCCTAATTTAATGTGTAGTAAAATATACAGTTCCAATTCTGATTAGGGTCTCAGCCATTCACAACAAGTCTTTTAGTCATACTTGGAAAATCCTGGATTAAAGACCTTTCTGATACCATCATCTATTATTTCTGGGTGTGGGGAAATTAGCCACAAGAGTGCACGGAAATGCACAAAATTAGGGAGGCACATCCTGTTCCATAATGCTGTGTCCACCCAGTATATTTCTCTCTTGGTGCATTCCATCTTTCACTGGGGCTAGTATTCTTATAAGTTAAGCTTTTCTCCTATGCCTGAAATTGTGTTTTTACTTTCACGTGGATGGTTTCTCTTTGTAATTATGTGAACAACTTATAAGCATGCTTAATGAATCCCATCTTGATTCCTTGCAAGTCATTGGAGAAATATGTTATCATAGTTCAAACATAATCAGGAAATGTCATACCTATTAATGCATTCATTGTGACAAGTCAAGAAAATATTACAATGTTTAACTTGGAATCCAGTAAACAATATTAGAAGAAGAAGAGATTTTCTAAAGTATAATTACAATTTTTTCTCTGTAT
This sequence comes from Macaca thibetana thibetana, assembly GCF_024542745.1. Classification (NCBI taxonomy): domain Eukaryota; kingdom Metazoa; phylum Chordata; class Mammalia; order Primates; family Cercopithecidae; genus Macaca; species Macaca thibetana. The sequence goes on along the minus strand of NC_065582.1, from coordinate 51,507,074 downwards.
CTGCCAAAAAAAGAGTTGTCAGGAGAAAGAAAATGTACTGGCTTATCATGTGATTCTTATCTTTATTTAAATCATGTTATTACTTATACACGATCCATTAATTCCCAAGAAGACTTAGTGTACTTTAATATATCAAGTTATGAAATACAAATTTATATTTTTCTTGATTTATATTCTTATTTTGATTTAAGATATCTTTTATCATGCAGCTTTTCTGCATTTTATACCATGTATGAAATCAATGAGAGAATGTATTCTACATATATGATATCAAAAATAAATAATACTAAATTATATTAAATATGAGTGAGTGTGGAAACAAAGATAAAGGAAAACTAGTTTGGTTTCTGAAGTACTGCCCTTCCGTCTCGTATCAATGTTTAGTTAAGGTAACAGAAACTTCAGTTGGTATTTCAATTGGAGGAAATTTAATACAGGGTATAGTTACAAAAGTGTCAGAAGGCCTGGAGTGGCCAGAAGAGAAAAGTAAACTTCCTTGATTGGTATCTGCAGGAAGCCACCACCATCCTAGGCTAGAGGAGCAGAAGGGATATAGTGTCACCTACAGCCATGGTCCCCGCCCACCTGGAGCTGCTGGAGCCCCACTGCTGCTACTGCTATTTGGAACCACTGCTGAAGCTGCCTTGCAGAAATCTCTAGCCCATTTTCCTGACAGCATGGGAACCTTGGAGCCCAGAGCTACCTGCAGATGTTACAGAAGATAGAGAGCTCGGACAGCTGGGACAGATAGAGACAGGACACTGCGCTGCCAGGACAGCTGCTACTGCTGCTTTGCTAAAACCCACAAAACCTGCGCTGCTGCTGGAAACTTGCTGCAGGAACCCACGGCTCTACATCACTTTTTGTGACTCCTGCAAAAGGAGTCACAGTATTAGCACCCCCAACCTTGACTACCGAAAACTTTAAAAGGGTGTGAGTGATATGGTTTGGCTGTGTCCCCACTCAAATCTCATATTGAATTGTAGCTCCAATAATTTCCACGTGTTGTGGGAGGGACCCTGTAGGAGATAATGGAATCATGGGGGCAGTTTCCCCCATACTGTTTTCCTGATAATGAATACCTATCACGAGATCTGATGATTTTATGAGGGGTTGCCCCTTTCGCTCGGCTCTCATTCTTTCTTGCCTGCTACCATGTAAAATGTCCCTTGCTCTTCTGCCATGATCGTGAGGTCTCTCCAGCCATAGGGAACTGTGAGTCCATTAAACCTCTTTTTCTTTATAAATTACCCAGTCTCAGGTATGTCTTTATCAGCAGCATAAAAACAGACTAATGCAGCGGGATTTTAGCTTTTTCCTTCCTTCTACCTTCCAATCTCTTGCCAATGCCTGTCATTGTGAGAGTCTAATAGAAGCTAGCTGGTAAAGACATTTCTAGGCAAAATAGTTTTCAGGTGTCCAGCCCTCTCCTTTTCCTGTCATTAGTCTTTGGTAATCTCCAGATTTTTTGTTGTTGTTGTTGACACGGAGTCTCGCTCTGTCGCCAAGCTGGAGTGCAGTGGTGTGATCTCGGCTCACTGCGACTTCCACCCCCTGGGTTCAAGCTAGTCTCCTGCCTCAGCCTCCTGAGCAGCTGGGACTACAGGCATGTGCACTACAGTCAGCTAATTTTTGTATTTTTAGTAGAGATGGAGTTTCGCCATGTTGGCCAGGATGGTCTCGATCTGTTAACCTCGTGATCCACCTGCCTCTGCCTTCCAAAACGCCAGGATTACAGCCACAGATTTTTTTTTAATGTTGTTTTCTGTTCTTTCTCTTCTGCTCATTTTGAAACTAGAAAATATATTTCTGTTCTTTCAGTAATTAACCATAAAATTTGAACAGACTTTCTCATATAAATATTTTCTGGCAATGCCAAAATTTGTTTAATATCTCTATCCTCCCTGAATAAGAAGCTAAACATTGTCTTCAATGTACCCTCTCCTTCTCCTTCGTCATTACTGCTGTCTTGAACTTTAGTTCCACATTTTTAATCTATCTTTTTACTATGGTAAATATACATGAAATAAAGTTTGCCATTTTAGCAATTTTTAGATACACAATTCAATGACGTTATTGTATTCACAATGCTGTGCAATCATTATTTCTATCTACCTTCAAAACTTATTTATCACTCCAAGCAGAAACTCTACCCATTAAGAAATAATTCCCCGTTATATCTATCCCCAGCCCCTGGTCACTTCTTATCTACTTCCTCTCTGTATGAATTTGACCATTTTAGATATTTCATACATGGAATCATAGAATATTTGTCCTTTTGTGTCTGGCTTATTTCGCTTAGAAAAATGTTATCAAAGTTTATCTATGTTGTAGTCTGTAGAACTTCATTGCTCTTTATGGTTAATTACATTTCATTCCACATATACGCCACATTTGATTTATCCATTCATCTGTCGATGGCCATTTGGGTTGCTTGTGCCTTTGGGCTATTGTGAAGTGCTGCAATGAATACTGGCATTCATGGAGGTGTAAAATGGTTCACATTTCAGTTTTGATTTGCATTTTTCTAATAACTAATGATGTTGAGCATCTTTCATGGGCTTATTGGACATTTATGTATCTTCTTTGGAGAAATGTCTATTCAACCCTGCCTGTTTTTAATTGGATTGTTTGCCTTTTTGTTGTAGAGTTGTAGTATTCTGGAATTCAAACACGTATCAGACATATGATGTCTGTATTTTGGAATTTAGACACATCAGATATATGATTTGCAAACACTTTCTTCTATTTTGTAGGTTGTCTTTTTCCTTTTTTTAACTTTTATTTTAGTTTTAGGGGTACATGTACAGGTTTGTTGTATGAGTAAACAGGATGTCACAGGGATTTGGTGTACAGATTATTTCATCACCCAGTTAATAAGCATTATACTGAATAAGTAGTTTTTGATCTTCACCCTTTTCCCACCCTAAACCCTCAAGTAGGCCCCAGTGTCTGTTGTTCCCTTCTTTGTATCCATATGTACTCAATGTTGAGCACCCACTTATAAATGAGAACAGTGGTATTTGGTTTTGTGCTCCTGTGTTAGTTTGCTTTGAATAATCCCCTCCAGCTCCATCCATGTTGCTGCAAAGGAAATGATCTCCTTCTTTTTGCATAGTATCCCATGGGGTATATGTACCATATTTTCTTGTCCAGTCCACTATTGATGGGAATTTAGGTTGAGTCCATGTCCATGTCTTTGTTATTGTGGATAGTGTTGTGATGAGCATGTGCATGAACGTGAATTTTTTTGTTATTGTTTTTTTGAGATGAAGTCTCCCTCTGTCACCCAGGCTGGAATGCAATGGCCCAATCACCACAACCTCCACCTCCCAGGTTCAAGCAATTATCCTGCCTCAGCCTCCGGAGAGTAACTGCAACTACAGCCTGCCATGCCCAGCTAATTTTTTTTTTTTTTTGTATTTTAGTAGAGACAGGGTTTTACCGTATTGCCCAGTCTGGTCTGGAACTCCTAAGCTCAGGCAATCTGCCCGCCTCGGCCCCCAAAGTGCTGAGATTACAAACATGAGCCACTGCCCCCAGCCCATGCATGTGAATTTATGGTAGAAGAATTTATATTCCTTTGGGTATATACCCAGTAATAGAATTTCTGGGTTAAATGGTAACTCTGTTTTAAGTTCTTTGAGAGATCACCAAACTGCTTTCCACAATAGCTGAACTAATTTAAATCACCATAGTGTATACGCCTTCCCTTTTCTCCACAAACGCAGCAGCATCTCTTATTTTTATCTTTTTTTTTTTTTTTTTTTTTTTTTTTTTTTTTTTTTTTTTTTTGCTCTTTAGTAATAGCCATTTTGACTGGTGTGAGATAGTATATCATTGTGGTTTTGATTTGCATTTCTCTAATGGTTAGTGATGTTGAGCATTTTTTCACATATTTATTAACTGCATGTATGTCTTCTTTTGAAAAATATCTGTTCATGTTTTTGTACATTTTTTAATATAGTTGTTTGTTTTTTGCTTGTAAATCTTTTTAAGTTCCTTATAGATTTTGGATAGTTATACCTTAGTCAGATGCATAGTTTGCAAAATTTTTTCTCATTCTGTGGACTGTACTTTTTCTCTGTTGATAGTTTGTTTTGCTATGCAGAAGTTCTTTAGTTTAATCAGGTCCCTTTTTTTAATTTTTATTTTCATTGCAAGTACTTTTGGCATCTTTATCATGAAATCCTTGCTAGGTCCTCTGTCCAGAATGATATTTCTTAGGTGACCTTCAAGGGTTTTTATGCTTTTAAGTTTTACATTTAAGTATTTAATCCATCTTAAGTTGATTTTTGTATATGATGTGAGGAAGGGGTCCAGTTTCAATCTTCCACATATGCCTAGCCAGTTACGCCAGCACCATTTATGAATAGGAAGGACTTTCCCCATTGCTTGTTTTTGTCAGCTTCGTGAAAGATCAGATAGTTGCAGGTGTGCAGCATTATTTCTAGGCTCTCTATTCTGTTCCATTGGTGTATGTGTCTGTTTTTGTACCAGTACTGCACTGTTTTGGTTACTGTTTTTTCTTTCTTGATAGTGTTCTTTAACATAAAAAAGTTTTAAATAATGATGAAGTCCAATTCATCTGTTTTTGTTGCTGTTGTTTTTGTTGTTGCTTGTTCTTTGGGTATCATAGCTAAGAATCCATTGGCAAATTCATTGTCATTAAAATTTACCGGTATGCTTTTGTCTATGAGTTCTATGGTTTTAGTTGTCATTTTTAGGTCATAATCCATTTTGAGTTCATTTTTGTCTATGCTGTGCAGTAGGGGTCCAACTTCATTCTTTTGCCTATGGAGATGCAAAATTTGTTCCATGACAATTTGTTGAAGAGACTCTTATTTTGTAGATATTTGACAAGTTTCTGTATACAAGATAACATCATCTATGGATAGATGCATATAGAATCACAACTGATACATATGTGTCGATCTTGTAACCTGCAACTTGGCTAAATTTGTTTATTAGATTTTCTACTTTTTATATTAAAATCTTTATGTTTTTTATAGTTACCATATTTTACAAATTACTTTGCTTATCATATTTTTCTTGTGTCACAATTTTCTTCTCTGGGTTTACTTTCTTTCTTGAGAGAATTTTTTTTGTTTTTTGTTTTTTTTGACACAAAGTCTTTCTCTGTCGCACACACTGGAGTGTGGTGGCACAATCTCTGCAACCTCTGCCACCCGAGTTCAAGCGATTCTCTTGTGTCAGCCTACCGAGTAACTGGGATTACAGGTGCTTGCCACTATGCTTGGCTAATTTTTGTCATTTTAGTAGAGATGGGGTTTCACCATCTTGGCCAGGCTGGTCTTGAACTCCTGACCTCGTGGACCACCTGATTCGGCCTCCCAAAGTCCTGGGATTACAGGCATGAGCCACCGCATCCAGCCAAGAGAATTCTTTAATTTTTTTTTTTGAATAATAGCTTGGAATGAATTTCTACTTAACCAGTTAATTTCTCTCAATACATTGAAAAATATATCTCAATTATTGTCTTACATTTACTGTTAATAATAGAAAGAATTCTATTAGTTTAATTAGAATACCTTTTCAATTAACCTACAATTCTCTCTGGTGACTTTGTAAGATCCTCTATGTTCTATAATCTTTGTAAGATCCTCTATGTTATGTACAGAACATAATCCTCTATGTTCTATAATAAAGTACATAGATTTGGATTTACTTATTCTGTTTGATCCTTAGCTCTTTTGTTTTCAAAAGTGAAAGAACTTTTAAATATCTTTTCCAGTAATGCTTTTCATCATTTTCTCCATTTTATCCTCTGGAAACATGACCTAGACCAGCGGTCAACAAATTTTTCCTGCAAAAGGCCAAATAGTAGATATTTCAGGCATTGCAGGCCATATAATTTCTGTTACAACTACTCAAGTCTGCCACTGTAGCAAATAGCACACATGGATGATGTGTAAATCAATGGACATGACTTTGTTCCAATAAAATTTTATTTACAAAAAATAGGCTGTGGGCTGGATTTAGCCTGTAGGCTATAGCCTGCTGACCCTTAACTTAGACAATACTTGTATCTTTTCATTTAACCCCCATGCTTACTTTTTACATATTTACATTTTTCTTCTCTTTATCTTGCTGTGACATATTCTGAGTGAATTATTCAAAACAAGTATCCAACATCACTAATTCTCTCTATGACTGTGTCCAGTCTAGAAATCTCATCCAGTAGACTTTTTAATTTCAATGACTACTTCTTCATTTCCAGTATTTCTCTTTGTAGCTCATATCTGTTTTTTAATGCATTGGTTGCTCCTTGTTAAATGTAACTTTTTGGCCAGGCACAGTGGCTCACACCTGTAATCCCAGCAGTTTGGGAGGCCAAGGTGGGCAGATCACTTGAGGTCAGGAGTTCGAGACCAGCCTGGCCAACATGGTGAAACCCCATCTCTACTAAAAACACAAAAAAATCAGCTGGGTAGCATACCACCATGGCACATGTAGACCTATGGTAGTCCCTGAACTCCCAGCCATACTCACCAGGAGTTTAACTTCATCTTGTAGTTGGAGGAAATGAGAAGGGCTGGAAGCTTTCTCTCATGGTGTAATAAGGTGCGCTTTTATTGAGAGCTGAGGAAGAAGAAGCTTTATGTATTGGCCTCATGCATCCTAAATGAAAATTCTGTCAAACTGAACTGGAGTGGGCAAGAGAGAGGAAATGGATTGTGATTCAAATGCCACACATTCGCATCTTATTCTGTTGTAGTATGTTTTATTGAATAAATGTTTCTTCCTTTGCTATATACTTATAGAACTATTCCGAGACTTTAGGTGGTTGCTTGTTTCTTTTCCTCTTTTCAATAGTTTTCATCAGCTTTTCATGTTTCACTGGGGAGTGCATCCTCAGAGGTCATCACACTATCATCTTGGAATTGGATCTCTTGAATTTCAGTTTTAGAAGTAAGATAAATTAATGATGGAAGAAGGGGCTTCAAGATGGCTGACTAGAGGCATCTGATACTTGCCTCCCATATGAAATGGAAGCAAAAGAGGAGTAGATAGTCACACTTCAAATAGATTCCCTAAGAGAAAACACTGGAATTCAATACAGAAGTGACAGGAAACATGTAACACAAGGAAGGGGAGAGAAGTGAGTCAGCCTGCTCAGCTGAAACTGGCTAGAATCTCAGAGAGGCTGCCTAATATGAGGAAAGGGTAAGTGAGTGACTCCCAGTGGTCCACATATACCAAATCATGCCTACAACATAAAGCAGAACATTTTCAGATAAACAATCTATGAATGCACCTCAGAGAACTACAAAAGCAGGGTAAACCCAAACCAAAACTAGCAGAAGAATTAATAAAAATTAGAGCAGAATTAAAGAATGTAGACATTTAAAAATTTTTAAATACCAATGAAACAAAAATTTGGTTTTTTGAAAAGATAAACAAAATCAATGAACCACTAGATAGTCTAACCAAAAAAAAAAGAAGAAGAAGATTCAGTTAAATAATATCAGTAGTGAAAAAAGTCGTAACAACTAATAGCACAGAAATGCAAAAGATTATCAGAGATTATTACTGATAATTGTACACTAACAAACTGGAAATGGATAAATATCTGGACATATACAATCAACCAAGAGATTGAATTAAAAAGAAATAGAAAACATGAACAGACAATAACAAGTAATAAGATTGAATCAGTAATAAAAAGCCTCTCAACAAAGAAAAGTCCAAGACTAGATGGCTTTACTGCCAATTCTAACGAACTTTCAAAGAAAAACTTTCACCAATTCTCCTAAACTATTCCATAAAATTGAAGAGGAAGGATTTCTCTCTAACTCATATTATGAGGTCAGCATTAGTCTGATACCAACAAACAAGCATGCAACAAAAAAGAAAACTAAAGGCCAGTATCCCTGATGAACATAGATACAAATATCCTCAACCAAATAAAACAACAATCCAAAGATAATGTACCATGGCCAAGTGGGATTTATGTCAGCAATGCAAAGATGGTTCAACATATGCAAATAAATAAGTACTGTACATCACATCAACAGAATGAAGGACAAAAACCACATGCTTATCAATAGATGCAGAAAAAGTATTTTATGAAATTCAGCATCCTTTAATGGAAAAAAATTCTCAAAAAAGTAGGCATAGAACAAATATACTCAACTTAATAAAGGCATATACGACTATCCCATAGCTAAAATTATACTGAATTTGGAAAAGCTGAAAGCCTTTCCTCTAAGAATTGGAACAAGACAGGGAGGCCCACTTTCATCACTCATATTCAACATAGTATTGGAAATTCTAGCCAGAGAAATCAGGCAAGAGAAAGAAATAAAAGACATCCAAATTAGAAAAGAGGAAGTCAAATTGTCCCTCTTTGCAGACAATATGATCTTATATGTAGAAAAACCTGAAGACTTCACCAAAAGAACTATTAGAACTGATAAACAAACTCAGTGAAGTTGCAGGAGACAAAATCAATATGCAAAAATCAGTAGTGTTTCTGTACACCAATAATGAACTAGCAGAGAAAGAAATTAAGAAGACAATCCCATTTACAATAGCTATTTAAAAAACTAAAAAGAAATTAAGAAGACAATCCTATTTACAATAGCTGTTAAAAAATCTAGAAATAAATATTGAACCAAAGCAGTAAAAAACCTATACAAGGAAAACTACAAAACACGGATGAAAGAAATTGAGGAGGACACAAACAAATGGAAAGGCATTCCATGTCCATGGATCAGAAGAATTAATATAATTAAAATTACCCTACTACCCAAACAACTATATGAATTCAATGCAATATTTATTAAGATATTAATATTATTTTACACAGAAGTAGAAGAAATAACCCTAAAATTTGTATGGAAGAAAACAGAGCACAAATAGCCAAATCAATACTGAGCAAAAAGAGCAAAGCTGAGGGAATCACACTACCTGATTTCAAAATATAGTATAGTAACAAAAACTCATGATATTGGTATAAAAACAAACACATAAACCAATGGAACAGAATAGAGAATCCAGAAATTCCCCCACATATTTAGACAACTGATTTTTGACAAAGGAAACAAGAACATACATTGGGGAAAGGACATCCTTTTTAACAAAGGGTGCTGAGAAAATTAAAACTCCACAGCTGGGCACAGTGGCTTACACCTCTAATCCCAGCACTTTGGGAGGCCAAGGCAGGTGGATCACAAGGTAAAGAGATCAAGACCATCCTGACCAACATGGTGAAACCCCATCTCTACTAAAATACAAAAATTAGCTGAGCGTGGTGGTGCACACCTATAGTCCCAGCTACTGCGGAGGCTGAGGCAGGAGAATCACTGGAACCTGGGAGGTGGAGGTTGCAGTAAGCCAAGATCATGCCACTGCACTCCAGGCTGGAGACAGAGCCAGACTCTGTCTCAAAAAAAAATTAAAAACAAAAAACAAATTCCACATGCAGAAGAATAAAACTGGACTCCTATCTCTCACCATATACAGAAGTCAAAACAAGATGGATTTAAAATTAAATGTAAGATCTGAAACTGTAAAACTACTAGAAGAAAACATAGAGGCCAGGCATGGTGGCTCATGCTTGTAATCTCAGCACTTTGGGAGGCTGAGGCGGGTGGATAACTTGGGGTTGGGGGTTTGAGACTAGCCTAACCAACATAGAGAAACCCCATCTCTACTAAAACTACAAAATTAGCTGGACATGGTGGCATATGCCTGTAATCCCACCTACTTGGGAGGCTGAGGCAGGAGAATCGCTTGAACCCAGGAGGTGGAGGTTGCAGTGAGCCGAGATTGTGCCATTACACTCCAGGCTGGGCAACAAGAGCAAAACTCCGTCTCAAAAAACAAAAAAAAAAAGAAAACACAGAAGAAATACCTCAGGACATTAGTCGAAGCAAAGATTTTATGGTTAAGACCTCAAAAAACACAGTCAACAAAACTAAAAATAAATAGGACCATATTAATCTACAAAGCTTCTCCACAGCAAACGAAGCAATCAACAGAATGTAAAGACAACATGTTGAATGGGAGAAAATATGTGCAAACTCTTTATCAGACAAGGTACTAACATCCACAAAATACAAGGAACTCAAACAACTCAACAGTAAAGAAACAAATAATCTCATTAAAAAGTGGGCAAAGGACATGAATAGCTATTTCTCAAGAGAAGGCCCACAAAATGCTTACAGGTGTATAAAAAAATCCTCAACATTAATAATCATCAGGAAAATGCAAATCAGAACCACAAAGGCAAAAAATAACAAATGTTGGCAAGGATGCAGAGCAAGGGGAACGCTTATACAGTGTTGGAGGGAGTGTAAATTAGTACAGTCACTCTTAAAAACAGCATAGAGATTTCTCAAAAAACTAAAAATAGAATTACCATATGATTCAACAATACCACTATTGGGTACTTATCGAATGTAAATAAATCATTACATAAAAGCACTACCTGTACTCCCATGTTTATTGCAGCATTATTCACAATAGCAAAGATATGGAAACAGATGGAAACCACCTAAGTGTCTATCAATAGACAAATGGATAAAGAAAATGTAGTATATGCACATATTAGAATGCTACTTGGCCACAAAAACTGGAATAAAATCATGCAATTTGCAGCAACATGGATGGAACTGGAGGTCATTAGGTTAAGTGAAATAGACCAGGCACAGCAAGACCAATATCACATGCTCTTACTCATATGTGGAAGTTAAAGTATTTGATCTCATGGAGTTAGGGAGTAGAAAGATAGCTACTAGAGGCTGGGAAGGGTGTGTGGGTTGGAGGAAGGAGGATGAAGAGAAGTTGGTTAATGGGTACAAACACACAGATAGAAGAAGTAAGTTCTAGTGTTTGATAGCAGAGTAGGGTGACTATAGTTAATAATGTATTGTTTGTTTCTTTCTTTTTTTTTTTTTTTTTTTTTTGAGACAGAGTCTCCCTCTGTCGCCCAGGCTGGAGTGCAGTGGTGCAATCTCGGCTCACTGCAAGCTCCACCTCCCGGGTTCACGCCATTCTCCTGCCTCAGCCTCCTGAGTAGCTGGGACTACAGGCACCCGACACCAGGCCCGGCTAATTTTTTTTTCTTGTATTTTAGTAGAGACGGGGTTTCACCGTGTTAGCCAGGATGGTCTCGATCTCCTGACCTTGTGATCCGCCCGCCTCGGCCTCCCAAAGTGCTGGGATTACAGGCGTGAGCCACCGCACCTGGCTGTGTTATATTATTTCAGAATAGCTAAAAGAGTGAACTTGAAATGTTCTCAACACATAGAAAATGATAAATGATACTATCCTAAATACTCTGACTTGATTATTATACATTCTATGCTTGCAACTAAATATCACATGAACCCCATAAATATGTCCAAATATTATGTAATAATTTAAAAAAAGATAATGTAATGATCCAAAACTAATATCAGTGACTTTAGTTTTTGTATCCCATTGATTTATTGTCATATTCCTATTATTTAAGGCATTATGACTAAAGGTATTTATTTCTCTGCTACCCATTCCATTTAAAGAAAAGAAAAATTACACTAACACCTTTTGGCATCAGATCTCACCAAATATCTTTATTCCCATTTAGTCCTCTACCATTAAATTTCCAAAAGAGGGCAGAACAGATTGGTATCAGAAAAGAAAGAAAAAAGTTATATTTCCATAAATGACCCATTAAAAGGTACATTTGTGCTTATAAGCAGCTGTGTAGTCTCAGGTTTATGATAGGGATTACAAGAGTCTAAAAAATAAGTTTAGATCTCCAAGACCAACTAGTCATTTCCAGTAATTAAGATAATCCAGCAGAATCTTTAGACAAGCCAGGATCATATAATTCTACAGTTAGAAGTGATCTTACTGGACACTTGGTTCAGCCATTTCACTTGCAGCAGCAAATACACAATATGAATTGTGTCATATATGAGACCAAATTCACATCTTCTTGATCAAAGATTACTATAACTTACTCTACTATTCTGCTTGTTCTAGCTATCTGTTGTACTCAATTTATGGCTATGCTAATACAATGTGGTGGAAAAGTTCATTTTTATCTGGTTATGTTGAGTGAATGAGGATACATCTGGGAAGCTCCCAGCTCCTATAACTTATTTTTAATGTATAATCTAAAAAGTCCAATTTTGCATTAGTGACGTCTAGCTTGATATCTCTTCTATTTCTTCATTGCTATTTTCTAAGTCTCTATAATTTGGACGCCATATATTATGACTCTTTTTCATATTGACTTTTGTAGTTTTACCACCCTTAATTCATTGCTATTATTGGTTCATCTTGAACAGTATTTGCAATGAAAATTAACTCCTCCAAATTTGTTGGCATGATTTTTGTATCCTTTTCCAACTAACTATTATTGAATAAGACATATAATAACCTTTTCCCTGATTATATTTTTCTCAGTTGGTTATATAGTGGTCTATCATTACCTTTCCATTTATAGCAATTAATTCACTTCCAAACTAAAGGACTGCCAAGTAAAATTTTACAAATAAAATTTCACATAAAAATAAACTTAGTTACATTTTATACATGTAAATAATATGTGTATGTTACTAATGTATCTTTCTATTTTCAAAGTAATTCCAGCTTGTATGAGATCAGAGCATGGTGGCATCAATTAAAATGTTTTAATTCATTGCCTACTTAATCACTTTACAATGTATGCATATATCAAAACATCACATTGTACTTCTTAAATATACCATTTTTATTTGTCAGGTATACTTCAATAAAGCTGGAGTAGTGGAATTTCAACCCATCCCTCCAAAACCCTTTTTCCTGCTGTATATTTGTTAATGAATGTATCACCTTCTAATATAGTATATTTGTTCTTATTTTTTTGTGACTGGCTTACTGATTTTCTTTCTTTTAATTTTTTGGCTTAAATGTAATTTCCATGGGGCCAGGGCTCTTTATCTAAATTGTTGACTAATGTATTTTCTGTGGCTAGGATAGGGATCGGCGTTGTTGAATGATTTGATTATGTTTATTGACCACTATGTTTAAGGGACTGGGCTTAGCTGATAAATGAAAAAGAAGGTGGAAGCCTGAATATATATAGTTTTAAAATGCATTTGATAAGCTTAGCCTCTATAGTAGAACTTCAGGAAAACATCAGCAACAGAATCAGGTGTGGATCCCTTTGTTTTCAAATGTATTGAAGAGGATTTGTAATATAATCTGCATCAAGTAAAGAGTCAACATTTCTTGATAATGAGAATAAAAGTAACAGAGAAATAGGATTATCTTACAGAGAAAACAAACCCACAGTGTAGAATATTAGATTTTTGTAATACCCCTGTGGGGAAGAAGTGGTCTTCTCCAGTTGGATCACCTGGATGTCCCTTCCCTCTCCCCAGATACGATCACTCCTCTCCCCAGATAGATGCCAAAATCTGGCAGAACTGGAAGAATTTTTAATCCATGGCTTCTTCTGGAGCATGAATTCATTAATTCATCTATTTATTTAACCAATTTTTATTAATTCTTATATATGTGTTGGGAAATATTCTAGGCTTTGGAGACATCGTAGTGAAGAAAACATACTAAAATTACTACTCTATAATATACAAGACGCAAGAGCAAATGTGTGAGTTAATAATTTGCAAAACTGGGAAAATTATTTTGGAAAGAGGGAGATGGGACTAGAGAAGACTGAAAAGTCCTAAAATAAATAAATAAATAAATAAGAACATTTAGATAAAGAGAGAAGAGATAAAGTTGGGAAAGAGAAATTATTCCGTGGTAAATCCCTGGAAGCTTAGGTGTCATTCATATGGGACTCTCTTTAAAGGTTTAGTCAAGAATATTAATATATGAGTTATCAAGTCAGTAACTCATCTCCATTCTGCATAGTTCAAATTTATCCCTGGAAATCAAAACAGCTTTCAGGAATTGCAAAAGCCAATCCGTTAAGTAGAAAATGAGGCTGGGTGCAGCGGCTCCCACCTGTAATCCCAGCACTTTGGGAGGCCGAGGCGGGCAGATCACAAGGTCAGGAGATCGAGACCATCCTGGCTAACACAGTGAAACCCCGTCTCTACTAAAAAATACAAAAAATTTAGCCGGGCGTGGTGGCGGGCACCTGTAGTCCCAGCTACTCAGGAGGCTGAGGCAGGAGAACGGTGTGAACCCGGGAGTCGGAGCTTGCAGTGAGCTGAGACTGCACCACTGCACTCTAGCCTGGATGACAGGTCGAGACTCTGTCTCAAAAAAAAAAAAAAAAAGAAAGAAAAAAGAAAATGAAACACAAACACAACATAGTCTGGAAAGTTTGTGGTAAACCCTTTTGTTGACCATGATTATACTTTTAAAAGCATTAAAATTCAAGAAAGTCTAGGAACGGTATTAGCCACACTTAGAGCATGCTATATTAATGCAAATGGGCATGATGCAACCTCTGGTTTAGTATTCTCAGACGTGAGCAAGCTTATGTTTGTGTATAATTGGCTGCCTACCTAATACTTGAAACGGCAAAGTATAATAGAGCCTCCCTAATCCAATACCAATAGGCAATGTCAGAGACACTTTCATCTGGGATAGACAAAAACAGCATAGGGAACCACTTTGTTATAAAAATAAAGTTAAACAAATAGTATTGTTATCACATACTCATCCCATAACTACCACTACCTTATCACTTTATTTCATAAGATACCCAGAAATACCATCCTGCAGAACAGAAGAAAAGACTCTATCAAATTAGTTTAACTTAAATCTATCAATTTAGAACATCTTAACAGAAAAGTTGGTCAAGCTCCTAACCAAAGCAGGAAACTGTCTGTCATTATCCTTTCCAGGTAGTTACGTGACAATTCACAACTTTGGGCCTCACAGGTCAGACAAATCTAGCTTGAAAATTTTATATTGCTAACATCTTTCTCATGTTGAGCTCCAATTTCTCAACCTGAAGCTTCCACACTTTGCTCCAAAATTCTCTCAGTTCCTTTGAAACTACATCAAATAAATCTAACCTGTCTCCTATAAGAAAGAGCTTCAAATAGGTCACATGTTATACTCTTTCTCCTAATCCTTTCCACATCTACAAGAATCATCTTCCCTAACTCAAATATTCTTCATTCTGTGGATGCTTACTCATCTGATTTTAACCTGTAAGTGTCCAGTGTTCAACAAATAGATTTGGGTTTGTTAGTTTCAGCTTCTGATCCAATATCATAGATTTGAGTTTCATATTTTAGATCTAAGTGCTAGATTTATTTATTCCTATTGATTTTATCACATTTAGAATGAGAAATCGTCCCACATTTTTTTAGTATTTCATTTTAAATACAGATTTTATCATCAAGTAATTTAGCTACAGCAGCAGTTTTTGCGGCACCCATAGATTTTATTCATCTGTCTTTTTTGTATTTTTAAGCTGTTGATAACATGCTGAATAAGATAAGCCAATAACTGAGGAACTAGACAAATCATACCACAAGAATTCTTTCATTCTGATTAGCAAAGACACATTACTCTTTCCAAGTAAGCTATTAAAACTTGGAAAGACAAAGTCTTGTATTTATGTATTAGCCGATTCAATAAATATTTACTAAATGCTTTCTATATTCTAGGTACTCTTCTAAGAATATGGATGCTAAGATGAATAAGATACTAATAAGACAAGTTTTGTTTGTTTTTTGTTGTTGTTGTTGTTGTTGTTTTGAGATGGTGTCTTGCTCTGTCTCCCAGGCTGGAGTGCAGTGGTACAATCTCGGCTCACTGCAACCTCCGCCCCACAGGTGCAAGTAATTCTCCTGTCTCAGCCTCCCCAGTAGCTGGGACTACAGGCACCTGCCACCATGCCTGGATAGTTTTTGTTTTTTTAGCAGAGACAAGGTTTCACCATATTGGTCAGGCTAGTCTTGAACTCCTCACCTCGGCCTCCCAAAGTGCTGGGATTACAGGCGTGAGCACCCAGCCAAGCTTTGCAATATAAAGGAGATCATTCATGCTGCCATAGGTCAAGCAGAAAATTAAACAAATAACTGCCTCTGCCACAGTCAGTGCTATCATCTAGAAATACATAAGACTGTATTTCATTTAGAATCTTATTAGGCCTCACATAATGAAAATTCCTCTATAATGGTTAGTGTTAGTTTTCATTTTGTTTTGTTTTGTTTTACAAATAGTAAGTACAGTGGAAGTCAGTTGCTAGATTTGTTCATCATATTAATGATAACAGAGACCAGATATTTATGATTAACTTGTAATTTCTATTATGGTCACAAGGCTACTAGAGCATACCTAGCCATTATGTCTGTGTTCAACGGTGGGAGAATGGATGAGAAAATGGAAGATTTCTGTTTCAAGACGACCAACGTTTTCCCTACATCAAAATTTGGTTTATGTCTCATTGGTGAGAACCCTGTCTTGTGGTCATGACTGCATAGAGGTATTAAAAAGAAAGGGGTTGAAGTAGGGGATGTCTGAGTTTGATAACAGTGCCTGCCAAATTATAGGAATATGAGGTGTGGGACCCAACTCCACTTGAACGACAGGTAGGGGTTAGAGAATACCTCATAGAGTTGCTGAACTAAAACTTAAAAAAGTAAATGGAAGATTTTCTGGTGCATTTTAGACAAGGATGAGATCAGTACCACTATTATAGCAGAAAAAGTAACACTATTTACTAATGCAGAAATATCTGAGAGGCAATGCTGTGTTCGTATAAGCAAATAGGACAGAGTGCAAGATGGAAGCCTATGTTTTCCTCCTTTCTCATTTTGCATATGGCGTGTTTTTTTCAGATTTAATGTCAGTCACGGAGACTGAATTGCCTTTGGTCCCAACCCTAGCACATCCTTGTGTGTGGCTAAATTCTCTGTCGGATCTTTTTCAACTTCTGTCCAATGTTCATAACTTCCCATTCCTGGCATGCTCTCTTTTAATTACTGCATTAAAGCAGAATCTTTCTCAACCCCAACTGTATTATTGCCTAGAGCCCAAAATGATCCATTGAAACAGTCAGTTCTATGAGTAAGTAAAATAACTTGTTCATTTAAGATGGTTTGAATTAGTCTCTTGTCACTTGCATTCTGTTGCTTGAAAAAGATTCTTGGCTGGGCGTGGTGGCTCATGCTTATAATCCCAGCACTTTGGGAGGCCAATCCGGGTGGAACACCTGAGGTCAGAAGTTCGAGACCAGCCTGTCCAACATGATGAAACTCTCTCTCTACTAAAAATACAAAAAAAATTAGCCCGTCATGGTGGTGGATGCCTGTAATCCCTGAGGGTGAGGCAGGAGAATTGCTTGAACCCAGGAGGCAGAGATTGCAGTGAGCCAAGATCACACCATTGCACTCCAGCCTGGGCAACAAGAGCAAAAGTCCGTCTCAAAAAAAAAAAAAAAAAAAAAAAAAAAAAAGATTCTTGATAAAGACAGATTTACTAACACACCTATGAAAGTAATCTTCAATGCGACACACTTTGCCAAACATTGATTATGGTAGTCAGAATTCTAAGATGAACCCCATGATCTCCATCATTTATTGCTACACTCTGCATAATCTCCTCCCCTTGAGCGTGGGAAGAACCTGTGACTTGCTTCTAGCTACTTGACTATAGCAAAGATAATAGAATAATATGTATCCCTTAGTTACGTTTTATTATATAGTTAGCGAGATATCACTTTCATGATCACACATTATGTCATATAAAATTATTTTTTAGCAGATTGGTATGAAAGACTGATCTGCTGCCCTTGAAGCAGCAACAGCAATATTGGAGCTACTAAGGGAGAGGACCATGTAGCAGAGAATTACAGACAGCCTCCAGGAGTTGAGAGCAGCCTCCAACTGACAGTTGATAAAAAGCCAGGATCCTTAATCATACCACCACGTTAAAATAAATTCTACCAATAACCTAAATGAGCACAGTAATGGATTTTTCCCCAGACAAGCCTCCAGATGAAAACATGGCCCAGTGATCCCTTGAGTGCAGTCTTGTGAACACAGATTATGAAGCTAAAGAATTATTCACATATATAAAAGTTAAACCATACATTTGGATTATAGCTTCCTGGAAGATAATGTAAAAAGAAAAAAAATGTTTATTTACCTCATTTTTATCGTATAAACACACTATTTCTTATTCACATAAATAACAACAGCAAAATGTGATATGAAGTACCTCAGTATTCAAGGCTGTGCAAGTTCCCGAAACTTACGTTCAGAACTCTTGTAAAGTCTGAGCTAAAGTACACAGTCTAAATGCTCCAAAAAGAGACACCTAATTCCATGAATCTAAAGTCTTGAGAACAGCACATTCATGCATGCCTGAGAAAGAATGAGGAGAAGAGGGGCAAAGAAAGAGAAGCAGAGCAGAAGAAAGTGCCATGTCCCAAGAAGACCCTTCACTCACTTGACCCATCCAGCTGCATGGATCCAAGAAGTAAAAGAGAGATAAGAAGCTAGCATAGATGTGCACAGTTTTATTGAACAGTAACTCCACCCACAAGTCAGTGTGGCCTTGTTAGCTGCTCTGCACACTGACTAATCAAAACTAGTACCTCTCGCTTCCTTGGAAGGGCTAAGAATGGTATAGACAGAAGGAAGCATGGCTTAAAGGCAGCCTAACATTTTCTTCTCTCCCTTGTACCAGCTCATTTCTTATTCTATTTTAATCTATATCCAATGATAGGTAATTTAAGGTTCAGCCAGGGAACTGGCGTCTCTCTTAGGAGAAAATCTCTTTTTGTAGTCTCCTAAGCCCAGTGAAGTAGAAAATTAAGTTTTTGCCCACTAAGTCTCTGAAATAGGTCAGAACAGACATCAACCATTAAAACACATTTAATACTAGATTACGTTCTCTCCCTATTCTACTTGGACTCTCCATTTATGCCCAGCTACATGATCCAACATGATTCACAAGAGAGGGGTATAGAGTGAGCACCACATGTTAGTCAGATTCTTTCTGTTATAAGTAACAGAACACCACCCCAAACTAGGTTTATGCAAAGAAAGGAATTTATTGTTTCACATAATTAAAAAATCCAGATGTGGCAGCAGCTTCAGACATGTGCTTCAAAGTATGATATCAGGAGTTGGTTGTGTTCCATCTCTTCGATCTGCTACCCTTTGTGTTGGTTTAATTCTCAGGCAGGCTTTTCCATGCCATTAAAAAGAGAATCAACATTGTTGTGATTTGTACTTCCTTCTACCAAACTAATCCCATCAGAGGGAAGACCTGGAGGCTTATATCACATGCCTATCCCAGAAACAATAATCCCTGTGACTCTATAGGCTGGGTATCCTCTCAGCCCTGGATTTAGGAGGTAGAGTCAACTCCTCCCTGTCACATGAGAATTGGAGAAGGATTGCTTGATAAAGCAAAACAGGAGTACTTTTATTAGTGAATGGATATCCAGCAGGCCAAAAATCACAGATGCCTCAGGCACACAAGAGGCCATCATATTCCAAATACTAGGATGGAACATTTTCTCAAATTTGGACATAATTAACATTCTTCCATTATCATTTTATCACACAGAAATTAAAATACCAAATAAAAATACTGTCTCCTTATAAAGTAGTAAAAATATTAAAGTCCAATATTCTCTGTCTCTCTCTCTCTCTCTCTATATATATACACACACACACACACACACACACACACACACACACACATATATTTTAAGTTTAGTTCAGTTTCACAGATTTCCTTCAGAACTCAGGGCAAATCAGTGCCTTTTATCTGGCATTATGAGTCCTATAAATATACACAATCCACTGAAATAAATGTTAACTCTTTAAACACTTCCAAAGTTGAATGAATCCAGTGCAAGTCTCTTGTATGTCAAGAGACATATTAGTATACAACAGTCCCGATCCTTAATAATGTTTTGAAAACACAGATAATTCCTACCTAGCTAGGCAAATTGCTTGATTAAATAAAGCTTAAACTCTATTACTAAAGAGAAAAGAAGATTGCATATTGTTAGACAGTCACAATCTCTGCCACAGACCATCATATTTATTTTCTTACGTAGTCAGCAGAAAAAAAGAAAAACAGACCGAAGGTCTGAGTATTTTTCTGACTAGCAAGAAAATTTACACTTTTTATATTGGTGGGGTGAAGAAAGACAAAACCATGAGGTCATAGCCCATGAGTTAATTATCACAAGGTTACTGAGAAAATTCAATTACCAGTGACAAATATACTCTATAAATTTGTGACCAAATACAATTTTCTAACACATCTGTTTTATAAGTCTTGTAATCATTGCTTCTAGTTAAAAGGTTGTATTTTAGGAGGGAAAACCAGAATCATTGTGGCTTACAGCCGAACATGGGAGGAGAGTGTCTGCTCTTCTTGGTAAAAGCGGTAAGAACACAAATCTATAAGGATAAATTTCAGAATCCAGAGGAATTAAACCTGAAAGAAGTCCTTTGCTTTTTCTGGGAAATTCTCTAACAGATTTGTGGTCATTGACTGGAGAATATTTACAAACCCACTTTTATTCCCCTTAAAATTTGTATCATCAACCATTATAGCGTATGTCTTGGTTTTAACCAGGCAGGAATTAAAGTTTCCTTAAATGTATGATTTTTACTTGCACTAGAGGTTAGCTATGCTGCCGTTTGTTCTTTCATAAACCTTGAGAAAGCTTTTATCTCTGTGCTGTTCCCCTTGCATGTCCCAAACTGAGCTGATAGGGGTCCAGTGAAAGGCAGCTACCCCGGCCAGATACCCCACCCTGATCTTGCCTTTCCTCGGCATTAAATTCCCCATAGATTGGATAGCTTTCACTACCCTGGTGTCAACATAAACATTTTCCTGCCCACCTTTTATGTTGTTGCTCCAGCAGGACCTGACTCTACCAGTCCCCAAGCTAAGAAACAGGCTAAGAAACAGGATAAAATGTAAAAGGTTAACGAAATGAAGATGTGTAGAATCTTTAGCAGTTAATCTGGTGCTGCCTATCAAGGTTGAATACTGATAATAAGCCAAAAGATCAAATTTTCCCACAATATAGATCTGTCGATATTTAGCCTGACCTTTGTGGTCTGCAGTGACGGTTGAAAATAAAACTTGCTTTGTAATGAAATTGTTCTGAGCTAGCTAAAGCTTGTCCTTGTCCATATGGAACTCTAGCTCTAGGAACTGGCCTTGTAGTCAGTCTATAATGGTGCTGGCTCTGACCCTCAACGAGGGACTGTCCATCTTGGACCTCATTATTCACTTTGAAGTTATTGCCTGTCCTGTCCAACACAAGCTTCAGACTATTCTCTTGAGTAACACCACAATTCAGGAATGAAAAAAAAAAAAAAAAAAAAAAACCAGCTGCGTAACCAAGTCTGTTAAATCCACGAGGGCAGCAACCATCTCCCTTCTCAGAACGTTGTCGCAAATGATTTTCTTTCTTCTTAGGCCCCCACAACACCCTCACATGGAGTGCTCATGTCTTAGGGATGATTTGCATATCTCTGTATTGCTTCCTCAAACTGAACAGTGAGATGCTATCATTATCTGGTAACACTGAAACCCAATGTGATAGTATTAAGATGTCGGGCCTTCAGGTGGTGATTAGGTCACAAGGGCAGATCTCCCATGAATGAGATTAGTACTTTTACAAAAGAGACCCCAGAGAGCTTGTTTTCCTCTTCTATATGAGGCAGAAAAGTGCCCTTACCTGAACCCAACCACACTGGACCTTTGATCTTAGACTTCCCAGCCTCCAGAACTATGAGGAATAAGTATCTGTGGCTTATAAATCCCTCAATTTATATCTTTGTCAAAATGCTGTAGGAAAATCCGGGTTCCTGTCTCCCGACCAGGAAAGATTAAGCTTACAGACACTTTGAAGGGTGAGGAGGGGGATTTACTGGGCAAAAAGGAAAAAGGAAAAACAACACAGCAAGGTGAGACAGGGGTTTCTGTTACAGGCCTTCATCCCACAGATTGAATTCCCAGTAACCACCCATGAACAGGTGGGGCCAGGCTCCCTCCCCGCTGCAAATGGCATGAACTTCCCGAGGCCCCACTCTCCTCCCCGTGCTCAGGTCAGTTGGAGATTCTCTGAGGAGCTCCTTTTACTTGGCTGTCTTAATAAGAGCCCAAATTGACTAAGATGAGCACTTAACATAATTATACATTTACATTTTTTTATTATGTGACTATATACCTATCTCCCCCACTAGACTCTATGTTTTTTGAAATCAAGTAAAATGCCTGGTTTGCTCACATCTAAGTAACCAGGACCTAGTTTTCCTGAAAGAAATGTAGTATTTGGGCTTGATATTAATATTTTTATAGCATCTCTAAATACATGGGAACAATTTATAATTTTCTCAATTAAATGATTCTGTCAGAAGCCAAGGCACTATGATTTACATAATCAGATATTTGATAATCCAATTCAGTCCAAGCCAAAAACAAATCAGCAAATCAAGTCTAAAACAAAATCTGGACTATCTAGAAGATATGTAAAAGATACAATAATGTCTTCCATGTAAACTTTTGACAGAAGTAGGATTCCAAGTTTATATTCTCTAGCAAGGTACTGGATTATCTATGGGATAAGAAATGGCAGATTAAATTACTAAATGATAATGTGGCCATCCTTTTGTAAAAACCCACAAGTCTAACCAAAATTCCATCCTGAACAGAGAAATATCTCACTTCAACAAAGCAGGACTAAAAGATCTCCTTCAGTGAGAAACGAATCTTTCTTAAATAAATTTTAACATTGCTATAAGAACAATCTATTAATCAATTCTCTGAAATTCTACCAGAGACAATAACCTCCATCAAAGTCATTCAAAATGTGGGCCGTGGACTGGTGGTGGTCTGCAAACTGCTACCAATCCACAGCGAGATAGGTACAGAAATTGAGAATAAGCACCAAGAAATTGATATGACAATTTGATATTGTCATGCCGTCCAAGGACATGATAAATGCATTTTATGAAAGTGTTGGTCTGTGACTATGTGAAACTTAAGCAAATAATAACAAGAAGAAGACACAGTCCTTCATCACAGAGAGTTTGAGAAGCTTTGGTCTAGTTTGCTTAGCTTGAAAATTTTCAAGAAAGGTTTACTATTGCTTAAAATAACCATGGAAAATTCTCATTAATGAAATTATATAAAACAAGAGGCTTACTGGAGTATCTGCTAGGATTAATTATCTACATAATATGTCCTGAAGTAACCAAATGAATCGACCTATTTTAGAGAACATTATCAAATACAATAATGTTAATTCTTGATTGACTCACCTTAAGGCATTACTGCTGACAGTAGCTGAAGAGCGTTAGGAATTGTCCATCCAAGTCAAGTGAAACTACAAATTAGCATAATATGATACATAAAATTTATTTGCAGTTGGAAAAGTAACTATTTTTTATTCTCACACAAAAGCTGCCTTCTCAAAAGGATGAGGGATATTTTGAGAAATAGAGGAAATAATCTGGAGAAAAAGGCCTAAGCACAATTTTATGAATAAAATTTGGGAACTTAATAAAGCCTCCATTGTAGTTAAATCTCTACCTCTCACTAGCAACTTACAGAGTGAAAAGAAAAGGCTGGTAGTAGTTGGGAGTGTAAAGTTAAACTGAATCTTGCCTCAAGGTTGATCAATGCCAAAAAACACTCAGTAACAGAAAAAAAAAAAAAAAAAAAAAACTGTGGAAATGTAGCCAGTTACATCAAATTTTATACAAGGGGATGTTTGTCAGTCTCCTCTCAAAAATGTGAGCAAGACCAAAAGTGGTGGGTCACACCTGTAATCCCAGCACTTTGGGAGGCCGAGGCTGAGGTCAAGAGATCGAGACCATCCTGGCCAATATGGTGAAACCTCGTCTCTACTAAAAATACAAAAATTAGCTGGGCATAGTGGCGCAAGCCTGTAGCCTCAGCTACTCAGAAGGCTGAGGCAGGAGAATCGCTTGAACCCGGGAGGCGAAGGTTGCAGTGACCCAAGATAGCGCTGTGCACTCCAGCCTGGTGACAGAGCGAGACTCCATCTCAAAAAAGACAAAAACAAAAACAAAAACAAAAAAAAGAGGTCAGAAGATGGATGCCTTAAATATAATTTAAAACAAAGTGAAGTCAAAAATCTCAAGAATGTTATTCAATTTGTCCTGAGCAAATTTCCACTGACCTAACTTTTTTAGTGGTTCTTGTTCATGTGTAACCAGGAGGTCATATTGCATTCTTGGGAAATAACCAACAAAACATTCAGACACACAAAGAGTCCACTCTAAGTCAAAGAGGGTCATAAAGTGTTCTTGTCATAAGTTGATAAATAGAGTAATGAGAGTCGATACTGGAGCAGGTCTGGTAGCCTAAAACTAACACAATTAACATGCAGCATAACTGGAGATACCCATACTTGTAATTTGTCAGAAAGAACACTCACAACATTTAGATGAAATGCTTGAAAATTTGAGTTCAGATTCAGAGATATTTGTATGAACCTGGGATAAAATACACTCTTACTGAGGAGAGAAAAGAGGCTGATGAGGGATTTATATATCTTTATAAATCTCCAGTAAACAGATAACTAAAGGTCCAAGTGCTTCGGTTATTTAATTAATTACAAATTTTTAAATCAACTGCTCTACACGAAGCAGTTGAAATGTTCCAACCAATGATAGGCTTAATATTTACAAAATTTTGATAATTTTTCTGTCATGTCATTATTGAGATGAAAAATTAACTGTCAGGTTAAAAATAGCCTCATTGTGGTTTGAAAGTTCAAACCCAATACGTATTGCCTAAACTTATCCTAGTTTAAGTATGTAGAAGCAATAAGCAATGCACAAAAGGTTAAACAGGGTGATATCCTGAGTAGTCCCTTTCATGATTCTATCTCTCTAGCTTCACTGATTTTGTCCCTTTTTATTTTCTCCTTTCCACACAGCTCTTGTCAACCCAAGAACTTTAAGTACAAGACCCATATCATTCCAAACATGAAATAGATCACATTGTACTAATTACCTGTTGTTAAGAGAAAAATCCTCATTTCCACCTTCAATACAGCCAAAGCAGTTTTGAAACATTCTTAAAAAAAAGACAGAAACTGAAAACAACTTGAACATAATAGAATAAAAATATTCCTTACACTTTCTTACCCTTTTCAAAATTGTCATCTCATTAGTCTATGTAAAGATATAAGTAAGCCCAAGAACACCTTCATCCATGTCAGAGAAATCAAGATATTTAGTGTAAATCTGAAATGGTAAATAATGATCTAACTACAATATCATCAGTAACACTATCTCAGTGGTTAAAATATAAATGAATCTTTTTCTAAGGAAAAGTGATTTATTTCCCCAAGTTTTCCCCATCGGCTGCCATTACAAAATTTTACTTGTAAATACATTGGGAAATAAGTTTTCCATTAAGTCAAGACAGATCTTTATCAAGATATGTACCATGTTAAAACAGTTTTTCCCAAGAAAACTTTTTTCTTCTACAGGTTTCCACGAAAGTCTCTACAGTTATCTCCACCATATATTTAATAAATCAAGTTTAAAAGTTATTGCAATTTAAATGACTGGACAGACATCATATGTCTTTGTGGAAGACACAGATACATAAAATAAATCAGAAAAATCATAAAAATAATTATAGAAGTAAATCATAAAATACATATAGAAAACCAAATTAAAAAGAAAAAGCAACTTTTGAGTATAGGTCAGACAGATTAATAGCTTTATCTTTGCTATTTTTCCCCATTTATAGTTGAAGAGACTATGGACATAAAACTTGGAACTTGAAGAGACTATGGACATAAAACTTGGAACTTGGAGAAAGCTGTTTTTTAAAAAAATTTCTACATTGCCTCTATAGTATTGAAATTGAAGTGAAAAATACCCTATGTGTGAAGATTGTACATTAGTTTTCTTGCCAAGGCACAATTTCAGAGATAAATCTTTGAATTTGGAAGGCAATCTCCATAGAATCTGCCAGATATGAAAAAGCACAATCATTTTCTTTACGAAGTTTCAATCTGTTGGTGCCAGTTCGACGATGTGATTCGCTCAAAACAAGGACTAAGGAATCTAGTAGGAGTTCTGAGGAAAGAGAGTTTCCTGTCTTTCTATAGAAAGGGCCATGTACACAGGTCCTGAGCTAGCTGGAAAGGAAGCCAAACAAGCGTATCTCCAGCTATTACTGGGAAGAGTAGAACAGAATGTTGACTGGGAATAGCCAGAGGGTTCAATTACCTATCATTCACTCTCATACTAATTAATTGGTGTTGATCAGTTTAGTTTCAAGAAAAAAAGTTGTAAACTCCTAGAAGAGTTTTAATTTATGCTCATTTTATTTTTTTTAATTGAATACTCTGCTTAGCATGGTACTGTTTATAGAATTCTCCCTGTTGAACTGCAGTTAAACTGAATTGTACACGTGCTAATCCCAGAGAGAAATATGAGGTATTTTTAATTAAAAACATCAATCATGTTAAAGACTGTTAAATCTAGTAGATCACTTTACCTAATAGGAGTTTTAAATCAAATTTCTATTTTTGGAACTTTAAAAAATATTTTTCTACAGTCCCACTTCTACAAAGACATTCTTCAGTTTACACTGGAGACCAGTTTATGTAGTTTGTGTTGGAGCCTAGTCAAATTCTTCCACACTCTTTCTGCGTTTCTTTGTATAATGACCCCCCTTTCCCCAAACTCTATTTCTGTTGTTAATTTACTGAGGATTGTATAGAATGCTGCTTAAATGAGAAACATCAGTACTGAGGATGTAGGCAATGCCTTAATTGATCAGATAAACATGGTCCATTTAGTTTTGCTTTAACTCAAACTTCAAAGTACCAAGCTGTAGGTTTGCTTCATTTTGGCAGAAGCAAAAAGCCTGAAACTCTTCGAAACTCTTCAGGAGGTAAGGAAGCTGTGGAAATTAGGCATCTGCCCAAAATCTAGGCTAAAGAATAAACACTTAAAACTCATTTTAACATCTACTTTGAACTGAAAAGGAAAGGGCTCATGAGAACATTTGAATATAGGAAAAGGACAATTTTCAAGACTGTGAACTTGGACCCATTTGACAACAGAGACTGTGATCTCAGGGCCAGGTGGTACTGGTCTCTCTTCATTAAAGTCCCATCAGCCCTATCAAGATGAAAAAACTTTCTAAATTTTCCTTTACTCTTCCAACTGCCATATGTGAGCTCTAGGTATGGACTTGCCTGTGGGGGATTTATATAGGCCTTTTGAACGTTTAACAGAGTCTCTCTTTTGAGTAACCATTTAAAAGAAGATTAAATTTAATTAGACTGTATTTTTTCCCATGACATGTGCCTTCAAAGTCCATTTTATTACATTCTTTTATCCTAGCAGCGCACAGATGCTGTTGGGTGTAGGGCACCTTCAGATGCAGGAAGAAAGGAGGGAGATGTTTATATACTCAATCCCCTGGGAGTATTTTAGGAATGGCTGACATCTGACATCCATGCCTGCCCAACAACACTGCCTGAGCAAATGTTGCTCAGGAATCAATTCAGACACGTGACAATTTGGATGAGTAATCTGAGCCCTCCATACATTTGTCCTAGCTAGGGGTTCAAGGTGCCCTTGGGTTGCATCATCTATTTATACCCTAATTATTTCTCTTTTGATGTTTTTCTTATTCTCTGAACTTATTGATAATAACTACACTTTGATAGGAGTTGGTACCAACCTACTTATGAAGAAGTATTTGTTTTAACCTGAACCCAGGGTATGATTTACTTAAAGATTATTTCAGAGTCTAACTTGCTCCTAAAACTATGTTTATACATTGACTAGAAATACAAATCAGTGTCAATGCCATTATAGGAATGGATGGAAAGCAAGTACCTCAATCCCTGTTCAACAATTAGGTCATGCAGAAAATCACTAGATGTAGGATTCAGTAATTTTCACTTTTATTGGTAGAATTTGGAGAGAAGGAGAAATATGACAAAGAGAAGCAGACATTTAAAGAAAAGGTAAAAGTCAACATTTGCAACCGGGTACTAAAGACTCATTCCTGTTAAAGGAGAGCAGATGTAACTGCTCAACCGCTTCACAATGCCTTTGGTGATAGCTCTTGCTGGAACCTGTGGATGAATGAGGTTTTCTCTCTTCATAATTGCGTTGTTGCTTTAGCCAGAACGCTGTGGCATTTTACCAGCCTTTCCCTTCTTGATCACATTTTTTACAAATACAAAGAAGAAAGAAAATGAACACATTGTAAGTAATTTCTTCTTCATTTTGGTGCGCTATTGAACAACACCCGTGTGCCCCTGCGGCCCTGGCTGCCGGCTTGCTGCTAACTTCCCTGGGCCTCTAAGGCTTGGGCAGAGGGACGCAGAAGATTGTTTGCGGTTTTTCGCTTCTTGCTTTTTCATTGGCGTGACAGTGCCCAGCAGTCTAGTCTATTCTTTCCTTTTTCATTTTTTCACTGGTGTGAAGGGGCACAGTCACTTAGCAAAAGAACGACCTGCGGGTAAAGGGAGCAAAGAAGAAAGAAAGGAGCAGGCCAGCCTGGCCTTTCTCTGTGGCCTGAAACTGACTAAAGTTAATTGCTCACATAAGAAGAATAACTGGTGGTGCTGTAATTGAATTTTTATGGAGATAAACAGGTGGCAGATTTACTATAGCTGTGGGGATAGTAGGGGGCGAAATGCTGTAGCCACATTAACCTGTTTAATTTAATAGCTTCGGTACTCATAGGAAAAAAAAAAAAAAAAAAAAAAGCAATGTTGCTCTTTGAGTCAGTTGGATGCCAAATGTAAATAACTACAATTGCCCTAACATGCCCAAGTGGTTGAGCAAAAAAGGGCATTGTGCCAGCTTCGCCTTGGTTTTCATGTTTATTAATTAAGCTCCTGGAAGTTTCAAAAACAGAAGTTTTAACTCACAAAGAACTCTGGGAAAAAAAAGGAAGAAGAAAGAATTTGGCGAAGGGAAGACAGACAGACAGACAGACCGACCGACAGACAGACAAACGCTCTGTTTCCATTAATGGCACAGCACGAATCTGTGACAGATATTAGGAGCACTCTATACTGGACACAGGAAGGAAGAGCTAAAGGCTAGCTTTGCACGATGCTGCCTCCCAGTGGTAAGATTTTGGAAATGCATTTTTATATTTCTAATCAGTGACTGGTGAGATATGCAAAAAACACCATTAGCTTCTTGACGTACCTGACGTTTACTTTTAAGCCAAATACCAGGAATAAAAGTTTGTGTTGAAATTTTTGTCTATTTGACTGCAGGGAAAAACAACATGCACTATTCATCTATCTGTCTATCTATCTATTTCATCATTATTTTTTACCTCATGGATTGAAGCAAATTTTAAAGGAAAAAAGAATGTTAATAAGAAAGAGCAGCACTTACTGTCAGGGAGGCACCTCACGAGCATTGTGAACACTCAGGTGAGTGTTCACGCGCATCCTCTGCCAGCTTTCCCAGGCTTGAGTGGTGGGCAGATTCCTAGATAAAGAATTTAAGACAAAATGGAGTTTGCTAAGTATTAAAAAGCACACAAAGAAAAATTAGTGTGAGCGTGAAGTAGAGAGTATCCAAAATTCATTTTATCAATAAGAAACACTTTACACACTCTTTGAATTACCTCATCAAATACCTAATACCCAAGATTATCAGAATCAGAGAAATTCAGCCAAACGTTGCAATGGAGCTAAACGGTTTAAACAAACCCAAGACTAAGCTGACAAGAAGTCAGAGAGCCTGATGGGTGCTCTTTCCTCTTATCAGTTTTGTTTTTAGTCCCATAAACCTTTAGTAAGTCCTTGCTGAGTGCATCACATTTTACTGACTGCACTTTAGGGTGTCAACTGAAGATCGATGAACTTCATAAATTTGAAAGGAGAGCTTAAAGCGTTCTTCTCATGAAGGGTTGGAGCTTGCTGGTGACCATTCTGACAGACTGAGGAGTGCAGCCTCTGGCCAGAAGCTGGAAACAAGCATATAGAGGAAAGGATAGGAAAAATAAGATGGATTTATGGCTAAAGGGTGACTAAGTATACGTATTCAGCAGGTCATGGAAGGAGATATAAATATTCACAAAGGAGAGGCACAGCATGTATAACATGCATCCTATGTTCACTCTAGGGTGAAGACTTAACATTTAAATGTATTACAATTAGACCTTATACATCAAAATGTGAACCAGAGGACACAAAGAACCTCTATGCGGCAGCCTCCAAAGACGGGCCAGGAGCACTTCATGGTCAATGGTCTCTTATCAGGAAGGAATGCTGGTCAGTTGCTGTGTCAAAACTGTGAAAGGGGCTGGGTACAGTGGCTTACGCCTGTAATCCCAGTACTTTGGGAGGCCGAGGCAGGTGGATCACCTGAGGTCAGGAGTTCGAGACCAGCCTGACCAACATGGCAAAACCCCATCTCTACTAAAAATAAAAAATTAGCCAGGTGTGGTAGCAGGCACCTGTAATACCAGCTACTCTGGAAGCTGAGGCAGGAGAATCACTTGAACCTGGGAGGTGGAGGTTGCAGTGAGCCGAGATCGTGCCATTGTTCTCCAGCCTGGTCAACAAGAGTGAAACTCCGTCTCAAAAAATAAAAATAAAAAATAAATTTAAAAGTAAAAACTGAAAGGGAGGGGCAGCATCAGGCAGTTGGTTCCCATTGGTGGCAGAAGGAATCTTTCAAAAGGGCTGGTTTCTGTTTAACATCTAGAGAAGAGAGCCTAGTGGCGTTTAGCAAGGGAGCAGGTATACGAGACACATCTGACCTCCCGTCCTGTCATAGCTATGAACTCCATTTTTAAGGTTTCTCTGAGGTCCCCTTGGCCAAGAAAGGGTCTATGCAATTGGTTTAGGGGCTTAGGATTTTATTTTTTTTCTCAAACGTCACTTTTACCCCACGTGCTAATGTCTGTCGGTGCACAGCCTCAGGCTCTTCTCTCCTTCCTCTGTATTTTCTCCACATAACTGACCTCATTTCCCATCTGTGGACCAAAGCCTTCCATATTTATTTCATTGCCAAATCAGTTCGTATGCTTTATCCTCATGTCTAATTTCTCACTCAACATCTTCATATGAATGTGTGTCAGGCCCCTCAAATATTATAGGTCTAAGATCATTGGCCCCAATCTTATTCTCATTCAGTTTATACATAATAAATATATATACATATTTATGTATATCCTGCTATGCAAACCAGAAATATAAGAACACTGTTTTACATTTTCTACTGTCTCACACCCCGTATTCAATCCATCACCAACAGTCAATCATGAGTCCTATTAATATTACTTCTTAAATGTCTCATAACTCTACCTATTTCTACATTCATACAACAAACTCTCACTGCAACAGTTCAATAACATACCTTGCCACTCTCTGTTCATACCCATACTGCACCCAGAGAATTCTTTTACGTGTCTAATCATGATATTATATCTTCCCTGCTTAAAGCCACACACTTGATTTCTCATTGATGTTCAGATCAGAGAAAATCCTACAAGTTCAGGTCCCTGTCTACCTTTCAGGCTCCTCTTGGCCACTCTGAAACCCACATTCCTCACTCCAGGTGTACTGTCTTCTATTCGCTTCTCAAGCACCCTCTTCTCTCCTGCTATGGAATCACTGCACAGACTCCTTTGTATGTGCTGTTTAACACCTACCTCTGCCTTAGAACTCATCTGAAATATCACTTGCTGAAGTAAGACTTTTCCTACCTTTCCCATTTTCTCCTCCAAAACTCCCTACACACATAGACATACAGATACACACACATCCCTGGACAACAGAAGGTTCCCCTGTAACACAAGCTTATAGAATTATCTTAAGCAGTGACTGTCTAGCTTGTACCACTAAATCATCAGTGCTATAAAAGCAAAGACCATGCCAAGATTTGCTCATCATTGTACCCCTGACACCTAGCACAAAGCATGAATCTTGGTTGCTACTGAATAAATACTTGTTAAACGACCATCCAGGAGTGCAATATATAATTGCTCAGTATCTCTACATCTTCTAAGCACAGGACAAAATAGAGACACAAAAAGAATCATCAACCCAACATCATTCAGGCTTTTTAATGATATTTTTAATTTCCATAATTCATCTATGAATGCAATACTGCTTTGGATTTTAGTGCTTTAACAGTTAAGGGTAATTCCAGAAGCTTGACATTTTCTATCATAATAGCCCTACTCCATGGTGCAGATACCCAGTTGGGGATTCTGCCAGTTGCTTAAGAGATGTATTCCAGTCGTATGCTCAGAAAAATAACCACAAGACTGTACTACCTAGAGGCCAACTGAGATCAAAACTCAATTTATAACCTGAAGTACAATTTGTCATTCTGATCAGCAGAGACAGAGTTATTCTCAGTCTCTGGGAATTAGGATAGCTCCGAGTTGGTGTTTAACAATATCCCAAAGCTCTGGTTATTTCCGTTTTCCAGGGCATGTTTACTGTATGTATTTTTACTATACGGAATTTTATAGCTCCTTTGCATTCTGTTCACATTCCATTGCGTTCTATTCACATATAAATAATACCTGGCATGAAATGTCTGTGTAGCCAGATTCTAGGAAGTATTTTATCAGCATGACCTAAAATGCAAGCAGTTTATTTTTGTCACAAAGTTAAAACAGTAACATTTGGTACCTGAAAATGTTTATGTGAATGTTGACCCCTAAAAGCACATTACCCTTAGAATGTAATATCACTATTCATGCTGTTTGCTTGATCATTGATGTAAAAGAGCAGTAGCTCTTTGGAATTTTCTTCTCCAAAAGGACAGCATTTTCCAGCCATTCTGAATAAACCCTCAAACAAAGAATAGGCAAACCAGATTAAAAGCTATTTATCTGCAATATCTGCAATAGCCAAAGATCCTTTGCTGAAGTCTGGGAAGATGTATTGCACAAACAAGTGATATTATTGCTGAGTCCATCTTCAAAGAATTCTTGATTATGGAGTTAACTCAGGTCTGAGAATTGGGAGAGAATGAGCAACTCCCCATAATGATGACCCAGGTCAGACCTATACTTCCCAGGTGTGGGGTGTTTTCCATAACACAAATCGAGAAGGACTAATGTACTGTCAGCTATTTCAGTCAAGGGACCCAGTGACCGGTGAACCACTACCAAAGATTTCTGTAATACACAACACTCTGCTGATGAACTTGCCCTGCTGCCTTTTATGATAACCACAATGATTTTGCGTCCTTCCTTTGAAGGCTGCTACTTGGCCTCTGCTGCCCTAGAATAGTTTCCTTCTCATTTCAATCAGGGAAACCATGTCAACTGAAGCCTCTGCCATCAACATCCTCAGCTTAGGAAGAACAGTAGAAAAAACTCTCCTCAAAACTCCCTTCACCAACACATTCCTCAAGATATTGGTAAAGAAATTATCTTCTAGACATCTTGGGTAACAAATTAGGATGAAGGTGATTTATGTATAATTCCACCCCAGAGTACTTGCTACCCTTCCCTGCATTATTTAAGAGATTTCTAGGATCTCAACTTCACTATCCCAAGCCTCCATGAAACCCAGATTATAACCAAGCAAATGAGCCAGGAATCAGACCCACCGTAGCCACTCTGGGTAGCTCTTCCAATATAGAAGCTCAGAGTGATACATTGATTCTTTTGAAAAATTACACGTTACCTATGCAAGGTCAATCACTAGTACACATAGTCCCAAGTTTTGCTGTCGTCAGATAAAAGAAAGAAATCTTCTCGCCCAGATTTTACAATGCATTTGACTTCTCTGAGACATGTTGGGATTTAACCACTAGTTCAAGTCTGGAGATAAATGGGGATGGGGGTGGTGGTCACGGTTCTAAGTGGTAAACAGATTCTGTCTTGCAAAGTCAGCCTCCGAAAAAGAAAGGGAATACAGTCTCCAAGCAAGAAAAGCCACCTCCATCGAAGAAGGGAGAATGCACTTCTGTGATGCCCTTATGAGTGCTGCACTGGCAAATGTTTAACATCCATTCTCTGGCAAGAGGGTTAGGGACAGCCCTGATTTGTGGCATTTCAAATGCTTGTAACTGACTTCAAATTGTGAACATATCATGGCCACAGAGTAGAGATGAGATAAATGCAGTTGATCTCAGGAGCCGGCAAGAGCTGCTTCCAGCACACAATACAGAGCGGGGAAAGGCTATGAGTTCAAGGCTTTGGAATCACCCCACATTGTCTAATTCTGATGCTTAGGATCCTCCAGTCCTATAGTTTTCTGAGCATCGTTCTCTCTCACTTTCTCACACAAGGACTGGCAAGACTCTAAAATCAACTGATAGTACAATTTAGCGATCATAATATCAAACTTGGAGTTTGATTTTCACCTACACAAAAGTTGAAAGAATTGGAGAGAATTGAGACTGTGTTAGGATTGTGAGAGTTCCAGGAACTCAGTCTTTGCCATAATCAATAATTTAAGAAGATTAACTTATGATTTATCTTTTTTTTTTTTTTTTTTTTTTTAGCTATTCGGTGCCCTCCAAACATCCCCAGCATCTCTACAGTCTTTTACTTTTCCAATGACAGTGGCAACTTGGTTTCCCCAAAACCTTGCCTTGAATAGGCATTTCATTCTAAGAGAGCCTTTCATTACAGGGACCAGAGGCACTGTTCATTTAGCTCTTTCACCGTGGCATAGGATGGGCTACTAGGGTCATGTCTGTAAGGACAAATGGAATTTCGCTCCTTTTGGCCCCAGTCTGAAAATCAATTCCACTTACTGGCTTTTCACTCCACTTTCCCTAAAACTCTATTACATTAAACTGAATCCAAAGTATGATTTTCTGTACTACTGAGGTCTTTAGCTCAAAGGAAGATAAACCAAATATGTTTCAATTAAGGGAAGCAAATAATTTATGGCAAAGATATTAGTTAGCTCACAGAGTTATATGAAACTTAGCCAAGAAGGCTCGGAAAGTCAGTGGGAACCGAGGGAGTTTTCTCAACAAGAAACGCTGCATAGGAAAAGGCTAGATTGGGACACCACAGAGTCTCTAGCTCACACTATCACCTCTGTTCCAGTCTCTGCTGCTGCTGCTACTGTGGCTCTGTGGATCGTTTTTCCTCTATCCCCCAGATGGGACCACCTGACTGTCAAACCAAGGCTCTGTGCCTGTGTCCTCTCTGCCTGGGTATAGAAAGACAAAGCATATGACCTCTTCTTCATCCTTGGACATGAAGCCCTGCCTTCTGCCAAGACTTGAAAACTCAATGTGGAAAGAGTGTTCATATGCCCAATAGTCTGAAATGATCACAATTG